>NC_090935.1:963961870-964586870 GCF_040938575.1 Ambystoma mexicanum | reverse complement strand
TACAACTGATCTTACAGGGTAAAAATATGAACACGCTAATCTGCATGCAGCAGCCTAGCGCTATAGAAACACGAGGAAAGGGTTTATATGAAGCGGCTGTATGTAAAGTATGAAATGTTGCAGTACCACATGGGGCATGCACACCCCAGCTAAAGGCAAACTGCGGGAGGCTGCGTTGCCCAGAGACAAACTAAGAAACAAATATTTGCATCTCCAGAAGAAAATCAAGTTATTTTTTTGTGGTCATGCTGCAGGAGTCGGCCCGAGACAAGATTCCATCAGCCTCCTGAGGGGCCGGGTAAGGCGAGCATTCCCAGGCAGTGGCTGTGTGTGCATTGTGGCTGATACTGCTGAACACAGAGATTCAATTTCAAAAGAAGCTCAAAGAAACGTTTAAGAAGAGAGGGGACCAGCTTATCAGGGCTGGAAGCGTGGGAAAGAAAAGAAAATGGTTCCACTGTGGGGTTTTTCTTCTTTGATCTGATGCGGTCTGTTTAAAGCAAACAAGTCATTAGAAAATATAGAAGCATGTTCCAAAACAGAGCAATGGGTGTCACGTTTTCTTGTAAGCAATATTCTTGCTGCATTAGCGAATATTGATGAATACTAAACTATTTCCTGTGGGGACTTTCTTTCTTTGAGTAAGGAAAGTGCTTAAAACTCTCGAGTCTGACATTTTTGTCCAGATGGAACCATGGCCGACAGAAATGGAATAATTTGAATAACTGCATACTGTCACAGAGAACAGCAACTCTCAATGGTATTTGAACATTTGAAAAGGGGCTAGTTAAGAGGCGTCACTATCCCTCTCCTCTAGTTAGAGTAGTTCCCTTCCTACCCCAGGCTGCCTCAACCCCAGGCCTGTCTATACAGATTGGTATCCCTACCTGTCCACCAGCAGGCAGACAGAACATTCTTGTTCTAAGGGCAAACACCCTTTCGAACATTCTCCCTCAGGCAACATAATAGGTTTCCATTGTCTCTCTCTCCCTGGCAGGCTGCTTGCTCGTTCTTGCTGGATGTTGAACTTCTGTGGAACCAGAAACACTGACCAGTATTATGAAGTACAGGCATGAGCACATGTAGAAGGGACTGAGACAGGGGCTCTCCCAACTCGCACACCCCACTTCTGGGGAAGGTCTGGCTTTGGAGAAAATCGTGGTAGGCCTCAATGCCTAGTTTGAGTGTCAGATCCCTGACCCTGTCACAATACAAAGAGAGAAATAGGCAGAGAGAAAGAGAGCGAGAGAAGGACAGACAGATTCAGAGGGAGCGAGAGTGGGAGAGAGTGAGAGCGTGAGAGGGTGTGTGAAAGGGCAGGAGAGAGGATGTCAGAGGACAAGAGAGAGCAAGGGAGAGCAAGATAGGGTGAGAGGGAGCAAGCGTGAGAAAGAGCAAGCGAGTCCTCCACATTTACGATCCCATGACAGAAACTGAAATCTAAACAAAACACTTGAATATCATAATCCACTGTCTAGTAGCTGGGAGAGTCCTCCCTCCTCGGGCCTCATTACGACCCTGGCGGTAAGGGGTTAGCGCCATCGTTAGCTGCGCCGACCCCTTACCGCCAATCACGAGTTCCCTTTCCGCCATGGCGGATTTTACACCTGCTTCTAGCGGGTGTAAAAATCCATGGCGGTAAGGGAACTTGGTGTTAATTACGCCACCGTAATTTACGGTGGCGTAATTAACGCCTTCCCCACTCCCATTATGCCCTATGGGGCAAAAATGGGAATGGGGAAGGGTAAATGGGGATTGGGGATTTACCGCCCCGCCAAGGTCGGAATGGGGCGGTAAATCCCCTTACCGCCATGGTGTTAACGTAGTTAGCACCATGGCGGTAAAGTCACGGCCCTGGCGGTAACTTTCCGCCAGGGTCGTAATGAGGCCCCTCGTCCAGTTAATTCTAGAAAGAACAGAAATGTCTATTTTTGAAGCAGATCCCTCCACAATGCTCATCACCTGATCAGGATCATTTTTTAAGGCTCCTGACCAAACGACAATCAGGATAGACATTTTCCACCTGATCCCTGCTCAGGTTCTCAGTCTGTGTAGTTCGCACTAGAGCACACTGCTGGTGCCTCACACAGAACCACTGACTCAGCAGCTCCCATGTTCCAACAGGTTCTAAACTGGCAGGAGTTGGGAGCTATTAAGCTCCTGCTTCTATCCTGAAAGTCATAAGAATGTTCTCAATCCACCAGGGTGACCGATTGCTTCTGTGGCTGATTCCATATTCGAATTCGAGCCATTGTCCGATTTTGTAGATTTTATCATGAAACCTTCTGTTAAACCTATTCCGTCATACATCAAATATTCTATGTATGTTATTACAATAGTTGAGAATTTTATATGTAACAATTTCAAGAAATCTTTGGTCCTTTAAGATATGGAAAGTTCATATACTAATATTCTGCAGGGGGAAGCAATCAAAATACGGGAACATACATTAAATCAGAGAGAAGTGCCCCAAATAACTCCCACTGAATTTGTGATCGATTTAACTGAAATTGCAAGGGCAAAAAATGCCTTTCTTTTTCAGACTGAATTATTTCATCAGATTAAAGGCACAAGACTGTGAGTGACCCTTGCTCCTAGTACAGCTGTTCATTAGATGGTTTCATATGAAAGATCCTTTGTAAGGTCAGATTACGCCCACACAAACATCAAACAAAGGGATGTGAAAGGCATATCAACAACATGCTTAGGATTTGGGAGGGAATCCCTGCACCCCTAATATACAATTCACTGTGTGCTAAAATAGGGATGGGATAACATGTTTATATTTATACATTTGGAATGACACTCTGTATTGAAGACTAAGTCCCATACCAAAACGGAAAGAAATAACATACTTCATTGGGCAAGTTTCCACCCAGGGAGTCCAAAAACGGTACTGCCTGTTGGACAATTCCTGAGACACAAACGGAATTGCACCATTATCTCAGATTTTTTTTTTTTAAGGAAGCCAAAAATGTAAGAAACAAAGACAGAGGATATCCAACAATGGTGTGCTAGATGCTTATAAAAGAGCTAAGCATACACAAATAGAAACAATCTACTTCAAACTAGAGAGACAACCAAACACTAAACAAAATAATGTGTGTGACTATATACAACCTGAACACTGATCAGGTTAGACATGTGCGATGAATCAGATGAAGTCATCACTGTTTTCCCAGTGGTGATCTCCTTCCATGTGGCCAGGGTACGGCAGCCTCTACCTGATCCTGGGGATGGCTATATGACGGAGGATCACATGGGGGAGACAACCTCCGCGGAGATGCCATCCCTTCATTGAATGAGACATAGTATCGCCCATTCCACTCCTTGTTTGTCCATGTTCGCCTAGGAAGCCTGCAGCCGTCAACCAGCAGCAAATGATAAGGTAAGCATGGTTTAGGTAGATGGTACAGCCATTACAGTATTCGATTAACTACCCCACCACTCTTATATTACTTCCTCAGATATTTAGCCTATTTACGCTAATAAGACATAGTTTATCTTTAATCCTAAGTGTATAGAGTAGCCATCTTAAATCTGCCTCGCTGTGTAAGGTAACCATATTTTGCAGCCAACCTAACTGGTTTACTCAGCCATATTTTGCATCTCTTGTGCCACATAGATAGAATTGAGAAAATACAGGAAGTAACATAGCAAACCTAAGCTACTTAGTACTTTCCCTATCACAGTTGTGCACTATCCCTTAGGTGGTCTCTATTTTTATTGTTGTGTCTGCAATTTAGGTCGTTTTACCCCTCTATCCAGGTACCTCACATCTGGGTGCTTTGGATTAACCGTTGAATCTGCAATTTGGGCATTTTCTCCACTATTCAGGCATTTGAGAACTAGGAATTTTGCATTTACTGTTTTGTCAGCAATTTAGGTGTTTCCCCTCTATCCAGGTATCTAAAATCTAGGTGCTTTGCATTTAAGATCGAGTCTGCAATGTTTTGCATTTACCTCCTGCTGCTTCTCAAAGTTAGGTGTTGCATTCCCCTCAAGCAGTGTTTGTCAGTATGAGGGGTCTCCATACTACCCCTGTGTCTCAGTCCTAGCTGTTCCTCACCTGGCTGCATGGATCCACTTTTGGGCATCCGCCTCAATCGCTGTCTCCCCAATTCAAGATGCCTCACCTCTAGCATTGTCTCCAGTTCTGAGTGCCCAACTGCCACTGCTGGGTACAGCTCCACCCTCTCTCTAGCACTACAGATGTGCTCCGAATGAAAGTGTTCCAGAACTAATCCTCCCACTAGTAAAGGGCCACAATTTTTAGGTGCACCACTATCTCCTCTCTGCTTTGAATCTAGGGGTCACTAGGGGGTTGCTAACAGAAAAGTCAAAAGGTAGCCATAAGCTGCCAGCGGTCTAATAACCCAAAGAGTTTAGACTTTGCAAACAACCCAAGGGTAAGGCCACCAAACCGCGCACTCAGGAACCGCCTCCCACTTCTGTCCTATTTGGAACTCTCCCTCAACCCAAGCCGCAAGCCATTGATCCCAGACACACCCGCCTTGGCCCTGCCCTGTTGACAATAACCTCAGACAACAAAAACCACCAAAAAAACCACGACTAATAATGGGACCCAAAAAATAAAACAAACAAAAGGACCAAAAGATCAACAAAAACTAGGAAAAGTGTTGAAGGTGGGCAAACTCGGAAAACTAGAAGACCTAAAGAGAACAGACTGTGCCATTTTACAGAACAGGATGATGAGAGAGAAAACTAGGAGAAAGGATAAAAATAAATGTAACCACACCAGACCACCACGCCAACAAATACCAACATAGCAACGGAGCACACACCTATAAGCGCAACAGGAAATAGAACAAACTCTAAAACAAGACAAAAATCATTATACCTAAGACCTTAACTTGCAATGGACCAACCGCCAAACCAACTTACGACCACAAGAAATACTAGTCATACGAGCAGTATACCAGGGCCGCACAGGAAAAGGCAAGAAACGGGCAGTAGGAGAAAGATGGGAAATGACACACTCACTCCATACATCACCAAAACTCAAGGGGACCTACATCAACGGCAATTAGATCCATAAGAGGAGTCAGAAGAAGTCATGGACCCAATACGACACCTAGCCGGTCTACTCAATGACGAAACAGACCCCACAAAAGATGATGCAAAGACAAAAGCAAAAACAAAACAAAGCACTATAAACAATAAAATACCCTGCAATCTAATCAACGCAAGATCAAACTCCAAACACGCTACAGAGATCTATGATCTATTCTACGACAGTGGAATTGACATCCTATTCACAGAAACCTGGCTAGATGAAAAATACCAATTTACACTCCACAGGTCTCTACCCGACAACTTCAAATGCAAAGAGATAAACAGAAAAGGAAGAAGAGGAGGAGGACTTGCAGTAGCCTACAAAGAACACCTGAAAATAGAAACAACGGACCCACTGAACATCCAGAACTGCAAATCCCTTGTCCTTCACCTGACATTGGACCCACAAACAAACCTCACATTCATACTTAGTTATAGACCGCCGACACTACCTTCGTAGACACCTTCATAGAAGCCATCACGAACCAGGCCATAAAACATGGTCACCTGATAATCCTCAGGGACTTCAACATATGGTTTGAAGAAGAGAACGCAATCTTGCAGAAATCATCAAGTAAGCAGCTCGAGACAATGAGACTATGTCAGATGGTGAAAGGAGCAACACAAGTGGCAGGACACACTCTCGATACTATCTTTGCCAACACAAAACTGATCTCAAGGACACCACCAATACAAATACTATGGAGCGACCACCTCATTATACCGTTCGTGATCGAACTACCATCTATTCAAAAGCATCCAAATAGCCCCAAAAGTTCCCCCCGTTCTGGAAAAGAAACTGGAATTCCATCAAAAGCAGTAACTTAGAAGAACAACTAGAATACTCAAAATCGTCGAGCACAACCTTGGACGCAACTGACTTAGATGAGAAAGCAGACCTAATCCAGAATTGGATCGGTGAAACAATTGACAGCATCTCTCCAGAAAACCCCCTCATCCCATCATGAAAGAAAGCAGTGGCAAGATGGTTTACGCAGCACTTGAATGCAATGAAGACAATATAACAGAAACTAGAACAAGAATGTAGGAAAAACTGCGACCAAGCCAAAAGAATAATTTATCAAAAAGAAATCTGAGCATACAAAAAGGAAACTCTTAAAGCCAAAAAGAAATACTATGATGACCAGATCACAAAAGCCACACACACTCAGAAAGAACTTTTCAACATCATAAACAAGATGAGAAATACCACTGGATGCAATAACACACCGGTACTTACACAAAAATTATGCGATGATCTTGCAGATCATTTTAACAACAAAATCCCTGATATACACCGAATTATAGAAAGTAAACTAATCGACCAGACCGTGCACCACTCGCCGCCCATCCCAGGTCCACAGAACAGGCTGGAACGCTTTGCCGAAATATGTCAAGAGGAGAAAAACTCACTCAATCTGGTGAAAAAAACAACAAGTCAGGCTCCCCAATGGACCCCTGCTCACTTGACATCTATAAATCAATCCTTACACAAGGCACACCATTGGAATGCTACCAAAACCTCTTCAACCGATCACTCAATGGGGAGAGTACTGCAAGCATTCAAATATGTGTACATTAAAGCACTCATTAGACACAACGGGCAATGTGGAAGAACTCTCAAACTGCAGACCGATCTAAGACATTACCTATCCAGCAAAACTATTAGAGACCTATGACTATGAACAAACACTGCAACACATAGAACATCACCAGCTATTGGACCAGGCACAAGTCGACCTCAATCCCATGAGAGGGACAGAGACAGCACTTCAGCACTGATACTACCCGACCTCGCCGTAGCCTTTGACACAGTCAGCCACAACACCCTCATCCAGAGACTTGAAGAAATAGAGATCACTGACACGGTGCTGCTCTGGATTAAATCTTTCCTATCTGAAAGAACAGAAACAGCATAGATAAAACCATTCAAATCAGCACTGTGGGACACCACCTGTGGAGTACCACAAGGATCCTCGCTATTCACACTCCTCTTCAAAATCTACATGACTCCACTAATCAACCTCATCAAAAACAAGTCTTCACTTGCTACAACTATGCAGATGACACCCAAATCATCTACAAAATCGTCAATGAACAAGAAGAGAACACACAGCTAATATACTGTCTCAAAGAACTCTACCAATGGATGAACACTAATAACTTCAAAAGCCACCCAGGCAAGACAGAAATCATGATTACATCCAACAACCAAGGAAACAACCAGTACATCCCATTGTCCACAAAACTGGGAACAGCACCCACACCATCCAAAGTTGTCAAAAACCTTGCAATCCTATTGGACAATGAGCTAACCCTACAACCACAAGTAACCGCGATAACCAAGAAATGCTTCTTCCATCTACAAACGATCAAAAAGATTCTACCATTCCTCTCCTTCACGCACAAAACACTAGCCATCATCTCCCTCACCATGTCCAGGATAGGCTACACCAACAGCCTATACCTTGGAATGCTGGATTATTTACTGAAGAAACTGCAACATATACAGAACGCAGCTGCCAGACATCTCCTCAAACTCAAACGAAGGTAGCAAATCACTCCAGCGCTAAAGATGCTACATTGGCTTCCAGTCAAAAAACAAATCACCTTCAAAACAATGTGCATAACACACAGAGCAATCAACAGCCTAGGAGCGGAAATCATACAAAGGAAAATCACCATCTACCAGCCGACTAAAACACTCAGATCCAGCGATGACATCACCTACAACCTAAACCATACACAGATAAAACTTGGTGGATCAGCATTCTCTTGCCTAGCCGTTAAACTTTGGAACTCCCTCCCAGAGAAATATGAACCATGAAGGACAATCTAAAATTCAGAAAACCTTTAAAAACATGGCTCTTCAACTCAGAATAGGACAAAAACCAATGAACATCACCCACCCACTATGAATCAAACACACAGCAGAAAAAGAAGGGTGGGTAGGCCAGACCAGAGTGAAGTGCAGGGAAGTAGAGAGGTCTCTGAATGGGAGGGAGGCCCAGGTGTACCCATCCCCTTAGAGGATCAAACCAGAAACAGGTGTGAAAGATGGGACCTACTTAAATGGACCACAGATAGAGGGTCTTAGATAAAAAGTGGAGAAAGAGTGGTGTCCCAAACGTGGAACAGACGGACCATGAGGCACAAGGTGCATGAGGGCACAGGGAATAGGGTCCCTCATTGGGGGGTGGGGGTTCTGGTACCAGTATGTGCTGGGGGGAAGGGATGTGGGCAGCAACTAGTCTGAACACTGGGAGTGAAGAGGGTACCGCCACCGAATAACCCCATTGACTACCCATACCTCGGCACATATTATAGGAGTGGTAATTGCCGCCTACCACAATATACAACAGGGGAAGGAATATGTGCTGCAGGGAGTCAAAACCGAGGGGGAAAGAAAGGGTACCACCACTAACCAACCCTACTAAAAAACTCATCCTGCTGCATACACCTCTGAAACTCTGAACTACACACAACCATATCTCTACAGCACTACAAACCGCACGCAGGTCATTACACCACTAACAAAACAAACCACACATTGGCTCGCACAACAGCACATGACGCCTACCAACTGAAAATCACACATACGATCAGCAAATGGTGTAAACCAAACTGAAGTTGCCAACAGCACATCACAGCTCTCTTGCTCCTTTCTCTTACTCAGTCCCACTAACTTACACCTCCCCTTACCCTCTTACTTTACAGATCCACCAGAGCACCAAGGAACCACAGAGGTGGTGACAGTGCGTGGTATAAGAACCTTTAACATAACATACAGCATCCCCAAAAATATTTGCAACATTTTGTGGTTAGGTCACATTTGGAGGATCTTAAATGGACAATTATTGAAATATTGACATTGACACAACAGATGGGTGACATAACACAAATTAAGGAATCGAGAAAAGTACTGGATGCTATTTAAAGGTTTAAATGACAGAGAAAAACCTATGACTGCTTAAACATACATACATATCTATATCATTAGAATAGAGTATTAACTGACATAGGAATTTTCTTGACATGTGAAGAAACAATGGCCAACACTGAATTGCAGGCAATGAAGAGAGGATTGCTTATCTCCCACTTAAAATATGTGAACCTTTTGAATGATCTTTTTCGTCATTTTCATTCAATATTATGTTGCATATGTTTGTATATATAAAACAACACCACCATTACATTGGCTAAATTAAATGTGAGCGCTATACAAGCACCTTGGTCTTTAAAGTTTGAACCTGGTTGTTTTCATAGATGTCATGGCGTCCAGAATAAACACGCAAGGAAGCAGTGTTCAGGCAAACAACTGATTCAGAGCAGCTGCATAAATAGGTAATATTGCCTGACATAACAAGTGGTCATTCTTAACCATATCATTTGATGATAGCTAGTGCAAAAATGAGCATTTCTTATTTCATTGTATTTCTTACTATGTTTATTCAGTTAGTAATCACGTGATTTATCTACAATAATTTACAACAAGCTGATTGGGAGGAGATATTATACCTCCTGGGTGAATAGGTAAGAGGAACACTATTATTTCAAAAATATTTTTCGGAATGCATCCAAAAAGTTTGTTTTATTTAAAGAAGCCTTAATAAAAGGCAAACAGGTTTTCCTTCTCCTGGGATTTCTAGCAGTTCGTGTGTTCTCATTTTTCTCAGACTTAAGAACACAAGAACTGTTGGGCCTTAATTTGTTACATTGAAAATCTCATTTGAGAAGAATCGGAACTGGTAGAAGGGCAAGATAGAGTACCACTGTTATTCATATTACCCACTTATATTGAGGCATTTAATTGATCTTTCATCATTCCAATGAAAATGGCCCAATCAGTAGACTGTTGTATAAATATATATATATATATATACATAAACATTATTTATGTCAAGTGACACATTTAGTGGACCATTTTATTTATTCCAAGATGTATATTGGTTTGAAAAACGTTTCACGTTTGTCTTTACAAGAAATACTCCGTGTTCTGAGATTCTAGTGGCAACGTTTATAATATTGTTGGCTAATGAAATTGTGCACTTTCATTTTCGTGAGAGGTGGGAAATGAGGGTTCCCCTGAAATATAATATGAAGGGAGCAAGATTGTTCCTTGAAAAATGGATTGTAAAGTTATGCACTTAGTTATAGGCTGTACTTAAAAAGCATCTTTTTTAGATCACAAGTGTTTCTGATTGGAATAGGAGTAAGATCAGCCCACCATTAGTCATTGTGTTGGAGACAGGATGCTCGGGATGATGAAAATCATTAAGGAAGCTCAATGGACTCTAACTGAACTCTGAAAAAGACAACGGAGTGTTTCGATGTACTACGATTGGATATTTTAGAATTAAAGTAGGCACGGATTTTAGCGGTGGCCAAATAACCTATACACCTACCACACATCCAAACATGTGTTGGTACATGGTGGATATTGAGTGCGATAATATTTGGTTGAAGCAGTTTATGGTCTTTTCTCTACACATTTAATGTATGAGTTGTGATTTTGTTACAATTTTGTCACAGTTTCGTTATAATTGAAACTATGTGAAAACTTTAACATTCACGTGCATAATTTTTTCAGGACCTATTTAATAGAAGAAACGAAAGCAGTTTAGGCAGATCTTTTTTGTATCATTCATTAATAATTGTTAGCAGTCGATTGTATTCATTTTAATACAATTATTATTTGACCCCAAATTCCCTGTGCATAGAGGGTCTCCCTGATCCTTTGATATGCAGCCTAGAAGAGCCTGTTTAGCGTAAACCCAACAGCTACCAGAAGCTACTTTTGAGTCCTCAGGCCAACTGGTGTCATACAAATTTAACCACGTGACATTAATTCTGGGTGTTTGGTAATGCATCTAAAGGAGCACTAGCACACATCTAAAAGACATTTAAACAAAAATGGGTCGTATAAAATGTACATTGTGTACAGCATGCCTCCCATGTAGAATTTAGATTTGAACTCACTATGTACTGGATCCTCATTCCCCAGAGGTGGCTCTTGCTTACTGGGTGATGCCGGATACCCAGGAGCAACTTTTAGCTCCGGCTCAATCTACCCTTATTTTGAGAAGGGTTGTTTTGCAAACACGCTGTGCATGTCAAACAATATGAAGATCAAATGGTTTGTAATTTAATCAGAAGGTGAAGCAGCCTGACACGTGGTTCGAGCGACTGGCTCTTCTACTGAGGCTCAAAACTGGAATTTCCTTTTTGATCACAGGAGCTCCTGTTCTTCACACGCAGCTGAGGCGCTGCAGGTTCGTCCATACGTATAATTCAATGGCTACCTTGCAACTGCACTATACAGTGGAGCCCATGTTATAATTATAATCACACCAATTTCATATCAATTAATGGTGATTAAAAGGAAATTCCAGTTTTGAGCCTCAGTATAAGAGCCAGTCGCTCGAAACACGTGTCAGGCTGCTTCACCTTCTGATTAAATTACAAACCATTTGATCTTTATATTGTTTAATGTGCGCAGTGTGTTTGCAAAACAACCCATCTTTGTATTACTTACCTGGTGGATACCTTGGCAGGTTTAGTCCGGAGAGTAAATTTAATCGGGAAACCATTAACCCACTAATAATAATTCATTGATAATGTTACGTCAGATCACTTTAGCTGGAAAGAAAGACATTTTACAGAGCCTATTGTAAGTATTAATGTCAAAAGAAGAACACAAGTGCCACGGATGAGATCATGTGACATATAATGAAGACAAACAAAAGAAATAATCAATCTGCCCCCACAGTTGATATTCATTGGAACCACATACAAAATTCAAAACAAGCACACGACTAAAACACACAAACACATCACACACTGTCACAATACATCAGACAGACAGTACACACAGAAAAAGCATATGTACACACATGTAATAAACAACAGCCTTACATTTGGAATAGATGCACCAACATGAGGGACACATGCACAGTACAAAATACACCTCACACTATGCATGTAATATGTATACATGCATAAAACAAGCACTATGCATGTACGTTACATTTAGAATACATATAAGTGAACATAAACACTATGCAGAATACACAAACACAGTACACCATAGGCTATACACTATGCACACAGGCCCGTACAGCATGCAGTAAGTACAATCATTACATTCGGAAGACACATACAGATTACATGTAAATATAGTACGCAAACACATATGAACAAGGAAGATAAAACAAGATCTGGCAAAGCCAACAGTAAGCTTTTGTGTAAGCATGGGATGCGTATTTTTCAGATACTGCCATAATGGTACTCCCTGTTCAAAAAATGGTAACAGCTCTCATGGTGCTAGTACCCGGGCATATCATGGCAGTGCCTGGCAATTGCCTATACAAGAGCCAAACCTGTTTTGGCAAGGCTTGTTTTTAACAGGAATTCGGTGCAAGGACACACATACTGTTTAAATCATGTGGCTAGATATATTGTACGGGTTTAGTACATCAGTAGCTGGTTTACAGCTGCAATTAAGCCATTACCTTTCAGAAGGCTTCTCAGAAGACACAAATCTGGACCCAAGGAGATACCAGGGGGATTTGTATTGGGGTGTGGGGAAGAGGCCATGTAGTGGATGGGAATGTAGGGAATAAGCGAAGCCGTAGGTGGTAAATGGGTGGGGAAATAACCAAAAATAAACATAGGTTGTGTCTCCCCTTTTCACTTCTCCTCTCTCTCCTCGACCCTCACTTCCCATGAAATAGGTTTAGCTAATAGGGAGCACCTTCAGCACCACCTAATATCCAAAACAAACATTAGGAAATCGTTGGAAAAAACATCTGTTTAATAAGTTTGAGGGTTACTACATTTCACAAAGAGGTAAAGTATACAAACATTCAAAGCTTTATTGTAAAGTCCATCCAACTACAAATTCAACTCAAATTGATTTCAACTGCACTGCTCCACTACTTCACAACACTTGCTTTAAATGACTGTATGGGTGGGTAGCTCGTGAGATTCGCGAAGGCTTCCGAAATATGGCCAGTCTGTACTTCTCCAGGTCGCATCCTGCAGCAGGCCTGACTCGGCCCATCATACTTCCAGGGCCACCGCCCACCACGTTGAATACCATTACATTGAGCAATGCTAACTCCTGCCAGTATGGTGCTTAGAAGCAGGATTAATCTGACATGAAGTGCTGTATAAAAATAATAATCATTTTATCAGGTAGTTCACAAGAACCTTGTGGTGTAGTGCTGTATGTGAGTTCAGTTCAGCATTTCTTCATAGTGGGATACATTTGGCCCAATGAATATGGCTGAGGTTTTTTGCTGAATATTTCTTCATGGTTTCTGTATCCTTATGTTTCACAGCCCACTATCGCTTAAGCATTACTCTTTGTCTTTCACATTTAAAACTGCTGATCGACCAATCAGAAAATGATAGTACGTTTCCCATCAGTATTAAAATTAAGGATACATTGTGTATTTAAAACAAGATTGCCACAGGATGCATTCCGCGGATTGTACTTAAATGGAGGACAGTGATCTTCATGTACACCATCCAGCATTGGAATGCGGTACACGAGGACATGCATGTGCACTGCTTTCCTACGCCATCTCTTTGAGAAGCACATCCAATCTGACCTGCCTGATAAATCCATAGCATTAGTATGTCCTGAATAATAGGACAGTGCTTGGAAAAATCTACAATACATTATACTACCACCTTCACACAAAATCTGTCATTTGTAAACATGTTAAGCATCGAAGCATGTTGCTATTTTGGGAGGGATAAATGCAGAAATAAGTGCTTACATAGAGCGTATCCAAATGTTGCGTGAAATTGGAAAAATAACTGATTGCATAGAGCATGATAAAAAATGCCATGTTCATCTCGCATGAGTCAACGTGCTCGCGGAGAGCATACCAACGTGCAATGTGCACCCATCATATCTTTGTATAGTCCTGATGACGTATGAAATGCGCAACTGGTATAATTTTGCAATGGGTATTTAAGTATTTACTTGTCGAAAATGTGTGTTCTGGTAGCAAGGCCCTGAAAAGTGCGATCATTAATACTACATTTTGAGTTAAGTGGGACACCCATTGCCAATAACAATACAATTCAATGTGCAAGTCTTAGCATTAGTTTGTGACCTTGAACCAGACCCCAACCAGTATCATATTAAGTGCTATATATAGTCCAGAAATTCACCATAGCTTCAATGTAAAAATGCTAGACTGTAAATATGCAATTCAAAATGATCTCACGGTCCATTATCTGCACAACTTTAGAATGTTTTAAATAGTCAACTCGCTTGTGTAGTTTAGTCTTCCAAAAGTCTCCTTAACTTCATGCATACTCCTTTTATAGAAGCATGTGGTAACCTTCACTCATACTCTGGCCCAATGGAACTTTGGTCCTAAAATGACTAAATGGACCGAGATTCTGACTTGATGCTCAATCCAAAGCATAGCAGTCTGGTAGGGTCACTGGCGGCACTGTTCAAAACACGGAGCCACCTAATGATGTTTGTCTTCATTACTGAAGCAGTAAAGTGTTTCAAAATCTGAATTTTCATTTTGCCGATTGTGATGCCAGCAAATGAGCATTCACTTTTTTTGTTTTGTTTTACAGTTGCACTTCAATCCATAAACTACAAACTGCAGCTAATATAATCTCTGATGCCGTGTTTCCATCTCACGTTCGTCAATTCAAACATGTGTTTATGATTTATATACATTTTACAGATTGAACAATCACACCTAAAAAAGTCTGTTCATTCCGGAGCCAATTGCTAGCGGCTCCCCTTATTTGGCAATAAAAAGGCAGGCACAACCAAGAGTTTGGGGGTACTACATTGGCACCAGATTCAGATTTCATACTCTGCAATGCGCCATAATACATCCTATAGACGAAGGAGGTGCCACTGTACTCCACTCCAGAAAAAGGATGTGTGCAGTAAAAGCAGCACCATAACAGTTCAACACAAGAAGTGCATCTTTAAGGTGAAATCCGGCGGTGAAATACTTCATACACCCTTCACACTTCTGGACCTGCAGCTCCGATAAACGCATTGGAAGAAGGACTGGAGGATTTTATACAGAAGCAGATCTTTGCAGAATGGCTCTAGAAACAGAATCTATAAAGGACCACCCTGACACTACTTCATCTTCTCTAAAAGGTCCGTAGGAGACACTCTTCATTTGACAAAATCCAGACAAAGAAAACACTAGATAAAAAACAGCACATTGGAGAGCAACCAAAATACTGTCATATGGGAAGTAAATTCCACATTGTCAAAGTCATGAATGCAACATGAGCTTCGTGAATTTGCGTGAATTCAATTGATTCTTAAAATCTGCCAGAGGTCTTGCAGTAGTAAATCATTCAATCAAACTGCTAATAAAACCACATGGCAGCAACAAATCAAGGACCTTCATTTCATGACTCTAGAGGTAGTAAATGTGTTTCGAGCTCCATTCAAATTGTCAAGTTTAAATTGCAGAGTAGGTCTGCTGGTTTCGAGGACTTGCTGGGAGGAGACAGACCAATACATATAACTGTTCTTAGCTCAATATGCTATCTGTATACTGTGAAACAATGACATTTACGGACAAACTTTGGTGGGCAAAAACGTCTATTCAGCACTGCTCCCGAACTTTCTGTCCAGTGGGCAGGGCAGTTCACAGGGAAAAATGATCCAGACAACCATCAAGCCCTTTCTTTGCCTTTGTATATTTTGGCTTTTTTAAATAAATAGCACAAGTGTTTTCCCAATGTTCACCGACTTCAGTGACCTTTTTTTGCAGGGAGCGCAGGCGGACCTGTGAGTATCACAGCTCACACCGGCTGCGCCCCCCGAGGCAGCTCGCATTCCTGGTGTCACACAACCGGGTGAAGCTTCATTGCGACCGCGGGAGAGCCGAAAGCTTAGACATGCCTGCACACGAGCCTGGGCTTGTGCATGCAGGAGGGTCCCTTTTTCGCAAACGACACTCTTTAGGAAAGCATGACCATGGGCCACAGGCAGTGCGTTTTTCTCCTCATCGAGCCCGTTAGCGTAGAAGCACTAAATGAGCTTCATTTGTTAAAGATACACAGCAGATTTCTGGCTTGCATAATGTGAGGCAGCAGCAGGTACAACATAGCCTGCTCGGCAAGTGGCAGCCTACGGATCTCCACACTTATCCGTCTCAGGCAATCTCAAGGAGAGGAAAAGGCACAAGCCTTTCATTACAGTGCAGGCCTGCAGCAGGTACAACATAGACTGCACAGCATACTCCACATTAGGAGATCACGTGGTACAACAAAGCAGCAACCTGCTATTAAGAATCCTACTGTAGGATTAAGAATATTAACTGTTTCCCCATAGGCAGCAACCCTAAACCCCCTCCCAGAGGACATACCATTCAGCCTGCATTGTCCAGGCATTTAGGCACTGGTGAGATAAGTGAATCAAATGGATTCAGATGAAGGGAGTGTGGGAAGCCAGGACCAGGTGTTCTCTGAAGAGGATTCTGAACAGACTCTTAGTTTCAGAAGAGTACTGGGAGACTCTCTGGTGAATGCAGTATCTCAAGGGGTACGCCCACTGCAGGAAAGGCTCAAAGCCCTGGAATCTCTGATTGGGGACAGCCTTAAGGAAAAAGCCCCAAAGTTGACTCCAGCACGTCCTCAGTACTGCCTACCAGCAAGGCAACCACTATGGAGAGAGACCAGACCCGCAAGAAAACATTCTCTGACTCCCCCGGCTCCTATCAAAGAGGGAAACAGAAAGCCTCCTGATGCTGTTGACACTTTCAAAAAGCTGAAAAGCTGAAATACGCTTTCATGATGCTCCTACCCCCTTCCTCAGGGATGCCAAATATAGGGGATAACGTCGACTCCTCAGATTCAGCAGTGTTGACTCTAAATCCTCTCAGATGTCCAAAGGTGGTAAGAGGAAATACAAGGTGAAGCATTTGCAGGAGAACCAAGAAGAAATAACAGACATGTTTGACCCCGAGTCTGTAGTACACCTGAGGTTGAACGTCTGACTGCCTTTGCCAAGAGTGGCATCATATAGGACACAAAGGCTGGGCAAGCCCATCGAGAAGGAGGCGAGACTGCAGATGCACTCAGTGTCCCAGATCAGAACTACCGGGGAAAGTGACGTAAACCCTGAGCTAGACCCCAAGATGATAATTTTCTTTCCCAAAGCCTCTGGGGATTTTACGAAAGGCATGGACCGGGCCTGGAAAGGTTGCCAGGAGAAGGTGTTAGACATGGCAGGCCCCATTGTTAAGATCATGGACCTAGCGGAGCGAGCCAAGGATACTGGGGAGCCCGTGGATCCCGAGATCTTAGCTAACTTGGCACAAGGGTAGTGTGCCTCCTTGGAAACACCAATTGTGCCATGTCCTCCAAAAAGAGAAGGAGCGTGCTATTGAAGATAGACTCAAAGCTAGGGGATCTAGCATCCTATGAGGCAGGCGAAGCTGCTCAAGGTTTCCATTTTGGCAAAGCTTTCATAAAAAAAAGAGGGGGAGATTTGTGGTCATGTACGCAGCCCTAGAGAAGGCGCAGATGTCCATTAAGAACATTTTCCTAGCAAGAGTTTGTGCCGAGAACGGTCGCAGCAGAGGCCATACGTCTGGTCGCTTTCACTCGCAGTGAAGGCCACAGAACCTGAGAGTCCATTACTGGGAAGCCTGCCAACAGGACGCCTTCTTCCTGGTGTGAGGGTGCTGCAATCGTGGACATAGACGACAAGGCTATTATCGTCATCCAGGAGCACAGTCGGGTGAGGGCGGGTACCTACCCTCCAGTGCGGGCCAAGTCAATGTTATTCTTGCATAACTGGCAAATGCTTTCAGGTGATGCATGGCTACAACAGACGGTAGCAGGCTTTCAGATAGAGTTAATTGCGGCACCAGTACAGCCAGTAAAGCCAAAGAGATTTGCGCAACCACATGAGGAGAGTGATGGACCTCAAGGACACCTATCTAATGATTCCAATTGCCAGGGAACACTGCAGGTTTCTCAATTTCCTATGGGATGGACAAAGTATGGCAATTCAAGTGTCTGCCATTTAGCCTAGCCTGAGCTTTCACAAAAGTCATGAGACCAGTGGAAGAGGCTACATGAGAGAAAGAAGTATCCACATGATCATTTACCTGGACGATATCCACTTGCTGGCCGATGACAAGCAAGTGCTCACCGACCAGATGCGATGGGCCGTTCAACTGCTGGCCTCACTAGGATTCTTGATAAATTGGGAGAAATCTGAACTAGTTCCCAGGCAACCATTACAGTTCCTGGGTTTTGTAGTGGATACAACAAAAGCCGCACTGCAGCTGCCAGATCCCAAGTTGAAATCAATAAAGAAAGAATGGAGGGCAGCACTAATGAAGTTTGTGATATCTCTTCGAGCTCTAGCAAAGATCGTTGGGCTGCTGGCAGCATCCATTGAAGCCATCTTCCCGGGCCTTCTACAATATGGAGCCCTACAGAGACTGAAATACCTCACCTGCGAGAAGGTCTGTGGTTTCATAAATTAATGCCCCTGCAGCAGGAAGGAAAGTTAGAACTAGAATGGTGTCTTTAGAACATAGAATCCTGGATCGGACTGGTGATTTTCAGCGACGCCCCAGAGCTCGTTCTTGAGTCCGATGTCAGCAGAGCAGGCTGGGGAGCCCGGTGCAGTCACCTGGAAAAAGGCGACAGATGGTATTAGGAGGAGATGTCCCTCCACAGCAATTGCTTAGAGCTGCTTGCAGGTTCTTTTACCATTAAAGCTTTCACCAAGGATAGGGCAGAGTGTTGCATTCTACTCAGAATGGACAACATTTCGGCAGTCCAATAAATCAACCACCTGGGAGGCACACAGTCGCGGTTGCTGGTAGAACTAACAAAAGATTTGGGGTGTTATTGCCTCGAGTAGAAGATCTCCATGTCAGCAGAGTATCTTCCAGGCATACAGAATGTAGAAGCGGAATGGAACTCTCGCTACTGGCACGATTCCAGCGATTGGTTGCTACGCAAAAAATTGTTTGCTCGGATAGCAACCCTCTGTTCGTGTCCAGGTTGAACAAACAGTTGCCGACGTTTTTCAGCTGGAGACTGGACCCAGAAGCGCAAGGGGGAGATGCTTGTCTTCAAGCATGGTCAGGCGCAGTGCACTACACATTTCCCCCCTTCATGATGTTGTCCAGGGTCCTAACGAAGATCTGGAGAGAGAAGGCAGAAGCCGTCATTGTAGCCCCGAACTGGAAGTCGCAAGCGTGGTTTCCAGTTCTGATGGAACTTTCTTCGGATTTCCCACGAGTACTCCCTCACAGGGAGGATCTCCTGTTGGACCCGATGGGGAGTTATGATCCTCTGACGAGGACGGGGAAACCACCTCTGTTAGCATGCAGGGTATCAGGTGCAGATGGAGCATGCAAGGCATTTCGGGACAAGCTGCAGAGTTTATCAAGCAATCCTGGGCACCCTCTACGCTCAAAAGCTACGAGGCAGCATGGGGGAGATGGTGCTTATGATGCAGCCAGCGCAACCTTCATCCCTTTTCAGCCCCTTTAGTACAAGTCCTCAATTTTCTCACATTCCTAGCCAGAAGCGGCATATCTTTTAGGGCGGTAGGAGTCCATAAGTCAGCTATCTCAGCGGGGCATGACCCATTGGAGGGGGTTCCTATTGGGGTACCCCTGACGGTAGTGAGGCTGATGCGCGGTGTTAAATTGAACACACGACCAATACCTAAATACGCACAGTTATGGGACATCAGCGCGGTCTTGCAGTTTTTTTGCTAGTTGGCCAAGTAACAGGGATTTGTCAGTCTAGCACCTTTCAGGGAAGTTGGTGATGTTGCTGTGGCTAGTGTCCTGTAGGAGAGTGTCAGATGTAAAAGCGCTCACAGTTGATATGAAGACCTTTGGACCGGAAGGGGTGACCTTCTCCGTAGCAAAGAGAACAAAGAGCCACTCGTCAGTTATTTTATATCCTTATTTTTGGGAACAACCTGAGCTGTGTGTAGCCAACCGGATCAAAGAATACGAGGCGAGAACTACAGAGGTAAGAACCAGCGTGAGAGTTGCAGTTGCTCATCATGCACAGGAAGCAGTATAGGGCAGTGGCAGTAGCGACTAGAGACCGATGGGTGCGTGAGGTTATGTCCCTAGCAGGCATGGATGTGGCGCGGTTCGGAGCACATTCGGTTCGATACGCCATGGCTTCCAAAGCCTTTGGAGCCATAGCAAGTCCGCAGGACATCTTGAAGGCGGTGGATTGGTCTAGCGACTCCACTTTCAAGACCTTTTACTTTAAGCCGAAAGAGAGTGTGGCAGCAGCTGTAGTGCAAAGCTTTGAACAAGCATAATGCTCGCTTGCGGTCTTGACATAGAATTAAGATTACTCCTGCTGATTCTATTGAAGACACAGAGGCGAGCATTATACTGTCCAGCAACGTGAATCATTTGTAATCAGTTCTGTATAATGCCTGTCATGTGTTGATGATGCATTGTGTCGTATGACCCTCCCTAATATATGTCTTCTCTGACAGGTGATGACCCGAAGGCTGGCTGAGTTTCCAAGAGCTGGTGTAGCTCCACATCACAATAGGAATTGGCGGCATGGGCCGCGACGAGTCCACTGGCAGGAGTGGCGGTTTGATTAAGGCTGAAGGTGGCGTGTTGGTTTTGCTGTTTGGTGTGTGTTTTGCGTTTTGCCTCGGGATGTCAGTTGGAAGGCATCAAAGAAGAGGAAAGGACCTGGGCAGGAAGTGGTTCACGGAGCTCAGAGACAGGATATAGGCATAGGACTCCCAGAGACACTAGGGTTCATGGGATGTGAAGATGTTTTAGATATGTTTCTTTTTGAAGATAAAAAGAAAATGGGTTTTTAAAGAAATATGGAGATTTAAATCTGCTGGAAGAGTGGAATTAAAGCATAATGCTTGTCTCCATGTCTATAATAGAATCAAGATTCCCTGCACCACAGAAGAGGTTATGTTCATTGCTGCCTCATGAATCGCCAATGAATCGAAATAATCAGCACAATATTCACCTCATCTTCCAATGCTACTATTATGGAAATAGCCACTTTTGTAACACACACATCACCATAGCTAGCCATACATTTAATTCCTCTTAAGCGTGCATGGATTGAATGTATGAGAATCGAGGAGGAATCTTTCATTTGTGAAAAACAACAAATTAGTTTAAAGTATCCCTGCCTATCCAATTCTCTCTACATCTGCTTTATTCAAAATACCACCCCCTTACTGAATAGACATTTCAGAATTTCAGCAGCATTCTAAAAATTCAATTGCAACAAACTAGACCTCTGTGTATGTAGGTAGCTGGTAGAAAAGACAAGTATATTCAAAATTAATGTAGGCTAAATTCCCTTCAGTGATGTGTCTTCCTAATTACTGTGCAGAAGTGTCCCTTTTTTCACTTTCAATGGACAACTCAAAAAAATTGAAAAAGGTGTAGAGAATTCACTCTGCCTTTCGTCTTGAGCAACTCAGCATTAATAATACTTTTTTGCTTGATTGCATATCCAGGAAGTGGCATATCCAGGAAGTGACTATAAATACTTAAATTTGTCTAGGTATTGTGAGAAACCTGAGGGTATCCTCACACCTACCCCCCCTTGGATCCTCTTCTCAGGAGACCAGGGAAAGGCAGGAGCCAGAGAAGTATTAAGAACACAACTAAGTGAATGGTAGCCAGCTAGCCAGGATAAGACGTTGAAAGAAAATAAATGTGCTGCAAGCATTACTCTACACTGTTAAGGGAAAGCAGTGAACTGTGGTTGATAAAGCAGATGAAAAGGGGTGTCAGTTGTGTGACCTTTGATGGGTGGACTGAGTGGTCTGTCAACTGCACCTAGAACGAGAACGAGGGGACCCCTGCATAAAAGTGATATTGATCAATCACAGCCAAGAAAGGAGCATCGGCTGCGTGACCTTTGATGGGTGGACCATTTGATCTGTCAACTGCGCCTAGACCGAGTGCTACACATCGAAAAGTAGCAGAACTTTTTAGAGTGTTGACGGCAAGATGAGCGGCAAACTAGGGAAAGTAACCCTGGTAAGCAGGTTGGGCAGGACCCCAATCCTTGGTGAACTGTTTTGTTTTGAATTTTCTTGAATTTTGGGAAGGGAATCCTGAGACTTTGTGGAATTCTATGGAACCTGGTGAAGGGGAGCAGGGAAATAAGCCAGGAGCCGAAAGAAACCCGGCACTTTATTTGGAACACTATTTATTTGATTATTGCCATCCCTACACATTGTTGTTTAGCTTTAGTTTGAGGGCAAGTATAGGTTTTGGACACAGACAGACTTTTAAGTTGAACTTCCTGAATCAGACTGTCCTTAGTTTTGTTAGTTAGGGAAATCCCACCTTAGCATAGGTCAGGTTAGGCCTTTAACCAGTCTGACATTTAAGTTAATAAAACCTTTCTGTTTGAATTTTGAATCTGTTGTCTGTGTCTTGCTTCATGATGCCTTCACACTATACACACAGTGAGATGGCCTACGCTTGGCTGTGCTTGAACATTGCACGGAATAGGGGTCAAGGGATCTCCCTGTATACACACCATAGGATCTATTTAATCAAATCTATAATTCCAGAAGCACGTGAGCTTATGAAATATTGATTTATTTCCCAGGGTGTACAGTCGGTTTATATATACCCAGCCCTCAGTATTTACCAGTGCCATGATTTAAACTTATTCCCTTTATTGTATCACTCACCTCCGGATTGTGTTCTCTTGATAGGGTACTCACACATGAATTTCTTTTTGTCTGTATCACAGACAGGTGGGAACCCTCTTAATGACTGGTTGAATCAGTCAGCAAGATGGGATCAGCTTTCCTCTACAGCCTGTCTCCTGTTTCTTCCTATTAAGTCCCACGTTCAGGGGACTGTTAATAATCCAAATGGGTCCGAAAGGAGAGAAATCTATTCCTTCTCATTACGTTTATCAATTCTTCTTTCCCCCCTCTCCATCAGTCATTGAGTGAGCAAATGAGTCTGTTTGTCGGTCCCCCAGTGAATGTGTGTTGAATCCTTTATAGAATAGCAACCACAACTTTTTTAGGTGTGTATACTTTCCTAAAAGTAACATCACAGAAGACATACCCCTCCACAGTCATTGGGCGTATTAATGAAGGAGGCAGTCTGATGAGAGTAACTTCTACACTCAATTTTCCACGCATTTAATGTGATATCATCTCAGGGATTTCTTGCACTAAATATTGTAACATTCTGAGACAGTAAATTCCACACTTATGACTACTTTACTATTCAGCTCAATAGATTTCTCTCTCTGGCACGAATCAAACAAGGACATTTTCATCAAGATATCCCAAATTATTACTGAGTTACAGATGTTTCCATTTAACTCACTCCTACTATTATATACAAATTATTTTCCTATCTCAAACTAATGGGCTCGTCACCTCGGATACTAGGAGATATGCCACACTGGCATGTGCCATTTCCGTGTGACAAAATGCAAATCCACATAACTTGCATAATTAGAAAACACATTAGAAACACCACTAAATAGGGTAGCTCAAGCGGAATGCATTACAAAAAGTATTATTTTGCTGGGACATTCCGTCTGGGAGATATCACAAGAAATATTAATCCAATGCAGCAGAAAAAATGTACACAATGGATTACCTAGCATCTTTGGGTTTAGTTCTGCTTGGTATCTGGTGTTCCTACTGTTTATCCAGAGCAGTATTTACCACAGTGAAAATCCAACAGTATGTCTACAATGGCTTTCTGCACTGGATTAGTGAGACATTCATATGTGCAGATTGGTACTCAGTGTATTTCCATATATTAGAATTTACAGTGATAATAAACGCCAATATAGGCTAAAAACTAGCAATTTTCCAATAGATTTATTGCAATCTTAATTTTAACATAAGAAAACACCAAACATAAAATGTTGCTTTTAATTTTAACATGAGAAAATGCCAGACATAAAATGCTGCCGACACAAGCCTAATGGTGCCTGTGCATTGTGTTTCACCATTTGGGGATTTTGTCAAGGCATAATCACTAATACATAAAGTTCTATCCAAGTTCTAGCAATGCATCACATTCTTGTCAAGTTCAAGCAAAATAACAATGTGCCCATGAAGACGTTTTTCTTATCTTTGAAACATTTGCCATTAAATATCCATGAATCTTTGCTCTAAGAATTGAGTCGGAGAAAGGAAAGTTTGTGGAAAAACCAAAAAATAATATATTAAAAGATGTACAAGATATATACTAGCAATTGTGTACTACATGTCCAACATCCAATTAGTTTTAGCAATATTTGTGAACACCTGCTGTATTTGGTCCTAAATAATTTTCTTAGTGTCTTTGTGAGTCGTTGTATGTAATACAAATGCCTAATTCTGCAAAACTAATCAAAGACAAAAAGATATATGGTTCCTCTATTTATGAGCGGGGCCTGGATATGGTGATGTATTTGAAGTTTGAATTCCTCTAGGGTTTTACACCTTTTGTTGCTGCCTCTCTTGGACCAGTTCCTGGGTCTAGTAGATTTTCAGATAAACCTTAAGTAACCAAGGGTAATCGAGACGTGGACTCCTTGCTTATTGTGTCTTAAGAGAGGCTCAGCTTCACCTCACTGATGAGGCCCGACTAAGCCGAAACACGTGTCTGGGTTGCTGATGTTACTCTTGTTCAGAGGAGATTTGCCTCGCATTTCGTTTCTGGACTGCCCTTGTGGGTGGGACAAAGACTGATATGCAAATGGTATTTCTCCTCTCTGAAGGGTGTAGTGAGCTGAAACGTGATTGTAGATCCTTCTGAGTGGAAGAAATTCCATGGAACAGGGTATTTGACCCATGTTTGTTTTCAGTAGAGAGGCTCCCACACTCCTTTGTACCTTTGTAATTTTGTAGAACTTGGGCTTTCACCCTAAGGAACCCTGGGTAATACTTTGTTTGTCTAGGTATCAAGGTTCCTTTCCTCAGGAGCAGTCTGGGAGATCGAAATCTCAGATTAGGCAAAAGAGATCTGCTGGTCAAGATGAACTCCTATTATTTGTTCATTATCTTAAGCTCAACATACACACACAAATGCAGGCCATAAAAAAGCCACCTTAGAATTGATAGCAATTTTGTCATCCCTGTGACTGAGTCAAAGAGGCCAATTGTTATCTTTGTGGCCGAGCCTCCACCAGTTCATCTCCAAGCGAAAGCATGGAATCTGTTTTTACATCTCTTTACTGTGGGGAGGGGTGAATTGAGCAGGATACCAGATGTCAGAGTTCAACCCTATAGTTCACACTTGATTCAGGTTGGTTTCTCTCAATTGCCACTTTTTAAAGTAACTTTTTTCTATTGCCTTAGATTTAAAATATCCACCAAAAACACAGCAGTTTATTACACTGACTTATCAAAACCCTATCAAATGTCCACATTTCTCAACTTCTGTAGGATTCCTAATCCTAACTCTTGATTTCTGCAAGGGAAAATAAACACACACAGCCTCAGAAAAAGTAAATTATTTTTTTCTCTCTATGACTTGAAATTGCTGTTCTTTTTCTCCACAGATTAAGCAGTACTCCCAATTTGATAAGCTGTTCAGGATATTTTCTTGTACTTGAGATGTTTATCTCGGGCCTATATTTTGATATCAGGGGACATGAAAATATTGTACATGTGTTTTCCAAATGCTGTGCACAGGGTGCACCTTACATGTTCTTCTTTTTTAAATAGCATGTTGTTTTGCCCATTTTCTTTGAATTAGATTAACCTTCAGTGCCAAGGCACTCCAAACACAAGAATCCAATACAGATAAAAACATCTTTAGAGTTCATATTTGCAAACAAGACCATAACATAACAGGAGAGACGCCTATGTTTCAGTAGGGTGTGAAAGGAAGACAGAATATTAGCTGACCATACATGAAAGAATGGAGAATTTAGAAATAAGTACATAAAATGATATAAGCAAGAGGATGCATGAGACAGTGCGAGGAGGAAGAGCAGCTAAAAAAAGAGAATGAGATGAGAAGCAAATAGAGACTGCACATACAATTTTCAAGATAAGATAAGGGTGAAATAGGCTCAGTATGCAATTACAAACTATACAAAGAAAATTAGGTAGAATGTAGAAAGGAAATGAGATCCAACAAAGTTCAACAGGTAGAGGGAAATGTATGAAACAGATGAGAGTCTGAAGAGTAGATGGAGATAACAATTAAAGAGATTCTGGGTCAAGAGAGTACATATGAAGAGCAAGAACCACACAAGAATCGTAGTCATGTGCAAAAATACAAACGTGAAGAGTTTTTGTGGTTTGCTTGTAATAAAATGCCAGATACTACAAATTTTGTATAACTAGAATGTTCAAGTTTCAGAGAGAACATGAACATGAAACACCTATGCAAAAGAGGGAGGGATGGGAGGTTGTGTTGCTGGAATGAAACTAGTAGAGGACATGCATGAGATTAAGAGATACAATAAAAAACATTTCTTTTACATTCAGATTGGAGTGTTTGGAATGAGGGACCATCCATGGACAGATAGAAGATGGGTAGACTGAGATGATGGCATGAAGAGTAGCGATAGAGGAAGAAATTGACATATTGTTTTTGTGAATTTGGGAATCATTGGCAAACAAATATTTACCAATACTAAGCCAGTCCTGCAAGCTGCATGGAGAGATTATAATTCTCCCCACTATAAAATGCCAGGCTCCTTTTGCCTTATTTTTCATTTCGGCTGTAAACATAATTTTTAAACCCCAGCATCCCCCCAACCTCCATCTATTCCTCTCCTCTCTGCATTGAGGAAAACCATACAGACCTTAGATACTACTGACAGAGGTATGCTATGCTATATTTCTGTATCAGTCATTGGTGGCAACTTTTACACTTGTATTTTCTCCCCCATGTCTTTCTCCAGAACTGGTTAAGGCCCTGTATGAGTACTGCAGTTCAAAGTCTACTGACCTGTGATCGCTGATCTGTTTTTGTTAACTCGACAGGCCCAACACATGCATTATAAATTCCTGTGGGAAATGTTGATATTCCAAAACAAGAAGGTAATAGCAGAGGGGAGTGAAAATACAACAAATAGTACAGAATCCAGAGCAGAGCCCAGAGGGGCACACCACTAGAGAGGGAGTCAGATACATTTGGGAACCCCTAATTTATATGGAAAACTAGTCTAAGCTTGAAACATTAATAACATATGTGTTTGCCAGATGCACAAATCAGAATATATAAGAATCTGGTTCCCATACCGCAATATTAACCGAGGTGGAGGGCCGAACCTGTCGGTAACGGCCAGTCACTCACGTTAAGAGCCCAAATGAAACAAGGGTCCCTTAACGAGGGCAGCAGTGCCATTACCGACAGGGTTGGCCCACCGCCTAGGTGAATATGACCATTAGCATCCGTGTAGTTCTCTACACAGGTGGTCATAGTATTTTTCTTTTTTTAAAATAATTAAAGAAACGTATTGTGGAAGGACATGTGTAATTCTGTGATATTTTGAATGAAGGGAAACTATGAATACTGGGGGTCCATTGCAAATTGCATATCATCATGTAGTACCAGTTGTTTTGTCTGAATTTGTGGCAGCAGGTCTGTGTGATGTCATTAACCCAAAATGACATCTGCTACAATTTATGAATCAGAATTCAATCTATAATTCCGTTCAGAGTGATCCTATCACATATTTCTTAACTCTTATTGTTTAGAAGTTTCTGTTTGCAGTTGGTTGTTCATGATTTTTAACAATTTTTTCCTTCTATTTTGATGCAGGTTCTGGTACTTGGCAAGAAAATAAGAACATTATTTAAGAGCAGTTGAAGTTTGAAATTTCATTTTTCCTTCCATCAAATGTAAAATCAATGTTTTTAAAATATCGATACCTCCAGATACCTCCAGTCATTTAAAAGAACTTCCACCATCAGCCAAAAAAACAAAATGGAAAATTGACTTTTCCTTGTGTATCTTATGTCAACAAAGAAAGAAACCTCCCCTGGTTAATCCAAAATGTTATTAAAAGGTTTTAGAGTGTATCATTAATAGAGCTGAGTGGAACAATAATGAATACTTGAACCTAAGTCCATGATTAGGCAACTAAATACCTGACGAAATGAAAAATGAAAAAAGCATCATGGCATTCGGAATGCTATAAGCAATGTACTCATAAGGAAACATTGATTGTAGTAAAAGAGTGTATGGAGAGCAGTTATGTGAGCCAAAGCTGTCTATCTGGAGCCATGAAGAAGAGGAAGAAGTAGAACAAAGCTACACTACAAGATCAAAATCCCTATTTACAAAATAAATCAATGTTGCAATGAAGAAGGAAAAAGAAGAAGACATGCATTACTTACCGTAATAGCATTTCTGATGATTGGATTTGCTTGGATTCACATGCTGTGCATATAGTCAGACATCTAGTGGTAATGTTTATTAATGTCTTTGTGTAATTGCCACTCGTACTCTATGGGTAGTGAGAAGTCTCTGCTGAGTACGTCCGCCAGAAGATTGAGTTCCCCTGCAATGTGTTGTGACAGGAGGAACATCTTGTGTTTGAGAGCCCATTTCCATATGTTCTGTGACAGTTTGGATAGCCCTGGAGAGTGAGTGCCCCCTGTTTGTTCAGGTAATACATGGCCGTGGTACTGTCCGTGTGGACTAGGTCTGTCTTCCCCTGGAGGTCTGTTTGCCTTGAACACTGGTAGTAGTTCCAACAGGTTTATGTGGATGGTTTCTACCACCTGGGACCACACGCTGTGCGTTGTCTGATGAAGGAGGTGAGCCCCCCACCCGTCAGAGATGCATCCGTGGTGAGAGTGGCTTCTACTGCATGGGTGGTGAAGGTCTTCCCTAGCAAGAGGTTTTACCTTGACCACCACTGCAGAGACTAAACGAGGGCTGCCGAGACAACCACTAGATCATCCCATTGTCCGCTGACCTGACACCATTGGCTCGAGAGCCACTGTTGCATGGGGCGCATGCACAGACGTGCGTGAGGAACTAGGTAGATGCAGGAGGCCATCATCCCTGACAGTTGAATGGATTCGCGCACGGTCACCTGGCGATTGGCTACATATTGGCTACATAGTGAGGAATCTGGAACAGCATGTTTTAAACCCTCTCATTGGAGGGAAAGACGAGACCGTCTTTGGTCTAAATTACAGACCCCAGAAACTGCTTGACTTGGCTGGGGTCCAGGCTGGACTTTTTTCATTGATCGTGAACCCTAGACTGAAGAGGAGATCTACTGTCTTTTGGGTGTTTGTTAGGCATGTTCCGTAGGAATCCTGTTATTATCCAGTTGTCGAGGTAAGAGTAGACTGGGATGGACTGCCTGCGCAGGTGAGCAGCTAAAACCGCAAGTACCTTCATGAACACCCGTGGGGCTGAGGCAAAGCCAAAGGGAAGGAGTATGAACTGATAGTGATTGTCCTCTATCATGAACCTTAGGTACTTTCTGTGTGCTGGCAACATTGAAAAATGAAAGTATGCATCTTTCATATCCAATGTTACCATGTAATCCCCCTGCACCAGCAGAGGGATTACTTCCTGCAATGTTGTCATTCTGAACTTCTGCAGTTTTACATACTTGTTCACTGGGTGCAAATCTAACACAGGGCACATGGTGAGATCCGTTTTGGGTACAAGGAAGTACACTGAATAAATACCTTTGTTTACCTGATGAATGAGGATGACTTTTATGGTGCCCTTTTTCTGATGGATCTCAACCTCTTCCAGCAGGATTTGCAGGTGTGCTGCTGAGAGGGTCTGCTCTTTGGTGAATGGTATCGAGGTGGTCGGTGGAACTGGATACAATAACCGTGAGTGATGGTCTTGAGCACCCACTGGTCTGATGTGACCCCTCCCATGCATGAAGGAAGGATGTTAACCGTCCCCCTACCGTGGAGGCATGAGCGGGGACCCGGACCGGATAGTAATTTTGATGTGGAGGCAGGGAGACTCTTGGGGTGGAGTTTCTGCCCCTAACCTTGCCTCTATGCTGTCCCCTTTGTTGGTACTGGGTATTGCCATTCGAACCTTGTCCAGAGGACCATGGGGTACTTCCTGCGCCATACTGTCTGTGTGGAGATCGTGAGAAGGATAGGCCCCAAAAGGAACAGCAAGAGTTTGCACCTCCACACTATTGAAAGGGCTTGGCTGTAATTTGGTTGAGAGACTTGAGTGTCTCATGCCTCTTTCTTCGCCGTCTCCAATGAGTCGCCTGCAGCTTCACCTAACAAGTTCGAATCTTCCACAGGCTTTTTTTATCAAAGAGGCCCGAGTCTCTTGCTTAAAACCTGAATTCTTTAGCCGGGCATGCCTCTTGAGAAGAGTGCCCTGTGCCAGGTTGTGTCCCACCGTCTCTGCAGCATATAATGTGTTCTTAAGGATATTGTTGGTCACCTCCTTCCCAGGCGTGATCATACGGGTTCAGGGACCTCTTGGAGGCCCTCCTGAAGCAGGTTTTACTGCACATCACTATAACTTGTGAGAAGAGTAGTATTATTAGCATAGTATTATTAGCAAGTCTCGTAGAATATGCTGCCAACGGGGTGATGTGTTTGCCCAGAGCATAGAGTTTTTCTTCCTGGAGGTGGAAACAACCAGGGAGTCTGGTGTGGAATGCCTTGAATGTACATTGGATCAGAAGGGGAGGGGCAAAACAATTTCTCGACCCGAGGGTTAACAGCCCTAGTTAGGGAAGGTGACAGTAAGGAAGGTGCAAGGGGCTTCTTAGTGGAATGCAGTAGGGGTATGGCTTGACTTATGGGAGGTTTTTCCTTTAGGATGTCCTCCACAGAATCAGAGTCCTGAACAGCTTCCTGTGTGGCAATCTGGAAGCGGTCTGCGACCCTCTTAAGGATGGCATTGAAAGCCATTTGGTCGTCAATGAATGATGGCTGCCTCTGTTGAGGCGAGCAGGCCGGGTCCAGACAAATAACATCTGGGTCAGCAGTTGGAGTGCTGGCTGATCTTGCTCCCAATCTGGACACTGGTCAGTCTTGTCCTGCCTATAGGATTGTCCTCATGACTATAGAGATCTTCATATGTCTTCTCAGGTTCTGAGAACTCAAAAACCTCTTCTTGGTGAATTTGAGCTTGGCTTCTGCTGCTTTGGTAAAATGGGAGTAGTAAACCTTTCAGAAAAGTCTATAAACTGTGACATTTTGTCCATGTAATTTTCAAACTTCTCTCTGGTCCACAGGGATGAAGCAGGGGTGTCTGGAGGAGGGAAAGGCTCACTAGAGGGAGTGGATCTACCAGAAAAAGCCCTAGAGAGAGACTGGGCCCCTTCAGTGTTCTTATCTCGACGGGAGGGGATGCTTTTTGGTTGTTCTGCCACCAGAACAATAGCCACAAGACACTTGCGTAGCTCCAGTCGCTTTATGTGGGATTTTGACATGCCTCCAGGGGATTTTGACGTGCCTGTAGGCGTCGCTGTGATTAACGGCTCAGCCGAAACCTTAGAAACTGACATGCTCGTAGACGGCGTGTCAGCATTCGTGTGTTTTTTAGAAGAGTCGCCCTTATGAGTGGAATGCCCAGACGCATGCCGAGAAGATCGATGAGCGGCGGGCGCTGGACCGTAAGGTTTGGTAGGCACTGTCGAAGGTTTCGGCAGGCCTGTTGGCATCTGATGCTTCTTCGACGTATCCATCAAGGAAGCTCGGGGGTTGTATGTTTATCCTTGGGTGGTGCGCGTGTGCGCTTGTCGCCGGGTTGTGAATTCCCCATAGCAGTACCGTTGGCCTGCTTGTCGGGGCTGGGGTAAGGCAGGGGGGCTGGGGATGGGTACCTGGGAACCAGACGGTTCCGCCAAAAGGTATATGGCCTCCACTTCGGAGCCATGGCTGCTGCTAGAGTCCTCATCACTCGAGGCAACAGCGCCAACGGGGGGTATGACTTTCGGCCTGCATCGCATAGGCCACCCACCGCTTTGTCTGCCTATCTTTTAACGTCTTAGGCCGAAAAAGTTTGCAGGATTTACAGGATCGCTTGTCGTAGTCACGAGGTAGGCACCTATTGCATTTGCGATGGGTGTCCTACCAAGGGTATTTTCCAGTGCAAGACGGACAAAACTTAAATGGAGTCCTCTCCAAAGCAGAGGTAAAGGGTGGCAGCCAGACCAGAAAAGGAAAGAGAGGAGAAGAGGAAATGCATTCTCAGAAAAGAATCCACCCAGGGCCCCACTCTCCCCACTGTAAGGTCCTGGCAGCAGGGCCGAGGCCACGCGGTCAACAGACGTCGATCGATGCACCGGTCGCCGAGACAGTAGTTGGATGGCATCGGAGTAAAGATCAACGAAGTAGTCGTCGAAGAGAAGACAAAGACTAAATGACCATCGGTCGTGGGACAATGAACGATTAATTTGCAATAATAACTGACGAGCTACGCATAAGGTAACCAACTAGTTGGGTGGAAAGAAACAATCTGAGGGACCTCAACGCGTGAGGGATTTTGGGTACACTACACGTCACATTAGGGATATTGTTACAGTCACGCCCATGTCAACGTCCCTTTCCGATCCTCGAAAGAAAGATGTAATACTCCGCGATTACCACTAGATGGCAGACTATATGCACAGCATGTGATTATAAGCAGATTAACAAGCATCAGAAATCAATTATATTGGATTGCACCTGATTCAGCAGGGATCCGTTTTAAGAGAGCAGTAGAACTGTCTAACAGTGACACACTGAAGATGCTTCTTAGGGATTGTACACATCCTGGAGACCCTCACACAAGGGAATTGCATACCACAAGCTATGTTGGAACACACATGTAATGAATGTCTTTTGACGAAAGCCTACAACACTAAGCAGAAAGATGCAGCCAAATTCATTGTCTTACAAAGCAACAAATGTTGAATTTGTATCTTCAACCAGTGATTTTTCTCCTTGAGGGCAGCCTAACAATGGGGGGAATTGAAAGGCTTTACAGGAAAATTTCTGCTAAAAATGGTTTAGAAGAAGGACATATGAAAACAAGAAAATAAAGTTTCATAGAAGAAGAGCTTGAAGGTATTGCTATTATTTTTAGTAATCCCAAAAGGGTAAATGAACCATAACGAGTCTCAATGAAAGTAACAGCAGATTTGGCACTATCTCATGCAGAAGATACATTTTAGGATATTGAGAACCCTTCTTGATGCAGCTACAATTTTACAGGGAGCTGTACTAACATGTGCACAATGGAGATTCACTGGAAGTTTTGAAGAAGTGAATTTGGCAGATATTGTTCTGAAGGAAGTTGATCTTTTTTACAAGTGGTGCTGTCAAGGACAAATGTATATGAAACGTAATTCAGAAACATCACATAGCACTGTAACAAACAGGGCTTATAAATTGTCACTGATGCTTATATATAAAATGCTATCACCACGACAAGCTTTCTACACAATTAGTTCTACCACATGGCATACCCGCGAAATGCCCTTGCAGGTGGCAGTTGGGTTCACAATGCACACAGCTACTCGCAGCAGATTGATCATTACATTTCTGCATGGCATGGAAGCTTCTATAGATCATGCCAGAGTTCTTCGATTTGAGACACAGATAGCCACAGAGGTAATAAAACGCATTGATGGAGGATCCTACGTTTGAGTTGGTCAGAGGCAGATTTGTCTATTGTGCTGCTGACAACATTGACTTCATTGAGGATACTCTGCATGGTAAAGGAACTGTGTACTATACAGTCATGATGGTCTATCAGGAGAAGGAGGAGTCAGATGTCCTAAGCCCAATTGTAATATCAGGACCATCATCACTTCGATCACTGCAGAAGATTCCTCAGTCCCTGTTTGAGGTCATATCTTGCAACATTCGCAAATGGTGTATACAACAGAATCCTATAAGCAGTCAAATCATTGATTAAACAAAGAGGAATACGGTTATTTTGGATTTCAGCAGGCTTGATGACCTACTTTGGATGATAGCGGAAGTCTGCTGTTGAGTGATTTTCAAGAAAGGTTTGATGAAGAGTTGCTGGATATACATTGTAATCTCACTAAAGAAACCAAGACTGATGAAAGTGAGACAGAGTCAGAACTACTCACTACTCGCCATCTTGGTCCGCTTACAATTCCATTATAAGTGATCCTCCAACTAAAGAAACTAGTATCTATGTACTCCCACTCGCAGATGCCAGCTCAACAAGCACACAAATACAGCTCACATTCATGAAGAGATTTCGAGAAAATAACATCTGTTGTCACTCCAGAATCAAAAACAGTTGTAACATAGGCTCTTAGTCTTTGCAAGCCTATTTTAAAGTTAGCTATGGCTAAAAAAGACTTGTCAAAGAACTGGATGCTTAGACCAGGTGATAATACTAGCAATGCTTTGAGCTATTGGTTCTTTCTTGGATGGTACAGGCATTGAGGCCACCTTAACTACACTTAATGATGCAAATGTTGTGTGGATGATTCTATCAGAGAAGTACTTATGGAGAGCAGATGAAGCACACACGTGACTAAGGAATGCACTTTTAAAATGCATCATCGATGAATTCTACAAAGAGCATGTTGAAATCAAGGAAAGGTTGGAACCTGAGCTTAAAACGTTACTTAAAAGTTTACAAGTAGATGATTCCCAAGAAACAAAATAGTCCATAATTACATTGTGACGATTCTGACAAATTTGAATGTGATGGCACAAATGGAAGCATTTGAGGCTAAGCAACATGAAGTAAAGCCAACACTCAGAATTGATTTTCAGTACATTCATACGGTCGACATTATGCTTTTATTTATCAGATCCGTGTGAACTGCAAACTGGGATTTACACCTTGCATCACTCAAAGAGTTTGTGAAATACTTTTTCGCCTTTGATTTGATAAACTACGCAAGTATGATAGCATGATACTTGGCAGAAATTGAACCGCTTGAAAGCAAAGACCAGGACTTGTGGAAGGAGTTTCAGAAAGGCAATCGGGTAGTGAGCAAGAATAAAGTACCTTTTTGTGCCTTCTGGTTCAGATGAAGCTCTAGAACATGAAAACGGGGCAATGAAAGTACTTTGAGGTGTGGTTAATATTACTCAAAAGAAAAAGGCTTTAGCATGATTATTTTTAGCTTCTCGAAGCTATCAAAGCTTTCCACAGAAGCAAAAGAAATTGTAGGAATCACAGATTACTAACCGTCAAAACATCACCACCTAACAGCATCCAAAGCAACATGCCAAAAGGAAGATGTTCAACAACCGGTCAAGTGGCACAGCGACTAGAGCGCTCGCTTTGACATCCGTGCAGAGCCTGCTAACACAGGTTTGAATCCCGGCGGGGCCAACCTCAGCCTTTCATCCTTCCTAGGATGATAAATGAGCACAGCACTCAGATACCTGAGGGTTCATAGTGCTATATAAGTGCCAAATTATTTTTATTATTATTATTATTAACAGATCTACAACTGGATCATGATATGGACTAATCCAGTGAATTATGATAGAAAAGAACTCAACATCTCGACAAGACAGTTTTTGATGAAAACATTCTGAAGGACACATCAAGAATGACAGAAAAAGGCTGCCAAATGTACAACAGTTTTAAAGAAGATCGGATTGAATCAGACAGTTGTAGCCTGCGGGCACCAATGAAGAAGGAGAACCTTCCTCTGTGTAAAAGTGGACACAAAGCTGATAAGACAAAAGTATCAGACACCATAGTGCAGTTGAAGGCAGATTGTTCTTTGTTCACACGTTTGCTGATTGATTCACAAGTCGAACTGAAATTGATCTACAGGAATGCTTGGGTAATAATGAATTCTCTGCAGTACCTCTTTCAATGTTCAATTCAATGTTTGTAGCTGCAAACAAAAGCAAGCAAAGGAAGATACTGGAAAAGCAACAACATGCAGAGGTTTCTAACAACATGACAGACGTCTTTTTCATTTGTTACTGAGGACAGACTATCTGTACCAGAGCAAATATATTCAGCAGCCGTCCTTGATGGAATGGCAGAATTGTAAGCACTGCAGAACTAGTCGTACCTGACAGCATGCCATGACCTTGCAATTGAATTCAACAAGAAAATAGAACCTTATCTGCTCAAGTATGTTGATACTCATTTAGTATTTGATACCTACCTAGAAAATTCACTCAAGAACTCCATGCAAATGAAAAGAGCAGGAAAAGCAACACCTGTTGAGTACAAAATCACAGATTCTACAAATATTGAAACATTTTCAAAGAGAACCTACTATTACATTCTAAAACTAAAGATGAGTTAACAGATTACCTCTCAAATAAAGCAATTCTGCATGCACAGAGGATAAAAAGAAGCCTGGTAGACAGTTGGAGAAATTAAGCCAAGTCATCAGCTGGAAATGGTGTTAGAGGCATTGAAAGCACACATGAAGAGGCAGACACAGAAATAATTACTCACTCCCTTTATGTATCACTTCATCATGCTACTACCCTCCACATTTATTCACCCGAGTCCAATGTTTTTGTCATTTCACTGTGGTGGTCACTGTTTTTCCCATTTGACAGCATGTTTGTCACAGAAGATGGAACTAATAGAAGATTTATAAATCTGACCTATGTGTGCGCCTGCTTAGGGCCTACAACAGTGCAGGCATTACTAGGCCTCCATGCTCTTTCAGGGTGTGATGATACCGGATGCTTTATGAGGAAAGGAAAAATATCTTTCTGGAAAGTTTTCAAGACTTCAGAAAAATAAATTTGGGAAGACCTGGGTGTCTTCAAGAATTTAAGAAGGAAGATGAATGATAGATAAAGCAATTAATTTGGCAAGTCTACTCGTCAGGATCAAAGATTTTAGACATTGGCGAAATGAGTTGGTGGAAGTTCACAAAAAAAGAGATCCAAGGTGAAAATCTGCCACCACAAGATCCCAGATCCTCTCCAATACCAACATTTCAACACGAAAGTTGCAAATTATTTCAAACGTTCTAATTTGGTGAGCATACAGTCGAAGGTTTGCGAATAATTTACAAGGCTATATATATTGGAAACAGTAAAGATATACAAAAATTCCTTATATTAACTTTTCTATTCATCTGGTCATGTTTAATGAAAAAACCTACTTAGAAAATGTTTCATAGAACCACCCTTAAAAAAAGCAAAATTAGTATCCGTAACGGCATCCATCTTGGATTAATAACGTCACACGGGCCCTGCCACAAATTCTGACAAAACACCTGGTAGTACATGATTGCATGCTTCATTACCAATGCATCCCCAGTAGACATACTTTCCTTTCATTCAAAATCAAATGGGCTAGTTAATTGTAACAGATGCCCCTCAACGTTTACCTTTGTTGTGCTGCTCGGTGCCGCGCAGTACTGCTGTCAGTGTAGTACATTTTCCATGTTGATGAATGTGCCATCATCAACATGCGAAAGGGTCTTCACTGATAGCATCACTACAAGACACGGGGCCATGCAAAATAGTTTTTTAAAAATTGTTTTTAAGAAAAAGAAAATAAAGACACTGTTCGCAACCGTGTAGGAAACTACACAGGTGCTAAGGGATGAAGGGGGAGCAGCGTAGGGAAGGGGGCGCTGGCTGCCCAGGCAGCTCGGAAGGTGGGCTTGTACCATACAGTACAGCCTGTGTTCCAAGCCTCATGATTGGCAAGTGCCCCCTCCCAGGGTGGTATTGAAAGTTATGGTCCATCCCCAAGCACTGAGAATGTACCTTCCTTATGGCCAGTTTTTAGATTCCACCATAACAATATAGAAAGATTTGACTTTGAAAGGGAAGCAAACACACTGGTCAACAAACTCGTCAAAAGATCTTTTAAAAGAGCTTTCAACAATGACAATGCTCTTTTAGAACAAACCACTAAATGACCCACCCCCTCCACCCCAAACTGACTACTTGGACTTTTTCAACATATTCTTATATGTCCAACACAATCAAAGTGATTATTCTTAAACAGAGTACCTTGGAAAAAAGGCCCCTCATGCCTACCACGGCCTCTATTTTTTCTTTAAAAGAAGTCCAATAGCAAGGATAAATTAGTTAATACTGACAGCAGTTTGCAGATTAAATCTAGAAAACCTACCCTGACAGATCTCTGATGCCTACCACCAGTTATAGGTCACCATCTGTGTGCTTGGGGAAAAACCTGGATGAGCTGCCACCCCAGTACTTTCTTTCTCCTTTGCCACAGCAATCGGCATGTAGCCATGCAGACCTTCTTCATATTGCCAGGTACGTTTCCCTGCTTAGTCTAGGTTCTTTACCATTCATAGCCCATTACATTACTAGCCAGTGTGTAGCTAATATAATCTTGATTTGACCCTGGCGGGTTTTTTCTAGGCACCCCTCCCCTTTTTCATGCCCCAACAACCAGTAGGCTACATCTGTCCGCCTTACACAACAATCAGCAAGTCCACATTTGTACTTCCATATCTTTTTTTGTAATGATCATACACTCATACCAGGGCAAAAATGGTGTTACATAGAGCCACATTATATAATTGCATCCCCAATCTTTTGTTTTTAGCACAGTATTAAAGCCCACCATAGGAAGATAACTCTCCCCTGTAGGACTAGAGATTACAAAGACAATCATCCAACAAATAGAGGTGAGTTCTGTCCTTATTGGCTCCTCTTTCTCTTATGGATATTCCTACATTTCGTCATTAGTATGGTAACAGGAGACACACCCGTCACTATGTTTAAAAGAATCCCCTGTTTAAGAGCTAACAGTGTTTCTGTTGAATAGTCACTTTGTAAATAGCTGAATGTGTGCCCAGCAGTATTTTCACTGACCAGCCTTCTCATACAGGGGAGGAAGGATAGCTAAGGGGCAATCGTTTGTCTTGGAAGCAAGACAATGCAGCACAATACAGGTTCGAATCCCAACACAGGTTCGAATCCTGATCCCCGCTTAGAAACCACTCCTTGGTATTAAGCTAACCGTATTATAATTGAACAAATAAAGTAGATTAAAATAAATAAATACACATGCACGTTTCTCCTTTTTGCTTGGACCACCCTTTTGCTTCTGTCCCACACTCACATTGGGAATGAAACATCTACATTTGAATAGCAGTGTATGAAGTATATGAATGGTAAATACAGTGTTCTATAAAATGCTATTTATATATGAGTTCATTATTTAATGATCAAAGTATGAGTAGTGATTCATGTAACAATATAACCGTCTACGTGCACGATGGTGATGTGCCGCCAGCTTTTCAGCATTTCACAAGAGCAACGTGTGCAAAGGCGGAAGGTAACACGAGGGCTTAACAGTAGAAATAAGTTCCAGCACTCCTTTACAGGAAATGTATATAAACTGAAATGTAATTTAAAAAATGGTATCAAATGCATTTGCGAATACAGCTTAAACAATCAACTGGGCAGGACATAAACTACGGTCTATCATGCGCACAACACATTTGTGTTGTAAAAATAGATTGTGTTTTTATCCAATGCCTAGAAACATAATGCTGCCCCATGAAGAATGTATAAATACACGCAGTTATAGCTATATGTGTATATATATATATATAACATACACTCACGCAACGCCTAAGTGAAATCGTCATCTGTTTTTAATAGTGCAGGCTGGAATAATTTATGATGCAGCACAGATCAGTATATGGGGAAATCCATCAAATTTAACAGAAATAGACATGCGGTCCAACATTTTTCTGTGCCTTCAATCAAGTAGACCGTGAGACGCAAATGGAGAGCAGAGCGGATAAAGTCTCTCTTACTTTTAAAACTAAGACTGAGACATACAAATGTGGCTTTCATCCGCGGAGAGCTGATATATGGCGCGCGGCACACTCGGGCCCTTTCAGATAATCCTTCCTTTCCTTAATAAAGAGGGCACAGTGCTGCTTTCAGACTGCCAGATCCCTTTACCGCGCTCCTAAATTATCCCACACCAGTAAGTACCTGCTAATGTAAGATAAGACAAGAGAGAAGCCTGGCCTGTCTTTTAATATTGCCTTGAGAAAAGCGGACTTTTGAAAGCCATGGAAGAACGGGGTCACACTACTACTATTTCATGAGGAAAGTGTCATAGGTAAGAGGTTGTCTCCCATCCTCTCTGGAACAAGGCACTGGAAGTCTGATGACCAACAGCGGGCCCAAATCTCCAGCAATGGCAACAGGCTTCAATGCAGTCTGTTTTCTCACTTTTTCTGAGAGCTCCAAACTCTCAGGCGAAAATGAGTTCATCATGACATATTTTATTTAGAAGTTGGAGGGAGTCTCTAGTGGGAATCTGCAATGGTAGCGATACTCGAATGTGTCTAGACAGACATTCTTGCATGTCAGTCTGCCAGTGCCAGAACTCATAGCAGCAGACATATTATTTGTCTATTTCCATGGCCCTCTGTGTTCTGGTGTTGTCATCAGTCCTTTTCTGCAGTTTTAGTGGTTATGCCCACACTGTCGTACTCGCTTACTGATGAAAGTTATAGTTAGCGCGTTATTCCTTTCGCTATGAAATGTGCTTGAAGTTACAGCTTTTGTTTTTTAGCTGCAGTCACTTGGATTATACACCGCTAATACACCAGAGAACGGTTTGAAAATCAATCCTTTAAAAACTAGAATCCTGGAGCTGTCGAGGATATAGGGGGGAATCGAGGGAGCCGTACATGGTCTGTCGTAGACTCTCCCGTACGCAGTACAGTTAGCCTTACATATTTGGGCTACCACTTCTCAAAGTATCCATCAATGAGAGCGATACAGGTCTCAACTATCCTAGAGGGATTTTTGGATAGATATATTTCTTGTCTATCTAAGAGTCGCATAAAAATATTTCATTATTCAGAGGGTAGTCACAGTAAAAAACACATATTTTAATAGTATAATTTATACACTTTTGTAAGTGGTTGGTGCTTTCCACAAGGCACCTCCAGACTTAGAAAACAATACATACAACTAAAAAGTCCAAACTAACACACACATATTCTGCTTGTGGTGTCTAGGTTAGTAGAGTGACAATTCTAATGATGCACTTTGTCAATTTTAATTGTTGACTTTCGAAAAATGGGGAAACTAAGACATTAAATGTACAGCATGCAATTTTGAACGCTGCAAAAAAACACAGTTGTTTCAGTGTTAGGATGTCTACATATGTTTCGGCACATAATATGCATCAACACCATCCCTGGTGTTCTGCTATTTTAGTTGTGGCCCTCTTCAGGACAAAATGTTGTTTTTCAGAATGACAAAAGTTCAGAAAAACCCCAGGTATTCACGTTGTTTTTCAGTGCTGTAAAGGATGGAAAATATGGAATTTGTGTTAGTGATGTGTCTAGGACTCAACTTGCATTAAAAACTCTTCTGATAGAAATTTATGCGACATGGATACAGTCTTCTCCACATTCCCACTTCTCACTGACCTTTGTATGCTTTTGTGGTCGGACTTAAGATTATTATTTTTGTTCTAGGCAAGCGTCGGATTCGCTGTCATGCCCTAGATGTCATCAAAAAGTTGGTTGCCTATATCTTATTTGGGCTTAGTGGTTGGTCCTTACGTCGAAGTAATTCAGACTTTCGAGCCTACGGACACAATTAAAATTTGAACAAAACGTTTATTGCGTTTATGCATGTTAGTATTTCAAGCATACAAGTTGTCTTCATTGTTTACTGACCTGAAGGTTTCGTCAGAGGATATAATTTGGTTTGGCGCTAGTTGTTTTTGCAGAGATGCATATCCCCTGCATGTGGGTTCCCAAGGGTACCTTCTTTTCCTGTTTAACAGAACCTATGGGGGCAGATGGAATAAAACCTGCGTTTAGGAGGCCAAATCTCCACATGAGCCGTAATATACTTTTTTCTCTTTCACTAGCGTGATTTCGTAGTTGTTTTTTGAAGCATTAGCGTTTAGGTTTTGTTTACCTTCTATTTGATTCGATGAAACGATCTTTACGTATCGTAGTGCAGCTCCTCTCAGTTTCGACGCAGAGGTACCAACTTGTTTGAGTTTGGTGTTTCAGGAGATGAAATATGTTACTTCCGTATTACTTCCGTATTTGCATATCATGTGACTGCCAAGTACGTCTTTCGAAAAACCTGTTCATTTCTTGCCGGCGCATGCGGCCATCTTGAAGTGTATAGACAAAAAGGTGGATCCTTTATTTTTTGTAGATCTCCACATAACGTAATTGTGTTTTGTTCATTAAAATAAATATGGTGGTACATGGACACACCTTGGCAGTGTTTTCATTGTTTTCATACAGTATAGCCCATGTATTTGTTATGGTAGAAACGAAGTCTGGGCACCGGGGTCATATAGGCTCGAGATGTTCTCTTCAGAAGAAAATTCCCCACTCCACTGATGAATTAAGACAATTTTTTACTGTATCCAGGTCGAAAATCCATTTTTGTTCGCATTTGCGCAGAGCCAAATCACGGTCTCCGCCTCTGTTTGAAATTTGAACTGTTTGGATGATAAACCAAAAAATTTCACATGGTTTGTGTTTTAGTTGGAGATAGTGGGCTACAAGGGGTTTATTAGGTGTCTGATTTCTGATGTTAGTCCGATGTTCTCCTATGCGTATTTTGATGTGTCTTTTTGTTTTCCCGATATACAGGAGTTGGCATGGGCATTGGATCGCATATACTACCCATTGCGAATTGCAATTTGTGAATGATCTGAGTTGCCAGTCTCTTTCTTTCAATTTTATGTTTTTCATATTTTTCGTGAGTGGGCAAACCGAACACATGCCACATTTAAAATGTCCTGTTACCGGCGGAAGGTCCCAGAGGGTGTTCTGTAAGTCTGTTTTTTTTAATTGAGGGTATGTGTGGACCAAACTGTCTTTTAGGTTCTTCTGTCTTTTAAACGCAAATCTTGGAGGTGCTGGATTGAAGTCCTCCGTTTTTATGACATGCCAGTTCTTTAGGACTAGTTTGCGTAGCTTATGGCTAATCGGGGTGAAAGTTGTGATGCATGTCATTTTTTCCACAGTTGTTTTTTTGGGCGGGTTTAAGCATGTTTCTCGATTTTTATTTTTCGCACTTTTATAGGCCACGTTTATATACTTTTTCGGATATCCTCTTTGTTCCAGACGTTTTTTCAGTTGTTTGCCATGTATCCTATAGTCTTCTAAATTCGTGCAATTACGGCGTACTCTTAGGAATTGGCCTATCGGAAGGTTGGTCTTGAGGCTTGCTGGATGGTAGCTCTTGAATTCGAGAAGTGTATTTTTATCCGTTTTTTTCCGATATAAGTTTGTGGTGAGGGAGGCGTCTGGCTCTGTTCTGATTTCTAGATCCAAAAAAGGAATGCTCTTTGTGTTGTGGCACATGGTGAATTTGATGTTCACATTGCATTGGTTTAACCATTTTTGGAATTCTAGCAGGAGTGAATTGGAACCTCTCCATACTAGAAAACAGTCATCGATGTATCTGTACCATGCGATGATGTTGGTTTTAAACGGGTTATCGATGTGATAGATAGACTTGGTCTCTACAGAGTCCATATATAGGTTTGCAATATCGGGGGCAAATGTTGCACCCATACTGGTCCCGTGTCTTTGGTTATAGAAAGCATCTCCACAGATGAAGTAATTCTCCATAAGGGCCAGTCTTGCGCATTCAAGGATAAAGGGGGTTGGAACTGTCTTGTTGTTCATAGTTCGTTGGTTCAAATATTGTTCCAGTATTTTTAAACATTCGAGCTGCGGGATGCTGGTGTATAGAGCGGCTACATCTAATGTTGCTAGAATGTCTCCTTGTTCCGTGGTTATATTTTCTACGATCTTTATCATACTCGTCGTGTCCTTAACATATGATTTCATGCGTGATACGAAAGGTCTGAGGAACCAATCGACATAAATTGAAAGAGGTTCGAGGATCGAGTCTATTGCCGACACTATTGGTCTCCCTGGGGGTGTTGTGCTGTTTTTGTGTACCTTAGGGAGTAGGTAGAATGCTGGGATAGTAGGATTGGTTTTGATTAAAAAGCATTTTTCATCATGATCTATCCACCCTTCGGCTTCTGCATGTTGCATTAGACTCGATATCTCCTCTTTCAGGCGTGATGTCGGATCGCCTTGTAGGGGTTTATAAAATTTCTGGTCTTGTAGATGTAGTCTGATTTCCTCGTTGTATGCGTTTTTGTTCCATAAGACTATTCCCCCTCCTTTATCTGCAGGTTTAATTACGAATAGTTCATTTGTTTGTAGGTCTTTCAATGCCTGTCTTTCCATTGGGCATAGATTGTCTTTGGAGAAATTGTTGGTGCATAGTAGTTTTTTAGTTCCTTCAATTATTTTATTTTCAAAAGCCGCGATCGCCGGGCTTATCATATTGTTCGTAGGGAAGAAGGTCGACGGAGGTTTTAGGCCCGTTGTACTCTTTTCCTTTTCTTTGTTCCCTATTTTGGGGTTTCGGAAAAAATATTTTAGCCTGATTGTTCGGAAGAATTTTTGTAGTTCAATCTCTGTTTGGAAGTTTTCTGCCTTTTTAACCGGTACAAAACTGAGGCCACGGCTTAATACCTTGATCTCACCTTCTGTGAGAACGTGAGTGGAGAGATTGAAGATAGGGATTACCAATTCTGCACAGGTCCGTTCCAGTTCCGTGTCTGCATCCGTTGTGGGGCTTGGGATCGGTTGCGGCCTCCTTGTGCCCTCCCTTGAAAAAACTGTTGTCTCTGGTTTTTGCCTCCCCTCGGTGCGTTGGTATTGGTGCTGTTATCGGAGTCACTGCTTGTAGTACTATTGGTGGTATTAGAGAAAGTAACGTATTGTTTCCTTTGGTATCCATTTCTTCCTCTCGGTGGTCCTGTTTTGTTGATGTTGTCATAGTATGTTTCAACGAGATATGGATAGGTCTTTGTTTCTTTGTACATTTCAATGTCCTTTTTTAGTTTCCAGATTTTCTTATCAATGGTCAGTTTTTTGAATTTAGCCATTTCTTCCTCTATTTTTTCCAGTTTTTGTTTTATTTCTGTAATGACCTGATCTGATTTGATTTTCTCTTCTAGGATGTTGATTTCAGCTTGTTGTTCTTTTGCTTCTTCCTGGGCGATGTCAATAATTAAAATGAGCCAGTCTCTTGAACATTTGTTTCCGACACCGCTGAATTTCCCTTTGAACTTTGCGTTGTCAATGAAAACTCGAGGGATGTTTTTGACCTGGAGGCCTTCCGGGATTATTCCAGCTTTTAAGTAGGCTAACATCAGTTGTCCGTGTGATTCAGTTCTGATGAGCTTTTTCTTCTTTTGTGTTAGTATCTCAAAATCATTCCCAGCCGAATTGTTGATTGAGTTTGTTTCATCTGGGATCATTGTTAATGGTTGGTTGATTATTTTCTGATAGTACTCGTCTGTGAATGACACGAGATTCACTGTTTCCATTTTAGGGCGTTAATGGAAGCTATGTCCGATTGGAAATTCAGACAGGCTGACACTATGTCAACGCTTTTTATTGGACCCTACAACAGCCGGGTTGTCCAAAGTAGTGTATACCCTCCTTTATACCATACTGTCTGAATTTCCAATCGGACATAGCTTCCATTAACGCCCTAAAATGGAAACAGTGAATCTCGTGTCATTCACAGACGAGTACTATCAGAAAATAATCAACCAACCATTAACAATGATCCCAGATGAAACAAACTCAATCAACAATTCGGCTGGGAATGATTTTGAGATACTAACACAAAAGAAGAAAAAGCTCATCAGAACTGAATCACACGGACAACTGATGTTAGCCTACTTAAAAGCTGGAATAATCCCGGAAGGCCTCCAGGTCAAAAACATCCCTCGAGTTTTCATTGACAACGCAAAGTTCAAAGGGAAATTCAGCGGTGTCGGAAACAAATGTTCAAGAGACTGGCTCATTTTAATTATTGACATCGCCCAGGAAGAAGCAAAAGAACAACAAGCTGAAATCAACATCCTAGAAGAGAAAATCAAATCAGATCAGGTCATTACAGAAATAAAACAAAAACTGGAAAAAATAGAGGAAGAAATGGCTAAATTCAAAAAACTGACCATTGATAAGAAAATCTGGAAACTAAAAAAGGACATTGAAATGTACAAAGAAACAAAGACCTATCCATATCTCGTTGAAACATACTATGACAACATCAACAAAACAGGACCACCGAGAGGAAGAAATGGATACCAAAGGAAACAATACGTTACTTTCTCTAATACCACCAATAGTACTACAAGCAGTGACTCCGATAACAGCACCAATACCAACGCACCGAGGGGAGGCAAAAACCAGAGACAACAGTTTTTTCAAGGGAGGGCACAAGGAGGCCGCAACCGATCCCAAGCCCCACAACGGATGCAGACACGGAACTGGAACGGACCTGTGCAGAATTGGTAATCCCTATCTTCAATCTCTCCACTCACGTTCTCACAGAAGGTGAGATCAAGGTATTAAGCCGTGGCCTCAGTTTTGTACCGGTTAAAAAGGCAGAAAACTTCCAAACAGAGATTGAACTACAAAAATTCTTCCGAACAATCAGGCTAAAATATTTTTTCCGAAACCCCAAAATAGGGAACAAAGAAAAGGAAAAGAGTACAACGGGCCTAAAACCTCCGTCGACCTTCTTCCCTACGAACAATATGATAAGCCCGGCGATCGCGGCTTTTGAAAATAAAATAATTGAAGGAACTAAAAAACTACTATGCACCAACAATTTCTCCAAAGACAATCTATGCCCAATGGAAAGACAGGCATTGAAAGACCTACAAACAAATGAACTATTCGTAATTAAACCTGCAGATAAAGGAGGGGGAATAGTCTTATGGAACAAAAACGCATACAACGAGGAAATCAGACTACATCTACAAGACCAGAAATTTTATAAACCCCTACAAGGCGATCCGACATCACGCCTGAAAGAGGAGATATCGAGTCTAATGCAACATGCAGAAGCCGAAGGGTGGATAGATCATGATGAAAAATGCTTTTTAATCAAAACCAATCCTACTATCCCAGCATTCTACCTACTCCCTAAGGTACACAAAAACAGCACAACACCCCCAGGGAGACCAATAGTGTCGGCAATAGACTCGATCCTCGAACCTCTTTCAATTTATGTCGATTGGTTCCTCAGACCTTTCGTATCACGCATGAAATCATATGTTAAGGACACGACGAGTATGATAAAGATCGTAGAAAATATAACCACGGAACAAGGAGACATTCTAGCAACATTAGATGTAGCCGCTCTATACACCAGCATCCCGCAGCTCGAATGTTTAAAAATACTGGAACAATATTTGAACCAACGAACTATGAACAACAAGACAGTTCCAACCCCCTTTATCCTTGAATGCGCAAGACTGGCCCTTATGGAGAATTACTTCATCTGTGGAGATGCTTTCTATAACCAAAGACACGGGACCAGTATGGGTGCAACATTTGCCCCCGATATTGCAAACCTATATATGGACTCTGTAGAGACCAAGTCTATCTATCACATCGATAACCCGTTTAAAACCAACATCATCGCATGGTACAGATACATCGATGACTGTTTTCTAGTATGGAGAGGTTCCAATTCACTCCTGCTAGAATTCCAAAAATGGTTAAACCAATGCAATGTGAACATCAAATTCACCATGTGCCACAACACAAAGAGCATTCCTTTTTTGGATCTAGAAATCAGAACAGAGCCAGACGCCTCCCTCACCACAAACTTATATCGGAAAAAAACGGATAAAAATACACTTCTCGAATTCAAGAGCTACCATCCAGCAAGCCTCAAGACCAACCTTCCGATAGGCCAATTCCTAAGAGTACGCCGTAATTGCACGAATTTAGAAGACTATAGGATACATGGCAAACAACTGAAAAAACGTCTGGAACAAAGAGGATATCCGAAAAAGTATATAAACGTGGCCTATAAAAGTGCGAAAAATAAAAATCGAGAAACATGCTTAAACCCGCCCAAAAAAACAACTGTGGAAAAAATGACATGCATCACAACTTTCACCCCGATTAGCCATAAGCTACGCAAACTAGTCCTAAAGAACTGGCATGTCATAAAAACGGAGGACTTCAATCCAGCACCTCCAAGATTTGCGTTTAAAAGACAGAAGAACCTAAAAGACAGTTTGGTCCACACATACCCTCAATTAAAAAAAACAGACTTACAGAACACCCTCTGGGACCTTCCGCCGGTAACAGGACATTTTAAATGTGGCATGTGTTCGGTTTGCCCACTCACGAAAAATATGAAAAACATAAAATTGAAAGAAAGAGACTGGCAACTCAGATCATTCACAAATTGCAATTCGCAATGGGTAGTATATGCGATCCAATGCCCATGCCAACTCCTGTATATCGGGAAAACAAAAAGACACATCAAAATACGCATAGGAGAACATCGGACTAACATCAGAAATCAGACACCTAATAAACCCCTTGTAGCCCACTATCTCCAACTAAAACACAAACCATGTGAAATTTTTTGGTTTATCATCCAAACAGTTCAAATTTCAAACAGAGGCGGAGACCGTGATTTGGCTCTGCGCAAATGCGAACAAAAATGGATTTTCGACCTGGATACAGTAAAAAATGGTCTTAATTCATCAGTGGAGTGGGGAATTTTCTTCTGAAGAGAACATCTCGAGCCTATATGACCCCGGTGCCCAGACTTCGTTTCTACCATAACAAATACATGGGCTATACTGTATGAAAACAATGAAAACACTGCCAAGGTGTGTCCATGTACCACCATATTTATTTTAATGAACAAAACACAATTACGTTATGTGGAGATCTACAAAAAATAAAGGATCCACCTTTTTGTCTATACACTTCAAGATGGCCGCATGCGCCGCCAAGAAATGAACAGGTTTTTCGAAAGACGTACTTGGCAGTCACATGATATGCAAATACGGAAGTAATACGGAAGTAACATATTTCATCTCCTGAAACACCAAACTCAAACAAGTTGGTACCTCTGCGTCGAAACTGAGAGGAGCTGCACTACGATACGTAAAGATCGTTTCATCGAATCAAATAGAAGGTAAACAAAACCTAAACGCTAATGCTTCAAAAACAACTACGAAATCACGCTAGTGAAAGAGAAAAAAGTATATTACGGCTCATGTGGAGATTTGGCCTCCTAAACGCAGGTTTTATTCCATCTGCCCCCATAGGTTCTGTTAAACAGGAAAAGAAGGTACCCTTGGGAACCCACATGCAGGGGATATGCATCTCTGCAAAAACAACTAGCGCCAAACCAAATTATATCCTCTGACGAAACCTTCAGGTCAGTAAACAATGAAGACAACTTGTATGCTTGAAATACTAACATGCATAAACGCAATAAACGTTTTGTTCAAATTTTAATTGTGTCCGTAGGCTCGAAAGTCTGAATTACTTCGACGTAAGGACCAACCACTAAGCCCAAATAAGATATAGGCAACCAACTTTATGATGACATCTAGGGCATGACAGCAAATCCGACGCTTGCCTAGAACAAAAATAATAATCTTAAGTCCGACCACAAAAGCATACAAAGGTCAGTGAGAAGTGGGAATGTGGAGAAGACTGTATCCATGTCGCATAAATTTCTATCAGAAGAGTTTTTAATGCAAGTTGAGTCCTAGACACATCACTAACACAAATTCCATATTTTCCATCCTTTACAGCACTGAAAAACAACGTGAATACCTGGGGTTTTTCTGAACTTTTGTCATTCTGAAAAACAACATTCTGTCCTGAAGAGGGCCACAACTAAAATAGCAGAACACCAGGGATGGTGTTGATGCATATTATGTGCCGAAACATATGTAGACATCCTAACACTGAAACAACTGTGTTTTTTTGCAGCGTTCAAAATTGCATGCTGTACATTTAATGTCTTAGTTTCCCCATTTTTCGAAAGTCAACAATTAAAATTGACAAAGTGCATCATTAGAATTGTCACTCTACTAACCTAGACACCACAAGCAGAATATGTGTGTGTTAGTTTGGACTTTTTAGTTGTATGTATTGTTTTCTAAGTCTGGAGGTGCCTTGTGGAAAGCACCAACCACTTACAAAAGTGTATAAATTATACTATTAAAATATGTGTTTTTTACTGTGACTACCCTCTGAATAATGAAATATTTTTATGCGACTCTTAGATAGACAAGAAATATATCTATCCAAAAATCCCTCTGTCCCTGCCCTTCTGCGAGGCGGACAAAAAGAGGGGTAATTGAGCTTGTGTTCCTTTGTTTCCTCTGCAAGAACCAAGTCCCGTCTTCAGCTCAATCCCCCTTCACCAAAAAATTGGGACTTACCCTCCTTTATACACTACACTCAACTATCCTAACCACAAAGAACTTAACCAACCAGCTAGTAACCATTGATAGAACATTTGGTAGGTTCTCAATAAAGGTGGCCATTCAATTTTACGAGGGGAAGGTGATCCCAAAATGTATGTATAGTTTGGAGCTATGGTTGACTGAATCGTCCTCTTGGCTGCATACACTCAAGCGGAAATGTGGGGACGTGTACTGAGAGTTTCCAATGCTGTTCCGGTGGCAGCAATAAGGTCAGAGTTGGGGCTTCTTTCACTTGGGGCCCGTGTTAAGTGGCTGACATTGTCCCTTTATAGAAAGATTCTTGCACCTGTCACAGACTCAATATACACAGAAGTCCAATCAGTAGTACAAGCTAAGGAACAACCAGGAGCCACCTCTTTTAGTTTCCTTGGCAAACTAAGAACACTCTGTGACCTGCTTCTAAGTTCACTTGAAGTGGACACTGATGTATTGCTATTGAAGCCAATGAAGGTTAAAGAGATGCTGTACAAATGGGCCTGGACAGCACCATTGAGTCCTTCTATGGGTACCTTTCTCTGCAGCACCTTTTGCACAAATACAAAAGAAGGGGTATGATTGTGCCATACTTCTTTTTACAAACAGGTATTATCGTTCCGTTATGCTGCATTTTCGTTGGAACCTGCTGCCCACAAAAGAGATTCTCTTGAGGAGAGAGGGTCGAAAGATCGATCTGAGATAGCCTACAGGTTCTGTAAAAATGAAGAGGTTTTAGAATATGTCAAACATTTGTTCATGGAGTGCCCGGTCTTGCACCATGCAAGATCATTCAATTAAAAAAAAAATAGGGTCCACAGGTTAGATATTAATAATTTATGGAAAAGATGTCTGTATAAAGTCTCAACCTCTGATGGTCTAGCAGTAGCAGCCTTTATAAAATCATGGAGAATAGCTGGATGATAAGTCCATGGTGAAGGTTTATTAATCTTTGATGGTTGGTTCTTACCATATTTTACTTTCGTTTTTAAAAACTTCAGTATTGGTATTTAAATTAAATGTTATAATTTAACTCTGTATTTTAATTGATGCATTTGTTTAAGAAGTTGTTTGGCTTCGTTTTTGTACTCACCTTATTATGATGGTAAAGGTTTTTTACAAACCATATACTAATAAATAGTAAAAAATTAAAAATAAAAGTAAAATAAAATACACCCTCTTTAGAACTAGATATTAGGTGGGAAAACAGTGATGGCACTTGCAATTGTATCTCTACGCAACATGGCGAGTATTCCAGGGAGGAAGAGCACCTGTGTTTTGGTAGAGTTTAACATCAGAGAGTGTGAAGCCATCCAATGTTTGATGGCAGAGAGACAGTTTGAAATTTTGATAGAGAGATCAGAGGAGAGTTCAGAAAAAGAGAAGATGATTTGGGTGTTGTTCGCGAAGAGTTGGTACGAGAATCCAAAGGAGGGGATTAATGACCCAAGAGCAGGCATGCAAAGTGTAAAGAGGAGAGGACACAAGACAGAGACATGTGGAACACCAACAGTTAGAGGAGTGAGTTGAGAGGTATCGTTGCTCCGGGAGACTTAAAATTGTTGAGGTGCCAGGTAGGATTCAATCCAGGTAAGGGCTTGATCAGGAGTCCCAAGAAAAAAAAGAGTATTAAGGAGCTCAGAGTGATCGACAATATCAAAGGCAGCCGACAGGTCAGGGAGAATTAGGATAGAGGATAGGTTGGAGTGCTTAACATCGCGGATGAAGTTGGAGTCATTCAGGAGAGCAGTTTCTGTGGAGTGACTGTAGAGGAAACCTGCTTGTAGGGGGTCTCAAAGATTGTGGATGTCTAAGGAATGGGTAAAACGATTGAACACAACCCTTTCAGGCACTTAGTGCAGAAGGGGAGACTACAGGATAAAAGTTAGCAGGCAGATTTGGGTCAGCCCTTTGCTTTATTAGGAGAGGGATAACTGTGGCTGTTTTGAAAATAGAGGCAAAGCAAAAAGGGACTATGGACAGGTTGGAGAGTTCAGCAAGGTGAGAGCCCATTAAAGGAGCAGTAGGCTTAACTAGCCGAGGAGCAAGAGAGTATGATGGTGCACAAGAGGGGTTAGCCTTCATCAGTAGAGATAATAATTCTTCAGTATTAGTAAGACTAAAGTGGGAGATGGAGGCAGAGGATGATGGTAGAGTAGGTGGAGTGTAGAATGTAGAAGGAGGGAGTGTGACTAAGGTCAGGAGTTAGTCTCTAATTTTGGGATTGTTTTAATTGAAGTATTCAGCTAGGTAATTAGCTTTAAGAGTGGAGTTGATAGTCCTAGGTTTAGGAGGAGTGAGCGGTGAGTTTATGGTGCCCTGTAGCCGGCGAGGATGGTTGGAGTGAGAGTCAATGAGGGTGCAGTCGAAATCAGTTTTTGATCTATTAAGAGAGGAATTGACAGAGTTCAAGGGAGAGGGATACATTTTCAGGTCCTCATGTGAGTGGGTATGCCTCCATTTGTGCAGCAACCGACGCATGTCTGTGCAGAGACAGCGTATGAATGGGGTGACCTGATGCTGAGACTTAGGAGTGAAGGTTAGGTGTGGGAAGTGAGAGCAGAATGAATAATATAGTAGGGATTGGAAGCTGGAGAAGGCAGTATTATTGGAAGACGCATCAGGTGTGAAGGAGTAGAGTGCGAACAGTAGGTATGAGAGAAAGGGAGGAATGGCAGAAGGTTTACATTTCCTTTTAGTAATAAGTGAGGCAAGTAGTGAGGAGAGGTGAAAGGAGATGGTGGTGGAAACAATGGAGTGATCGGATAGAGATGGTGTGACAGTAGTATTAGTGGCTGAGAGATAGGTGGAGATGAATAAGAGATCCAAAGAATTACCCCCGGTGTGGGTAGGTAGGTTATGGACAGAGTTGAGAGCATGGTCATTAAGAAAAGACTGAAGTTCAGATTTCTGAGAAGTGGTTGGAGAGGGAAGGTTAAAGTCACCTAAGAAAATCAAGGAGTTGCCCAAGTTCATCAAAGAATGGCCCAGTTGGACCAGGAAGGTGATAAATGGAGATGATGTGAACTGAGTGAGGCGGAGCAATAGTAGAGATGGTGAATTTAAGAGGTAGAAGAGCATGTGTCAGTGGAGATTTGTTAGGCATTGAGGCATTAGATGAGGAGAGGGAAGGAAAGATAGTTCGGAGCCATGTAGGACCGCCAAGGTGGCAGATGGAGAAATCCAGGTTTTTCTGATAGCAAGGAGGTGCAGGGGAGGACAGCCGGTGTGAAAGTAGTCAGTGATAAAGGAGGTTTTGTTGCATACAGACTGTGCATCCCAGAGTACAATGTTCAATTGAGGTAAGGAAGAGTAGAGAGGTTCAGCTTCAGTGGAAGAGAGGTGAGGTGGATAGGTGTTAGGGGAGGTATAGTTCACTTGTCAGATTTGTTTGTTGGAGATATGAGCTGCAAGAGAGATGGAGCAGTGGGAGTTGCAAGATGTGAGTTTCGTGATAGGGATAGGAAAGTAGGAAGTTGTAGCATGATTGGAGAAAGCAAATGGAGAGATGAGCAGGAAGAGCAGCAGGATCAGCAGGAACAATGCTTTGGAGGGGGTACTGCAGTGTGGAGAGGCAGGACAGTTATTAGCAAGATAGAATTACTCAGAAGTGCAGCAGGAAGAAACGCAAAATCTAGTCTTCATCCTTCACTGTTCACTATTCACTGGGATGCCCTAGGCTGGATGCCCCTCGGGAGTCCTAAAGTGATGACACACGTTCTGGTCATCTGACTGTCTAGTCCATCAGTGGTTGGTCTCTGATTTTGTTCCAGGTGTTTCTGGGATGAGGTGCTTTCTTCTTGATTGTTGTTCCCAGAGGAGTCTCTTGTGGCCTTCTGCTCGAGTGTGGACCGACTCAAGATGCAGAGACACTTCTCGCTTACCCCGACGCATTTTGTGTTTACGAACTCAAAATAGAGCACATGGAAAAACAGATATGATAGAGTGCAAAAGAGATAGTAGTGCTTTGGCAATACACACCGATTGGTTGATCTGTTTTTCCAAAAGGGGGTTTAACCATTAATAGATTAATTGCGCCCATGGCATAGGAGGCCTAAATGGGTCATGGTGCATGGCCAAGCGCCAGGAGAAGAAATGATGAGAGCAAGACCTCTGCAGCCAGAGTCTGAAACACTGTCCCAGTCCCATAGTAAAAGACGGACCAGTTATTTCTGCTGCTGCTGCCCAGATATCAAAAGAGTAACTAGGACTTTTGAAGCCACTCACAAATTGGGCATTATTTTAGAACAGCAATTTCCTGTTATCTGTGGCAGAGAAACCAGGCTCATGCTTCCATTTTGGTTTATATCAGAGACAGAGAAAGCTTTTATGGTCTTGCAATACGACTAATCAACATCTACACAGCACTGCAACTGACCACAATAACCAGACACACCTTCCAGACCTCTGGCTCTTATAGGTCAATGTCATGTGACCAAAGCAAAACAAACCAGAAACCTTCTAGAGTTCATAGTCTTAGGCCTTCACATTGGCAAGAGGGCCTACCATCCCAACAAATACCTTCAATCTATATTAATCCATCACCGATAGAGATAACCATGAAATAGATCACATGATGAGTCCCTTTGCATTATCCTGCCAGAGGGGCTTACTGAACCCACCCCCTATGACACATTCTTACATTCCCTAAAGAAGTCCCATTGTGCCTTCTGATTTGTAATAGTTCCTTGCATCACATGCTCACAAGAATCCTAGGAATTGTGGTGCAAACCAATGGGCAATACCTTAGTATGTTTATGGAACTTCTCTGACATGTGGAAAACTACCAGCCTTTGGATAGAGACCCTACACGGGTAATAAAACAATTGATTTTAGAGGTGGCACAATTTGAGTTGAATATAAACAGGCGCCCAATAGTTTTGGGCTGTGGATCGGTTCTGGAGCCTATTAACACATCCATAGACTTCTTCCTAAAACTCTCTAGCATGCTTGCTAGATCACATCTAAGGGATACTATGGACACAATTGTTTTGAGGGACAACCCTTCGATCCAACTAATGAATTACTGGTAACAATGGGTAAAACAGCCTTGAATACCAGCATTCCTCAAGAAGAGGCACTGGAATGTGCCTGTACACAACTGAATTCCCATGACTTACAAAGTAGGGTTCCTATTGGATTCATCATTGACCTTCTCCAAAAAGCTTTAACGAAGAGTTTGTTTTAATTCAACAATGTATTCTACCAATAGGTGAACGGCACCACAATGGGAGGCACATTTGCCCCAAACCTTGCCATTATTTATATGGCATGTTTTGAGGAGAAATGTATTTACTCTACAATTAATCCCTTTGTGGAAAATATCCACCATTAGAAGCGATTAATTGATGATATAATATTTATATGGAAAGGTAATGCGACAGATGTAGATGAATCTTGGCATTGGGTCAATGAACAGGATCCCCATATTAAATTCACAATTAGCTGGAAGACACAAGAAATCGATTTCTTAGATTTGAACATTTTCCACTAGAAGGGGACTCTACAATGTACCCACTTCAGAAAAGAAATGGGTAGAAATACCGTACTGCAATATAACAGTTTCCACCCACCTCCTAAAGAAAATTAGCCATATGGGCAATATTTGAGGATACGTAGAAGACTCTTCCCTCAATGATTTACAGACACATGCAGCTTCACTCACTCAGAGATGAAGGCCAGGGGCTACCCTAAAAAATGATTGAATTATTCACTCCACGTGAAATACTCCTGACACCTAAGACCAGAGACAGAGGAAATGAAGATCTGAAAATGACTTGTGTAACAACTTAGAGTCAAAGTACACCCAGGCGAAGGGCAATGGTGAATAAACACCGGCCTTTGGTTAAGTTGGCACTACTAGATGAGCCACTGCTGAGAATGGCCCTGAAAAGATCAAAACATCTTAAGGAATTTTAGACACATGCCCAATTTCACAGGAGAACAGCGAAGAGAACATTATGGAATTTGAGACAATTAACAGGACATCACCCATGCGGCAACTGCACAGTGTAAAGATTCACAAGGAAAATGAAGGCCTCCAATGCCAACTAAAACAATTCACGGTTTGTAAGACACCAAACACCATTTATTGTATACAATGCACCGGTGGCAAAATGTATGTGGGGAAAACTAGCAGACCAACTAACAAAAAGGATTGGGGAACATCGCTTGCACATTCGGTGAAAAACACCGACAGCGTCCTTGGTGGAACAATATGTCTCACACCAACATTCGGCAGATGCCATAATATGGTGGTTCCTGGATACAGTGAAAAATTCATCTAATGCAACCAGGGCGCACATCCATAAGGAAGCATGGAGGATCCACAAGCTAGGGACCCATATTACCGGACTGAATGAGGAATTACTCTTTCTATAAAAGATGACTCCCGCCCCTGCACTACGAGGCCTCCCTAGAATATGCCTTCATATGGAAGCAGGTAGGGAATTATGGTGACAAATGAGCTCAACACTTGAGGTGTTTGGTACAAGAGGCTATGCAATGGGATGTTCCCAGGGACACGCAGGTCCACACTGGGCACCCAGAGTAAAACATCTTGAAACCATTTACATCGTAACTAGGCTCTGCAGCCTCCCCATATGACCTCCAAGCATGGTCACTCAAAGAGCCAGACACCAGGTCCGCACCACAGTATTATTCTCCAACTAACGTTCACAGCAAAAGGATGCCGACCCAGGCAGGCCTGGGTAATGAAACAGAAATCTACACATTGCCAAGCGAACCCAGTGCATTGCAGAATCACCTATGATGCGTATTTAGATGTGCGTGTGGTTGGATGTATATCTACGTATGTATATGTGTGCATGTGTGGGTGTGCAAGTGGGTGTGTTGGTCAGCATGCATGAGTGTGCATGCACATGCGTGCACATGCACGCACCCAAATGCAAGATTGGATATGCGCACCCATGCATGAGTGTAGGCGGCGGCTTGTATACACACACGTATACATAGGTTTGTGCATGTACAGGAGAACTCACGATAGTGACACATATCAGTTTACCCTTTAGCATGATGTAAGTTGGAATAGTAGGGCAACAGCTCACTGGATGTCGGCGTCGATTGTAAACACATTCCAAACGTCGGCTTGTCAGGAACAGTACAGGGTCATCCAGTACGACCATTTAAAAACCAGCACGAAATCAAGGAAGGACTTTGAAGGCACACATTGTGATGTCCATAGAGATCCCTAAGCGGAATTAGGCTCACACAGGCAACCGTTTGGTTACCATAGTAACGGTACGTGTATCACAGATGTCATGCTTAGCTACGTCAGGTTGCCCCGAGCAGTGCATCGAAACTGCAAACAACAGCACAGGACAAGCTTTTTGATACGCGAAGAGTAAGTGCTCCGAGCCCCCAGCTATGGCTACCCAAGATAACAAACGGGTGAGCTAGGGCTTGAAATAGTAGTCATAACAGCCTCGGAATAACTATGCGTGGTGATGATCAGGATGTCCTTCTTGCTCCTAGCATTTTTTCAAAGCAGAAGAACAGCAGTGATACGAACCTGACCATCAGTGGGTAACGCCACAAGGAACAGGCCATGGATGCAACAGAGGTAAGACACAACTAGGGTAATGAAACCATTCCATCTCTAAATATATATATAAAAAACAGAACTTCCAGCAAAAGGAACAGAGTTTCAGTATAAAGGGAATGGATAGGACCAAACCACAGCAACTATTAAGGATTGGCATGAAACGCGCTCTATACATAATTCATTCGGAACCAACATGGGAGGCATGTTATCACCGACCCCTTATGTTTCCTGGCTCCAAACAGTTAGGGCCCTATATTTGCTGGTTAGGTAATTAGCCGCTGCATTAGATAGGCATTTGTGGGTTAGTGATAGTGTTTTGAACACAATCCTTTTCTGAACCGGTGTTAAGATGGATTTCTGAACTCTGACCTGGAGGGGCAGAGGTTCAGAAGGCCAGCCTAGTTTCTTGGAACAGGGTAACCTCTGGACAAGCCAGACCAATCAGGGTAGCTATGGCAGGCGGTCAAGACTGCGTCTCAGGAGGAGTGAGGGTGACTGAAGGACCTCAATGAGCACACAGAGCAAGGACACGTACAAATTACTCCAGACAGGTGTTATATCAAAAATATATACACCTTTATTACAAGGCCTTTGTAACATAGACCATAGCAAAAGAATCACAGTAACACTAAGTAAATCAACACATCACAAGCATTACAATATATATATTCAAGACCATTGGGGTCTAAAGGGTTAACTGCATGAAATATATCGACAATCTAGATGGGAAGGAAACAGACAGTGCAGATAGTCTTTAGGCCCAGTTCTACATCGACGATACACCTAACTAAGAGGCAGTCCAGGCCCTAGGAAGAGGAGCTTTGTGCTCAATAGTACATGTAATGCAAACACACATGGTTGTTCCAATGGGCAGAACAGGATCTCTTCAGGGGTCTCTAGCAGCTCGGGAAGGTGGATGAGGCGATGCAGAAATTCCCACTATTCAAGAAGGACCTCCACTTGAAGGCAGAGGCAGTTTGAGAGTTTGGGATGGAGTTGCTATTTCGCAATAGCAGTGGAAAGGAGAGGGACCCTCAGGCCCACTCGTGCGTAAAAATCGGCCCTTGTGCTAGGGGCCACCAGTTAGGGTATTGAGTACTCACCGGTCCCCGACACAAGTGGACCCAAACTTCGGCAGGTCAGTCCACTTGGCTTGCAGGTTCGAATGCGGCAAAAAGGACGTCTCGGCACCTTTTAGTTCCTGAGATACAGCGATGATTCCCAAACTCCGGGTGGATGAATTGACCCAGTTTCACTGCGGCAGGCTTCAGGGGCAAGAGGGTCACAAATGCAGCGGACTTGCAAAGGATGTTGCCGCGGCAGGGCAACACGGTAACCGTGTTTACTCCGGGCCTGGCGCACTCGTCTCACTTCAGACCTGGGAACGCCAAGTGTACGTAATTCAGTGTGAGGGTGCCGTGGAAACAGAGCTAGCAGTATACCAAGTTTCGAGGGCCTCCTCCAAACGGCTGCGGTGACAGAGCAAAGCAACTGGGTAAGCTGGTCAGCCTTGGCCCAGGGACACTTCAGAGAAAGCTTACTTGCAGGGCTTGATAAAGGTGCTGAGAATAGTTGGTCACACTATTCCAATGAGTCGAAGCGTCTTCACAGACCTTCGAGGATGACCAGATGAAGGGGGTCCCACGGGATGACAGCGGGCTCAGGGTGCCAAACCTTCCAGCGGGTCACTAGCGGTTCCTCGACTCAGCTTCGTAGTTGCAGGATACTTGGATCCTATCCTTTGTTCAGTGAGAACTCAGGAGATCGACATGGTAGTGGTGTTTTCAGCCTCCTCTTATCCAAAGTCCCCTTTGCGCCAAAACGGAGAGGACCCAATGGGGGATCTGCTCACAAACACACACTCCCCATAGGTGGACCAATCACGGACCACGGTGGTCCCAGGCATTCATGGCACTCCAGACTCTCTGGCACCCAGGATGTGTATTCTAACCAGATGTTCCAGCCCACATCCTGGAGGCACACACACAGGGCAGGAAGGAGCCCGCGAAAGCATTGGGATTCGCGGGAAAGTGCATGACCAAATAAGGACTGACCCGAGTCGGTTCGACCTGGGGAAGGTGAAGGGGCAAGATGGCCAAAGAACAGGACAAAGAACCTCGAGGCATGGCCATTTTGGAGCTAAGCCACCCATTTGTGCCAAACGTGGTGAACGAGGTTAACATGGCAGGAAAGGGTTAAAAATAATGCGAAAAGATAGCTGCCACAGTCCTGTCCATGACACATCTGCACCATTCATAAAATGTCCAGCGAGAGTATCTAGGGCCTTTGGAAATGACTATAGACCCAAGTGTGCTGTATGGTAAAATGCATTGCACACTTGTTACATGTTGCACAAAAGCTGCAACATGAGGGAAGGACTAAGGGAAACAAAGTCTCCCATTACTGACTGTCTTAAGGACATGTCAGTTTCCCCATAAAAAGTGAGCGAAAGCCCAGAGGAGTGCAGCTGAAGGCTGTGCTTCTCTGGCAAAGTCAGACAATGGTTTCTAAACAGCAGCAAAAAGTTTGGGGGTTGACACATGTAGGGAAAATTACATACAATTATGAAATCTTTCCTAACAACCGGCAGCCAGTGGGCGTTCGGTCTGGCCGCTGATATATGGTTAGTCTTAGGGATGTTGAGGGCCACTGTCAGTGCATTATTTTGTAGAATTTGAAGTTTTTTCAGGTTACGACTATTACAGGGCATTGAAGTAGTAAAGTGTGGACACTATAAGTGCCCTAGTCCGGGTGATTCAACTGTCTGGTGTGAGGAAGATTCTGCAGGCATTTATAAGTTTGAAGATAAAGGCGGTCTAATTCTTACTCCACCAAAACGTCAGATTAGCAGAAGTATTCACCCAGATCCTCCTGCTAGCTTTCTACAACATATAAGAGAAACTTTACAATTGTATTCTCTGTGGCAAAGACCCCGTTTTGTGTGCAAATTGTATATGTTGACACGTAGGTGGTTAGAGGAATGTATTCTGGATTTTGTTCAGATTGATGTCGTTATGATGTTTTGTATTGAGAAAATGTTTGTCATTTCGTTGAAATAGACTTTATACATGTATACTTGTAGAAATGTAATCAGTCAGAAACAATGTGCATAAAATGCAAAGAAAGGCTATAAAAGAAGAAAATGAGAACCTGAAATAGTGAAAGGTCACAAAATATAACAATAAATAATATAATTGGTTTATGATATTGAGTTCCATGAATTGTTATTCATTTTTTTTTTTTTAATTTTCTTCATTTACTGTAACACATCTAAAGAGAAAATGAAAAAAATTGAATGAGAAATGTTGGGCATATCAGTGCAAAAAAAGGAAAAAACTAAGAAAAAAGAAAAAAGTGCTAGACAGCGTCTGTGCATGTCAAATAACACAATACAAACATAAACAAGCATTGCAAAAGCCAATAATTAGTCAACAAAAATGCAATCGAATGAGTTTGTGGTTGAAAGGAAAGACGGTTAGTAAAGGGATAAAGCATTTCATCATCCTAAAATTTACTTTAGGCATATACACAACCTACCTATGACAAAAGAGCACATTTCACGCACTCCTGTAGGACACTGCCCAAACCCCAGTATTCAATAATGATTGCACATTAAAAAGTCATACTGAATCTGAAATGTTGCATGGGCGCTAATATGTACTGCTAGTGTTGCACAAAGAGACAATAGAATTGCTATGGACAATTACTGTCTTGATATGGAACTGGCACCAACGCCCTCGCTCATGTTCTGTAGACATGAATCAGGCATTAGGCACCTTTGTATCTTACCCAAGATCATAGTCGGATTTGCTATGACCATTGTTAACCCTTTTGATGCTAATCACACATCCTGCCACAGTCTTCCCCAATACTTGTGTCTCAACCACAGCATTAGCATGTTGACACTTGACTTGGTCATCTCCTCTTCCTTAGCTATTGCCCCTAGTATTGAAGTGTTACAAAGAATGTTTGTTCCTTTCCTGTGTACAATGTTATGTTTAGCCACCACCACCTTCGTTACCGCGATCTCTGCCTTCTCTTTATAGCTCCTTTGCCCCTCTTGCTCCTCTTTTTCCTTTGCTCTTCTTTCCATCTCCTCCCAGTTGCTCTCCTAATCCTCCACCTCCACTCTTCTTTTACATCACTGACCTCCTTCCTTTTAGATGTATTCTCCTTCTTCTCCTCTAATCCACTTATTCATCACCACCACCTTCTGCGGCACTTCCTTCTGCCTCTAGCCTCTTCACTGCACCACCAAGCACTCACCTGCTCTCTTGGCAACACCTAACTTACACTTTTCCAAACTCATGGGCCTTTCTATAAGCTGTCATTATTGCTTGATGGCAGGAAGCTGGCCTTTCATTTCATGTGTTCTATGTGATTGGGTGACTCAATGTCAGGGTACAACATCCCCAGCTGATTCTATTCTTTGTGCAAGTGGTAACCCAGCTCTGAGGCATGAGGTTTCCATATCCGGGGCCACAATCTTTGTTTCACTCATCCCCGCCCTCAGAACAGACCACTCAGTAGGAGCGCACATTCTTCGCTTTCTTTCCGAGGTAGAAGTTCCTGCGTGGAGTCGCCTTCCTCAATCTGCCGCAAACCAGACTTGGAGGGTGTGTGAGGGCTGGGGGGTGTGGGAAAGCACATTGATGGCAGACTGTCTCAGCTCAAAGCAAGTACTGAAATTCACATTCTCTGGCTCGCAGGGACCTGTTTCAGGGGCTTCGCAAGCAGATACAGACTGGGAACCATTGCTGTTAAAAAGCATTCTCCTGCTTGCCAAAGCCCATTTTCCTCCGTTGAAGAATGTCAGCGTGCATTTGAAAAAGCGCTTTTCTTGCATTACAAGGATCATTTCTCTCAGTATGAGTGACAGTGACCATTACTAGGGAGTTTCACATGAATACGCAATGGGGCACATCTGCTGTAAGGAGTGTTTGTGGCATCTAGGCCCAATTAAATATTCTCCCCAAAGCAGCATAGGTCTCCCCTTAGCTATCCACAGATGCCAACTGGAGGGTGGAACTTTAGTCATTACCTTCACCTGTCCTCTAGGATCTGAATGCCTTAAGGTATGTCTAGTGAGGGCAGTTTAGGCTGGCAGTGGAGTCTAAAGTATACTCCATGTGCCACCTTTGTGGGCTGTATCACCAAGTAAATGGTGGCACCGGGCCCCCAGGGTCATTCCAGTCCTACCATCCAACATCCGACACAGGACTTCAGCAATACCCTCAAACTCTAAAGGCGGGTCTCTGGCAGCTTTCTATTGAGACCTACCCGTGTGTTCTACACAGAAAACTGCCCAAATGAGATACCTGAGGCCAAAGACTCAGAGTTGCCCAACCCCCCGCCCCCTTAGCATTTCATCCCTGGACACATCAACAACAAAACCTCAATCACGACTATCCAATAAGTGGTTTATTCATGAACTTGACATTTTGAAAAGAATGGGAGAAGACCTAAAAAAGTGACAAAAATGAATGTAAAATAAAGATGATTTAATTTCACACAGGATGCTGCCAATGGGCGATCAAGAAGAGAAACACATATTTCCAACCACCTAATAATGAAGGAAGGGTTTGTTTGAAATTAAGAAGGATCTCTCCAACTATGAAGTGCTAAGGCCTAACTGACAGCCTCTGCCTTAAATTATTTTCATTTTCTTCTGTAAAAGGTAAGACAAATATTAAATCTCAGGGAAAACCTCAGGTACACCTTTCCGCTGAATCAAATACACCATCTACCTTTCCATCCTTCAATAAGGTGTCCACAGCAGACATTACCCACGTTGTAAAAATGATAAAGGCCTCTGCGGCACTAAACCATCTTCAACATGCACCACTCATGAAAGCCCAGTTCTGCACCTTGGCTCTCTGTAGTGTCTCCTGCCAATTTACAATGGTCCTCAAACTACTTAAAGAATCAGTTATGAATCCTTTAGCACCCAGACAAAGATGATGATCTCATCTCCCCCCCATGATTGACAAGCAGCACTCCAGACATGTAAAAAATAAACACTCTAATGAATACCAGAGAAACAACTCTAAAGTCATGATCAACTGGTAATCTTGACTTAACTTGACCTCTTGACAGCCTACGACATGATGGATATTTAAATGGAAAAAAACAGATTTCAAAGTGAAAACGGTGTTTGTGGTTCAGCCCTCAACTGTATAGATTCCTGCCAGTCTTATTTTACTCAAGTCAGAATGGACAACTTCCTTTCCAGTCATAACTCCCTTTCCTGTGACTCTGCCCAGGGGCTCAGGCTTATCACTGAGGTTGTTTGGTGCTTACATATGCCATCAGCATATACTAGCGATGATCCCGATCATTCACAGTTCGATCAAGATGATTCACAATTGGTGTCGAGGATGAATGATGATTCAAGATTCAACATCTCAATCTCCGATTGTCATCATCCGATATTGGATGGAGATCATGCAAACATCTTGTAACCTGTTGTTTGTAAACCAAAAGAAATATTGGACTCACCTTTTAAATGTCTTGGATTATTGGGCAACCCACCGACTTCATCTGACAAGACAATACATTCTGGAGGTTTTATTCTACACCATTTGCCATTCGCTCCTGAGAATAATGCCCTGACCTGGTGTGCCCAAACATTCTGCACTTCGATGAAATGGGCCACAAAATAGACTATTCAAGCCCAGTCCCCGAAAATACCCAAGCGGACCCTGGCCTAAACACAGAGCCCACATTACATAAGCACAGAATTCCCTCCACTGGGTCCAAGTGGAGCATAGAATAAGGTTCTAATCTTTGTATATGACCCAAAAAGCAAATCCAGAAAAAGAGCCCAAACTGCAAAGGGACCCACCGCTCCGCCAAGAGAATAGACGTAGGAGTAAGGTTAATATGTATCCAAGGTGCCATGCTTTGGAATGACAGAGCATAAATGAGGAAACATGAAAACCTTCTCAACTGCGAGGAGGCACCCAAAATTGTTTAACTTAGCCTTCTGCTAAGGAGCAGTGTTTATCAAAACTCAAACCAAAGACCTTTGGTCATCACAACCACACCTATTAAGCCCAAGTTCTTGCTAGCACTCTTCTCAGTATGGTGAGACCCAGGAACGTGACACCCATCCAACCCAGAATGGGATTTGGATCCAATCAACTCTTCCCTCCATGCTTATTTCCACCACCTACTCACTTGCCGAGCTGCACCCAGAAACGCCTAACTTGAAAATGGTTCTGAACAAATCATAATACATTTATCAATAAACTGTGGTCTCCTGCTTTTCACATGCTAATGAATGAGGCAGTCTCCAAACAACTTCAGCAAAGAGCAGTCTGCCAGCGGCCCAGCCATTCCCAATGCAAATGACACTCACTGCGGAAAACTACTGAGGAGGGTCTACATTATTTGACGTATACAGGAAAGATAATTATTGTGGTGTTTTATCCATCACTGTTTGAAGTACTTTAATGTTAGGGAGGGTACTTCTTCCAGTCTTCAGCTAGATAGACACTGCATCACTGCATTCCAGTGACAGCACACTGTATAAATAGTACAGATTGTAGTTATTCTACTAGAGAAGGTGCATAGAAGCAAATGTCCATAGACACGTCTTCAGGCCTCACAAATTGTTCAAAATCCCACTAGACCTGTAGGGAGAGTTTCTTAGTTTACATACTTGACCTACGAGAAATGCACTAGCCCTACGTGACTGGCGACAACATATTTACAAGTGCTTTTTGTAAAATGGTGCAGGTCACCCTCAGCACACTTCATATTTGGTGCAATGCTGCCACCCAAAAGCTAGACATGCACAATGAAAATTTTATTTGCCTTTCAAGTTTGAAGTAAATGTCAAATAAAAGTTGACAGTCAGTCAAACAGACTTTTATTCGGTGTAAAAACCTTCAAGTTATACAACAGTTAAACACACCACAATTTTCTTGGTAAAATTCATAAATGTACAAGTGACTAAAAGGACAACACCAATAATTAAACACAGGGATACCAGCGAAATAAATAGACTCACAAAGTAAAGCCTCATTAGGGATGGGCCATAGTTCATAAAACAGAACTGATAATCAATTGCATAGATACTAGTGGGGAGAGTGAGCTCGCAGCCCCAGTGTCAGTATTATGAAGCAGGATAGAATGAACTTCTGCACCTAGGGCATTTATAACTTTTGATCTATGCAACCAAACTCTATGTGTGTATCTAGCAGTTGCCAAAATGACGTGTGGTTGTAAGGATTGTCTCAAGAGCTTTATGGTGTTGCCTGTACAATGAATCCTCATTTCGTTCAATACAGGCTTCAAATAACGGTGTCTAAAAGTTGCAAAGATCCCCATAATACCATACAAATGGTACTCGCCCTTCATAAAATCTCCTCGCCAATGCAAATGGGATAGTTGTGAGCACTGATCTTCCATTGCGTGGGACACTGCGATTTATAAGATGAAGAGGCACCTTGTGTGTTTGCACAGGCCATGCAATGGCTTTCTTTCCTTTGAATCAGGCTATAAACAGCATAGACAAAACTGTCAGCAGAAATCGGTTTCTCATCTTAATATAACACATTTAAAACACAACTGCACATGGAGTGAAGATCCACAGCACACAAAATAAGCAAGCTCTGAAGAAGCTAAAACTTCGAAGCATATTTTTAAGACAAAAAGCACAAAAAGCCTACACAGATGACAAGATACACTAGAACAGTCCTCATCTGGTCCACTTACCCCAACATCAAGAACTTGGGTGGATCTATTAGTTACACACAGTAGGGGGTGAGGTGGACAGGCATTAAAATGTATCTGAACAAGAGGAACCCTCTGGAGAGAGGCAGGATTTCCATGAGAGGGGAAAGAGTGCAAAAAGGTAACAAAAAAAGGGCACAAATAGCATATGTTAGGACTGATTTTCTATACTCTGGCCTGGTGGACAGATGTATAAAGGCCAACCTATACTGTGATGACAGGAACAACTCTGGGAGGCTGTACCTAAACCAGTTTAGGTAGCAGTGACAGGCGGTCTAGGCCAAGTTCTTCAGAGAAGGTGAGCTTGTAAAGGGTCCACAATGAGGTCACAAAATAGGCATCACTAATTGCACTTAGACAGGATGTACAAAAATACAGTTATTTAATTATGGGCAAAACACACTATAGAAAAATTACTACAAGCAGGTAGACTTATCACAGAACACTATTAAACTAAATACATATATACATTCACTTGGTTCAAATGCATAATACAAATCAGACACTCCTGCAGAGGAATGTTAGACTAGTATTATACACAAAAAGGTCCACAAATATAATCCCTAGCTAAAATTGTCCAGCTCTAAATTGCCTGGGGCCTTGTGCCCTATTGTTCAGGATACAGTTCAACAGAAATTAGGATGCAGGAAAAAATGCATGTAGGGTCCCTGGGGTCCAGTGAAGGGTTCTTAGAGTTAAGGTTCAATGTAGACTAATGCCCAAAATGAGCCCCAGCAGTCAGAAGTCTTGCATAGGCAAGTATTGACAAAGCTAAGAGTATTAGAATTAGGTTTATTATTGAGTTATAACTGGAGTATAGGGGTAGATTAAAATCTCAATGACTTACCCCCTTACTCCAAATCTTCCCCAGACTTGGTAGAACAAAGGAAGAGTGTCCTACGTTGCCTTTCCCACCGAAATCCGCGGTCTTCGATTTCCAGGGATTTCAGGTTCAAGCTTCACTCGGGTTGGTGTCTTTTGCTGGTGCAAAGAGTCTCGTCCAAAGAATGCAAAAACTCTCGATGCAGCACTCCTCTCAGGACTGGACTCGGGTCAGGTAAGCAGTTTTCGGACGGTGCATGCCACGCACAGCTATGCAACAGGACTCAGTAGCCGCGGTCAGACTTTCCGGTCTATCCCGGTCCCTTTGTGCTACGACGCCGAAATGTCCACCAAGTTTCAGGCCGAAACTCAGTGCTGTGAGGAAGTTAGCATGGTAGCCCAAAAACGAAGCTGGTCAGCCACAGGACAGTTCCAGGGCCCTTCCGAAGGCAGTTTTTGTGCTGGGCACCGAGCAGATGTCGGGAATGGATGGTCCCTCCACTCCAAGGGTCGTAGCACCTTCGCAGGGCTACTAATGACCAAGAGCAAGAGAGGGCTCCCCCAGGGTTGCAGCAGAAGTTGGTTGCCAGGCCTCCTTCAGCAGTCAGGTTTCAGGTTTCTTCATGGGTCTCACTGCTAGACAGGATACTTGGCTCCTTCATGTTTCTCCAGGATCGCTGAAGAATGGGTGCACGGGTCCTCTTCTTATCCTAAAAGCCAGGTAGAAGCTGAAACTCCCACTAGTCAATAGCAGGACTAGCCCAGACACATACCGCAGCAGTGGTCCAATCAGGACCGCTGGCAGGAACATTCATGCATACCACTCAGACACACCGAAACTAGAATGTGGATTGGAGTAAGACTGACCCAGCCGACATCCTGCCTGCAAACATACATAGCCCTCCAGTAGTCCGCCAAAAGCTGCTGCTTTCCCGGGCACTGGAAGTCCTTATAAGGATTAAGAAGACTAAACAACAAGATGGAAAAAGAACAGGAAAAAGAACCTCGTGGCATTGGCATGTTTGACCAGTAGCCACAGTTAGTAGCCAAACGCATTAAACGTGGTAAAGCTAAAACGAAATTCCCCAAAAAGTGGGGAAAAGTCACTGCTGCCACCAGCCCATCTTTTAAGCACATCTGGAGTAACCAAAAATCCTATGAGTGTTAGTCTAGGGCAAAACAAAAATGCACCCCATTGCACTGCAGTGTAAACTGCTTTGTGCAATGATAAAGTTACCACAAGTGATACAAAAGTAACCACAAGAAGCAACACAGTAACACGCCTAAGGGAAACACTGTTTCCCAGTACTGATAACCTGAAGGACATATCAGTTTCCCCATAACATATGAGCAATGGCCAGTGCAGTGAAGCTTAAGGCTTCAGTGTACTGCAAAAAGTACAAGTCAGATTCAAAAATAAAAGCAAAATGTTTGGGGTTTCCATAAAGATGGAAGGAAAGGTGCAGTAAAGAGAATATTTCCTAACAGCACACTTTATCACAAACCCATAAATAAAATACTAACTAAAAAAGAAAGCAAAGGATGAGTAGGCCGGTTATGTAGCTCTCACGTGAACATGGCAATGATTTTAGAGCTGTTTCAGTTGCACACCGATGCATGGTGCAACATGCGCTTCACTACTTCAAGAACAGTTGACTCCAGGGATAGTAAGGGAGCTTCCGGACTAACATGCGCTTCACTACTTCAAGAACAGCTGACTCCAGGGATAGTAAGGGAGCTTCCGGACTAACATGCGCTTCACTACTTCAAGAACAGCTGACTCCAGGGATAGTAAGGGAGCTTCGGGACTAACATGCGCTTCACTACTTCAAGAACAGTTGACTCCAGGGATAGTAAGGGAGCTTCCGGACTTCTAGGCTTATCTTCTTCCACAAAACGTACAAACACAATTTTACAAGTGGTCAAGAAGCAATACATTGAGATTTTATCTACAGAAAGAATACAAACTGAAGTTTTCAAAACGGTTCTCTCACATGCCTTTCAAAGAGGTGTCTGGAATGCCTCCCTGTGTATCTGGTCTGCAGACCCTTTTCACAGAATCTCACACGCATCTTCTGATAAACATTTTATCTGATTGGTTGGACTGCCTTTGTAGGGCATTAGGCAAAAATAAAATAGGGGAAGCTCGGATTAAGACTTTCCTGAGGAGAGCAATGTACCCAAAGGGTTGGGATTGCATGAGAAAAATGTTTACAGCTCCAGGTTTACTAGCATATTTTACGAGCGTTCAACCGGCCCCTGAATTTCTGCTGCGAACGCGTGTTCGCCTAATTTCCACACGGTGTACAAATGTTAGTGACAAAAGCTTGCAAATATTTTAACAAGAGTGTTTTCAGATTTGATATATTCCTCCGGCCTCAAAACCAGCTCTTAATGAAAGCCAGTTGAATTTCAAAGTGTTAACATCAGCCCGCTGTGAATCCCGTTCTGGATCAAAGAAGCAGGATGCAGAGGTCGGGTTACAACAAAGAACCCACTCCTGTTAACTGCCAGGAAAAATTGTCCTAATGGGATTCCCCATGCAGCTAGTACGAGCAATTACGTCCTTGGCACTTACATATTATTTGTCAAGGTTTTACATTTTGGAGTTTTCACTTCATTTTGTGGATCATCAAAAGCAGTATTTGATCTTGCTTTCTCTTAGGCCTGCTGAAAGGAGCATAGACACTCACTGAAAGTGCAGTATAGGAGAGAGTTTAGAAAATGGCAATCACAGCAGAAAAAGTTATCATGATAATAGAGGCCACACCCATTACGGAGGAGATAAGCCAGCCCAGCTGGCTTTAATTGACACTTCAGTACCCCAGCAAGACTGCCCAATTGGCCATGCAAGGCCAGGGGCCTTTTGCTTCCAAAGACTTGCATGGTCCGTTGGTGATGCCAGTTCCGTTATTGAAGCATTGAATATGCATAAGAGGAACTCTGGCAGTGAAGTGGAGGCACTAAAGCTCATCCGCACATGTACAGGAGCCCAGTAGTTCTCTCTGCTTCCTGGTTCCTTTTGCATGGTGCAAGGGAGTCAGAGCACCATCGTGGAGCACAAAGTGGTGTGAGGCCAAGCAGCATCTGGAGTCTGGACCTGGGAGTATATACATATTTTATTACTGTGGCAAGGCATATTATACTGACATCAATGGTAAAGCCAACATGATGAGTGTTCTTATCTGCCCGTAGTGGCCTATATTTGTGCAACCAGTCTAGATATGGTTTTTACTGTGGCATAGAATTTTTTACTGGCAAAGCTAACAGGAGCATTTTCTTATGTGGGGATACTGGCCTGTATTGGTGCAGCCAGCATGGACATGTATGGGCACAGCCAGCATGAACACTAGTTTTGATAATGCCCCATTTAATCGACCAAGACATCATGAAAATGTGTTGGAAAATGCTCCTGTGCACTGTTGTTGAGTTGCAATCTAATGGATTTTGTTCACGTTTTACTGTACAAAACAAATATCATACTGGGTGTCCTTTGAGACAATTTATCACATAAAGTGTGCTCTAAAATGCACCATTTAGCCCATTTGTAAAATATTCTTTCGAGGTAGGGGTCAGAAAGACTCCCTGCCCACCTCCAGAACCACCCTTGGTTGGTTTGGGCACACTCACTACGCTTGGTCGATCCCACATATTCATAATAAACATTTACAGACCCCCAATTAAAAAGTTCTACAACTGCTAATAGGAGCACAACTCCTTCTGTAAGTAATGGGCATGCAGTGTGCACAAAAGGTGGGTGCATCAAAATCATTGGTGCACCTTGTCCACATCGCCGACATACAAAACCACTCTTCGTGTCGGACATTACAAATGTCAACTATATCAAACATAGCAGCTCTGTGCACGCTGGTATGTCTGGTTTCTGGGAGTAGATCATTCTGTAAGAGAATATGGCCATGGCTGTGTACAAACTATTCCCAAAAATGATCAACAATAGACCACACATCCCAATTTCCGCACAACAGCAAAAGCTAAAACAGTGAGCACTTGCAAAATGTTTTTTTTTGTGCTCTGAATGTAGGTAGTCTGTGATGGAAACAATTTGGGTGTTGCATGGTTGCAAAACTAACATACTCTTCTAGTGGTGGAAGACAAGCATGAGCAGTGAAGCTAGCCAAGCCATTGAGCAGAGTCACAAGACAGTCGCTCACCTGAAGCAGCCTTCACATTCAGTGGGCTGCAGAGGGCCTTGAGCGACAAAGACAGACTAACTAGTCTCTGCAGAAATTTGAATATTTGCCACATAGCCGGCATCTCCAACTAGTCTACAAGGTTGGAATATAGCTAACCACATATAAGACAGCCAGACACGTGACTAGCTCTGCTCCAGTAAAACAACTTTCAGAGGTCTGCTGTGTTTAATTATCAGCCAGCAATCATGATGGCCCATACATCTCTGATTGAGTTCATATCCTAAATCATTAGAGGTCATGGCGAGCCATGGCAACCACGCTAAGTAGCATATTGGTGTGAAGTCTCTGCTATTGTCCACTGGGCACATGGTATTGTGATGGGTGAGGACGGGACCTTTGAAGTTGCAAAGTGATCATTGAAAGTGGCACAGTAAGGATGTAGGCAGAGTGAGATGGGAGGCAGAATTGCAGGGAAAATGGAGGAGGGAAGGATTAGTAAAGGAGAACAATGTAAGCCATCATCCAGTTTGCGAGAGATGACTTGGTCCTGAATGAAAGGTGTAAAGATCCTGGGATGCAGGTCTGAACGAATGATTTTCTGGGAGCAGGGTGAGTGAGGGAAGGAGATTATGATTTGCAGAGGCTGGGCAGGGTTAACCTGGGATACAGGGGGGTCATGCATATGTAAGGCAAATTGAGTAGGGTCATGGGTGGGTCTGTGTAATAGAGGGGATGAGTCACATATCTGGGGTGGAGAGATGGGGAGATGGGCAGGATGTGCTTGAGTGAGAACGGGAAGGGACTATTTGGTACAGAAGAGGTCAGGGTGCAAAGATGGTACTATTTTTTGGAATGCGGATGCAGTTTATGGTCATGGACAGCATAGTTATATTTCACTTGTAATTAGATATTTGGCTACAAATGGCACAATTTGCATAAACACAATAGGAACTGAATCCAGTTGACCTTTGAGGTACTTTTATCAACAGATCAAACTACAAAAGTAAAGCCAAAGCCTGTACTTGTTTCCGGTTTCCATTAGAAAGCGTTCATCAGGGCTTCTTAAAACAGAAATGGACAAAAAGAAAACATTGGTTAGGAGGAAAAGACAATCATCTGTGAGATGTCTTCAACTTAATGTACATATAAAAATCAACATTAACAAACAGGCTAATTAGCAACAGTCATAGTCATATTTTATTGTTTCAGAAATTGAACCATGAAAATAAGTATATTGGCATGACAACAAATGTCCTGCAATGTATTCACAGACTCAGTTGAAAGGTCTGGCCTCTATACAGACATTCTTATTTCTGTGGTTCATGTTCAGAAACATTAGGGTATGAATAGGACGGTGACTGGTGAGCATTTTTTTATTGGGACTTATGTTTACATATGGTTTAAGTCATCCCACGGTTGTTGGTTTTATAGAGGGCAGTAAATTGAACATTAACATGAGATTAAATGAAAGTTACCTTTTTCTACCTAATATAATAAATCTACTGCCATCATATCTTTAGCATATTCTAGGACATCAAATGTAGTTATAAAATAGGAATACCTTTAAATCCAGTTTTTAAGATTATTTTTTAATTTTTTTTGTATATGGTTACCATTAACCTTTTACAAATAGTTCACAGTAATTCCAGACTTTTATAGAAAAACTAACATATAACATTTAAAACCTAATAAAATCATAAATGCAATCAAAACTCAAATAACATACCCTTTCTAAACCAAAACAGGAGAAATCAAAACCATAACAACATCACACACCCTCTTTACTGTGGGAACCGAGCCGGACAATCACGATGTTCTCGAGATAATCTCTCCTCCATTTCTCGATAGCAACTCCGCCTATCAAAGGTGGGAATGGGTGATTCTAAAAACTAACTCCCAATTCACAAGCTACAGCTCTATTTTACAGCTCTCTAACATTTGTATCACCGCAATTATCATTTCTTGTGATTGCCCAGCAGTCAACCTTTCCCAAAAGGATTCTTGTGTATAATATAGTTCAGGTTGTGCAAATGTGCTAAAGAAGTGCTGTCTAGCCTCCTTGGCACAATTTTAATGCCAGATCACCCATTCCTCTTTTTGTCAGGACCTCAGCCTTAACCTTAAAAATGTGTTCCTAATTCTCCAATCAGGAAACTGTACCAAATACTTACTCAAAAAGCCCAATTTCAGATCTATAACCTGAAGGGGATCTGGGTTGGGTCCTGATCTTATTTTCTCAATTGTATGGATCCAATCCATTTCATCCCATTTCTTTGTGGCTTTCGTCGGATCTTCTGTTAATAATTTACTTTCTATATCAGCATTCAACAATCGTTTTTCCACAACAAGATTTAGATTTTACAATAGAGTCGATTTGCCTAATTCCATATGAGCTTTTATGACTGAGTATAATTAATCTTCCTGTACAGTGATGATCTTTTGCCGGAGTAATATTAATGTCCACCCTGCCTGAGACTTGAGGGACCTGAGGTCCAATTCAGAGGTTATCGATTGATAGGCTCAGTGGCAACCCTAGGGCGTGTTTCCACAGGAGGCCTTCCCATTTTTGCCATTGTGTATTCCCCAACTGAGGTTTTGCTTCCAGCCCATAGAGTAGGATGAGCACCACTTTCGCTTGATAACATTTTATTACTTCCCGAGTATCTGTTTCATCTGTGCCGCCATGTGTTTTATTTTCATAGAAATCTCAAGCTCCGTTTTATATACTGCTGGGTTAGCATATATTTTGTAACCGAGATATACCAGTTCTTCCACTCTATTTATGTTTTCTCCTCCCATTGACCAATGATGAGATGTAACATGTTTATTTTTCTGCCTGAAAACCAATATTTTCGATTTGGTAGGATTTAGTGAGAGACCATTTTTACTCGCATATCGATGGAGTCCATTTAACAGTCATTGTAATCCCATTGGTTTTCTGTATAGGACTACCAGATTGTCTGCGTAGGCAAGCCAGTGGAGTTTTACCCCATTCAGTACTGGACTTGCCATCACATAGGACGCCCGGAAATCCCCCATATCGGCTGTATACAGATTAAAGAAAAATGGTGCCCCCAAGCAACACTGCCTCACCTCCCAATTCACCGTCACTGGTTCTGACAGATGGCCCTCCTCATCCAATCGGACTCTGATGTCATTCTCTCTATTTAGTTCCATCAGCATACCAACATTCCCTCTGGGATTCCCTTTGCTCTCAATTCCTGCCAGAGTCTTCCCCTATCCACTTGATCAAAAGCTTTGGAGAAATCCACCCACGCCCCATATAGTTGTTCTTCACCACTCTTTTGTGTTTTCTCACTTAACAAGTTTAACACCATACCATTTAAGGTAGTAGAAAGACCCCTCCTAAAGCCTGTCCGGCATCTTGATAGGATCTTTAATTTTCTTTCCCAGGTCTCCAACTCTCCCAACAGAATCTTCATAAATATCTTACTTTCTATGTCCAGGAGGGCGATAGGACGGTAGTGTGCTGCCACCATCCTATCTCCCTCCTTGAACAAAGGGATTATAGTTGCAGACCTTCAGGAAGGGGGCAATTGCTTTCTCATGAGAATTTCCCTAAAAAGCCAAATAAGACGTTTTGCCCATACATCCGGTCTTTTCCTCATTACTTGATAAGTGAGACCATTTGGTCCCGCTGCTTTTGAGGATGAGCCTTTCATGATCAGTTCTTCAATATACATTTCGTCAAATGACAGGTGCCAACGGTTTTTATAGGTTTTCCAAAAACTGATTTTAGGTGGCTAATCCAATCTTCTTCATTGACCAGATTACATTGCTGAGTCGCCGATTTCCCCTCCAATTTATAAATAAAAGACCAGAATTCATTCAAATTCTTTTTTGGTAATAGATCTAACATGTGTTCCCCATCATTTTGATGTCTGTCTATTTTCTTTGGCATAGACCATTCTTTGTAATTTTTTGTCAATAGCATTACCTCCTCTTTTATAACCTCACTATTACCATTGTTGAGTTTTTTTGTCAGCCATATGTTCCTATTTCGCTCTTTTTTCTTTAGCATTGTTTCTTCATCAAGCACATGTTTGTGCACATGTTTGGGGCCATCTCCATTTACTTTTGGCGGGCAGATTGACCAGATACATTTTATGAATCCTGTAGGTGAGCTGTTCTCATGTTGAACGAACTCAGACAGAGCTGATAATTTTTCATTTAATTTCACTCCCCCTGCCTTATATTTGTGAATTCGCACTCTTCCCTTCCTACACTCCAGTTGTTGTTTATCTCTCATCTGTGTTGCCAGTAAAAGTTCTGAAAATGAGAGCTCTAACCTTAGATGGTCACTGCCACCCCCCTCCCGGATATTCAGTATTGCCTTCTGTTCAAATAATCTGCTTGATAAGAATAAATAATCAAGCGTTGAGACCGAAGTACCCTGAATTTTTGTTGGTTTTGCTGGCATATCCCCTGGGAGATTGCCATTTGACATTTTCAGGTCCCACATCCTTAAAAAGTCCACCCATAAGTGATTGATCTCCGTCACCCTCTGCCCTGTTTGCTTTGTTTGCTCTTTTGACAGATACTTGCATTGGGAGTTCAAATTTCCTCCCAATATTATTTCAGCACCCAGAAAGAGCGTTTTCACCTTTTCCAAAGATTGTGCTAAATTGTCCAAAAAAAACGTTCAAACCTGAGCATGCAGGGTTCCAATATATATTACAAATTATCACATCCAGGTCCTGTGGTTCTCTCTTCAGTGTTGCTTTACATAGTAGCATCCCTGGTGTTTTACAGTCAATTGGGTGTATGTCCCTAAATTTAGCACATTTAAGAGCCGTGAGCATTCCCCCGCTTGGCTGGCCTCTTGCTTTTTGGCATGCTGCTTGTGCCTCTATAAATAAAAACCTCTACTGCAATTTGATTTAACATCCACGTTTCCTGCAACATGATAACATCACCCTCCCCAAAAAGATACTTTTTCATTGACCTGGATGTGAAATTATTCAGACACCACGTGTTTCAACAAAACATTTTCAGACTTACATTCTCAAAGAGGCTTTTGACCTAACCCCAATTTCTGCAAAACCTCTGTGAGGATGCTCGGGAGCAGAGACAGAGCATTTCCATTTGATAACACATTTGGGGATACCGTTGAGCTTGCCACAAGCTGCAAGTCCATCCTGGTGGATTTTTTGCTCCCCTGATTTGAAATGTTTTCCAGACCTCCTCCCCCCTGCTGAGTCAGAGTCTCTGGCTTTACATTTGAGACTAATAGATAGGTTCTTCAGATTATCCTTTGCCGCTTCAATGGCCATAAATACCTTTCTTGAGGCACATCCAACCTCTGCCACCAGGAGGTGTTCTATGTCCGGAAATGTCACAATTTCAATATCGTTACTACTGATGAGATACAAACTCAGTACTTTTTAAACAGTGATAAGATCGTCCCTCTGTTTAATGATTTTATCAAATTTTTGTTTGCAGTTGATGACAGCTAAATAATTGCCATAGCGAATGGTGATGGTATTTTTTCTCCTCCTTCCATCTGTACTTTTAAAGTCTCTGCCGGGACCATTGTAGAAGGATCTGGACTTGATGACCCCCTCACTTCTTTTGATTTCCCTGCTCCATTTCCAATGTCACCAATCATCCTGTGCTTTCCCTCCCCCATCTTTATTTCTTCTGTAGTAACCGTTTTTTTTTCTACTTTGGCCTTTTTCAGAAATATCGGGGCAATCTTCCGGGTGGTCTTCACTTGTCCACTTGTCTCGACATTTTGTGTTTTTTTTAATATTCCTGCATTTTGCTTCATTTTTAAGAATATTGGAGCGATTGGTAGGCTCTCCTTTTCCTTCACTAGATCTACAGATGGTGTCGGACCAGCTTTCTCAGTTTCTGTTTGAGAGCCTGTTGATATCTTTGGTGGATTTTTATCTCCTATTGAGATACCCGGCTGACTTTTACAGGTTTTCTTTTTCCCCATCTTTTTTTTTTGCTTCTTAGACATTTCTGTGTTCTCACGGGGACCCTCCTCGGGGTCTAATTTAATAACCTCCTGTTCGACCCCAGATTGTGTTAACGGGATGTTTGTTATTTTCTTCAGGAAGTTGTTTGTTTCTGAGTTATTGTGTTTCTTTCTCTTTTGATGTTTCGATTTCTTCTACCTTTTTTGTGTTAGTGTCTTTCAATCTTCTTTGTCAGCTTGCTTCTCTTTTCCTTTCTCTTTTACCTCCCCGTGAGGCAGAAGGGTCATAGACTTCATCCACCCCATTCATGTGGGTCTCACTCTGAGTGGTTGCCTTTGCCATTGTAGAGGATGGCACCACCTCTTCCTATAAGAGAGCATCACCTACATTAGCCAGTCTCCTAAACTCTTCCAATACTGATTCCGACAACGGGGTGTCGTCCATCTGGGAATTTTGATAATCTTGTCTCTCTTTTTCCATCTGTATCTAACTTTCTTTGATTCAAAGTTTGGAGTTGTAACACAATGTCCTGTTTTAGCTTGAGGTCTGACTCCTCATATTTGTTCTGTGATGCCAGAGATTGTTGTAGAGCTGATAGGTTCAGACCCTGTTTGGTATATTCCACTCTCACTTCCTGTAGTCCCTGCAGGACATTTATATTTAGCACGTTATTGCAGCCCACTATTGCCACATCCATGCTTGCCATCTCCTTTGTCATTTCTAAAAGGGTGCCTGTTTGTAACTGCACTTCTCCCTTTACTAATTCGAATACTGAGACCAAGGAACTCAGGGCATAGTTTAGTGCAGAGAGTGTGTTTCCATTTACTTGATTTTCGCGATCTTGTGTTTTCTCATGTTGGGCGTTGTTTGCTTCTAAGCGACTTTGCCGATCTTCCACATTTCCTTCATTACCCAGTATTGTAGACTTTTGAACCTTGTCTAGAATGGGCAGAATTTGCTCTTCTGCGCTCAGTTCACTTATATTTAGTCCCAATAATATGGGGACTGTATTATCTGATGCACCACTGTCTCTTCTCAGTCTCTTGCTGGGGTTCAAAGGATTGTTTTCCATCCATGTCATCTCTTCATCATGTGCACTTTTCAAACTCCTTTTCCCAAAATGGTCTTATATTTTCTTTTGTATTTTCTTGGTTGTGACAGTGAATTCTATCCCTTTTTTCCAGTAATCCCTTCCAAGAAGCTCTTCTTCACTCATCTCTCCTCTTTTTGGAGGTGTAAGGGATATTGCCCCTCTGTTCACTTGAGCTTTAATATTATGTCTGTCTTCAAAAATGAGTGTATGCTGCCCAACTCGTCAATTGCCGCTGAATCGTTGGAAGTATCAACCACTTCTGGTGTAATACCATCCCATTCTGGGGCTCTCCTATCATTGTGACTGAAATTACTCCGTAGTTTCATAATTGCTCTTTATTTCAACTGTCCTTAGTTAATTTCCCCTTTAACAGAACAGGGTTGTCTCTTCGTAGTGGTATTCAAATAGTTGTTATATTTGTTTCCATTGAATTGTTTTAGAGAGTTTTCTTTCTTCTGCGAGTCAGGATAATAAAAAAAAACCTGCCTCCATGGCTAAATATCACTTCGGGCACTAGGATCCAGCCGCTCCAATGCGACTTCTGTGGGCGTGGTCAACTCTGCACACCGAACGCTCCAAACAATGCGGCAGGACCCGTCCACAATCCACCAGTTCCTCCAACCGAGCCGCTCACCCCTCCTAGATGCCTCACCGGCCGAGATCAAAGGATCTCTATCTCACAGTCTCTCAACCAAGCACAGGCTGAATGTTACTGCTGACACTAGGGCCTAGCGATCCGTACAATTTCTGTGGGCGTGGTTAACCCTACAGTAACGCGGTAGGACCCGTCCACAATCCACCAGTTTCTCCAACTGAGCTGCACACTCCTCCGAGATACCTCACTGGCCGAGATCAAAGGATCTCTGTCTCACAGTCTCTCGACCAAGCAAAGGTAACTTCTTCTTGTGACCCACGAGTTCCCTATTTACTGCATGTATTATGACAAATTCGAGCAGCGGCCGTTAAACAAATCTTCTCCCACTGTTTTTGACCTTGTCGGTTGTTAACCTCCAAAAGAGCTGAGGATTAATGTTGTTATTGATGAGTGATGTTTGACGTGAGGACAGTATAGCAGTATCTCAAACTCTCTCACGGACCCAGATACACTTTACTTTTTGTCGCTTTAGTTATTCCAGCCCGCGGTAGGGTTGGAACGCTTGCCCCTTAGCCCAGACTAATAGATATTGGCTGTACTTTTTTGTTTTTTTGCTTACTGCTCTGTATGGACATGGGCGCACTGTCCTCATCGGCCCCCAGCGGTCCATAGCAGACCACTTTCACCACTTCCACACCGCCGTTTTTAAGATTATGCACCCGTGCAAGGTGTTTTACTTTCCCTGCAATGGGGAACTTACAGGAAAATGCAATGATACAAGAATAGGTGTATTTGTGAACTGTATTCTGCCATGCATTCATTTCACTCAGAATAATGTCATATATTATTTAAAATACGAAAATAACATGCTCGAACATATTGCTGATGTAGCTTGGAGTAACTTGATACTGTCCAAAAATTAACTTTTCTAAAGCCTACACCCAGTTCGGGAATGTACATCACAAGACAGAGGCCATACAGAACTATTGAGACCTATTGTGTAGAAGAAACTGGTTCCAAAAGCAAGGCCTCATAAACGTAATACCAGATGCTTGGTAAAGGACAGTTTCTAAGACACTTCTCACGTATATCATTTCAGACCCCCTATTACAATCCTTTAGCTGAAGTCATGGGATGCTTTATCTGATCTACATGAACTAAAGAAAAAGAAATCTTGGCTGGGCATATTTTCATATCAGGTAAGGAAACGCCCAGGGATGTATCAACAGTGACATTGGTAGGCTGAAGACGGCATTTCTTTCCCTCTCAGGTGTGAAGAGAAAGCTAATGGATGGCCTCTTTTGTAAAAAATGTAATAATTTGAAAAATCATATCTTTTGAAAGAAAGGCCCCATCAATGTGGGACCAGACACAGACTGTAGAAAGAAAATTTTATTTTACCTGTCATAGAATGATTTGGAGATATGTGAGAAAACACTTATCTCTGAAATTATATGACACACATGGACAGTTGGTGGTGCATGTGATCATGCACACTGATCTACAGAATGTGATAATATAGCAGGGTTCGAAATTGCCAGGAGCTGGGAGATATTTAGCACCTGGTTATAGACAAGGGGAGCCTGGTTAGCTTGAAACCAACACCTATCAAGAGCAACTTTTGACTTCTGAGGCCAGAGGTGCCATAGAAATCTACGTATGTTATTTTAACTATGTATGTTTGGGAATGTGTATAAAGGACTATAAATAACACACTTAAGGGACATTTAGAGCATATTCAATAGCATGAAATGGACAAAAAGTTAGAGTTTGCATCTTGTGCAAAGTTAGATTTGCTGAACACTCTGCACTCGGGCCTGGTTCCATAGAGGGTGCTCCTGCCTAACTGTTTATTCCCGATACCCAGGAGCTGCTTTCTGCTCCTATTTTGATCCATGAATATAGATTGTATTAATCTTGCACATTTGCATCCAGAGTTATGTGACATAAACAAAATGTCCACTTTACATTAGCAGTGAGGTAACCACTCCTTTCTAAAGCTTGGGTCTGGAGAATACCAAACCTATTCACAAGTCTGGGAAGGAGCTGAAAAATATACAATAGCTTTGACACAAGGAGGAGGAGTAATTAATATAGGTGGGATGAACACTGAAGATTTTCTGGATACAATTGAAAAGAGGTGGCAAACAGAAAGAGAACAGATCCCACCTAGATGACTGATCCCCACGCAGACTGGAGACAGGAGCAATAGAGAATGGGATGACCTGCCCAGGATGCAAATTGGTTTCCATACATGATATGATATGGCATTTGTAACGCAGCTATACACAGCTGAAAACATAGTTTACTGATGAAGTAATTCCAGACTTACTGGTTCTCTGCTGATTTTCCACAAAAAGAGAAGCCACATTTGAAATAAAATCCAAATGTAACTCCAGACTGTCAATGGTAAATACATGGAATCAAAGGGGCTGGGAATTAAAGGAAAATGTTAATGTGACAAAGGCCCAGGTGCTGTGAAATATGGTGCCTTCTGTCGTGCATTTACATTGCATATAAAGCAAGATATGATTCCCTTAAAACTCAATGCATTTCTGTATAGAGAAGCACAATTTAAAATTGAATGTATTTTGGTAGAATTTAGATGCAGATTCTTTTAGTAAGATTAAGCACCATTAAAATGATTCTATGGTTCATGTCAATACAAACCATAGTGTAGTCGCAACAAACTATTATCTAATGTGATATCATGCAATCTGCATCTGGGGTGAGTCTAGTCAGAAATCAGATTCTGTACAACCAAAATAAGCACAAAGAATTCATGATATTCTTAGAAACCCGTGCAAAATTGTTAAACCCTTGAAGTGCCTGATCTTGAAATGCTGCGGCAGATTTATGTGCGAAGTGAAAGGGCAGGGGTATTTTAAAATTATACCTTAACCGGTATAGAGCTGTAGGCAAATGGATAGGAGTATATTGAAAGCTATCCACACACACGTGTATTTAAAGCTGCGTACACATGTCCATGTAATGCAGCACATACACATGTAACTAGTAGACTGCACACACACACACACACACGTGGACATTGAAAGTTACCCACACTTGTTCATCAAACCTGTACATACATATTATGAGAAGACTGCACATACATGTTAGAGCAAAGTGCAATAATCCTTGATAGTATTTTCTAATCCAAAACTGTCAAGGCATATACAAACTGGTTCTTGTCTACCTTTAAATGACCTGAACATAGCCAATACATTCACAACCCTACACACTTGTACAGCTGAATAAAGTAGAGTGAACATATGTTAACAAATGTCAATTGCTCAAGTAACTTTCTCTGATATCAGTCTATATACTGGTGAAAAACAAGTATTATGGAAGAGTTGTGAAAAATATGAATACACTTCCTGATAACCAACAATTCTACTATTGAAGTAAATTGTATTGTCCAGATAGAAGCAAACAAGGAAGGAGTGTATTTAAAATGCCTGGTATCATTAGAGTATAATATATATATATTGAAGCTGTTGAAATGCATTTTTGCAGGCACACAGTCATTTTACAAATCTCTAGGCACCAGGAGAAGCATTTTGCCAAATCGTGGTCCGTGGTCCATTGACTATATACCAAGTGTATTTTATTCATCAGGAATTGTATGAACAAATAGTAATGATTTTAAATCACTATTCTAGGTAGGCAAGTTTTAGATTGCTTTAGGCATTTATGCCAGGCACTTGGACACTTTAAATTGCTGATTCACTTGCTCATTTGCTCATTAAGGTATTTTGCACATACTATGATGTAATATGTGTTTACAGTGCAATTTTGCACAGCACATAGCCACTTTAACACAATCTGCATCAGCAGTCTAATGTATTATATTAACATTGCTTGTGAATGAGGGGGTGATATGTGTAATGATTTAAACTATACATGTTTTGGGAAAGGTATTAACTTTTCACTATACATCATAACACTGCAAAATGGCAGCCATGAGAAACCTAGAAACAATGAAGGATATGTGGTGCAAACATGGAAAAGGGATAAGTCTATTCCTACCATAGAGTTGAAGTATGTATATATGCCTTGCCCTAACACCAAAGCTTTTGTGTGATCAAGCCACCAGTTGGTGGCGAAACGCATTATGTGCAGGCTCTGCTGCCTGTTTTACTGTGGTTATTGAATAAAATTACATTATACTCTCCACGTGAGTTTTGGGCTTTACATGTAAGAGCACGAGTGCAGTCCAGGACATTTTTGAGTGGCTTTGTCTTCGAAGAAATATATATATAATGTGAACTGTACATAAGAAAAACATTTAAATGGCGGATTGCATTTGCAAAAGCTTTACCTGTACTTCTCTGGTAACACTTCAGCTATAGAAAGAACAGAAGGACTAACAACAAAGAATCATAGAGAACATGAACTGTCTCTTTAAAAATATGACCTGAACAACGTTTTAACTGTATGTGAACAAGTGGCCAGCAGGCTGCGAAACGCGTAGTACTGTATTTCCTTTTTACCAAGTGATGTGAAAATAAACTGAATTGGCCCTGGCAATCATTTTGGCTGACGGAGTGTCATTTCTGGTAATTTTTGTGGGATCCATATGAGTGCAATCTCAAAGCGTGATTAAATGCACCTTTTCGTTCATATATATATACACACACAAATGAGATTGGAAATTAATGCTTGCGTGAGAATTATTAGTAGCGAGGTTCATATAGGCAGGGAAAATTCGTATTCTTGATTATTTATGAATCCATAACATGGTAGTGATCTCCTTGGTGTAAAACTGGAGACCACCTTTCTTTAAATTTCTAGCATTGAGAAACAAACCGTCTGTTTTCATACCCAAAGTTATAGGTTGGCGCAATATATCCGGGACATGAAATCCGTTGTGCCGTCCTAGCTGAAACTATAAATAAACGCATCAATAGATATTTCAGCATATTATGCCTAAAATGTACTCGTGGCTTTATGTTATTCTTGAAAAATAAATCACTATTTGAAATTAATTTAAGAAGCATATTTCTGAAAATCTCAAATGGCCAACACAAGTGTAATGTCAAATGCATATTTTTCCGAAAATAATTTCTTTGGATTCAAGAGGTTATCCAGGTAATAGTTTGTGTTAAGTTACAAGTTCTTCTAAGCTACAAGCAGGAGCCAAATACCTTTTTTGCATTTGTATTTATTTGATGAACAAGGATGTCACTTTAGATCAGAAAGGAGCTAGAATAGCTCATTAACAGGTGGTGAAGGCATTCTCTGGAAGGGCGCCCGTATAATAGCATAAAGATAAGAACTAGTGGTGAGCCAGTGTATGTGGGTGTGAACCAAGTGTGACATATACAAGGGACAAAACAGACAATACAAATAAAAGAAACGTGATTTACAAAAGATAACATTAACCTAGGGGGCATGTGCCAAAGTGGTGTACTGTACAAATATACAAAATTACATTAGATTATTAAGCGGCGCTGGATGGAGTGGCTGTCTTCCAAGACAGAGGTATATAGATGGTGAGGCCCAAGCATTGAGCATTTGGGGTCACTGGCAGAGAGAGGGGTTGGTCAGAGGTTTGCGAGTTTCAGGAGATTTAAAGGAATGGTCTTCCAGGTAGGAAGCAAACCAGGTGAGAAGGTCTTGGAAAGTGAGAAGGAGTGGGGAGTTGTTGACAGTTTTTAAAAGCAGCAGAAAGGTCCAAAAGGATGAGTACAGATGAGAGTTCAGAGTGGCGAGCATCAGACAAAATATTAGAGACAGACATGGAGGAAGTCACGATGGAGTTCCTCCCAGCTCTCATTTATTCCTGGATTTCTTGGGGTGACCCTTGCTGGAGACTCCCTCCTGCAGGGTTACAATCAATTAAGAATTTGAAGTATACAGACTTCCGCACACCCCAGCCCCGAAATGTGAGCTGAGGGGCGGAGCTTCTACACATAGCTTTTTGTTAGTCAGGGAGGAGAGAGAAGCCTTTGCTGAAACTGGCGGCTTTAAAGTGTTACTGTTTTCATGCACAAAAATGTATTGCACAAACGCAGCAAATGTTTAAAGCTTCTAATTTCAAGAAAGGCTTCCCTCACCTCTCCGCTCAACAAAAATCAAATGCACACATCAGCTCAGCCCCACGGATGCGAGAAAACATAACGTTATGCGTTATTTCGCATTCCATGGGAAGGGACTGATGTGTACACTTACTTTTTGTCAGACAGATAGGCGAGGGAAGACTTTTCTGAAACTAGCAGTGTTAAAGGGTGTTTATGTTAGCTCATTATGTATGTATGCATGTATATGTATGCATGTATGCATGTGTGAATGAGTGTATGATGTATGGGCGGCTGGGTGCTCATGTAAATGAGCAAGTGTATGGTGATTGGGATGTTTAAATGAGTGAATGAATGTGTAATTGTGTGCGTGTGTGCTTAGGTGTAATGCTGGGCAGCTACCATTTAATTATTGGGCCGCATGCCAGACAGCCCTTTGGGTAGAACAGAGGGGGGTGGAGCTTCCAGATTTGCCTTGCCCACTTTCTGAAGTGGCCCCTCCCATCACCAGGGAGCTTCCCAGCCCCTGAAATGTAGGTTTCTTGCGCCCATGGTTGGGGGTACAATTATTTTTCAGAGAGTAAAAAAGTAATTTGTCTAAAACATATTTTGCCATCATACTGCATTTGTACCTTAAATTCCCTCAAGATGTGGCACTGCTCTGCTAGCACAGGTGATACAAACATTTCCGGACTGCTGTGCGGATAAGATAATGAGGGGAGTCTCACATTTGTTGTTGTGCTCTACTTTTTGTTGGGAGTACTTGCCCGTTTTCAGAAGTAAGAGTGGGTGGTACAACGCTCATCTGTAGGGCTAGACACAGGTATCTGCTATACGCAGAGGGGCGTGTTCCAAATGTGGTAATTAGAGAGCCCAGTGAGCTATTCGTAGATATAGACGATCCAACTTGGAGTGTTCGGAAATCAGAAGTGAAAACAATATTGAGAGATGGGTCAGGGCATGGTGAGTTTGGCCACATTGCCTGGACCAGAGACAGTATCTTAGCAACACTCTGGGCCCCGATTCTCATCTTGGCGCAGTGAGCGTGCTAAATAGCACGACTCACTGCGCCATTTCTTGTCGCCCAGGCACCAATGCTAGTCTCATGTGGGCCTGGGCGTCTTCGCAAAGCACAACAGTGTTTTAGCTGTAATCCGGTTGTTTCTAATGGAAACAGGCGGATTGCAGAATCGTTATTTAACGAAAATGCTGCCGAGAACACAGTTCCTATACACCAAAGTGAGCATCTTCAACATTGCAGGATGTTGAAGCTGCTTACTGTGGTGTATAGGAAAGTATCCATATACACACGTGTGGTGTATATGAACACTTTCATTTGAAGCGAGCAGCTTCAACGGTGCATCCTGCAACGTTGAAGCTGCTTGCTTTGGTGTAAATGAAAGTGTTCATATAAACTCGTGCAGTGTATATGAACACGTTGAAGCTGCTTGCTTTGGTGTAAATGAAAGTGTTCATATACACCCGTGTGTTGTATATGAACACTTTCATGTACACAAATGCAAGCAGCCTCAATGTTGCAGCAACGTTGAAGCTGCTTGCTTTGGTGTACATGAAAGTGTCCATATACAACACGGGTGTATGGACACTTCCATTTACACCAAACACGGCTTCTTGTGGCACTCCTCCAGTTTAAAGGCACCAAAAGGTTACCGTAAATGTGCGCTAGTTTAGCGCACATATTAAACTTGAAGAGTGCCACTAGAATAGGCTTCCAAAAAGCCAGTTTACGAATGTGGCGGTTGCTAGGTGCGTTTCCAACCCATCCTAGCAACCGCCACATGTATTCCAAAAGTGGCGCATTTCTTCCGACTTCCGAAGAATGCGCCACCTTCAGAATAGGTCTTAAGTACTGAAAAGGTTGTTAAGCCTTTTAACGTCCTTTTCGGTACTTAACACCTACATGAGAATCAGGCCCTCTCTGTTCCTTAGGAGCAGATATGCTGAACTGGGATGATTTCATGGACACGGCCTCAGGGCCATTGGAGAGTAAGAGATTAGCCTTCACTAGCAGCAATCCAAGGTAGCTTGGGCAGGGCTCAAGGTAATGTCCTTATTCCTGCAGAATCTGCTAGGGAGAGCCACGGTCTAGATATTCGCACCTCGCCTACTGTCGGCAGAGATGGAGCTGTGTAAAGTCGAGTGCTTTAGACTGAGAGAGTGAGATTGACGCTAAGTGCAATAATGGGTAATGTCCATTCCATTAGCCCCCAATGTTTTATTTCGTACACAGGAACAGGAAGAGAAGACTTACTGAGGACCCTTGAATGTCGTCCCTTAATGCTTTTAATGCAGTTTCACATTCTTCATTTCTTCTCAGTTTCACATTATGACGTACATTTTATGTGCAATTATAAAAAAGAAAAGATAAAACACAGGTATAATGGAATGTTAGAATAAGTATATGATTGATAGATGTGTTTATTTTTTGCAGGAGCTGTAAAATGAAGGAAGAAGATTCTTCCCAACCTACATAAGAAACTTTTTTCATATATAATTAAGATGGAGCAAAATTGTATTCTGTCCTGATGAAGGCCCAAAGATTAAATGAAAGGGGCGCTCCACGGTTTCAATGGACCCCGAATAAGAAAAACACACCAGTGTCGACATTCTTCTGAATGAAATCCATTGCATACTAGGTTTATGAGGTCTAAGATGTGACATGTTTTGTGTTGTTGGTCAGGGTTCAGCCTATGTAGATCAGTTAGATTATTGTTGCATTTCAGAAAGGCTACCCATGAGTCACTTTGTTTTTGAATCTAGACCTATGCAATGTTTGTTATTTTGAGGGTCTCAACTATAAATGTATTGAGCAGGAGTACTAGATTGGCTCACTTTACTAACCCCACTTCTAAGCTTCTGAGTTGCATGAAATGTATAATGAAAGATATTTTGTTCTTAAACTAGTCTCGATGTATTTTTGCAGTATTGTAGGGCAACTTTATTTGAAACCATGTATTTGTGTTTTTGTTGTAAGAGAATAAAGCATATATTTTTTAAACATAGTACAGGTTGAATTCCTCCTATAATAGATGTCTGAGAGGAAATGGAGAGAATGTTGTGAGAGGAACAGGAACAAATTGGTAAAGAGTGTCTCCATTATGCGCTTTTGTAGATGTTAGTACAATCCCAGTAGAAGGAGGCACTGGACCGGCCCCACCTTTTATATAAAGTACATTGGCACCCTGGCGGGAGAGCCAGCTAATCAGGTAGCTTGGAACGCAGGCTTGAACCACCGGTGAACGCCCGCATTCCAACCCACCTGACGTCCGGCTCCCCTGCCGCAAACTTCCCCCTACCCTCCGTTCCCTTATTATTATATTTTTGTTTAATTCCCCTCCCCCTCACTTATTTTATTTTGGCTGCGGCAGCACTCGCCGCCACACCTAACCCTCTTCTCCAGACGGCCGTTATATAAAGGGAAGAGGTGCTGCGTATGGACCCCTGCCTTCCATTTCCATGACAGCCATCGTTAGACAGTATTTTCAGTCATTGAACGGGATGCATGAGGCGTCCCGTTCGATGACTGAAAATACTTTTTTTTAAACACCCTGGGTTCCCGCTTTGGTAGCCAAGGGTGCTAATGGCCTTAAACTCCTGTTCCAAGTGCTGGCCCAGAGCCCTCGTTAATGGCCCTCGCTTCGCTGGGGCCGTTACCTTGGGCTGCTGAGCCATTACCCCGCAACTGCCACTTTAAATTAAATGTATCTTTTATGTCCCTCATAACTTCAGCAACAATGTGTAAAATATTGCAGTCACTTGTTTACTATTAGTCTGTTTTTGAATGCCAATCTTTACGCAAATTATTTCACGGATGGTGGAGCGCATACATTTTTTTTAACACACCAAACTGCACAGAGGTGAACGGACAGAGAATGCGCTGTATAGCTTCAGTGCCGGGCAATCTGCTGGTTCACAGGAGGTTGTTTTAAGCTATTAATGCCTGGTAATCAGATGCCTTTGCTGGATTAAAGGTCTGCGCGATTCTCAAAACAATGTCAGCAGCAGATGATGTTTCCACAGATCCAACCAAGGGCCAGCCTCAAATGCAGCCGAGGCCTAGACTCAGCTGCTGGGGATGGGCGCATGACCATGCGACGTGATGACATTCAGCACGCTGCTGCCTGTTGGAGAAAGCAAACCGGGACTTCACCAACAGCAGATGTTATCCGAGAGTGACACGCCAGACGTGTGCGGTAATACTCGCATGGCCAGCCTGTCGCCGAGCCACACTCGCTGTAGTAACGCTGTGTGATGCACACGGGGAATGGGAAACAGGACCATGCACAGCCCCGCTGGGCCTCAGATCCTTCCGCTCCTATGAGCAGAAAAGGAGCCTCACACTCACTGCAAGAGGATTGCTGTTGGTGCAGACATATTACAGTCAAAGGTGCCCCTAGAGGGGAGGAAAGGGGGACCATTGCCCCCCAAATTCGCACCCCCAAATTGGTGTGCTGCCATTCCTGCTAAAATGTGTGTTTTATTTTTTATCTACCACACAAATACCCTGTCATGTTTGTGCCACTTCTTTTGTGTTTTATCACAGGATACATTTCTAAAAATGTTATATGCTGCTCAAACTGTTCAATCACAAATAAATGTGTCTATTGTGCTGAGAACACATTTTATAGCATTTTTTAAATAAGGAATTGCAAAAAGTCCTAAAATGTACAGCCAGTTACAAATATATAACATCTTAGCAACAGTCACTCAAGCTGCTGAGCTACCCTGGTAGCTTTCTACTGTAGGGCGTGTATATTGTTAATGTGCTAAAAATCGCTGCATTACCAACAGTTCATGTACATGACTTCAAAGTCAACAGTACTGCATATCCAGCCACACTGACCCTGTGCATAGATTCATTGATGGTGTACAACTGGCGGCTAGTCCATAATGGGTGAGGAGGCACCAAACCATGGGCTCCATAGCCCATTATGGAGGACACAAGCAGCCAGCCCAGTGTAAAGACTGAATGCTCACTCAACTGCTTTTTGCAGCCTAGGCTGGCTTGAACTGTCAAAGGGAAAAACGGTTTCCATTCGACAGTTCTGTTCCCCAGCCGCACATGTCCAATAGGCCATGCAAATCCGTGGGTGGTTTGCTTCCTCAACCTTACACTGCCCATTTGGGATGCTGGCTGGGGAACTACATGTTTGTACGTGCGAGGTGGCGCTCCTGCGCTTCCTCCATATACAAACGGAGCAGGGTGCATTGTCATCAGCACTCGGCTCTTGCGTGCATGGGTAGGAACCAGGAAGCGCCCTTTGCCATAGCTGCCCCCTGGCGCTCCAGGGTGCAGCTACGGTATTTTTGTACTGGGGATCTATGATAAATGCCTAGTGAAAAATACCATGCCTGCCCCATGTGCCCCCATCACCTTGCCTGCACACATAATCACAATGTGTGATGTGCTTGGAGGCTCAGGGGACAGGCATGGAATTTGTTTTACTGGGAATCTATGAGAAAGTAAGCATTATAAGTGTTATTACAGGGCTAGACTGGCATTTTGTTGTAGCCAGTCCATCCACTTCTTACTGTGGCATGCCATTTTGTGTCGGCATCTTTGATGTAGCATGATCAGTGTTATTACCTGGCTCGACTGGCATTTTGGGGCAGCCAGTCTCACCATTTCTTACTGTGGTATTACATTTTGTATTGGGCATCTTTGTTAAAACAAGCATTATAAGTGATTTTACGTGGCTAGACTGACATTTTGGTGCAGCTATTCTAGCCACTTCTTCCTGTGGCATGCTATTTTGTGTTGGCATCTTTGGTAAAGCATGATCAGTGTTATTACTCGGATAGACTGATATTTTGGTGCAGCCAGTCTCGCCATTTCTTACTGTGGTATGACATTATGTAGTGGACGTCTTTGATAAAGCAAGCACAAGAAGTGTTATTACATGGCTAGACTGGCATTTTGATGCAGCCAGTTTGAACATTTGTTCATAATGCAGCATGGCATTTTTAATGGTAAACTCAACTAGAGTATGTTCTTACATGGTGATACTGCCACATATTGGCAGAACAAGCGAGGAATTATGCGCAAAGCAAACATGAGTATGTTTTTATATGGAAACTCTGGAATATATTGGTGCAGCCAGCATGGAAATGTATGCGCACAGCTAGCATGAAAATGTTTTTATACTAGCATATATCATTGGCAAATGCATCCTAAAAATGTGTTGTGGAAACACTCCTGTGCACTGTTGGGGGCTTGCATCTACTGGATTTTTTCACGTGTTACCCTACAAAATCAATAACGTGTGTGCTGTAAAATGTACTATTTTAATTATTTAAAAAATGCTCTCTGGGGGGGAAACCCCCTCCAAACCTTCTTGATTATTTGGGCTCCCTCGCTATGCACGGTCGCTCTGGAATATTTGGGCAAAATATTTACAACCCACCTATTAAACAATCTACCAGCCACCACTGGAATGTACAGCTAGAAACTGAAAATGTAAACAATTATATAGGGGCAAAGAGATTCCTGCAACCAGTTCCTAAAGAACCAAGGGAGCAGTTGGCACTTTTCCCCCCAGTACTCGGTGCCTGTATATTTTCATCTGTTAAACAGACTGTCCTATCATTTGAAACTGAAGTATGGGTGTTATCTCTTCCGTTAAACTGACTCTTTTTGAATAACTATTATTTAAAGCTGAAGTAATGTCTCTTCTGCTAAATACCACCTCAAACTACACATTACTTGAAGCTGTGCTGGTGTCAGGTCTGCTTGAGTTAAAAGAATGAAGTCTTTGGCCGAGCACAAGGGCATATTTGCAACTGTTGAACAGCAGTAAATAATTTTTTGGCATGTATATTAACTGGATGCAAAACTTGTATTGCCTTAAACCGACTCAGAACATGCTTAATGTCACATTTTGTTTAAACCAGCTTGGTAAAATATAAATACACTTAAACCACTTGGCCTGTCGACCTTTATTGGTGTGCCACCACCCACCCCGCTTAATGTATTTGTGCCCCCTGGTTTGCCCACCCTACTACTTCTAGTGACGCTACTAATTACAGTACTGATATGACGAAACCGTGGAGTATAGGTCCCGTGTTTACTGGACCCTCTGGAAAGGCCTTACATTTGCCAATCACGCTCTGTGGTCTGTCAGAGTGTGGAAGTCAAGACAATCAGAAGACGGCTCCCTTTCAGCCAGCACAAAGGGCATGACTGATCTCACATTAGTAGCATCAGCCATGAGTGGTGGGATTGGGAACTGGGATGGAGTTTGGAGGCAAGACAACATCATTAGTGAAAGCTGAGCAGCGTTACATCCTTCACTGGACGTTCTACGAGCACTTTATTCTGAGAACAACTGGTGAAATTACATGACTTCATGTGCCCCTACCTTAATGACAGATACATTTCTCAAAATTGTTTCATTCAGATGAACATACACATTTCTCACTCGTGGGTCCAGGTAGATGGAACTCTCTTCACTCCTTTAAACGTCAGTTCAGGTTTTAGATGTTCCTCGATCTCTTCTTCCAAAAACTCCGGGGTAGGAGAGGATGAGGTTGCCCCAGAGCCCCAAAGCCAATAGCCTATGTCCGCTACATCTCCCTATCCCATGCTTTAAAGAGAGCGTCACAGCCATAGCCTACTAACTAGATGGCCCTTGGGCACTGGACAGAGAAAACAGAGGAACTATCGTGGAAAGAGCCAAATCTTCATGAGTCTGTCAAATGGGGATTATATTTTATGATTTCTTTGACCCTCACATACTGTGTGCGTGTAGTGCATTAGTGCTCTCCGCAGACCACACCATCTCGATTTCTCCACAGAGCAGTTCCAGGTTCAAGTAAAAGCCGGGATATTTGACCTTTTCCATTAAATGCTCATTTATCGCATCAGACATATGCTCTATTTTGCAGATTGTAGCCATAGCACATGCAGGTCTTTCAGCACTTAAGCACCTGGCACTGGGCAAGGCAGAGGCAAACCTGCAGTCTAGGCTACTGGCATACTGTATCCCAACTCTGGCCTGTTCTGGCCCAGTGTTGCCTTGTGTGTAGTTCTTCAGCTTCTCAAAGAATCAGTAATCTGCCTGGAAACCGTCCCTTAAAATCTAGCCTTGCCGATTTAAGTCCAGTTTTGCTCAAATTGAAGTAGCTGCCCTCCAAAATAAGCACTTTGCCCTCTTTACCCACCCACTTGTGGAAATTGGACCAGCATCTTCCTATCTTGGCTACTGGAAATGCGGTAATCTTTTTTTATGCCAACGGCCTAAAGATATCAAGGGCGGTTCATTGCGCTTTAAAGATCAAGAAACCTCTGCATGACAAACGCATTGTCTCTTGGTGCAGACTCAGTGGCACCACAGAGGTATATCTTTTGGAAGGGACAAAACAAATGATATGTATTTTCACAAATAAATTCAATGATCTTAAAAAGTGTCACATGACCATGTAGTCCACATTGTCACTGTTTGTCTGTGAAACGCATCAGAGTATATAATACATATTGAACATCTTTCTATCTTGGTAAACATGTTATGAGGTTTAACCTGAAGTATACAAGTGGGGACTACAAGAAAGATACCACAAATTAGAATATCTAGTAATCAAAACACAAATGTTTATGTTGAGGTTTATTTATTTGTAGAGGGTTCAAACCCAGGGGCATGAGAGCACTTCAGATTCATACTAAACAAAAAGTATGTAGCAGCTTATCCACATTAGTAGGACAGATGTCACTGGAACGGACATGTTTTTCAAGTTTTTCGAAATGTTCCTTGCTCAGGTTCAGACCGGAGAGAGGGCGGAAGATTAGCCCAAAGTTTAGATCGCTGGGCTGAGAATCTTCTGCCACAGAGAGAATTAAGCCAAAATCTAGAACAAGATGACAGACTGATAGTGGCTGCCTGACATGGTCCATTAGTGGAGTAAGGAATCAGCCTGTTATTGAAGTAGGCAGAAGCCCTTCTGTGAGGGCACTTAAGCACCAAAGTGGCTAGATTTAATTATAGGTATCCACATACTGGACCTAAAGGGAGGTCTAGTACCCAAATCTTCCCTTGGATATGGTAGTCCCACAATGAGATCCAGGTATTTTTATTTTAATAATTTGCTAAAAGACAACAAAGGATTTTTGGTCAGAAATACTTTGTTATATGTCATAAAAAAGACTGTCCTCTAGGTGAAACAATTTTTACTTTTATTCGGTTTCCGTCCTGGGCAGATTTTCTTCTAAAAACCCACAATCCATACATTTTTGTTGTAGCATTTTTACCACTGTGACCACCGTTGTGGGACTAGATTTAATGATAACCTATATGAGATGGGCAGCCACTGTAGGTGCAGTCACACATGTAAAATATAGGCATGTTAAGGAAGATTGAGAATTGTTCTAGCACTATTTTTCTGAAGGACTTGAAGTTTGCGACCCAGTATAAAGTGAAGTGAATTGGAGTAATCCAACTTTGATCTGATAATAGCTAGGGCGATAACAGACAGATGTCAGAAAAAAGAAAGGGTTTGATCTGTTTAATTAATCTAAAAAAATAAAGCTTACGGTCTGATTGATTTGGGTGGAAACATCTAATAATGTAACAAAGTAGATATCTAGTGACTTAACCTAATTAGGTTTTGAAAGGATACAAGAATTTAACTGATAAGTGTGTCGAGGAGGCATGGCTCGAGAATGGCTATGGAGTTGTTCCAGCACCTGCTGTGTCTGAATGGAGTTAGGACTCAGCCAATGACTCTGTATCCAGGTCTTTACCAGAGCAAGAATGTCAGACATGATTACATTGTCTGAGGAAAGACAACCTGTGAATTTAAAAAATAGATGAGTATCATCCGCATAGCAGAGAAATTCAACATCCATCTTGGTGAGAAAGTCATAAAAGAGCTTAACATAAATGTTGAACAATAGTAGAGATCAAGCAGAACCCAGAGCAGAACCCAGTGGCCTGGCCAAGGTGAAAAACAATCAATGGTCCATAATTAAAGTCAGGAACCAATGGAGAGCGGGGTCAGGACATTCTCTGAGGAAGAACCAGGAAATTCTGTGTCTCAAATGACCCTGATAAATCCAGCATTATTAATAAAGACGCCTGATTTTTAGCCTGACTCCAGAGTAAGCCCTCCTTGACCACCAGCAGAGTGGTTTCAGTACCATGTAAAGGTCAGAAATCAGACTGGTGTATTCCCAAAAGATAATGGGATGCCATTAAGTGTTGCAGTTGGATAGCCAAAAATGTTTCCAGAATCTTCATGAGGAAAAGGAAGTTGACAATGGTGCATAAATTACCAGGTATGTAAGGGTCCAAGAAGGGTTTAACAGTAGTGTGATCCATGACAGCATTAACTCAGGGGGAATAAATATGGAATAGAGGAAGGTATTCATTAAATTAACCTAAAAGGGGGGAACTATCTTAATGGAGTCTTGGATGATGAACACAGGGCATGGAATATCTGCACAATGAGTTGAATGCATGAACAGAACTTGTGAGCAAGGTTAATCTGGTGTGGCTTTGCCGAATGGAAATTTTGAAAGGGGAGAGGAAATATACAAAGTAACAGAGACAAAGTAGGAAGCAGCAGCATGCAAGCCAATTCAATGGCATATTTGATGAATTTATTGTCCATTGATTGGAGAATGTCCTGAAGCCAGGCAATAGAAACAGACTCAGGGATATCATTTGGGGGTCGCCATGGTTTGCAAAAGCGACCCATGGCGTCTCCCCCGCAAACCCTGGCATGGCCTTTGCGACCCCTGTGTTTTTTTAAATCATTTTTTGTTTTCAACAGGGAACCCCAGTTGAAAACAACAAACTATTTTTAAAAAAGCACAAACTCCTGCAGGCGCGGTCATGGTGCTGGCACCACTGTGTCTGGAGTGTCCTTGACTCACTCATGGTTGCTAAGCAAACCATGCACTTGTTCATGTTGAGCAAGGGTGACTGCAGAACAAGGACAGCAAGGGTAGCGTGTGCTCCTGGGCATCCCACACCGTTGCCCAGGAGCACACGAACAGCAGGGACTATGATGTCCTATATCAAACAACCCCACTACACCGTCAATGGGCTGGCGCTGGCCGAACACGGGTTGGACCTGCAGCATTCTGCCATGTGATACCCCTGTGAGTACCTCTTTTACATCCTCAGCTATCCTGAGGGTGTTCTGGGCAAGCAAAAGTAGACCCCGACGAGGCGTAATGTTAGAGAAGGAAATATAACTAAATTTCCCCTGTGGGAACTAATTGATGAATTACTGGATAGGATGAGCATCTGGGCAGCCTAATGGCTGGAAGCACAAATGAGTCTGTATGTTATTAGTGAGATACATGATAGCATTTCACTGAGCATGCTTTCTTTTGTAGAGTGTTGTTTGGCAGGTTATTAGAACTGTAAGAGGATTCAATTCAACACTACAGCCAAGTCAACGCCTAGTCTATAATACTGAATGAAAACCCTTATTGATATATCTTTATGTCCAGTTCATGCGTTCTGGATGACTACCCCTATGTAACACCCCTCTCTTGGAATCCTCCTGACCCCACTGAGCCAAGAAGTAGTTCTGTTTTGCAAGTTAAAAGGTTTATTTGATAATTTAAACAATAGATATAGATATCACGCTTTATAGTAAATTAATAATTCAATATCACACTTAATCTGATATGATAAATATTAACACGGAGAATCTGGCACTAGCACACTTCTTGATAATCACTAAGGAGTTGACATGAAATGGATAAGATAGCAACAATACTTTTATGGTTTCCAATGGATGCAATGTGGAATGAAATGCAGTACAGAAAATAACTTTATAGGATTTCAGCAACAGACAATGTAATCACTTTCTTGGACAATTCACCCCACCTTTTATGCAATGCAAGGAAATGGAAGGATGGCACGCAATTCTCAGAAATGCAATTCAAATGTAATTCAGTTCACCCAGCAACTTAGACTACAGAAGTTGAAAACACAGGCAAAAGTGCTTTTATATGTGCTGGCAATGGAGTGAAAATATGTTAAAAATGCTTTTAATTCCCTGTAGAGGTTCAGGGTGAGTGGTATCTAGTTAATATTAGTCCAGGCTCACTTTAGCAAGGATCTAGGGTGTAACTAGCAGGTTAAACGAATTTTTGGCAACTGGAAAGCAAGCAGCTTCTGTTTTCACACGTGAAGAAATTTGCAAATCGCGGTAAAATACAAGGGCTATCAATATCTTTTTGGGGGTCCTATGAAAGCCTAGGATCTCAGCTTCCAGATGAAAGTTACTGCAAGTCTCTAGCACAAACGGTCGCAGAGATATGAGCGATTGAATAAAGGTCGTTTTTCAGATTTGAAATTTGAAAGTTCAAAAAGACAAGTGCAGCTTGCAACTAGAAAATGACAAGTGACAGCTTTACAAATGACAGGTGACAGTTAGGAGACAGTTCTACTTAGATTAAACTAGATTGAATTATATTATTTTAACTAGGAGATTGGTTCTGCACAGTTTTGCTAGGTACTCACACTATATTCTTGAGTGAAATGGACCACGCCACGGATCTGGTCAGGTTTTAGACTCGCCTCTGGTCTCTGCACTTCACAGTGATCTGGGTCAGCTCTCTCTGGTTCTGCTAACATTGGCCTGGGTCAGCTCTGCTCTCTCTCTGGATTCTGAAGATTGAGGGATTTAAAGTCTGGATCTTTCTGCACAGCTTTCTCTGGAGATTGATGGAGGTAAAGTATGGATTTTCCCGGCAGAGCTTCCAGCTGCAAATGGAAATGAATGTCCCTATCTGTCCTGTCTCTCTGCTTTTATGTGTTTTGAAAATGGGTGTGTGTGAGCAGCATCGCTAGCCAGCCCCTCTCCACTTATCATTGGCCAAGCTTTCATTTCTCCCCTGATTGGGGGAGCTAAATTGTGTCAGAGTGATGTCATTTTACAGCCTGCAGAAAGTCCACTCCTCCTGTCAACTTACACACAAATCTAGATTTGAACCAAATACATATTTGCAGAGGTACATATTGTTTTAAAATCATATGCACCCCTCACATATCACAGGAGGTATCTCCTGTTCAAACTCTGCTCTTCCTGGGAGCTTGCATTCAGAAATGGCAATATTTTGCACTTTTTAACTGGTTTGCAATTCCGGACATTACCCCAAATGTACACACATGTGCGCAAGGAGTATGGACATTAATTGATGAAGTGTCAGATTTTTCACATGCACACATTTTGAGTAATATCCTCTTTTCCGCTAAAACCCCCCTGAACATGCCACCGTTTCGAAAAACCTCTTAAAATGTGGGCAGAAAAATCACAAGAATTATGGTATCATTTAAATAATTTTCACAAGTCCGTACTATGAGTTATTCATCTTTTTCTAAAACCATATTCTGGCTATAGAGGTGTGTCTTTTCAGGTCACATGGTACAGAAACCAGTCTTTCCAGTTTCTGCCAAGCTCAGAGACCCTGCCACTCCCAGCTTCTGCCAAGAGGAAGCTGTTTTACGACATCTGCAATAAAACATTTGCCTGAGTCAGGACAGGGCTTTGTTCAGAGCTCCTGCATTCTGTGGGGCTCCCCTTAATTCAATTATCAGAGAGATGGCATATCCTTAGTGTGGCCAGCAAAAGGCAGATAGGCCTGGGAACACAGCTGTGACACAAGTTTCACTCCTGATGGGGGGTAGTTGCCAGAATCCAGTTCCTTAAGCCAAGTTTCAGATAAAATGTCACTTTTTGTTCCCCAGTTTCTGCATTCAAATAAAACTAAACATTTTTACATATGCAGCTAGAATGCTGATTCTAAGTTTAAAACTATGACATTTAAACAATTGCAACCTATGTGACACTCAAAAGTAGGTCACTCATTTCTCTTAAACATTGAGATTTTTAATGTCTTTCAGTCCAAATTTACTTAAACTGCTGAAATCCACAGCTCAGACAGTCTTGTTATAAACCTTCAAGTCACTTCAGAATATAACTTTAGATTGTATCCACATCTCAGTAAGTCTTTCTTTGGCCTGTTTTGGTTTCATTTATTCAGTTTTGCAAAAAGTAAAATCTGGTGTTGTTTTAAAATGCCGGCTTTTGGATAGTGGTGAGTACTGGTACTGCACCCATTTTTGGGATTTAAGAAAATGAATTCCCAACAGTTATGGGTTTGCTTTTGGCAATCAGCATTGCCACTCCCAATGGTTTCAGACTACTGTGTGGGTAGTCCAATGGTGGTTTTAGGCAGTGTCCTTCTGTGCCCATAACATCGGCAAAAATGAGTGGCAGCCTATTCTTCATGCATTTCCCTGTGCATTTTCTGGGAAGCTCTGGCCATCATGATGTTTTCCATGTCAGTACTGCACAGTTTTGAGGTAGGGCTCGGATGCCTGGGTAAATACATCCCACAAGCCCCACTCTTGCGATGGCCATTCGGTTTCACTGATGGGACTCGCAAGATCTGGGATGTTTCCTCATCTTCTTCCAATAGATGGCACAGTTCAGCATCTTTTCCTCCATCCGGTGGGATCGATCGGTTCTCCTCGCCGGTCCTAATGGGAATATTGGGCGGTACCCCGGGCCCGTTGCGTCTCTGCTCCCGGTCTCCGGATCGTCGTCCTTGGCCCGTCTCCAGGTTTTATTTCTCCTAGGACGACAAAGGAAGAGCGGCAATACCTATTCATAGACGTTTTTCCACCACTGTTGATATAGTGGGGCAGCATGTGCATTTCATCATAACGAAACATTACATTCTTATTTTGAAAAAAAAACAGTATAACTAAGAGACAGTTTCATGCAAATCACAATATTTTAGAGACTAGATGTGGTATGTTTCATAGTTGGAACTGAATTAGTCTGAGACAGTACCCGCTATGATTCCAGAGGATTCCTCCAGTTGTTGCAGAGTGTGCCTGGGATGGCAACATTTCAACTGGTTTATGTGGACCCACTTGTCTTCCCCCGCTGCCAAAGGACCTTTGGGGATGTGGATTTTGTAGGCCACAGGGGAGATTTTGTCGATGATCTCAAAGGGTCCCTTCCACGTAGGCAAACATTTCCGCTGTTTTGCCTGGTTTCTTTGGAAGTTGTATAGATAGACCCGGTCTCCCACCTGATATTCCTTCCTGGAAGTTTTCAGGTCATAGTGGGTCTTCATGCTATCAGCCGATCTTTCTAGATTCCGCTGAGCGTAAGCAAAAGCATGTTGGAGGTGTTTCCTTAAATTCTCCACATACTCATGAGTTGTGGAGGCATTTATCAGTGTCTGCTCTTGGGTCCTGTAGAGCAAATGCTGAGGAAGCACCATCTTGCGCCCAGTCATCAACTCAAATGGTGACATTTTGGTTGCAGATGAAGGGGTAGATCTGATGGCCATTAGGACCAGAGGTAATCGGATATCCCAACTTGGCCCAGAATCTGCCACAAACTTCTTTAATATGCTCACAATGGTTCGGTTATATCTCTCTACTGCCCCAGAAGAAGCTGGCCTGTAAGCAATATGCAACTTCCTTTTGACCCCCAGTATCTCCCACATCTTTGTCATTACTTCACTGGTGAAGTGGCTACCCCTGTCTGACTCAATCCTTTGAGGTAGACCAAAACGGGAAAAGATATGGTTAATCATCAGGGCAGCTGCGGTTTCTGCCTTGCAATTTGGGGCTGGGAGACATTCCACCCACTTGGTAAACAAGCATGTCACAGTCAACATGTACTTATTCCCCCTAGCAGAGCGAATCACGGGGCCTACAAAGTCGATTTGTAAATCTGACCATGGCAGTGTCATCCCCCTCTTTTGGAGAGGCGCACGGTGCGTGAGGGATGATGGCTGAAATTGTGCACACACAAGACACCCCTTCAAGTATTGGTCGAGGTCCTGCCCCATGTGAGGCCAGTAAGCAACCTCTCTTAAGATTTCCAGTGTTGTGTGAAACCCCCTATGACCGGCGGTGGCCGCATCATGGGCGTGACTTAACATCAGGCTTCGGAATGAGGTAGGAACCACCCACTGATCATGGCCAGCTTTGGATTTCCTTACCAACAAACCGTCTTGGATCCGGAACATTTTTGGACACTTCATCAACACTCTTAGGTCCTCTTTCCCAATGTAATCGGTATCCGTCAGGGGAAAGTTCTCAGGGTCCTCAAGGTGCTGGTAAAACTTACCAATAATTGGATCCCCCTTCTGAGCGGTAATCAAATCAGCATCAGGGGTCTCCTTACTCCATTGTGCAATTGAAAGGTCATTGTGAGCATTTGTCTGGGACCTAGTGATAGCAGTGACCTGGATTTCCCCCAACAGGGACTCAATCTCAATTAGATCCCCTTGGATGGCCCCGGTTTTGGCCAGCTGATCAGCTAAGTCATTTCCAGTTTTGTCTGGTCCCTCTACTTTGGAATGACCCTTGATCTTTTTCCAATAGATGGTCATCTCATTCGAGGTGACCGATCATCAATGTTTTGAATCAACTTCCCATGTTTCAAGGGTTTTTTGTTAGCACATAACATGCCTCTGGTTTTCCAATTAACCAGGTGCTCCACGAACCCGTTCCGTACATAATCCGAATCTGTGATTATGACCAGTTTGCGGAGTTGATGCTGGACAGCAGTGAGGATGGCCTGATGCACAGCCATCAATTCTGCCACCTGACTACTTCGGGGACCAATTTTGTATCCAGCGGAGGGTTCTGGGGACTCATTCACCCATGCATTCCCTACGCCGGCCACCAGTTCTTTCTCCCCGTCGTTGTCAACATGGTAAGAGCATCCATCCACATACACAGTGGGCATTCCCTCACACTTGTCTCCATGTTGTCCTTTACTTTTAGACTTTCGTCCTCGAGACAGTTTTCTCTGGCACAATCATGCAAGTCAGCCAGACCTTGCGCGAGGGGACTCTTCTTGTTTTGGCCATATCTGACCTCCACAGGAAAGCCTTGCATTGACAGAATCCAGGAAGTAATTCGGGAATTACTCACATTTCCGGCCCGGATTCTGTCACTTTGGAGATATTGCAGAGGCTGGTGTGGAGTCTCCACTATGATGTGTTCCCCCTGGATAAACGGGCGGTAATTCTTCAATGCCCACACCGTTGCCAGGAGTGCCTTCTCACAATCGTTGAATTTTTCCTCCACAGAGGATAAAGTTTTGCTCGCATAGGAGATTACTTTATTGACCTTGTCATGCTTTTGGTATAATACTGCCGTCAAGCACATATTAGAGAACCCTGTCTCCAGGAAGAACTCCTTGTTTCTGACAGGGTAAGCTAGGCAAGGCGCTTGTGAGAGGCTTCTTTTGAGTTGTTTTACCGCCTCGGCTTGTTCTGGACCCCATTCCCACTTGACCCCCCCCTTCAGGAGATGAATCAGGGGTCTGGTGATCTCTGCGTAGCCCTCAATGAACTTTCTGCTGTAATTAGTCAGTCCAAGGAGGCTCCTTAGTTCCCGCAGAGTTGTGGGGTCTTTCAGTTTCTGAAGTGCTTCCACTTTCTTTTCCTGGGGACAGAGGCCCTGAGGAGTAATCTCATGCCCCAAGAAATTAACACGGCTTCTACACCACTGTGCTTTCTGAAAGGAAAGTTTTGCTCCGGCGGCCCTCAACTGTGTCAGAACATAACGGATCTCCGCTATGTGTTCCTCCACAGATGAACTTTTGATGAGGACATCATCTACAAAAGCCAGGTTACCCCTCGCACCCAGGTCGGGCATGGCCTTATGTAGGAAAATGTTGAATTCATTGCCGGAGTTGAGGTATCCGAAGGGAGTCCGGGTCCATGTGTACTGCTGGCCCCCAAAGGTAAAAGCCAGTTTGTATTGGTCCTCCCTGCTGACAGGCACGGTCCAGTATCCATTGGTCAGGTCTATTGCAGTGAATACCTGTGACCCCTGAATCTGGGCCAGCCCTTGGTCAATGTAGGGCAGAGGCCATCGGGAAGTATGGACCCGTTTGTTGACCTCCCTGAGGTCGGCGCAGAGTCTCCACTGGCCGTTTGGCTTCAATATTCCCAGCACTGGATTATTGAAGGTGCTGTGGACTGGACGGATTATTCCCCGGGACTCAAGGTTCTTGATTATTTCAGTAAGGGACTCCATTGATGCGAGAGGCAAGCGATATTGCTTCACAAACACAGGAGTCATGCCAGGGTCCGTGGGGATTGTTGTTGTGTGGATGTCAGTGCGACCACAGTCATATGAGTCTACCGCAAAGAGATCTTGGAAATCCAAGAAAACTTGTTTCAACTTTTGCTTTTGTTCCAGAGTCACACAGGCATCAGCTAGGTTGACTCTCTCTTCCACCATCTGCCTGAAGCCTGGAAAGACTTCTGGTTTGGCTATTTCAGCGGCCTCCTCCAGCTGGGTGGAGAAGTCCCTGGTCAGAGTGCTGATTTGGACTGGAGGCTTCAGGTGGGAAAGACAGCCCTCATGGACCTGGAAAATCACCTCATCCCTCCTGAAGTCACAAGTCACATCTTCCTTACCATAGGGGCAGGAAGTGTACACCAGGAAGTTCCCCCCATGCCGGGTAAAAATCCTGTCTGGTGTTGTATTGTCATCACTGTCACTGTCAGACCAGTCCTTGGGGATTGGTCCTAACAGTTCATTTACTAAGTCGATGGAAAAATGTCGGTCATCAACCGCCATTCCAATAATGGTGCCTGCGGCTAGAGTAATACTCTTTAAGTCGCTGTTATCCACCTCTATTAGAATGGTGTCATGCTCTATGTTGACTAATGGAGTTGGGTTTACCCCCAACCCTTGCTGTTGGAGAGAAGCGTTTAGATGTATGTAAGCATCAGGGTTTTTCAAATGTTGTCCTCTTTTAACTTTCACTTCCAGGGAGAATTGTCGGGTCCTTTCTGGGATGGTGACCTCCTCTTTAATCTGGATTTCAACTGCATAAGGTAGCAATTGAGCTGACCTGAATGCTTTTTCTGGATCATCAAAGCCCATGGGATTATCCGCTAATCGGGACCAAGCTTTGAAGTTTATTAGGTCCAAACTAATGGCAAAGCGATTGAGAATGTCACTGCCTAAGTAAAAGGCGGCAGGGACGTCTCGCACGACCCAACAATTGTGGACTATGCTCTTGTTGCCAATGGAGATTTTGAGCATACACCTGCTTGGCAGGAGATGTTTGGAATTAGGCGCTTCCAGGTCCATTTCCCATTTGTCTATCAGTTTGAATGTGGGAATGGCTGGATCTTTTGGGAGTTGGCGGAACATGGCTTCGCTGATGAAGCTCTTACCGTTGTTCACACACACTCGAGCGAGAACAGAGTCCTTCCCATCATTTAACTGAACAGGGATGAACAACTGCTCTCCAATTTGCTGAATATCAGCCAGGCTCTGAGCTGATTTCACATCTTTCTGGACTATAGGAGTGGTAGTTTCTGATTGTGGATTAGTATAGAATTTCAGAGTGTTTCCTTCCAGTGTGGAATACCACCTTAAACTGGAAGGAAGGTTGATTTTCAGAAATAGAGAGGACCCCCCATCACCAGTCTGTTGTCCTACTGCTATTACTGTCACGTCTGGAATTTGGCTATTCTGGAAGTGAAATTCTACTTGGTCAGATTTTTGTTCAACCATGTGGCAGGTGCCGTTTAAACTAACATGGTTGACACTCTGTTTTAATTTTATTGGTCGGCTAGTCTGGGTCCAGAGGACCTTGTTTACACAATCTATTAGGGGTGACAACCTTCTCAGGAGGTCATTCCCTAGTAAACAAGGGGTGCCCTCTGGGGTCACAACTATGACCGGGTGTTCCAACTTATGTCGCCCAATTTTAATGTCCAAATCTGCCGTCCCCTCGACGGGAATTTCCTTCCCGTCAAAGTTCTGGAGTTGCCCAGGAAGAGAGGTGAGAGGAATTTGGTAATTCTCTCCCCTTCCTGCATTCAGTTCGTCAAAGGCCCTTCTGGACAGAAGGGTAGCTTGAGATCCAGTGTCCACCAGTGCCAAAATTGTACCCTGCCCCTGTACTTGTACCGGGGCATAATATCTTCCCTCCTTCTCCTCAAGGGGGCACAGATAATGTACATTTTACGACAACTGGTGGGCTAATTTTCTGGTTTTGGACATCGCTAGCGAAGAGATTTGGGCAGAATTCTGTGGAGAGCCTTGGGAATCTGAAAGAAAAATTTGGCAACTGGAGATCAGAGCCAGTGTGGGTTCCCCTGGCTCTGGTTCCGGGCCGCCCCCCCCTTTTTGGAGGCAGTCACCAGGATGGGTTTGAACCAGGGGATTGTCTTGCTGTTGGTTCTGGGATGAGATGGTGGGCGGCGGTAGCTCAGTCTCCACATCTCCCAAGTCTGGATTTGCATCCCTAGGGACCCATTTTTCTTTGGGAGGAGTTCCCCCCTCTCTGAAGGAGAAGATCCTTTTCCCAGGATCCTCTGAGGATCCCTCTCCCTCAAATTGGAAGATCTGTACCTCCTCCTCAAACTGAGTCTGTTTGGGTCTTTTGTTTCTCCTACCCCCCCTCTGCTCCTTAGGAGGCAGACTTTCAGGGTCAAGAGATTTTGTTTCCGGTTCCTGGGTTTCCAGGGGCTGTTTACAAGTGAGGAAGGAAGCTTCCTCCAAGGTTTTACACCCCCCTTCCCTTTGTGCCTCCTCCCTGGGAACCGGTGAGTTATCGGGGTGCTGCCCCCGTCATTGTTCTGGAGCACCAGGTCCAGAGTTGGGTGCGTTCTGCGCCGGCATGCCCATCTGGGGGTTCTGCTGTGCCCTCAGTATTTGACCCAGATCCCGTGCCATATTTTGGACCTGGCGCTCTAACTGGGAAACCCGCTCAGGCTGATACGGGACCCTGTTTTCTCCCCTGGGCTGATCCCGGGAAGGGTAGCTATCCCTTCTTTGGTTGTACCCCTGGTTGGGGAGATTTGGATACCCCTCCACCCTTGGCCTCCCCTCTCCCGGATTAGGTTGTCTGGGCTCAGGGAATTGGGGAAAGAAGGGTGGATGATTTTGGGGTTGAAAATTGGGTGGATACCTGGGGAAAAAGTTCTGCCCAGGATTCGGAGAATTTCTGCCCTCCGGTGGGAAGTTAGGAGGAAAGTTCCCTGGGTTAGGTTCTTGGCTGGATCTCCCCCCTTGGGCTGGAGGAGTCCACACATAACCCAGGATGGGTCTGTTTCCCTTGTAACGGGGGCTTACATAATCAGGAGAGTGAGGGACCCCATTTGTGGGGCTGCCTCCCTGGCTCCCTGTCTGTGACTGGCCCGAGGACCTTCTGGGCCTAGCATTATTAGGTGCAGGTAGGTTTTTAGGCCCCCCCATCTCCAAATCCAAAACGGGGGTGACCTTTACCTCTGCCACCTTGGTAGCAGCAGGGATGCTGTTGGCTTTGGGGTTTTTCTGGGCATTACTTTTGCTATCTACCGGTTTCTGCACCTCATAGATCCGGGTAGCCTGTTCAATGACCCAGTCTAAAGATCTTTTCTCGTGAAAATCCCTCACGAGCTGGGTCATTATGTATTTGGGCAAGGCATGAATGTATTGATGAATTCTCTACTGTCTGTGCGCACCCTTCTGGTGGTCTGCGCAAAAGCACACTTTAACTCCTGCACAAATTCTTGTGGGGCCTGATCCTCCCCACATTGTAAATTGTAGGCTGTCTGCGAGCCTCTTGAGGATTTCTATGAATGGAAAAATGTTTCAAGATGGCCGCCTTATAGGTGGACCATCTTAAATGATTTTGGTCCTCCAGCCCTGCAAAGAAACTGGAGTATTCCGGGGAGAAGGTCCACTTTACATATTGAATACAGCTTTGGCTGTCCTTCAAATGGAAAGTCTCCATCATTTGCTCAAACAACTCTAAGTGCTCCCAAACAGAATACTTCTTATGTTCTTATGGTAAGGCGTGATGACGCTCCTGATCGCCTTAATCTGCTTTAAGGGGTCCTTAAGCAAGGCCCTTTTTGCCTTATTGGCCTTTTTGGTTCGGGTAACCCTTGTCCATTCATCCTCTGACTCAGAGGCACTGCTCCCAGAGGTTCCTGTCTGCTCTTCCAGGTTTTCCCGGATTCTGCGAGCCTGGGAATGGCTGGCAGAATGTGGGGACCTGGTCTCCTGTGTCCTGCGCAGTTCAGAGGAGTCTTCAGATTCCTCCTTGCTGCCAGGATTTGATGGGTACCCCCTCCACTGACCTAACTGGGCAGAGGTTTTCAGGATGCCCTTAATGGGCCTACTCTCCTGGGGTTCCCCACTAAATTGCACTGCGCTTGGGTGCCCATACCCGGATGCCCGCCCCTCCATACCTGGGTGGTACTGGCCTATGAGCCCCATACTTTTGTCTGGATAGTAGTCTGCCATCCCGGTGGCCCGGTGCTCATGTGCGCCGGGGAACATGGGGGTGGCAGAGTCCAGGGACTGAGAGGTATGAGGGCCTCTGGTACTAGGGCTCCTGAGGTCATGCTCCGGAGTTTCCCTTTCCCAGCGAACCTCATCTCTATCCGCCCCTGCTCCCTGTTGCAATGCAAGAGCCTGCATTTGTGCCTTCAGTTCCTCAGTTAAGGCCTTACTGGACTCTATCAGTCTCTCCTGCATCGCTACCTGTTGTTGGAGCCTATCATTGTGTTGCCAGAGGGCCTCATTTTCCCTCTGTGCTTCCTGGTTGGTCCTGGAGAACTGGGCCAGTCTTTGCTGCAGGAGGGTTACCTCCTGAGCTGTGTCCCTATTGGCCTGCTCCTTTCTTGCTAGAGCATCCTCCACCCTTCTGGTGTGCTCTACCAAGTACTGGTTTTCTTTTTGGAGATCACCCAGCCCCTGGAGGGCCAGGTGATTTTCTTCAATTTCCTTTTTTAAGTGGCAGACTTCCTGGCCTAAGGTATCCCTTTCCTGACTAAGAGACTTCATCTGTGCCGCCAGGTCGTCCCTTTGCCTTTGGAAGGCACCAGCTTTCTGGCGCTCCTCATCGAACTCCGCCTGGGTATCCAGGTCTTTCAGAATCAGTTTATTGCTCTCCTCTTTCTCTCTATCTAGCTGGCTTTGCAGGGTGACTACCTGCTCCGCGCATGCCCTGTTGAAATTGATCTGTTGCTCCAACTTTTTCTGGTTCTGCAGTAAGGAGTCCAAACTGTCTTGGTGCTCCTTCTGCAGGGCCAGAAATCTGGTATCCTGGTCTGTCTTTTCCTGTTGTAGGATGCCCATATCCTCTTTTATTTTAACGATATATTGCCTACTATCATTTTCTGACTCCTGGCTCCTCTGCAGCCTCTGCTCCGAAGAGGCCAGATCAGATCGGGCCTTCTCTACTGCTATCTGTTGCCTATTTGCCAGATCTTGGCTTTCAGTGCATTTATCCTGCATGTCTCCCATATATAGGTACAGGTATGCTGCTATCCTGGCAATCTTATTGTGTTCATCTTTGGCTTTAGGAGCCATATATAGTTCACTCAGGGCCACATGTAATGGACCCTGATCTCTCCATAGGTCTGACCCTGTTTCAGTGACCTGTCGCGTGATGGCCTGCAACCAGGCATCCTGGCCCTGTTCAGTCCATTCACCTCTCACAAATAGTTTATGTAAGAGGTGCTCTCTGGCTATTTTCATGTCTACTAAGGTCGTCATTCTAGAGATTGGTCTCTGTCCTGACTTACAGAAATTTGTATTTTATTTTTGCAAAACAGACCTTTTTCTTAGAGCGTTCCTATGAGGAGTGCTTTACAGCGTAACACAGCGTGGTGATCCGACCGGATATGTGTATCTGGTCAGCTGGCACGCTGTATTAATCTGCACAAATGGTAGATCTAACCCAAACGTCCGGCACAAGCCCCCAATTTGTAAGAGGATTCAATTCAACACTACAGCCAAGTCAACGCCTAGTCTATAATACTGAATGAAAACCCTTATTGATATATCTTTATGTCCAGTTCATGCGTTCTGGATGACTACCCCTATATAACACCCCTCTCTTGGAATCCTCCTGACCCCACTGAGCCAAGAAGTAGTTCTGTTTTGCAAGTTAAAAGGTTTATTTGATAATTTAAACAATAGATATAGATATCACGCTTTATAGTAAATTAATAATTGAATATCACACTTAATCTGATATGATAAATATTAACACGGAGAATCTGGCACTAGCACACTTCTTGATAATCACTAAGGAGTTGACATGAAATGGATAAGATAGCAACAATACTTTTATGGTTTCCAATGGATGCAATGTGGAATGAAATGCAGTACAGAAAATAACTTTATAGGATTTCAGCAACAGACAATGTAATCACTTTCTTGGACAATTCACCCCCCCCCTTTTATGCAATGCAAGGAAATGGAAGGATGGCACGCAATTCTCAGAAATGCAATTCAAATGTAATTCAGTTCACCTAGCAACTTAGACTACAGAAATTGAAAACACAGGCAAAAGTGCTTTTATATGTGCTGGCAATGGAGTGAAAATATGTTAAAAATGCTTTTAATTCCCTGTAGAGGTTCAGGGTGAGTGGTATCTAGTTAATATTAGTCCAGGCTCACTTTAGCAAGGATCTAGGGTGTAACTAGCAGGTTAAACGAATTTTTGGCAACTGGAAAGCAAGCAGCTTCTGTTTTCACACGTGAAGAAATTTGCAAATCGCTGTAAAATATGCGAATGCGCCGGGCACTATTACAGAAGAACTACAAGGGCTATCAACATCGTTTTGGGGTCCTATGAAAGCCTAGGATCTCAGCCTCCAGATGAAAGTTACTGCAAGTCTCTAGCACAAACGGTCGCGGAGATATGAGCGATTGAATAAAGGTCGTTTTTCAGATTTTAAATTTGAAAGTTCAAAAAGACAAGTGCAGCTTGCAACTAGAAAATGACAAGTGACAGCTTTACAAATGACAGGTGACAGTTAGGAGACAGTTCTACTTAGATTAAACTAGATTGAATTATATTATTTTAACTAGGAGATTGGTTCTGCACAGTTTTGCTAGGTACTCACACTATATTCTTGAGTGAAATGGACCACGCCACGGATCTGGTCAGGTTTTAGACTCGCCTCTGGTCTCTGCACTTCACAGTGATCTGGGTCAGCTCTCTCTGGTTCTGCTAACATTGGCCTGGGTCAGCTCTGCTCTCTCTCTGGATTCTGAAGATTGAGGGATTTAAAGTCTGGATCTTTCTGCACAGCTTCCTCTGGAGATTGATGGAGGTAAAGTATGGATTTTCCCGGCAGAGCTTCCAGCTGCAAATGGAAATGAATGTCCCTATCTGTCCTGTCTCTCTGCTTTTATGTGTTTTGAAAATGGGTGTGTGTGAGCAGCATCGCTAGCCAGCCCCTCTCCACTTATCATTGGCCAAGCTTTCATTTCTCCCCTGATTGGGGGAGCTAAGTTGTGTCAGAGTGATGTCAGTTTACAGCCTGCAGAAAGTCCACTCCTCCTGTCAAGTTACACACAAATCTAGATTTGAACCAAATACATATTTGCAGAGGTACATATTGTTTTAAAATCATATGCACCCCTCACATATCACAGGAGGTATCTCCTGTTCAAACTCTGCTCTTCCTGGGAGCTTGCATTCAGAAATGGCAATATTTTGCACTTTTTAACTGGTTTGCAATTCCGGACATTACCCCAAATTTACACACATGTGCGCAAGGAGTATGGACATTAATTGATGAAGTGTCAGATTTTTCACATGCACACATTTTGAGTAATATCCTCTTTTCTGCTAAAACCCCCCTGAACATGCCACCGGTTCGAAAAACCTCTTAAAATGTGGGCAGAAAAATCACAAGAATTATGGTATCATTTAAATAATTTTCACAAGTCCGTACTATGAGTTATTCATCTTTTTCTAAAACCATATTCTGGCTATAGAGGTGTGTCTTTTCAGGTCACATGGTACAGAAACCAGTCTTTCCAGTTTCTGCCAAGCTCAGAGACCCTGCCACTCCCAGCTTCTGCCAAGAGGAAGCTGTTTTACGACATCTGCAATAAAACATTTGCCTGAGTCAGGACAGGGCTTTGTTCAGAGCTCCTGCATTCTGTGGGGCTCCCCTTAATTCAATTATCAGAGAGATGGCATATCCTTAGTGTGGCCAGCAAAAGGCAGATAGGCCTGGGAACACAGCTGTGACACAAGTTTCACTCCTGATGGGGGGTAGTTGCCAGAATCCAGTTCCTTAAGCCAAGTTTCAGATAAAATGTCACTTTTTGTTCCCCAGTTTCTGCATTCAAATAAAACTAAACATTTTTACATATGTAGCTAGAATGCTGATTCTAAGTTTAAAACTATGACATTTAAACAATTGCAACCTATGTGACACTCAAAAGTAGGTCACTCATTTCTCTTAAACATTGAGATTTTTAATGTCTTTCAGTCCAAATTTACTTAAACTGCTGAAATCCACAGCTCAGACAGTCTTGTTATAAACCTTCAAGTAACTTCAGAATATAACTTTAGATTGTATCCACCTCTCAGTAAGTCTTTCTTTGGCCTGTTTTGGGTTCATTTATTCAGTTTTGCAAAAAGTAAAATCTGGTGTTGTTTTAAAATGCCGGCTTTTGGATAGTGGTGAGTACTGGTACTGCACCCATTTTTGGGATTTAAGAAAATGAATTCCCAACAGTTATGGGTTTGCTTTTGGCAATCAGCATTGCCACTCCCAATGGTTTCAGACTACTGTGTGGGTAGTCCAATGGTGGTTTTAGGCAGTGTCCTTCTGTGCCCATAACATCGGCAAAAATGAGTGGCAGCCTATTCTTCATGCATTTCCCTGTGCATTTTCTGGGAAGCTCTGGCCATCATGATGTTTTCCATGTCAGTACTGCACAGTTTTGAGGTAGGGCTCGGATGCCTGGGTAAATACATCCCACATAACATAATATCTCACTCTTTATTCTCCCCTCTGGCCCTACTCACTCAGCAGGACACACTCTGGATGTTCTGATCTCTTCAGACCTTCGACTTTCTATCCCTCTCACCACTCCTCTCTGCTGGAGTGATCACTTTCTCCTTTCCTCCCAGCTCACCCTCTCTACCCCTCAGGCCTAGCCAACCCCTACACTGCCACCCACCTTGTTGGTTATCCGACCCATGAAGCATGTGTCAGTTGAGGCTTTCACCGCCACTTTCTCACACCCCACTCCTCTTTGGCTGACTCACACCCTGACACAGCCCTTTCATTGCTCCACTCTGCTATATCTGATACTCTCAATGTTCTTGCCCCTGTCCTGAGGATCCGCTTGAAGCCCAAAGCCAAGTGCAACTCCTGGTACAACTCAGACCTCGTCACACTCAAACGCAAGTGCAGGGTGGCTGAGACGAAATGGCATGCTTCTGGTACATCCTCTGACAAACTGGCCTGCCATCTGCTCCAAAGGCAATACCGGCTCTCTGTCCGCACCAAGAAGAGAGCTCACATCCAAGCCCACGTCTCTGTGGCATCTAACAATTTGGCCGAACTTTGCAAGGAACTGGCCAATCCTGCTGCAGTCTCTACGCCTCCTGTCCCCTCCCAGGCCCTCTGCACAGCTCTGGATTCTCATTTCATCTCTAAAACTCAGGACATCCTGTCCTCTCTCTCTTCCTATCCCCCCTCCCTCTACTCCCTGCTCTTCCTCTGGCCCTTCTTCGGCCACCTCTCCTCCCCCTTCCCTGTTCTCCCCTGACAAGATTTCTAGACAAGTACGATCTAGGAAAGTCTCATCAAAACAGGTTCATCCAAAACCATCAAGGACCACATTGACTCACTGGCTCCTGCTCTGGATGACTTCTGCAACCATTCCTTCACCACTAGAGTCTTCCCTTCCCCCCAAAGCACTCCCTTGTGCACCCTTTTCTTAAGAAAACCTCTGACAACCCTTCCTGCCAGGCTAACTATCGCCCAATCTCCATCACTCCTTTCCTGGGCAAACTCCTGGAAAACCTGGCCATCTCCCATCTTAATCTTCACACTAAATCTGTTGGTTGGCTTCATGACCATCAGTCTGGCTTCAGAGCTGCCAGAAGCACGGAAACTGCTCTCATGAACATCCGTGAAGACCTGCTTCCCAACCTTGATTCCAACACCCCCTGTGTCCTCCTCTTACTTGAGCTCTCTTCTGCCTTTGATCCAGTCAACCATGCCATCCTGCTCAACCGTCTCCGTGATAACCTGGGTATCACTGGTCAGGCCCTGGCTTGGCTGACTTCTTTCCTCTTCGATCCTCTCCGATCCACCCTCCCAGGTCCAACTTGTGTCCTTCCTCTCCTCTATCTCTATCTCTACCTGTGGTGTTCCCCAGGGGTCAAACCCAGATACTTTTCAGGCTACCTTCAGCCACCTACTCTCCTCCTCTCATCTCTAACTGTCTATCTGCTATCCATCGGCACACCCACTCCCTCCTTTCCTGTCACTCTCTGGCCGGCCTCTCTTGGCCCTCTTCCTGCTCCCACCTGCGAGGCTAAAAACCTGAGGGTCATCTTTGACTCCACACTCTGCTTCTCTCCTCATATCTCTGATGTCTCTAAGAAGTCACACTACCAGCTGCACCTCCTCAGAGGTATTCTTCCTTTCCTCTCCTTCCCCCAGAACCTTACTGTCTCTAGAGCTATGGTTCTCTCTAGGCTGGACTACTGTAACAACCTCTTTCTAAATCTGCCTGCTTCTACTCTCCATCCTCTGCAACTCATCCAGAACAGGACTGTGAGACTTGTCCTTGGCCTCAAGCCCAAGGATCATATCTCTCCAGGACTGGAGTGGCTGCGAGGATTAAGTTCAAAACCCTCTGCATTGTCCACAAGGCCTTCTGGGGCCTCAATACCTTCAACTCTCTCTTCCTAAATATCTTCCTTTTCGAGCTCTTCGCTCATCCACCTCCAACTCCCTCAGGGTCAGTCGCTTCTCCAAGCAACGGGTTGATGGTAGATCTCTTTCTTCGGCTGGGGCCTCCCTCTCGAACAGCCTCGCTGCCTCCCTTATACTTGAGGAGAACCATCTCCGGTTCCTGAAGCACCTCAAAACCTCCCTCTTTGCTTCTGATTTCTCTCCTCCTCTCCCCTGCTGAACTCCTGGCTGAAACTGAAACTGCACTGGTTACCTGACCAACCTCTGATCTCGGGCCCAAGTCCCCTCCCCACCAGTTGCACACCTGCACTGCCTCCCTGGCAACCCCCACACTTGGGGCTGTTTTTCTGTATCCCTACAGTCCCCTACCAGCACTGGACCCCTGTTATCTGCACTTACCCTTGCACTTGCCACCAGCTGGCCGCATCTTTATTTATTGCTGTTATTTATTCTATTTATTTTTGGTCAATCCCATGTACTGCACTGTCCTCTCCCCCTTCCCCTCTGTACTTTCCCCTTCTCCCTTCCGCTGCACTTGCACGATCTCAATGACACCTGGCCTAGTAAGATCGTTGTCTCTGTCTTCCCTCTGTTCCCCCTCCCTTGCCTCGTCGTGCCTTGAAACACTTGCGTATAGGCGCGTTATAAATACCATATCCTATCATATCATAACTGTGTTTATGAATGACCCGGTAAGCTGGATGCACAGGCTGTGAATTTGTAAATTAAGGATTTCATAGCTGTAGGCGTTTATAAATAATTATATGGATGAGTGGCTAAGCGGCTTATACGTGAAGAGTTGTTTGGTGAGGCGACTGTCGCCGGGCCAGTCCATTCATACTATTCGTTGTGTGTTGTGGCCAGGTGCAAAAAAAAAAGTGGACATCAGGCTGAGAGGACTAGGGCAGCTTTGTTAATGTGCTTTGTGTAGTTGGTGGTATATAACTAATACTGGGGCTACTCCCTTTCAGAAAGTATCCAACTTTGGGCACACATTGGCACTAAGGTAAACGGAGATAATGGCTTCTATACGCAATCTTTTTCTGTATACAATTTCTATCACTTAAATGTGGTGAGGAAGGATAGCTATCGGGCAACCTGTTTATCTTGGAAGCAAGACAACACAGCGCAACACAGGTTTGAATCCCGATCCTGCGCTTAGAAACCACTCATGGTATTAAGCACGTTATAAAAGAAAAATTAAAATGCACAGTGTAACGCCTAATCATTTTCCCTATACTAGTATTATGCACTGGTAGGAGGGTCTATTAATGATGACACATGCACCGGGAGGCTGGACATACCACATAATGCCGAATGGGTCAACATATTCAAAAGCAGATTTGAATAAGTTTAGTTTTGTCAGTGCTCCCTTGCACACACTAATAGCTTTGTTTCTCCTTCAAAACAAAAAGGGACTTTTTCTATCACATAAAAAGAAAGCAACTGCGCATGGTGCCACAAAAAAGATATCCATCTCTCACTCAAGGCATCCCTGTGACCGTGTAGGGAGCACAAGCGGGTTACTATTACAGGGCCGATGTCCCCCGAGTAGTCAGTGCCACACTTGCATGCATGGGTTCTGTAATACCACACCAGGCATAGATCTGTAGCTTGCAGCTTCTACACTGTTGGAAAGCCAGGCTGCAAAGATGTGGGGAACTGGGTTAGAACATACACTACTGGGCGACGCAGGCACCAAGGAGAGAGACAACACATGCTTTTATGCAAGGCACTCTGCTGTATTTATTTACAAAATGCAGCATATATTTTTCTGGGCATCTATGATAAAGTAAGCATGAGAATTGTTATTACGTGGTTACATTGGAATTTTGGTGCAGTCAGTCTAGGTATGGCTTACAGTGGCATGGCATTTGTTACTCTGAATCATCAAGGCTACAGTAAACATGATACGTGTTACTACGTGTCATCCTACATTGTGCAGCCAGTTTTGACATGTTGTCTTACTTTGGCATTGCATTTTTAATAGCAAAGTGATACGATAGCTCAGTGGGTTGAGCGCTCGCTGCTGCGATCTGTGTGTGATCTGCAGGTCGCAGGTTTGAATCCCAGTAAACTCCACTCATCCTTTCATTCGTCCGAGGTTGCTAAATGAGTAGTAAGTTCGGTTGGGATAATTGTATGCACATATGTGCTCTATATAGCGCTTTGGCCAAAGCGCGATATAAATAACAAATCATTATCATGAATTAAAGCATTAATCCTCCTGTGCACTGTTGGTGACTTGCATCTATTGGATTTTTGGGTGCTGGATTATCGTAGCAGCTGGCAATGTAGCAGCTCTATTCATCATATAATGACAATATCTGACATGCTTAGTTGGCATAATATGGAAGTAACTGGGCATACAATGCTAAAGTGGCATATCTATGGCAGTGCCACGGCCTATGTTGATTCTATTGGGTCTAACCCTATCATATCATGACCCCATCTAGGGCATATGAAGGCAGCACCCTTGTTAAAATGTTGTTGGTATCTAAAATATTCCTGTCTACTTTAGTAACTGCTTGGTATTTGAATAATTGTATGTTTATGTATTTTTATGCCTGCATGCCACCTCCCATGATGTCACGAGGGTTAAAGAGGAATTTATGCCATCTGGGTCAAAGGTCATGTGACGCCACTTCCTGCAATGTCATCAGGTGTGTGATGTCACTTCCGCTACTGGCATTTTGGTGAATCGGCGTCCCTGAACAGACTTGCTGGATTTGAGATTTTTATTTTCAAAACAGCGTATAATTTGTAAAATCACTTTTTGTGAGTTACTAGCCAAATATATAATAGTACTTCTTATAATAGTACTTCTTGGCTAACAGGATTTCAGGCTTCTATGCCTTTCCTGGGTGTGGATAGCTGTTTGCGTAGCCCAGGTGTGATACGCACCGAAGCATGGTTTAAACTAAAACTTTATGAAGCCTCTTAGTACCAGACCGACCTCAACCATGCAGTTCAACATAGTATAAATGACAGAAATCTATGAGTGAAGTGTGGCAAAATTGCACATGGAAGTCCTTGTGCACTGTAAATGTCCTCTAAGCTCTCAAGTTTGCATTAGCCAAGACATTCCTTTATTTGTGAAACGGAACGTACTCAGTGTCCTGCCAAAATCAAGCATGAGAAACGATTGTATATATGAACGTGGTCGCAGGTCCGTATGTGTGAGGTTTCTGCCCCCTCTGAGAGCATAAGTGCTGGGAGCGGATGTGACGTCGCCTGCAGCGAGTCTGCGGCACCATAATCTGCTGTATATGTAGCTGAAATCTTCCAGTAATTGAACAGCTCGCCATTCGGGGCAGAAGGGCAAAGCGTGTGCATGGTCTCCCTTCACGACCAATCAGGTACAGATTATGATACATATTTACAAATTAAACAGCAAAAATAAAGAGATGGCACAGTAGAGGTTCCAAATGCAAAGTAAAATGAATGAAGAGCTTGGGCCTCATTACGAGTCTGCCGGTACGGACTTAACGCCACCAGTATAACCATACCGGCACCGTTTCCGTGACCGACAAATTACGGCCCACGATCCCGGAAATACCATCACCACAAACCGCCACCACAGAGTTAAGGGACGCATAAAATGCGTCGCCGGGGAAACCCCCCCAGTTATCGGCAAAACCTAACAAACACCATGGGCATTATGAGTACCACGGACATGGAAACACCGCCATGAAAATGGCGGAAAAACCGTGGCCACGGAGGCTGTATCGGCGCCACCGTGAACATGACGTTAAACAGTGCCTGGTGAGCTGAATCAGGCCACAGGGGCAGCAAATGAGCCCAGATGTACCCAGCAGGCCACTGGGAGTCTACAAAAGGGCCACACCCACACCCAGGCCAACTCCAAACACAACTATGCAGGCAGCAGCTGCAGCAGCATTGGGAATGGGGCTATTGAACGTACAGGCAGCAATGCACATGGTGGCAGAAATGGTGCAGAGGAGGATGAGGCGGAGGCGGAGGAGGTGCAGGCGGCAGTTAGCAAACCCTGCACCCATGCTTACCCAATTGTGCAGCCGGCACGACCCCGCAGGCAGCCTCCAATACCCCGCATCAGGGCCTCACCCTGGAACCTGACCCCAGGACAGATCCACACATTATACCGGCTGGACCGTCCAACAATCATGTACATCACCACCATCATTGAGGACGACATCAGCAGCCACATTGGCATTTCGACCGCAACCCCCCCCCTCCTGAAGGTAGTATCGGTACTGCATTTTCATGCCACCGGAACTTATCAGCACACAGTTGGTGAGCTGCACGGGCTCTCACAACCCTGTTTCTCTAAAATATTGGGAAAGGTACTGGATGTCCTGCTGCGCCATGTGTCGGAACACATCGCCCTACCCCGTACCCTTGCACAGGTCATTGCCACCAAGTTGGCCTTCCATGCCATTGTGGCCATGCCAAATTGCTCATGTGCATTAGACTGCACCCACATAGAGCTGACAGTACCAGGTGCAATGGATATTGTACCGCAATAGGAAACAGTACCACTCACTGAATATACAGATGGAATGTGATGCCGGACGCTGTCCAGTCATTTGGTCGACTACAAACTGGTCGACTGCAATTTGGTCGACGTCATTTGGTCGAAAACCAAATGGTTGAATTTTTTATTTTTTTATTTATATATGTGTTTTGTGGGTTTTCGTGTAGAAAAAAAAAAGAAAGAAAAAAAAGGGTTGTTGGGGGGGACCCCCCAAAAAAAACAAAAAAGGGGTGAAAATAATAAAAAAAAAATCGACCATTTGGTTTTCGACCAAATTGATTCGACCAGTTGTCCAGTCGACCAATTGTTTTCGACCAAATGACTGGCAACCATGCCGGACAAGTGATAACACATTGCTGCGCACGTTTCCCGGGGTCAACACATGACTCAATGGTCCTGCGGAATTCGACATTGCCACGCTTCATGGACAAAGCACATGGCTATTGGGTGAGTAAACTGCCAATGCACAGGCCCTTTGGAAGGGGTGTGTGTGTGTCTAGGACAATGACCTGTGTGAGTGGGCTGCTACAACTGCACATGCATCACCCCCTGGCCCATGTAATGGACGGTCAGCATAACCCATACATCACAAAGCTACTGTTGCCACAGTGTACCCGTACACACTCTGCCAAATGAGACACACAACCAATACTACCACAAGGCCATACAACTTGAGCCACTCAATATAGCCACCCACACTATGTACCACTGCACCCCCATGCACATGGTGACTGCACATGAGACATCCTGCAACAACCACATCATCACAGTCTATTGATTGACTCCTCCTTGTGTGTACATCATTGCACAATTTGGTTGTATCAACAGAGGTAGTCTCCCTCAATTTTTGTTATCGGGGGGCCAGTCTCTCAGAGCGGGAGACACATTAAAGGGAAATTACAGAATTGAGAACTGGCTACCCCTCTCTCAATGTTAGCAGGTTAGGCCGAGTGATCTACAGGATCATGCTGAGCAACACATATCACTTACCAATTAGTGAGCTTTGTGTATACACAAAATAAAATAAAGAGCAAGAGAAAACAGAACCATCTTATTCAACGGTTAAAATACAGTCACAAAATGACATATTTTCCATTAATTTATTCAGTATCAAAACCAATCACAAGTAGTTAAAAAAGGGAAAACAGAATGAGAGATCCAACAACGATGCAAACGTGATATAGTGCATCGCTGACTTCTTCTCGCTTACTTATTAAAAAACACAGTATAATTCATATGGGGTTCGTCATCTTAGTCATGACCACTCTATCTATTTAGGTGGTTTACAGATACAAGACTATGTACTTTAGCTAGACTGTTGTCATGTGTCGACATGTTTCGGCCATATAAACATATGAAACACTATCCCTAGTGTCTCTACAGACGATATTAGGCCTTCTTCAGGACAGAGCAAAAGATTAGGTAAAAACCCAATCATGCAGCCGCTCTCTGAAATCCCAAACTGGGTTTTGTGTTAATTGTAATTTTACTATGTACAATTTCTGTGATCCAATCTTGGAAAAAATTTGAAAGTCAAGTATATAGTGGTTTTTCAATGGTGATTTTATCCATCAGCCAAACGGATTAAACAATTAGAGTATCTCATACGAAAGGAGATAAACAGGAAATTACACGCAATTACCCTCGGACGATACTTCAAAAATCAACGTATCCCAAGGGGGCTTCGCATACAGCTCCGACCGACTTTGTGCAAAGAGAGCAGAGAGTTTGTTCGAAGGTGGGAAGCTATACTGAACAAGTGTTCACTGGACGTCATCTTGCTAACTATCCAGGAGTTATCAAAGAATCTAACAACCCTCAATACAGAAATTGAGGAGATAGAGAAAGAATTAGTTGACACACTTGGAAGAGAAGAATATGATACAATTATACTAGAGATTAACACTAAGCTTGAGGACTACAAGTCTGAATTGGAGCAAAAGAAGGTCAAGAAATTCAGACGGGATACCTATGATTATATTAATGACGAGGTATACACCTGGATGGACAAATACGGCCCAGTAGCACCAAACAAACTTTTTAAATACACATCCGACAATACCTCTAGCTCCGACTCAGAGGCCCAGAGAGAGTCTGATATTCCAGCAGAACAAACCATAGATAACCTTGCACAGACAACAAGCCCTTCGGCACAAGCTCCGTCTGCTCTATCTTTTTTAGGCGCCCGCCGAAAAGAACCCGCAGAGGGAGGAGGCAGCGCAAGAAACAAACCTCTAACGAGATTACAGCAGAAGAAAAGTTAGTCGTTAACATTTCGGGGAGGAGACTCAACAAGGCAGAGGAAGAAACTCTAGAGAAAGGTCTCAGTTTCATACCGACTTACGGTACCACCTTGTTTGACACTAAGATAGAACTATATAAATTCGTTCGCAAACTCAAACTTAAAGTCTTTTTCAACGAATTGGAGACACAAGAGAGTCCGACCAAGATTCCAGACTTTCAAGAATTTAGAGTCAAAAGTGGGTTTGTTCCACCCATCAAAGTACCATCCATAGAAATATTTCAGAAACTAGTTACTCGGGACCTTGAACGCATCAGCTACAGAAATCTTCCGTACAGGAACTTAAAACCACACGAGATGAGATTGATTAGAGACCTGTTTAGTGACAAGAGTATTACCATTCGTCCTGCATATAAGGGGGGAGCCTTGGTTATTCAGAATACATGTGACTATGATGCTGAATGTAAAAGACAGCTTCAAGACCAGACTACTTATGCCAGTTTGGACTATGATCCCACCCTTTCGATCAAACAGAATTTGAAGAGCCTCCTAGCGAAAGCATTTGAATTGGATTGGATCAACGAGCATACACAAAAATTTCTTTTAAAAGAACATCCTAGAATACCTAATTTTTACACGTTGCCAAAGATCCATAAAGATGCTATCAAACCACCAGGTAGACAATTGTCGCAGGGATAGAGAGCATTAACCAACCTTTAGGGATCTACATAGACTTCTTCCTACAGCCATTGATACAAGAGACCAACACCTACACTAGGGATACCACCCACTTCCTGCAAAAGCTCAGCTCATTGAAACCTTTACCTGAAGATCTGATGTTTACTATAGACGTGAAGAGTTTATACACCTCTATACACCACGACCTGGGGATAGAGGCTGTAGAATGGCTGCTACTGAAAAATTTCTGGCCCGAGGATACAAGCAGAATGAACTCGATCTAGCATCTGACAGAGTTGATGCCTTATCACGAGAGACTCTATTATCAGAACAGAATCCCAAAAATAAGAGAGAATTAAAGTCACTGGTATTTGTATCTAAGTTCTCTACGCAAAGTAACAAAATCAAGAAAACTATTATGAAACATTGGGAGATTTTCAAGAATGACATCCGAGTTCAAGATATTTTTAGTGAAAAACCAATCTTTGCATACCAACGCAGTAGGAACCTAAGAGATGAACTGGTGCAGACGAAACCTACAGCAAGGGAACCTACGACACAGCGAACTGGGACTTTTCCTTGTTTACAATGTGTCAACTGTAACTTTGTTATTAAAGGGAACTCCATTAACCATCCAAGGACGGGGCAGAAGATTATGCTAAAGACTTTTGCCACATGTGACAGCAGTAATATCATCTATGGCATTAAATGCCCTTGTGGGAAATTTTATGTGGGTCAGTCAACCCGTACAGCCAAGTTGAGGTGGGGTGAACACTGATCCTGTATTCGCAATGCAAACACCAATTCAGCCGTAGCATGGCATTGGATGGCCAATGGACATAACGTGTCACAAATAAAATTTGTGATTTTGCAAGTTCTAACCAAGAATAGCCCTCATGAGGATTTATGCCAACGTTTGAATCGCAGAGAGACATATTGGATTGACAAACTTGGCAGTCTGGCACCCAATGGATTAAATGAGATCAACTTTCACTGTTTTCTCTAATTGTTTTCTCTAATTGTTTTCTTTTATTGTATTTTGCATCGTTTGGTTTAGATTGACACCAGTACACATACAACCTGAATGTTGAGGGTCACTCGAATGTATATGAATAAGAGATGTTTCCCATGTTTAAAATGTCTTGCATGCTGCGCATCCTGGAGTTCTCCTCCAGGACCCGAGGTGCCGTCTGTCGGGACGACACCACTAGCGGCATTAAGGCACATACTATCAATATAAGGTACAGCCATAGGGTTGCTCCCTAAGCTCTATTCATCCAAGTTAGGCACGTTCATAACAACATAGCCTCATCTGAGGTGTTCATGAAACAGCCATTACTACCATCCAATTGAGTTCATTCACTCTTAGTATTTTTTCTATGTCCATGGATGACAGACTACCAATTCCATTTTGATTTTTAGGTGATGACTTTAATCATTACTAACCCAGGAGGTCCTCAAATTAGGTATTTTTATCAGATTCAAGCTCATTGACCTGTTCACAGACACGGATCGCGGCTCGTGCTCTTCATCATGAAGCCGTGATCACGTGTCTTACACAACTAGGTTGCTCGGCAACGCGCCGATGCAAGGAGAACATTCTGCCTTTAATCACGTGTCTTATAAAACCAGGTTGCTCGGCAACGCGCCGATGCAACGAGGACAGTCTGCTTTCGGCAGACGCAGAGCGAACTGCTCCGCACCGTTCTCTACATATGGTAAGCTACAATCCACGTTTGTTCTCTCTTTAAGCGATTAGCTACATTTTGGATAGGTCCTTCATATATACTTACTTTACCATTTACAGTACCTGCTCGCCGCACACAGTGAGGCAGCCTGGCCTCTGAAACACAGATTTCGCCATTACTCACCTACATCAGGTAATGGACCCAATTCCCTCCATTTTGTTATAGGACGTCTTTACTTACCTTTGTACTGATCTGATTTGCTTCTTTTATTTTTTGACCTGCCTACTGATCCTGCTCATTACATTGTCGGGTATGTGTTTACCTTCATATTTTTTCAACTATTTGGATGATGACTGTTTATGTTGATGTTTACATACTTACGTTGTTCTAAATGTGGGATTTATTATATATGGATATTAACCATGGGATGGTTGGCACAATTGCATTTAAATGTTATGTTTTAGACTTGCCCTGATGAAGGAATTTGTTGTATTCCGAAATGCATTGGCACAATATAAGTCTACGGATAGAGTGACTTATGGCAATCTCTTCCTCACGAAGAACATTATTAGTGGCTACTTGTCACTCCTTTCTTTAAAAATGTTCAACCTGATGGATAAAATCACCATTGAAAAACCACTATATACTTGACTTTCGAATTTTTTCCAAGATTGGATCACAGAAATTGTACATAGTAAAATTACAACTAACACAAAACCCAGTTTGGGATTTCAGAGAGCGGCTGCATGAGTGGGTTTTTACCTAATCTTTTGCTCTTGCTGTTTTTCTGGGTTTGGGTGTCTCCAGGCCTTTTTCAGTCAGCTCCTGTACATAGGACCTAACTTCCTAAAAAAGACTCATTACACCGGAGACCTTTGAGAACGCCAGATAGATTCAATACCCCTGTGGTGCCCACTCAAATTGGTGTGCTAATGAGTGATTTGATGAATTATAATAAGTAAGAACTAAAACATATAATTTGGACTTTCTTATAGAGCCAAATCCAGCCTGAAAATTCCCAAATGGGCCTGGAAGTGATCCGTGAACGCCTGGAAATAGTGATTTAATCATACCTTGACTAGTTTTTCCCTAGCAAAAACCTCACATACTACCAGGATGTAAGTAAAGGCCAAAGTAATCTACAGAATTCAATTGTACTGTGGTAAAATATGAAATGAGCATAAGAGACTATATCAATGCATTGAAATACCTAAAACAAAGAATTATAGATGTCTGTTGAGAATGGAACCTTTTTTTACAATGTGATAAATGTATATATGTTTGTTTTAGATTGTACTTATCCTGCAACGGGGGATTGGAAAAGAGGCTTACCATCTGCAAAGAAATTTGTCTGTCCTGAAGAAGGCCTAACAATATATCGTCTGTAGAGACACTAGGGATAGTGTTTCGTATGTTTATATGGCCGAAACATGTCGACACATGACAACAGACTAGCTAAAGTACATAGTCTTGTATCTGTAAACCACCTAAATAGATAGAGTGGTCATGACTAAGATGACTAACCCCATATGAATTATACTGTGTTTTTTAATAAGTAAGCGAGAAGAAGTCAGCGATGCACTATATCACGTTTGCATCGTTGTTGGATCTCTCATTCTGTTTTCCCTTTTTTAACTACTTGTGATTGGTTTTGATACTGAATAAATTAATAGAAAAGATGTCATTTTGTGACTGTATTTTAACCTTTGAATAAGATGGTTCTGTTCTCTCTTGCTCTTTATTTTATTTTGTGTATACACAAAGCTCACTAATTGGTAAGTGATATGTGTTGCTCAGCATGATCCTGTAGATCACTCGGCCTAACCTGGTAGCACTGAGAGAGGGGTAGCCAATTCTCAATTCTGTAATTTCCCATCATTGCACAATGCCATACTTACCAACCACTAATGTCCGCAAGGGCAGCTACATATGCACAGCAAGTCATTGGGCAATGTCCAAATGCCAACGTCGACAGCTATGACCCATGATCGGTAATCACCCACCTGTCTGACCACTGCTTGGCCCATATGGATGAATGAATGATGACACAAGATTGCACTGCATCTGATCAAGACATACCACAAACACTGACATGTCCCACACATTTACATCCCATGTAGGTGATGCTGGATATGCACTCACGCCATGGCGGATGACGCCTGTACGGAGGCCAAGGAAGAGGTCTGAGGAGGCGTACAACAGGGCACACGTCCACACACGTGGCATGATTGGGAGGACATTTGGCCTACTGAAGGCCAGGTTCCGCTGCTTGAGCAGATCTGGCGGATCACTGCTCTACAACCCAGTGAAGAAGGGTAAAATTGTGCTTGTGTGTGCCATGCTGCACAATCTGTGCATGCACAGGAACATTCCGCTGCCCCCAGACACAGAGGATGATGATGAAGCTGAAGATGGGGATGGGGATGGGTTGGCCCCACACCCTCCCGGCGGTGCACAAGATGGCCAACGAGCACGGGATACACTCATTCGCATTTACTTTTGAGAGACTGCACATTGACAGCATTGCATGGATATGACGATGCCGGTGAATAAATGGATTGACTGCAAATGAAATGACGGATGTCCACTCATTATGGATTTTTTCAAAGGTGATGTATTATAAACAAAACAGGAAAGAAGGTGCATTGGGTAGGGAAGCTGTACACCTGTGCCCACCCACCATCCAAACGTACCCACCCCCAACCAGGCCCCAAACTACTAACCCCCTAATAGACCTCCCCCACCACCCAAACGTACCCACCCCCATACACCCATCGTGTCCCCGAATGTCATGTTTATTGCCATCCCCACATGACACTATTTGCAGGGGCGCTTATGCGCGGGAGTGTCCTTGCTAACGGGTCAAGTCAGCCGACTAGAGCACCTCCGTGGGCTGCCAGTGGCAGAGCTGGATGAGATGGTGCTGGCTGAGGTGACTGCTGGTGTGACTATGGGCACATGTCCTTGATTCACCTGCTGGGCAAGCAACATTGACTCTGCTGTGCTGGATTGCACACTGTTTCCTTCCCTGACATGCGTGCCAGGGTGAGGATGGTGGTCGCAAATCGTCCAATGGCCCTGGAGAGCCGACGCACCAACATTGCATTGCTCTCACGCTGCAGCCTGGCCTCCTCCCACTGATGCATGGCCTCTTCACGCTGCAGCCTGGCCTCCTCCAGCTGCCTTTCCACGGGCTGCGTCAGGGTGGCCTGTTGTTCTTCAATGTGCTGCATGCGAGTACTGAGCTCAGCCATGGAGGGTGTTGGGGAGTGCATGGGGCTGTGCAGTGTTTGGGGGCTGAACTGTAGGCCATGGATGGATGACAGCTCATCTGTGTTGTCCCCCTCACCCTGGTGTACAACTTCAGCCTGCATGGCCGGGGCACTGTCATCACTCGATGCAGCCTCCTCAGGAGTGCAGATGAGCTGCAAGATGGCATCCGGGTCCATGGTGGGTGCCTGCATGGGGATGGTGGTGTCTGCTGCTGGTGGTGTGCCTGATGCAGATGGTGCTGGTGTGCCCGATGCAGCTGGTGCTGGTGTGCCCGATGCAGCTGGTGCTGGTGTGCCAGAGCAGCTAGCATCGTCCCCATGGGCAGGAGTGCTGCGTTGGGCGCGTGCAGGGGGCCGCTGCGTTGCCTCTTGGCCGTCGTCGCTGTCCCTTGACATGGCTGTGGGTATACAGAGGTTGTGCTGTTAGTTGTGTGATGTTACTTGATGTGTCCATCACATGCATCAAACTGAACGATACATGACCACTTGCATGTACACACTTGTGACTATTGATGCAATCAGGTGTGTGTGTCTCTGCTTCAACTCAGGCACGCACTGTGTGCATGTCCTGGGGACATGCATTGGGGATGTGTTACTTGTCATCTGGGTGGTCAGTAGGTCCATTGGGTCACTCCTGCCCTGGCTGGGGAGGTCAGTAGGTCCATTGGGTCACTCCTGCCATGGCTGTGGGGGTGGTCAGTAGGTCCAATGGGTCACTCCTGCCTTGGCTGGGGGGGTGATCAGTGGGTCCATTGGGTCACTCCTGCCCTGGCTAGGGGGGGTCAGTGGGTCCATTGGGTCACTCCTGCCCTGGCTGGGGGTGGGGGGGGTGGTCAGTGGGTCCATTGGGTCACTCCTGGGGTGCATTCACACTTATGGCTTTGTACTTTGTGCACTTACCGGCATCTGCAGGTGGGCTGACTTCTGCCTCTGCATCTCCGATGCTGTGGATGCCCTTGAGGTGCAGGACACTGCTGCAGCGCTCCTCCCACGATTGCAACTTGAGAGGAGATGCAGGGCCTCCACCGGTGCCAGTGCTGTGCTGGCGGTGTGCAGCGATGAGGTTGCGCACCCTGAGCCTGAGGTCATCGCACCGCTTATGGCAGTCCTTCACAGTGCATGTCGTCACACCGACTGCTGTGCACTTGTGTGCTGCCTCTGCCCACACCTCCTTGTGGCGTTGCAGGGTCGCGTGCCGCTGGTCTGCGCTAAAGAGCATTTCTGCATGCTCGACAATATGTTCCACCAGTACTGTCAGCTCAGCCTCACTGAAGCGCTGCTTTCGCTGTCTGCGTGCTGGGATCCTGGATGCCACAGTGTTAGATATATTCTCAGTCTCAGGGAGGTGTTCTGACCTGTGGTGTCTGAGGATGGCAGTGAATTGTACTTTATATAATGGCCACCTCTCTGTTTCCGTTTTTTTTTCCCGGTCATGGTATTTCTGCTTCTGGTGATTCCGTGTCTGTGACGGCGGGGGCGGACACAGGTTTTGCACCGTTTGTTGTGGCACTATGTCCGTGTGCGTGGGTGTTTACATTACGGTGGTGACACCGGTTCCACCTCAGTGTGTTGCGCGCGACCGACATGCCGTAATCAGCCGTTCATTCCGCAACCTTGCGGTCGCAAAACCGTGTCACCGGCATCACGGAATCACTGGATTCCGGGCCGGCGGACTCGTAATGAGGCCCCTTATCTCCTATAAACTTCTTAAATAGTTCATGGTGTAATGAGGGAGATACAAAAAAAAGCAAGGGGAAAAACTATAAGACAAAGGCTGTCTGAAAAAACAAGTGTCCAGAAAGAAAATCTACATAACATGACTTAATTAGATTTGTCAAATTGACTCATCGTCAACAACTCAGGTTAATTAGCTAATGTGTAAAGTCGATAACAAACAAGCATTGGGAAAGGCAACAGTTTGGGATAGGCATTTTCGAAGAAATGCGATAAGGAGGCGATATGCCCCGAGGTGGTGGGCACACCGTACAAGTAGCGACCCGCCGATGAAGTTTAGGGCCTGAACACAGCAAGGGTGCCCGAGATCTGCGGGCTCCCCGCCTTCTTGGACGTGATGACTGAGTCGCCTTCAAGCACCTGCAGGTCCGCAGGAGCCTAGCCCAACTTCCATTGGCGTTGGTTCAGTGTTCAAGGGCCGGCAAAGCTGCACCCGGGAGCAACAGGGGCCACATCGTACTAGTCCTTAACTGGTGGAGCCCACAGTGGCAGGGTGCTGGGTTGGTGGGATGAAGGGCCAGCTCCTCGCGCAGGAACCAAGCAGCCCGCACTGTACACAGCACGGGGTCCTGGAACCCATCCTCGTCGCTAATGTGGCGGCCTGGCCATGAGCTTCCAGGCAGGCCGCACCTTCCGCCTGTGTTACCAGGCAGACACCCGCTCTGCAGATATGCAGAGGGAGGACCGTAGGGGGCACCCAGATCACCAGAGCCACATACCTTGGATGGGGGCACACAGCAGCGTCGGCAGTGGGGGCAGTGGGGGCACCCAGGCCGAGGCTGCAACCATGGCCATGATCACATGGCTGTACAAGTCCATTGGGACGGTGTTTCCCAGCAGAGGCACCGTCTGGATGCCGGGCCACGCGGACAGGGCCTCAGCAGGCTGTGCGCAACCAGCATGTGCCAATAAACAAAAGACGCATGAGTCAGCTCTTGATCGACTAATGAGACAGAACTGGCTCGTCCCTTTGATTAGATCGGTCACATGGCTACCACCGTGTGAAAAAGGCACAAGTCCTGGGAGCTACCATGCTGCCAGGAGTGGTGACATGCAACACTGCATAGAATACTTCCAGCACTGGTTTTCACCACATCGGCCCCAACCCGAGCCCCGAGTATGCGTGCGCGACCCAGAAGAACATACAAGAAATTGTGCATGAGGAAGTGATTGTTACTGGACAACTGCTAGCAGGCCCCAGGAAAGGTAACCCATTAGAAGAAATAGCAAAGAAAGCGATCGTCCTAATGGAGCAAGCCGAGTCGCATCACCTACCGATAAAAGCATATACAAGCATGCCCCCAATCACTCACTGTCACGACATTACACCAGCCGAGAGCACACAGTAAAAATGCAAAGCACTTTGGCATGGAGTTTCAATGGCACAGATGGCACTTTCTGTCAGAGACCGAAAATAAAGGCAACAACCCCTAGCTTACTAAAAGTTCCTGTACACCCTGCCCTCTCAATGAAATACTGTAATATCTCGCCACCCACCTACGTACAACACAAATCACAGACAAAGATAAGCACTGCAAAGAGAAAGCGTGACAGTAGGGGACTGGCCAGGGGAGACATGCTCTCTTTAGACAAAAAGAACAAGCACTGGCAAAGCAAACAGTATTTTTGTAGCCATTGTTTAGGCATTTTCCAGATGCTGTCATAATGGTACTATTTGGCTGTAAGAAGGCAACAGCTGTAAAATGATATGATTACCTAAGCATATGATAGCAGTAGCTAGCATGTTTCTTTCAAATATTAAACCCAAGCCAAAACTGTTGCATTGCCAGCGTTTGTTTTAACTGGCCATGTGTGTAAGAACACACATGCTATTTATAAATCAAGTGGCAGAACGCACACTTGGTTAAGACACTGATATTAAACCAGTGGCACATTTATAGGTGCAATTAAGCCATTAACTCTCGAAAGACTGCTTTGAAATAACACTGGCAGACACTTGTAGCACACGATTTGATGTTACTGCTTGACAGAGCTAGCTCAAAAAAGATCCCAGGAGGACGTGTTTTGGGTGGTGGGAAGCCAGCAGCAATTGGGAATGTTCGCAGGGATTAGCATGGCCATGAGCAGTCAATGGGTGGATTAATACCCAAACACTGACAAGCTGTGCGTCCCTCTTTACATGCCCTCTCCCTCCGAACTTTACTCCAGTGCAATAGTTTTGGTTTGCGGGTGGCGGTTTAGCGCCAGTTCATATCCAAAACTAAAAATGATTTCACTCCAACGTGGATGGGCTAAACTCGCCGTACAAATGGAAGGGCCTTTGCACACGCGCGTGCAGGTCAATTCCCCCTTCTCCTGTGTGTCAAATGGCAGAGCATAGAGGTATGAGCAACTCGTCAGTAATGAAAGTATCCATTTCCTGACCCTTACCAACCGTAACACGAGAACAGCGTGTGCCATTCTCATAGCAACCAGAGCACGCGCCGCAGGGCACCCACCACAGAACATGCTGGCAAGTTAACCTGCCAGCACTCTCCTTAATTAAAGACATATTTTAGCCCGAGCAACAAACGCGTTGGTGTGTGCCCAGTGGCAAGCATCCGGGAAAGGGGGTATTTGAGTAAAACTGCGAACAAGTTATGGTACCTTCGCAAACAAAGGCTAGCAACGGAGCAGGACACAACAATTAGTTTGCATTTAGTTTGGCAGATCATTGGGGTTTGTTGTGAAACACAAAATGTGAACCCAAAGAAAAATAAAACAGACTGTCAACCTGCATATTACATAAAAACGAGTGTTAATATTGATGGACAACATTCCTCACACCGCCTACTAAGGGGTAGCAAAAGGAGAGACGTACTGTACAACGGTCACCTAAATTCGCAGTTATAAGTCTTAATTGTTCACTTCTTTACATGCAAAGAGTCCCCAACTCAATGGGCGGACCTCATAATGCAGCCATTCCTATTCTATAGCGTGCTTCCGGAGACTTAAGTTACATCTACTGCCTGGTAGCTGGAGGCGATCTTCAGATCAGTGATTGGCAGTGGGTGACCAAATGCTCTGTCCGGGGTCCAAAAGCGAGGAGGGGTGAGTCCGGTGCACTCACTTTAGGAATGAGCTGAATCTTCTGACAGCTTGCGATACTTTGCAGAACCTATGCGGTAAGCACTCTGCATACATCCACGCGCGACGGGAATGCACAACACCGAGTCGCCTGAAGGAGGTTGGAACCCAAACTACCGAAAAGCAAGGTGAAAATGTGCGTTTCATTCAGATATAAAAAAAATCTCAAAATAGTCTTATATTTTTCATACATCCTCCCGGCCTTCTATGGAACCTAAAGCTGAAGCACTGAAAGCAGCACTTGCATGTTGCCTCATCGGTGTAGGGTGACCAGATTTTACAAACCAAAAATATGGACAATTTTGTTAAGTCAATGCCAGAGAAACAAAAGCTGAGCCCTAAAATGCCCTATAATGGCTTACAGCACAGATAGGTATATAGTGAAAATTATATCACATTATAAATAGATGATTACGCATCTGGAACTCTCTTGGGACAGGCACACTGGGTGCACACAGAGTACTATCCCATCTATGCCTTACTCTTAAACTCATCCTTCATTGTGTTTGCCTTACATTCCCTCCTCTCCCTGTGATACATATGTGCACCACCGCTTACCCACACGGTTTTGCATATCTCCTCTCTTTACTTTTTGATCTTTCTGGTCCTCTCGTAGCAATAAGAGAAGCTTATATTGACACGTTCCCTTCCTCAGGACCAGGAAGAACAGCTCAGGGGCAACCCTCTGGTTTTGTACACTGAGCAGCACGGGTTTGGTACCTAGTCCTGGTGCAGTACTTCGAGGATGAAGTCCAGTGCGCAATATAAGAACAGCAAGCATTCACCACACCAAGCATTCTACCTCGGAAGTCTTTTCTAGAAATCAGGATATTCAGTGGGGCAGGGAGAAAAAGTGTCAAAATCTGGGTTGTCTGATCACACTACCACTCAGGAGGAGGGACAAATACTATGCATTCAGACATTCATACACAGTGCAAGAAGACCTGTAGTGCAAGGTAGTAGGTGTCCACGTATGTTACATAGATCGTGTTGGAAACACCAACACGTGTTTTTTCAATTGCCCACTGCATGCAGGGGATGTGGGGGGTTAGCAGGGCCCTCTTGGCGTGTTGGCAGTAGCCTACCCTCCCTGGCGAACCACAGATGAACCTTGAAAGTTTGTGGACCACGAACCACTCAATGTTTAGGCGGTTCTAGTCCCCCTGAAGCTAGTTAGTTCAGGGCTACCTGCCTGTGAATAAATTACCCTCCCCTGCAAAATCCTAGCCTTGCAGACTACGATTTACCCCAATGGGTGTACGGTTTGGTAGTGGAGGACAACCTAGAGGTTCTTCCTCTACATCCAGAAGAAGCTTTTGAGGCATTGCAAGGAGACAGCACAGCATTTTTTTAATATTGTGTAAAAATTGCATAAAGATTACCCTGACCCTGAGGGATCATTCATGGTAGAGGGGCTCCCACATTTTTGCTAACAAATAGAAGTAGTGAAAATCAAATCAAAATAAAACAACCAACATTTTTTAAAAAAAAAAGAGAAATGTATCACTAATATGAAAGGGAATAATATGGGTATCAGAAGCATTCTGGAAAGGAGAAGAGCAGGGGCAAGTTATCTAGCAACTGGTAGGCAAATCAATAACGCATGAGCTGCTGAAATATAAGGCTGAGCAGACATCTTGGATCGCCTTAATTTGAGAATATCATGTGACAGAATGCATTTGTGAGGGAAGACTTGCCACAGCCTTTGCTTTTTTAAAACCAAAATGACACTGGTAATTCTGCCTCTAAAAGTGAGCTCTGCAAATCAGACTCACTTTCATAAATGCTCCATGATTAAATGTTTAGTGCAAACCTGTGCTGACACCCCTCAGCAGCTGCCTTGTAGTTTGGCAACATGGCAGTTACAGAATAACATGTATATTCCGGCAAACACCCTGATGGAACACAATGTTCTAACAGTCAGGGACTTCCTTTGACCATGAGCAGACCTAATCCAAATTAGATAATTGTGTGCTACCATGGCCTGGTGTGAGATTAAATCTAAACATAAATCATGCCTAGTTATGGCATGGTGGCCTCTGGGAATCTACAGTTTTACTGTCCAAAATCCTTTGGTGTCATTTTATTATCCACTGGGTTTCTAGTGACTCCTTCTGTCAGGGCCTTTTGTGTAGGTTTCACCCAAAAGGACTGTTTGGGCGCATCCCCAGTGAAATCTTTGCTCTCTCTGTGAAGAGCTTGTCAACTTCCAGGTGGATAAGATCTACCCCCAGAGGCAGCGAGAGGTCCAGTGCTTAAAATGACAGGCTCTGCTTGCAAGAGGGAAGTCACAACATGGTATTAATTACTAGAGACTCTTTGATGCAGCTCAGACAGGAGAGAGGGTAGAGTTACAGTAGCCAAGAGAGGAGTATTAGTTAATAGAAGGGAACCAAAACCTTGGAACCTCCCAGGGCTCCCACACTTCCTCTGTCCCCTCCCCACTTCCTGCAGACAAAGCACTATGGGAATGGCATTGCCGGGAACAGACAATAATCACAGCAGCCATGATTGTAACCTTATAAAAAGGCATGGACCAATTAGCTGTGGCTGATTGGACTGTATAAAGGGGTGAGACTCCCCCCTTCATTACCTTTGGACATCAGAAGAAGAAACATTTTGCTGGAGCTGTAACGGCGTACAATCTGCCCAAAGTCCTATTCCATAGAGGTGAAGATGAAGGCCTCAAAGAAGCGAGAAAGATCCGTCCATCACCCATGCCAACTGAACAGTTGATTTGAATGAACTACTGTGGGGGCAAGCCCTATCTGCTGCATTAACACTGGAACAAGGATCCTGCTCACTGGAGGGGACAGACCCATCAGGTTATGACAACTTTTCTGGTTGGGCCGGGCAGAAGGAGGAATGACCTTATTCCTGGAGGCCCTAGCCTGGATCCCTCACCTACCAAGAACTAAAGGAAGAGCCTTGGTGCTGTCTCCGGACTCAATCTGCTCTTCAAGCCGAATGAACCATGTTTGAGTCATTTTGAGCTGCTGCATGACCTCGGAGCCACCTTTGTCACTCTACGCACTTCGAGTGGCTGTAGTCCTTGCTGTGATATGTCTCAAAGCCAACTCGACCCAGTGGAATCCATCGACTCACCCTGTCTTGAACATGGACTCCGTCCACTGGAGGCCATTATCTCACCCTGTCTTGACACCGACTTAACTCCATGAAAGGAATTGTCTTGCCCATCTTGCATGCTGACTCGGCCAGTCTCAACATTGTCTTGAACTTCGGAAAACACCTAGAAGTCAGTTTTGACATTGTCAAGCTCAAAGAGCTAGCCTAAAAAGTGTTATAAGTTGTTATATTCCCCCTTGGCTTCCTGAAAGGGCCCAAAAGATATTCAGGACCCCACTCCTTACATTTTTAGCATCATCTTCATTGATCCTGAACATTGCTGTATAAAATATTGCTTGTCTCCCTCTGTCTTCAAAGCTAGAGGGTCTCTTTCCTATTAAGGTTTGCACATTCTATGTCTTCTCTACAGAGAGGTGGGTTATCTATGTTTTGTGATAGTGTATTTGTGATTTTAGTTTGAGTATTAAAGTTTCCTATTTTTACAGCACCTTGATTGGATATTTATTTTTGTACCCCAGAACTACTGTTGTTTGGAGACTTCTTTGCTAGCTTACACCCCCCTTGAAGAGTATAGCATGTCCTTGGCCCATGTCACCCTAAGAGGTGATGGAGGTATACCTTTCGGCTGTACCCGTTTCATCTGTATGACTGGGGTCACTGCTGGTTTAATAGTAGTTTGCATCTGAGTAGGAGCTTTCATCACTACTCGTCCCTGTACTCCTGCAAAGCAGAAATTATTTAATTTAATGTCAAGTCTGCGATTTCCACACTCCAACTGACTCTCTTATCTGGGACAAGTGTAACTTTGTGGCCATATATTCTGCCCCCCTACCCTCCGGTCAAGAACCTTAAAAATAATGTAGAATATAATTTAGAAAATCTTGAAAAGTGTAAGAAAGTGAAAAGAAAGTCAGTTCAAGGAATGGGCGTTGTCCCCAAAACTTAAGGCACTGTCAAGCAGCTGAGCAGCAGAATGAAGGATCAATTAAAGGGGTACTAAAACGTTTGTAGTAAGCCCGCTTAGAAATGTGTCCCTTTCATGTAGTCTAGATAGAGTAAATGAGTCCAACGTTCTGTGGGAGCCGTGGGAGTAAAAGGCGATTCATTCTAGGTAGACCATGTAGGTGAAAAGAGAGGAGTGCAACAATAATGACAAGGAGGAACCTAGATTAGAATCTAGCACACCAAGAGGGAGCAATGCCAACTAAAGATACAGCAGAAGACAGTCTTGAAGTAAGCATCCTGTCGGAGAAGAAGATACCTAAAGAAACATTGTTTTAGAAGGGGTAAATTGAAGGGAGTCATCATGGGATTTGCAATCCTCAATTGCACCACAGGAGTAGAGTGAGCAGGGGTGGCACCCTCCAGAGAGGGCACCCAGAGATATAATTGGGTGTCATCAAGATAGTGGCGTATGGAGAGGTCTTAGAAACCAATCCAGGATGGTTCACTCCTTTTCCTCCACTCCCAATCCAGTGGACATTTAATTTAGATCCCCATGGTTGACCAAGTCCAAAAGTCATTGAGAGATCACAAAACCCAAGTAAATCGGTCCCACCATCTTTCAGAATGCACAAGGTGTCATCTGCCATCTGAAGGGTAATCGTGGGTAAACTGATCGGCAGGACCTAAGCAGATGATGAGGTGAGACAAAAATGTAATGTATTTATTTATATTTATAAAGCGTGCAAGGCGGCCCTGTGGCATCGTGGCACGGTTACAGCAGTGCTTACTTGGTTACAAAGAAAAAAGACATGGGCACCTGTCTGTGGTTCTTAGTTACAATGAACCTGCTGCCAGACAGGTGAAAGTTACATTGACAAAGAAATGGCGAGACACATAAGGATCTTGTGAATTTGTCACAGAACTTGAAAAAGAATGCGTTAGAGGGAAGCATTTGTAATTGGAGGTCAGACAGGTTACAGATTGTGCTTTGTTCTTGAGCAGCGCGGGGTATAGACAGTCATCGGTATAGAGACCTGCACTCACCGAGCCCAGAACATTGGGTAAAATTCATCCACAGAAATGAGGGGTGGGGGTAAGATCTTTAAATAGCACCTACCCTATCAGGAATGAGAACCAACGGGTGAGTTAGCAATTTATTTATAATTATCCCCTAGATTAGATAGGAGGAAAATGTGTTAGAGTCAAATAAAAAGGGGATGAAAGAAGAGGCAAGCATTAACCGATAGTCCCAAAGAGTTGAGTGGGATGATTCAGTGGAGAGACAAAGTGATTTTGCCTTTGCTGCAGATAAATGATTTGTATGCAGTGCTCTCAGAAAAGGCAGCAGAGTGAGCCTTGTGGGACCATATTTTTTCTCACAGCATATAAGAGCAGGCTTCTCAGACTTGGATAGTGTGCCAGGGAACCCACAGTGGGTTTCTCTTGTGAAAGGCATCTGAGGGGGCAAACTCATTAGCGATTTCAAGGGAGTTCCATTTGGATGTCACACATTTCACATCAGTGGTAGAAACAAAAACTGCTAATGATTTGCAGAGAGTTTGAAAGAAAGTTCGTCATTTGAGATGCGCTTAGAAGGACAATAGCACACCTTGGAATACTAAAAGGGATGTTGGCAGGAAAACAAGGAAGATCCCATGGGAATGGGAATATAGGATGATCAGGCCCCTCAACAGCTTAAAAGTCGATGGAAGCGCAGAACAAAGGGGAGAAAACAGATGTAACTCTAGCCATGAACATCGGAAAGAGCACACACTGGCCTATTATGGGACTGCTACTTCATTGGTCAGCACTTTCACCAGTGACCCAGTTCCACAGTGCTTGCACTTCTGATTCTCTCGCTTGGAGAAGTGGCTTCTGTAATCCGTGTACTGAGAGCCCGATTCTCAAGTGGGTGTTAAGTACCGAAAAGGTTGTTAAAAGCGTTAACAACCTTTTGGGTATTTAAGACACCTTAGACAAGCCTTAAGACAAGGCCCCATGATCTTGCATTCTGTGTTCCCTGGATGTGCCCATCTGATTGACTTTGCATCTCTGTGTCGCAGCCGCCTTGCAACATGGGGTTAGGCTCCATAAATATGTTCACCGGGAACTCTTTTTGCACTTTGCTGGTGATGTAATTACCTCTGTGCACTTCTCTTTGATGTAATCACCTCCTGAGCTTCCTTTCTGTAACCTGAAGCACTGTAAGCAATCTCTTAAGCATAAGTGCCTAGATACCTACGGGTTTTGTGCACTAAATAAATAAATAAATAAATACATACCTATTCGGAAGCTGGGGCATTCTTCCAAAGTCGATATGAATGCGCCCCCGAGTGTCTTATTTGGGATAGTCTCTTTTATAGTAGACTCACTTCGCTTTCTTAGCGCGTGTTCTCTCCCATCACTTATTTCGATAGTGCACTTAAACACGCTTCACTTGGTGTTATTAGTGCTCAATACTTCCCTAGTGATCACCGGAGGCATCACCTCCTCCTGGTCACCTTTCTGCGGCAGTGACACTGCGCCTCTTGAGGTTTTGCAGCCCGAGCTCCCATAAGGCAATGTTGTCAGTGGCTCAATCTTCTTAGTTGGCGCCTCTGCACAAACACTAACTCTGCTTGGGTTCCTTTGGTTTATCAAAGTCTCTGGGATCTGTGCAATGTGGGAACCGCAGAATCATTAAGCCAGTGTTTTCACATATTAATTCCACCTTTGCGTGCCTCTCCTTTCCAGTTCGTATTGGGTTCCTAGTGACATCACCTGGCCTTAGGTCGTTGAGTCTTGCTGTACGTGGCCACGTGCATGGCATCTGTAGTGCTTTGAGGTCTGCAAGGAATATAGCAGCCGAAACAGCAGAGCTAGGGTTGCTATTAGATGAACTGCATCATGGAGGTTTGGACTTCTGGTACCGGCACTACTAGCACACGAACTTTTAATTCGACCGAAATTCCAACAAATATCCCATTCGTTTTTTTTCTACGCATACCGAGTGCATGTGTGCTTTGTGTGCGGGCTGCCCTGGGGTAATGATGGAACTTGCTGCCGAGTAAGCTAGAGCCTTCCTCTGTGCAGGTGAAAGTACTGATGTACCCTGGCAGGCAGGCAGGCCTCCACTGGCACTCGCATGCTGTGCTAGAAGAGTGCTGCTGACTCTGCACAGCACACGATGCACAGAGTGATTCGGCCATTTGCATGGATTTTTAAAACTGAGCTTCTGATTTTAGCCTTTGAACACAAATCTCACTGCATTGCTGAAATTCAACCTAGCACACAGGAGAAAATGACCCCGGTATAATTTATTATTTATTTATTTAGTATTTGTAGTGGCTTGGGAAGAAAAGCCGTCTGCACCAGCCTCCATTTCTTCAAACTAATCTTCAAGATCCAGCCCCTTCTGTCAGAAGACCACCAGACTACACCAGACCTGGGCCAGAACTGGAGCCAAAAGAGGCCATTTACAGTCTCAATATTAGGGCGTCGTGGACTGCCCCCTGGCTGCAGCCTTGATATCCCACCATCTCTACTGGCTTCCTAGAATCAATCTATAGCAGCCGACATCGACCCCTAAAGAGAGGCATGTTTTTAGGATTGCACAGAGTTTATTAGGGGTAGTTACAAGGTTGTGCCAAAGCAATTAACGGCTCGTGTAAAACTTACAACACAACAGGGGGGCTTATTCTCCAGTGGGGTCTTGAAATACTCTCCATGTGAGGGAATGGGCCTTTTCGGAAAACAAAATGTGAAACGTAACCGTGGAGCAGAAATGCTCCCCTTTTCTTGGGTCTACGGAAAATAACACAATGACTGAAAGCAAAAACTTGGGCATTTCTCAATAAAAGTTTGACGGTGGCCTATACGAATTATTGACTGACATGTGCATGTAGATGGGGGAGGGGCGCTGCGCTGCTTTTCACTAAGGGGCAAAGCCATCCAAGTTTGACCCACCCACTAGCAACGCATTATAGGTAAATCCTACGAACAGGGAAGTGTTACCTTACAACAGCCTTAATTTGAAAGCAACTTATTACACACGATAAAAATGGGGAAAAGCGAAGCGGGAAGCTCAAAAAACGAGAACACACACAAAAACGCACACACGCCAGAAGCAATAAGTACAGGGATAGCCGACAAAAAAAGGGCTGCGGTAAAAGGACCCCAATCGAAAGGAATAGCTTCATATTGGTGCATGAATGGCGCTGTTGCCCTGACTGTGCTGCTGCCAGGAATATAGCACATAGAAGCACAGAGAGACAAGACACAAAACTTCCACCGCGCTTGTGAAAAGGCCACGGAATTGCACCTGAAATCATGGCATGGGTGTATAGGTCTGGTGACAGAGAACTGGAAAAGCCATCAGAGCATTCGGAATCCCCAAAACACCCCACCTATGAATGGCCAAGGGCCTGTTACAGTTCAGGCTACAATGTTAAACACATGGCGGTGGGCCAGCCTACAAAGCATTATAAGCTGATAAACTTCCATGCATGGCAACGTGATCCATTGCATTTGGGGGTGCTAGTTCAGGCCTTTAAATTTGCCTTTTACAACTGGTAGTCCTGGATTCATAATGGGCAGATCAAGGACTACAAGTCCCAGAATGCAAAGTTAATACCCTGAATGGATCAGTCTGGCATGCATGGATCAACAATCTTACCCAGGGAATCCCTCCCAATACGCACCACCTTTGAGCCTGAACCCCAGCCCTGCAAGATGAACCCTGCGGTAGCAGCAAACACAAGAGAATCTGTGTGCACCTCATCCCTGGTGTGTAGCCAGGCAAACTCTGCAGCTCAGCAGCAGAGCAGGCATCCCCTAATGTCACCATTTAAACGGGGAGACAAGGAACACGACTTATTATTTTTGGGCACAACGGCAATGGAGATTACTTAACAATTCTTGAAGTTATCATCTCACACTCAACTGTCTGTCGGCGCCAAGAAACGAGTTGCTAAGCTGCGTCTCCATTACAAGGAGAAACAGCTCGCCGTGGAAAGTAAAGGGCCCCCATGGGACTGGGGGTTTGCGACCCCGGGGCCAGGGGACGGTCCATCGCAGATTGAGCCATTCATTTCGCCCGCTTAAATGGACAGCAGTTCAGAGCACTCGGGGAAAACGGGCGAGGAAAAAAACACTGGCAAATGCATTCTCCTTTGGGCGATATATGCACAATGTTGATTGTGTTAGATTCGCTTGTTTTACAAATATAACACGCCTGCGATGCCAGACACCTCCAAATAACAAATAGTTTCCAATTGCACTCGCATACATATTCATAACTGCTTTCCACAGGACAGCCTCACCATACCACTTACATTGGTGACCAGCCATCAGCAAGCACGGAGGGCCCATCTGGGCCAGAGCAGCGGTGCATCCATCCAGGACTGCCCAAACAACCAGGAACGCTCCCTCTCCCGGTCCGTGGAGTTGTGGCTCGGGGCCCACCCCTGGGAAAGCGCCCACGGTAGTGAAAAGGCCTGCCTTGTTACAGCTGGGAATTGCATTGTAACTTCTGCCCTCTGCTTGCAGTGGCTCGAAAGTTATCAGCGCCTGGCTTAACTATTTTGGAAGATAATTTCATAAAAAGTTATGCCAAAAAATGTGGAAGTCAAAATACTCAAATGCTTAACTTGTTTGAGGTAAATTACCTGTGTGACAAAAAGTAGGTAACGGACACAATGTAAAAGCGTTTTAACAAAACATACCATACTTTACTACAACTGAACAAACATCATTTGAAAGTGTGAGACCAACGCAGAAGAACTAGCAGCAATACGAAAGCTTCTTTCTGCCTGTCCACAGGGAGTGGAGAGAGGGACTCTGGGAAACACTTGCATGTATTTTAATTTTGGGATGCACTTTTCACTGAAAAAAATAAATAAAAAAGGAAATACAGATACTAGAGGTAGTTCATGTGCAAGGTGCCTTTACGAAACAGAAGTGGATTTTTCATTGAACTAAAGGCTGGCTGATGAAGGGGTGTCATTGAGCGAGACAGGCCAGAGACAGACATACATTGGATTTAGGGCCTAGAACATCACTATAACACTGAGTGTGGCATTATTCAGAAGATTCCACTGGGGTCCGATAGTGGGCAGGGGTGCCCGCCCCTTCACTGGCTGGCAGGTGATGTTTACATCTGGCTTTTAAGAATTCCCACGATGGGCTAGCACTGTATGGCAGGACACATAGAGGAGGAAGGGATGCAGCAGGAGGTGCATGGGTGGCACTCCAAGGAAAATTAAAATACCGCCAGGATGCGTAAGAGTAAGAGGTGCCATAACCGGAAGTCACATTTTTTAAGACAGTGCTGTCTATAGGGGAATTTAATCCCTATTTTGCAGATTTTTATTGGCTTTTTCTGGATTATATGACCCAGAAGCAGAAGCTTAACATGAAGACTACACCTACAAGCAGGGACACAGGAAGTGATGCCAAATGACCTTTGACTTGGATGGCATCAGTTCCTCTTTAACTCTGACATCACCAGAAGTGGCTTGTGTGCATAAATAAAAGTACATGAATGTACCAGTTTTAAAATACCAAATAGGTACTAACGGAGACAAGAATATTTCAGATACCAACCACATTTTAGCAAGCGTGCTGCCTTCATATGCCATGGATGGGGGTCATGATATCATAGGGTTAGACCCAATAGAATCAACATAGGCCAAGGCACTGGCATAGATATGCCACCTCGGCATTGTATGGCCAGTTACTTCCAGATTATGCCAGTTATAGTTGCATGTCTGGTATTGTCATTATATGATAAGTAGAGCCCATACATTGCCAGTTGGTGCAACATTACCGTATGCAAAAATCCATTAGATGCAAGTCACCAACAATGCACAGCAGCATCAATGCTTTGGTTAATGATAATGAATTGTTATTTATATAGCACTTTCAAAGAAGCACTGTACATAGCACATATTTAAATACAATTATCATTCCAACTGAAGTTGGTGCTCATTTATCAACTTAGGAAGAATGAAAGGTTGAGCCGGGATGCCGGGATTTGAACCTGCAAACTGCATATCACACACAAATTGCAGCAGCGAGTGCTCAACCTGCTGATCTATCTTACTGCTTTGCAATTGAAAATGCAATGCCACTATAAGAAAACATGTCAAAACTGGCTGCACAACGTAGGCTAGAAACGTAATAACACTTATCATGTTTGCTGTAGACCTGATGATACACAGTCAAAAATCCCATGCCACAGTAAGACATACCTTGCTGGGTTGCACCAAAATGCCAATATAAGCATTTAATAACACTTATCATGCTTACTTTATCATAGATATCGGGAAGGATTTATAGCATGCCACAGTAAAGAAAGGCTAGACTGGCTGCACCCAACTGCCAGTCTAGCCAGGTAATTACACTTATCATGATTACTTTAGCAGAGATGCCCAGTATAAATTGTCAAGCCACAGTAAGAAATTTCTAGACAAGCTGCACCAAAATGCAAATCTAGACACATCCATCCAACACACCATCAGCAGTTTACATCATGCCTAGATGGAAAATGATTGGTGGTTTTGAATGTGCTCATTTAGTGCACCAATACCAGTTTACCCAAGGGCCGCTTATCACATTTCATTATGCTTGCTCACGTTTCCATTGCCTAGTTTCACAGAGGCAGTATTTTCCCAGTTTGCCCATCCCAAGTATATTCAGTAAACCTCCTATTTGACAAGACATTATATTTGCATGTTGCCCAATGTCCTGTCTGCACACTCCCAGTATACTCCCAGACTGCAACCACATCATACTCGAAGTTAGACAGTCTCATATTTTACAATGCCAGTATATTTCCAGTTGGGTATCCAGGAAAATGCTCAGTTTGAGTCACCCAATGTATTCCCAGGTTGACAACTCGAGTATACCCCCAGTTAAACTGGCTCAGTATTCTCAAAGTTTGTGATATCCTCCCATTAGATCATTCCAGTACAATCCCGGGTTAACAACCACCATAGATTCTTCTTTTACAATCCAAGTATTCTACCAGTTTGCACAATCCTTGTAAGGTGGCCAATCACAATCCAGGACAGCATTTTTCAACCCCAGTATAGCTACCATTTAATGATCCCATTACACGTCCAGTTCAATGGATCCCAGTGGATTCCTAGTTTTCCTAACCAGGTTTCTTTGCAGATTTTTAATATTCACATATTACCATTTTGACAATCGACTTGGACATCTACAGTTTTCACAATTATAGAGTATTCTCATTTGACTGTCCCCATGTAACCCCAGATTGGCACCACCAGTACAAATTGTCAAGCTACAGTAAGAAATGCTAGACAAGCTGCACCAAAATGCAAAACTAGACACGTAATAACAGTTATGATGCTTCATTATACCATATATATATGCCCAGAAAATATGTCATGACACAGTAAGAAAAGGCAATACTGGCTGCACCCAAATGCCAGGCTAGACATGTAATAACACTTATTACGCTCACTTTATTATAGATGCCCAGAAAAAATGTTATGCCACAGTAAGAAATGACTAGACTGGCTGTACCATAATACCATAATACCAGTCTAGCCACTAATATATATCATGCCTGCTTTAACATTGATGACCTTTATGTATTAGCACACCCCTCTCCTGCATCACCCTTCCCACACGTCCGCTCTCCATCCCATTGTCCTCCTCCAACCCCCAAAATCCACTCCTCTGCCCAGTATTACCTCAAAGTCCCTCTTCCACCTCCCAGTACTTATGTATGAGGCCAAGTGCTTCATAGGCAAGTACTGGGATGAGGAAGAGTGGGACTAGGAGTAATAAAGATTACTGGTAAGTAATCCAAGTATTTAAGACAAGTACACACATTCACACACCACTTGTTCATTTACACATACACTCACTCAAGTTTGGCCAGCCACGCACATATCATGCACTCATTCAGACACATCACATGATATATAGACCCACAAACATTACTTAATATACAAACACACACAAACAGACGTTTACATTTGAAAAATAAATGTCCTTACCTTCCAGAATCCGTTGCTCCCCCTCTGCAAGCATGACTATGGCTCCCATGCTCCAGCAAGCATGTGCCATGTGCAGCAGAGCACAGAAGCCAGAGCCATCCATGTCCTGGGGGAGGGGTTCCTAGGATTTCAAAATGAAATAATTTATTTTTTAAGTCATTCTGACTAACTTTAAAAAGAATTATTTTTTCTGTTATGAAAATCAAAACAGAAATAATTTCTTTTTGAAGTCAGAGTGACTTCAAAAATAAATTCTCTTTTTGAAATAGAGCCCTCAGGGGGCGTAAATGCAGGGCCAGGGGTCATGCTGGGGGTGGCCAGGGGTTGCAGCTGTGATCCCTAGAGACCCCCAAATGACATCCCTGCCTACAAGGTTGGAAATTGAGGGGAGCTTGGAGCTATTTAGCTCTTGCTTTTAGTCCAGAAAAATAAACTCTTTCTTTTGAAATCTGAGCCCCCAGGGGTCGCAGATGCAGTGCCAGGAGTCATGCTAGGGTGGCCCGGGGTCACAGTTGTGATCCCTAGCACACCCCAAATGAAATCCCTGCCTACAAGGTTAGAAACTGGGGGGAGTTGAGAGATACTTAGCTCCTGGTTGTAGGCTATGGGCCTGATTCATGGAATATTTGCCCCGTTCAAAGTAAGTTTGCACTGCTGAAAAGTGACTTTGCACTGCCAACACAAACCCTGATTCATGGAACCGTGCAAAGTCCGGGCAAAGTCAGCACATAGTCATTTTTGCACTACAAAATGACTCTGCCCAGCAAAAATACCCTAGGCACAGTTCCATGAATCAGGGTTTGTGTGGGCAGTGCAAAGTCACTTTTCAGCAGTGCAAATTCACTTTGAACCGGGAAAATATTCCATTGATCGGGCCCTATAAGTTCCCATTTAGCTTCATACCAACACCTACGAGGAGCTACGTTTGGCTCCCCGGGCCAACTGATGCCGAACAAACACACCTATGTGAATGTAACTCTTGCTTTTGGGAAAATCTATGAATAAACATTTGGACAAACCCCATAACATAGTTAAAGCATAAGGTATCATAATGGACAAAATGATAAGTTTGCATTTATGTGGCAGTTACATTTGCGGAACGCTATGTACTAGCTCCTGGTTAATGCTGGATACCCAAGAGTTGCTTTTATCGCTTGCTTATCCAATATTAATTTTGATCCCGTGGTGTAATCATAAAATATACCTGTCCTCTTCCTTCGGGTCAGCGAGCAGCCTGGCTATGCAAGGTGTACATCGGGGAAACCACGTCGCACTGCAACCTCCCGAGGCGACTTGGCTACTGCTAGGCCTACACAGGTATGTAATGTGCTATGCATCCTGTGGTGTGAATCCTACATTGGAAACTTGCTTATAGAGACTGATTTTCAGGAAGAGGAGATTTGGGTCTGCTGGTAGCAGAGGGTGGGAGGCATTCAAGAGCCACACTCCACGTGTCCTTCACCCATGCTTCTGCCACATGAAATATAAAGGCATGCTGTATATGTATGCTGGTGGGTAGTGGTGGACAAACGCATGAAGACTTACTTGTCCCATGCAGCAGTAGGCTTTGCACATGGTGCCAAATACTCCGGAAATGGGCAGCCCTGTAGCGAGCTCCCTTAGAGGAGCACGTTTCTGATTCTTCGGAAAAGCCCCAGCCTGGCAGCCTCATTTTGCATTCCTTGCTGATTGTATACACTATTTTAATGGGTGTAGAGGGCTTTTTATAACATCACAGTAGTCCGATGTTTGTTGCCATGAGCAGATCTCTCATAAGTTCACTGGTTTGCAGGGCCACATACAGTAGGAGCATTACACATGCAACATATATATTAAGCACAAAGTAGCACGTCATTATGTAATTGTGATTTGAGAATCGAGAGGGAGGGTGGTCACATTAAGAATACATAGGAACATACTCGCATGTGTGTGAGGAAGTGTGGTGGCATTAGCATGGTAAAACATGCTCACGTTTATAGAGGGTGGAAAACATTAGAAACAGCAGCCCAGCTGACAAGAGGCCATCAATTGGCGAACTAAGGGTGGGTGGCGGGTGGTGCTGATGAAAAGTTGTTTGTAAAACAAATCTGCTCAGGATTGACAACTTAACAGAGGCCGTGATTTTAACAGCAACACAATGAACTCTTAACCCGCCCATCAACAGCAACACAATGAACTCTTAACCCGCCCATGAGTAACAGTGGCACACGTTCAGAAACCTGGAGTGGACGGTGTATGGGGGCTGCTTCCAGAGGTTACATTCCTTGGAATATAGCTGATTGGACCAACAGTTCACCGCTGTATTCTGAGCGACAATAAACAGCAATATGTCTACGAGCACAGAAGGGTCATCGTCACAGAAGAGGCAAGCAGGGGTAGAGGTGGGACCTCGGTACCCATGGCAGAGGGACACGGTGCCAGCTGCATCCCCGGCTTTGAATCCAAGCACACTGCTCGCCTCCTCCCCAGCCCCTCTCCGGCGCAGATGACAAAGAATGCAGCGTTTCCTGTGGAAAGTGGATGCCGGTGCCAGCTCCGCTGCCTAGAGAGTCACCGGAGCGCACACCGCGGAGAAGAACCGTGCATACCCCCCGTGGCACTGCCACAGTCTGCCCCCCCCCCCCTTCCCCCCAGCACCTGCACACACGGCGCAGGATGGGAGCGGTGCCCGGGCTGCCACGGGCTGTCAGCTCTCCACAGCGTGCTCCATCCTCCCCCCCTGAGCCCTTTGTCTACCTGACATCCTCGGTCACTCCCGGAGAATGCAGCAGTCCCGCTGCCCCCGCACGGAGCGCAGCCAGCCAGCGAGGATGAGCCTTGGCATCCCCAGACACGGAGGTCGCTCTCCGAGCAAAGCATGGAGCCAGCAGCCCCTCGCCCTTAGGCATGTTCGTGAGCGCCCCCTCCTCAGACCAAGCCATCCCCATGTACTGCACAATGACACCCGGCCACGGGCTGCCCCGCACTCACCCGTGCCTCGCCGCTCCTCCGTGCCCGGCCGGGAGCCGCTTCCAGCGGCACTAGTTAGGATGCTCCCGTCGATCCCACCGACGGGCTCAGCCAGGGCGCGCGCCACACTGCCAGATGCCGCGCGCCGCCGCCTCCAGGGGGCTGCGTAAGCAGAGCTGCCAGTCTGAGGGGGAAAGCAAGCGCAATGTCCCTCAAAAAGAAAACCAGAGCAAGATTATTTATTGGAAGCACAGAGCCCTGCAATGATGGCTCTGGGTTACAGCAAAGAGTGCCAAATGGATTTTATGTTTGAAGTAGTTCCTTTTTATTTTGACATAGCTGAGTGAGTTCATCCACCTACTTTGCAAAACCCGCGGTGGTAGTTTTAAATGCCAAAGGCTGTGTGGTACTTTACCCAAGCTCGAAAAGAAAGAACCGATCCTTGTCTAATAATTACACCTGCCTTGTTTTTTGCAGCATTATAATCCTGCAAGACTGGGGTCAAGGGCTATATAAAGAAAGGCAGAGATTACATAATGGGCAACCCTGCATGTTGCTCTCATATCACCAAGGAGTCCTGGTGTCCTGGTAATAAACCACCAAATACTATTTGTAGAACTTTTTTGTAAAATCAGCAAAACCCATACATGCCATTGACAAATAAGAAACATATTCCCCATTATATATTTTGTATTACTTGTCAAACCAATGTGGCAATGTCACTATACGGACCCAAATAGTTTGGTAAATAAATATTCTTTCCAGCAGTTCATAATAGCAACCTCTGCGTTCCTCCCATTGCTCCCGCTCAACCATCCACATCTCAAGCTCTATGCTTGCAGGACCCGTGGCAAGACACGGTAACATAAAATGGCATTTTATCAGCAAACATTTACAGAGAGGGAACCTTTTCTCTGTGCTTTACAATCATGTTTAAGACAATAGAATACGATAGTGCTGGATGACACATCCGAAACTCGGGGCTAAAGTACATGAATACACACCGATTACAAGTATATTCAACCATTAAATCAGTCTGTACAAATAGCTCAGCCAAAATTGAAAGAACGTTATTTAATAAATGTATTGTTTAGCTGACATCGAAGACAGTATGATTCTAATGAAGAATATATAAACGACTCCAGAAACCTGGGTTAAACCAGGAACATGCCTATTTCTGATTTTGGGCTTTAAAGACCCTGGATATTTCGTGCAACATGTTCTCCTTGCTAAGAGAGATTCTGCTGCCCACTGAAAGGTGTGCATTGGCCGCCGAATATGAGGTTCATGTAAGACGAACTGCATTATAAGCAAGGCATCCCCATGTAAACAAAAAGGAGTTTAGGGTACGTGTAATGTGGTCATATTTCTTGTCTCCCAGAAAAGTGAAATAGCATGTATGTGCATCCACCCAACACACCACCAGCAGTTTACATCATGCCTAGCTAGCATTATTGGTAGTTTTGAATGTGCTCATTTAGTGCACCAGTACCAGTTTACCCGATGCCCACTTATCACATTTCATTATGCTTGCTTCCGTTTCCATTTGCTAGTTTCACAGTTCCAGTATTTTCCCAGTTTGCCCCTACAAAGTATATTCAGTTTACAATCCCAGTAGGACCTGTTTGACAAGACAGTATATTCGCAAGTTGCCCAGTGCCCTGTCTGCACACGCCCAGTATACTCCAGACTGGCAATCACATCATACCCGAATTTTGACAGTCTCATATTTTACAATGCCAGTATATTCCCCATTGGACATCCAAGAAAATGTCCAGTTTGAGTCACCCAATGTATTCTCAGGTTGACAACTCCAGTATACCCCCAGTTAGACTGTCTCAGTATTCTCAAAGTTTGACCAAACAAAATATAAATAAACACACTAAACTAAACTAAACTAAACAACCACCATAGATTCTTCTTTTACAATCCAAGTACTCTACCAGTTTGAACAATCCTAGTAAGGTGCCAATCACAATCTAGTACAGCATTTTACATCCCCATTGTAGCTACCATTTAACAGTGCAACGGATCCCAGTAGATTCCTAGTTTTACTAACCAGGTTTCTTTGCAGATTTTCAATACTCACATATTACCATATTGACAACCCCAGAAGTTCTGATTTTCTGCAGTATTGTAGCATAAACAAATCCAGAGAAGTGTCAGTTTTCCCAAAACTATTACAAGTTTACATGATCTTGCTGTATTCACAGTTTGACCGTATACGTGCATTCCCTGTTTGCACAACCACAATATGTTCAGTTAGACAATTCCACTGTATTTCAAGTTGAACAATCCCAGAAAAAAACAGTTTGGCAACAACATGAGTTTATTACCAATGTATACAATCACAGTACCCTCTCAGTTTGACAACTTCAGTGCACTCACAGTTGGATATTCCATGTACACTTCCAGTTTGTGAAGTTCTAGTATATCCCCACTCGGACATCCACAGTTTTCAAAATTATACCATATTCTCATTTGACTTCCCCATATAATCCCAGATTGGCACCCCAAATACACTCTCAGTTTAGCTGCTCTTGCATACTCTCAGTTTCACTAACTCTGTATTTCCAACATTTGCACAAGCCCACTAGCTTCTCACAGTACACCCAATTGCAACATCCCAATTGTGTAATCCTATATTCGCCCCATTTGACAATCCCAGGACTCTATGGGCCTGATTCACAAAGCGTTATCCAATGGGATTGTGCCATCATAAAGCGCTTTTGTAAATCAGGCCCTATCAGTTTGCACAACACCTGTATATTCAGAGTTTTGTAATCCAATCATAACCTCGCTGTTTACAATCAAAGTTAATTTCCAGTCTGCAATCCCAGTATACTCTGAGGGCCGGATTCATGAAATCCGGCGCAGAAATGGTGCAAGAGCTGTGTGCTGAGAAGGACCCTGCGAGAGCTTTGGCGCAGAAAAAATATCACGCGCCATGCGTTTTCATGGATTCCAAGACGCATTAATAGCCACCGCGCAAGTGACAACAAGCTGATTGAGGAACGCTTACAACACGCCCCCACACCACACCAAAAAGCAAGTCAAAGGGCTAACACGAAGCAAGCCTCAGCGTCACCCCTGGACAAGCATTCAGTACCCCAGCAAAATTGCACACATAACCTCGCAATCCCAGGCTGCACCCCAGAGAAAACACGTGCCCTCCCTCGCAAGCCCAGCACATACCCCAGCAAAATCGAGTACCTAACCTTGCAATCCCAGGCCTCACACCAGGAAAACGCGTTCCCTCCCTCGCAAGCCCAGGCCGCACCCCAGTGAAATTGCATGCCTCACCTCGCAATCCCAGGCCGCACCCCAAAGAAATCAAGTACCCTCCCTCGCAATCCCAGGCCGCAACCCAGAGAAAACGCGTGCCTAACCTCGCAATCCCAGGCTGCACCCCAGAGAAAATGCATGCCCTCCCTCGCAAGCCCAGCCTGTACCCCAGCAAAATTGCGCGCTTATCTTGCAATCGCAGGCCGCACCCCAGGAAAACGCTTGCCCTCCCTCGCAAGCACAGGCCACACCCCACCGATATCGCACATTTCACCTCGCAATCCCTGGCCGCACCCAAAAGAAAAGGCGTGCCCTCCCTCGCAAGCCCAGGCCGTACCCAAGCAAAATGGCGTGCCTCACCTCGCAATCCCAGGCCGCACCTCAGCGAAATTGCGCACCTCACCTCGCAATCCCAGGCCGCACCCCAGAGAAAACACATACCCTCCCTCGCAAAACCAGCCCGTACCCTAGCGAAATTGCATGCCCCTCGTAAGTGTAGGCTACACACCTTACAAAAACGTGAGTTCCACCCTACACCCTTGGCACCCATCCTGTCCACATCCCCCCCTACTGCACATGAACCATTGTAGTCCACACACCACCTCACTTGTGATGCCCCCACAAGCAGCCCCTCTAGATGGGACACCACCCACAGGAAGCCCCCTCCAGACTGGATAGCTTGTCCTCAGCCCCCCTCCCATGTGACACCACCCACAGGCAGCCCCCCCCAGATGGGACACACCCCACAGGCAGCCCCCTACAGACTGGACACCCCCCACAGGCAGCCCTCTCCAGACAGGACAACCCCCACCAGATAGGACACCCCCCACCAGGGTCGGATTGGGCCATAAAATTGTCTGGGACACCTATAAAAAAGTGGCCCACCATTGCAAATGGCTATTAATTCCTTTAGCAACAATGTTTGAATAGTACCCAAGGGGGAGTTTTTTGATAAAACGTGATGCAAATTGTGCATTTCAAAGAATATTTATCCAGCAACACTGGTCAAAACTACTAGCCGTATATTGAAGCAACTCATCGAACTGGCCCACTTCACCAACAAAATGGCCCACACCAAAATGTTGTGTTTTTGGTTTGGCCATGGGTCTATTGCCCTATAGGCTAGTCTGACCCTGCCTGCCACAGGCAGCCTCATCAAGACTGGACACCCCCCACCGACAACCCCCTTCAGATGGAACACCACCCCCCAGCACCCATCACATGTGACACTGCCCACAGGAAGACGCCTCCAGACTGGACACCTCCCACAGGCAGCCCCCTCCAGACAGGACAACAACCCCCAGCCCCCCTCACCTGTGACTTCCCCCACAGTCAGCCCCTCAAGACTGGACACCCCCACAGGCAGCCCCCCTTCAGACGGGACACCCCCCACAGGCAGCCCCCTACAGACTGGACACCTCCCACAGGCAGACCCCTTCAGACTGGACACCACCCCCCAGCACCCCTCACCTGTGACCCCCCCACAGGCAGCCCCCTCCAGGCGGGACAACCCCATAGGCAGCTCCCTCCAGACTGGACACCCCCACAGGCAGCCCCCTCCAGAGTGGACACCCCCTACACCCCTTCACCATGACACCACCCACAGGCAGCCTCCTCCAGATGGGGCACCCCCCACAGGCAGCCCCCTCCAAACATGACACCCCACCCCACAGCCTGCCCCATCCAGACGGGACATCCCTCACAGGCAGCCCCCTCAGACTGGACACCCCTCACAGGCAGCCCCCTCCAAACTGAACACCCCCCACAGGCAGCCCCCTCCAGACAGGACACCCCCCACAGGCCACCCCCTTCAGACGGGACACCACCCCCCAGCAGCCCTCACCTGTGACACCCCCCACAGGCAGCCCCCTCAAGACTGGACACCACCACCTAGACCCCCCTTACCTGTGACACCACCCACAGGCAGCCCCTTCCAGACGGGACACCCCCACCATGCATGTATGTTGCTCACCTGAACTTCCGTGGTGTGATAGCACCATGAATTGCAACTTCAACATGTATTCTGCAAATCCGAACAACTGGAATCACTGGAAGCCCATCCATGAGTGGAGCATCTGCTCACACACGCGTCCGGGCTTTAATCTTCCCCCAACATACTCATGTGATGAGTGAGTGCAAAAACATGTGCATGCTGCCCATGCCACATTGCCAAGGCATCAATACACAGTGACAGAATGTGTGCCCATGAAATAAGCAAACATACTAAAAGTTGTTGCAAGATCCACAAACAATGGCCAGGCATGTCACAGCCTGAGCACGAGTGAGCTGGGTGTCAAAATACCTGTCAGGGAACTATCACATGAGAGGTCCATGCCTGGTCGATGTTATGGCAGTCAGAGAGAGCAGGACTCACAGAGACTGGTGAATTGTACAACCACTTAGGAAGATCAAATATGTGCCACTATTGCATTCCAGTGGTAGATGTTGACCAACACATGAGAGAAGGCATTGTGTGAATGGACATGCTGGTGAGGGTGTATGCATGACACGTGTTTTACACAGCAATAACAAAGTAATGTGCTAGAAATGTGACCATGGAACACTAGCACAGTGAGCCGACTTCCCTCCACCCCAACTACAATTATGCGAAAACACACAGTGATGCAGCACAGGTAAATGCAAATCCAAACATACAGTGCACACCCATTCGTTTGAAGGACACACCACCTCATGTCAGGCACGTGTGCATCCTGCCATCCGCAACCATCCCTGCAACAACAATACACAAGCATACACGCAACAAGACAAGTGACTTGCAATGTAGAGATCCACTTGCTGAAAATAGAACTAGTAAACAGGGCGACACACTTTAAGTGCACGAAGCGTTGAATTTAACAAACAGAATTATGTATATTGAAGAAATATGTACGAAAAACAACTTTGAATGAAGGCAGTAGAACATGTAAAATATGTACAAAAATGAAATCCTTAAACCTAAAGAACTATATACAATAAAAACAGGGAAGGAATGTTTCAAAGTCTGGGTAAAATAATAGATAAAGAAAGGAAGCCTTCACCTAAATAAATATGTACACAGGCAGCAGGCTAGTCCAACTCCTCCTCGCCATTCTCACTCAGGCTCTCTACCAGGGCTGAGTCCAGCACCACATCCTCACTCCTCAGGCGGGCCTCTGTTCTTGCCTGGAGGGTTTGCAGGGTCTCCAGCATCTGTATCTCTATCACCTCGGCTTCCCTGCAAGTGGCCTCCAGGATTGCAACCCGCCTCCTCGCCCGACCCATTGCAATCCTAGCCCTGGCCAACACAATCCTCGCTTCCCGAGCCCGCTGCCTCTCTGCTCCGATCTGCTGCCCATTTCTCCGGAACACGGAAGACATCCTGTCCCTCAGGTCCACATGTGCCTCCTGCCTCACACTGTGCACCTGCCCCTTTTGGATGTTGTGCCCTGAGAATTGTAGCCTCCTCCTGGTTGCCAGCTACTGCCACAGTGCCCGGTGCCTGCTTTGTGTGCAGCTCTTCGGGCTGATGACGATACCCGCCGGCGCATGGCACGTGCCCTGCTTCTGGGTGCCTGCTGTCACTCCATTGCCAGTAACCCTGTCGGTGCCTGGGTAGGCACAGTGACCAGCTCAGTTGATTGACCTTGGACTCCCAACTCGGGTGGGGATGTTGGCTCCACCAGACTGTGTAATCTGGGAGGGACTGGTGCACAGGTGGCCTTGGTGGTATCTGGGCCAGAAGGCACCCCGGAGGACGACTGGTACACAGAGGAGGAAGACGAGGAGGGGGTTACATCAGTGAACAGCCCATGGAGCATAACATGTAACAGCCATGTTGCAAGCCAGGTTATGAGGCGGCATAACTCACTGTGTTGATGTGCAAGCAGACTACGTGCAGCCTGCACACCATCATGGATGATGGCTGTATGCTTTGCCACCCCAGCATGTAGGGGTAGCACAAAGTCCCGAATGGCAACACCAGATGGTAAGGGGTTGTGAGTCCGGGTGGACACAGTCAACACCAGGGGGTGGGTTTGGATGGAGGCTTCCCTGCAGGCACATACTGCTGCATCTGATGGCCCAGGGACTAGAATTTGCACATTTACCTCCAGGGTGGCCTGCACAGCCTCATGCCCATGGGACAGGACTGCAGTAGGCACGCCCACCTCAACAGCCCCACCTGACTCCCAAGGCTGGGCTTCAACGGCCACCTCCTTCCCCTTGCTCCCCGCCAACCTGGATGTCTCTCAGGCGTCTTCCACCATGGATGGCCCCTGTGTGGCATCACCTGTCTCACCTGCTGCTGAGGAGCCCCCTCCAACCTTCGACTTCTTGAACTTACCCCCAGCAGCATTGCCCGATGTCACCGGCATGGCCACAGCCACATCGCTCCCCAAAGAAGTGCTTTCATGTGGGCGTGGCTGAGCCTTGCACCTCTGCCTGGTGGAGGCATCCCTGCTGCCATGCTCCATAGCACTGCTTCGGGTCCTCTTCATCAGATGCAACTGTGGAAAAGGAGACACAGAATGGAAACATCAGTGTACTGCACCAATGTGTGCTTGGCAATACCAGCATTCAGATGAACATGACTAGTCAAAAGGAACAACCACAAACCTCCACCCCCACACACATGGACATGCAATCCACATCCATGCAGATACATGCCTGGCCATCATTCCAGACATTCACAACAGACTACTTTCCATTGTCATGACCAATCAATAACGTATGCTCCACACACATGCATCATGTTTACATGCACATGTCAGCAGGCCACAGCAACAAGCACATACACATGTCATGCACACACATCGACTGAGAGACCACAAGCAGTGTGGTAAGCAATCACAACAGAGTCCCGTAAACAGCAATCCCTCTACATGACTATGTCAGACATCCAAATGCACGTCTTGCATCCAGGCATGAGTGATGGGCAGTCACACATTCCCATCTTTGGCACATACCCAGGAAGATCATGGATGCACATGACGCAGGTAACACTACCTCAATTGTCAAACTTGTCACACAGGCACGTCTCACACACAAGTAACAAAACATGTGAACTCCAGATCCTCATGGACTACGTGACCAAGCACCACCGTGACATATGCCTGCAACCAAGGAGCACACATCCACCTGCTTATTGTATGGTGCATGGACAGCATGTCACGGATGAGATGAACGCCTTACGGTTTGAGAGGCGCACTGCTGCTCAGGTAGTGAAGCACTGGAATGACCTCACCCGTCGCACCAAGTCCAAGCTGGGTTCTAACCTCGCCTCTGCTATGGCAACTGGAGAAGGGTCACCAGAGGAGGAGGAGCTCACCCAGCATGAAGAGACTATGAGCCAATTCATTCTGAAGGAGCAGGTGAAAGGCGTGGTAGGCCTGCCAAAATATGAGGGCACGTCCGGTGAGTGACCAAGATTGTGCATCCTGAGTACATCTAGTGAAGCATAACCAAGATCTATGATTGTGTTGCGCATCTGGCTGAATTTGAAGGAATGCCCTGGGTGAACAATGTCGCAGTGAACTGACTCCTGTCCAGTGTACTGAAGAGTGCATACAACCCATGTATTGTACATCAGTTGAACATGGCTGTGTGACAGTACTCATCCCCCACTAGCATACCCACCCAACATCTGCAACATGATACCACAACGTGCCCTCTTGTCAGTTGCATCCTTGATGTCAGTGACTCTGCTCTGCTAGACATGTGCTTGTGTCTGAAAAACGAGTTACACTTCATGCACTGCAGGATATAGATTATCTATTCACACACGTACATAGGTGCTTCCATGCTACATAGGACATCCAAGATGAAAACCAACACGCCTCACAGCGTGCAATGAGTGAGTGTGCATATGTCTAGATTTTGCACATACACGCTGCCGCTATGGCAATGACTCCTGAGTCAAATCGTTGTGAGGCCTGATCCCTGTTACCCTTACATACTCGGCACATACTCCATGGGTCCATGCCCCTGTCCCTCTTGTGGGTCACTGTATCTTCTTCATATCTCTAACTCCATTTACTTACTAACTCCACTTCACAGACCTTGGCTATGTTTTACTCTTACAGTCATTCTTCAACTGGGACTGTTTCTGTTTTCCACACTTAGGACATGTCATTGTCTGCAGTCCCTGTGCAAGGGCAACACTGGTGTGGCATTTGATGGATGCGGACTTGGATGTGAATATGTGCGTCTGCCTGTTGACATGCCAAGTAATAGCATGTCACAGAGCCACATGCCCATTTCACTGGTATCAGTCAATAGTTTGCTGTTCCATGTGCCATAATGTGCTTGTTAACTATCATGTTTGTTGGCATGTGTCCACTGGCTGCATGGCCCTGAGCGGGAAAGTTGTTGCCAGTCTGCATGTGCCATGATCAGATGGCTTCTTGTACATAGTGTGTGGATGTTGTTTCTCTCATGGTGACATGCCCTGTATTTTGTTGCATAACAGCAATTTGATACACATGTTTACTGTAGACATGTTGCACATGACTCCTCATGTCTTTTTCTGTCCATGTGCACGTGAGGAGGCACCAGATGCAGAGGAGGAGGAAAAGGAGGAAGAAGAGACTGTGGCGGTTCAGACAACCAGTGGAGGATGTGGAGTGGCAGGCCGTGAGAATCCACTGGTGCTACAGACCATCCTTGGCCTTTCTGCATACAATTCAAACTCTTTGGACTCGAGTAGCTCTGATGTGCGGTACTCAATGCTGGCGTAGGTGAGTGCACCAATTGTTGGAGCAGGTGGGGCTCGGGAGTATACAGGGGGTCAGGTGCCTTTGCACGGGCAGTCAGTGGTGTCAGGGCCGTCTGTGGTATTTACGGATACAAGGCCACGCTCCCATGTATTGGTTTCTGGTACTGGGGCAGATGTCCAAGGGAGGGTTGCAGTCCTGCAGACAGACACAGTGCCATTACACCATTGGCTATGCTTCCTTGGGTCAGGCAGGCGTGGGCCCCGCCCATGTGGGGGACATTTGCAGCCTGGGCAGAGTGGGAGCAGCAGTTGTTGCGTTCCTCACAACAACAGGGTGCTGCCTTAGAGTGTTGGGCTGAAGTTGTGGATAGGTTGGCCAGTTCCATGATCCCACAAGCAACACAGGTGGAGCAACAGCTGCAGGTAATGCGGTCCACATGCCGCTCCCACACGCTGTGCATGGAGGCCAACATCAAGAGCCGACTGGTAGATCTGAGGTCTCTTCAGGCATCACTGCTTGCAGAGGGTCCGGGACACAGGGAAGCACTGAGGCAAGAGTGGTTGGCCCACAGAGCTGCAATCCGTGAGGAAGAGGCAGCCATCAGGAAACTGTTCCAACAGGAGATTATAACATTGAGGCAGGATATCTTGGCGGAACACCGTGCATACCGTGATGTTGTGCATGGTGAACTCCTAGCCCTCAGCGTGCTGGTGCATTCATCAGTGTCATGCATGGCCGCTGCCACTGAGGACCAGGCCAGGGCACTGAGTGGTCTGCCTCAAGCACCACTTCCACCTTCTGATTCAACCCAGGATGGTGGTGCCAGCATAGACGTGCCTCCCGGTCCACCACAGCAGTGCGGTCTGTGAACTCATGGAGTTTTTTTTTGTTTTACTTCCATGCATGTGGAAGTTGACATGCACTCTCCTCCTCCCACTCCTGCATGAACCATGATAAACATTGCAGATTTTTATTTTAATTAATTCTTTATTTTTGGGATACTTTTGTTCACCCACGGCCCGGATGTTGGCATTTTATTTTGAGTGGCCCTTTCCAGGTTTATTTTTTATTATTTTACTTATTGTTTACTTGAGGTGTGCTGTTAACATTTGCAGTTGTGGACATGCAGGCAGGCATAGCAAGGTCAACTTGAATGTTTGCATGGTGGTGCACAGGAAAATATGATTTCTGTGTTCCTTCACACCTGTGTGCTGTGTGAATGATACTTCACTTTGCGTGTTGTAATATCTTCTCCCTTGTTGTTTCAGTAATCTGTGATCTGGCGGTGACTGCTGTCTCGGGGGAGAAACCCTGCACCCTTTGACGTCCATGCTCCCCATGCCCTCCACCAAGCACTCTCCCTCCTGTACCTGATTAGGAGACACAGTTTTTGGTGAAGGTGATGCAGGATTCACACCATGCCAGCGCAGTCAGCGGTGAAGCATGAGTACTGTCTTACATGTTTATTATGCGTGATTGGTCTGCATGTTTGTGGCATGTGTTACTTAACTTATATTTGGTTTGCATGCTAACATGCCGGTATGGTTATTTAAGTCGTGCTCATGTGACTGTGTTAACTACCTTGGTGGATTAATATCTGACTGCACCTACTGTGGTGTAGAGCATGTCATTGTCCATCTCCAATCCAGGCAGTGTACTGCTTGATGTGGCATTTCCTTGGGCTTCCCTCTCAGTGTCACTCTCTCTCCCTTTCTCTGTTGTGGTACTCTGCACTGCTGGGCTGATCACAATCTTTTTCCTGTCACCCTCTTGCACCCAGTGGTGCTCTTGCAGTGGGTTGTCTCTGAATATTTTCTGTATGAAATCATGTGATGTCATGGATGTGCATGTTGTTTCTGTTGTTACTATGTATGTGATTGCATTTGGGGGTGGCGTTCCCTGATAGTGTACATCTCATGCAAGGCAGGTGGGTTACCTGTACAGGTAACTGAAGGGCATTAACAAAGACTTGTGTGGTGTTTGCATGGGAGTCTAGCACTGTGTGTGTTCACCTGGGAGTGACTTGTCTTGTGGGGCACCAGTACTTTGTCATGGGTGCATGGTGTTGGTTTATGGATTGCAGGGGCCACTGGTTAAAGATTCTATATTGTGGGCATTCAAAATGTGTGGGCCTTTCATGGGTGTTTGGGAGTAGGTTGCAAGGCTGGCTGTTTGTGGCCTGTGACAGGTGTTTTTGGTTGTGCTAATGTGTATGTCATGGTGCTTTGAGCGTCTGTAATGAGTGACACTTCACATCCCTTACAACGTTTGTGGGGTTATGGATCAATGGCACAATTGGGCCATCTTGATTTTGGATCAACCAATACAGTGTGCAGCACCCGTTAAAAGGCAATAAACATGTTGGTATTTATGCACTTTTTTGGGATGCTGTGTACTAGCACATTAATGTTAGTGGTTGTTGGGGATAAACTCCCAGGTAAGTCTGAGCGCTACTAAGAGTTCGCAAACTCACGGCAGGCCCAACCCCTTTCCCCAAAATGAACGTAGGCCCAGTCAGACAGCAAGTTCAAACTGTGGTTTATTACAGCCAAAACCCACAGACATCAGTACAAGGATCAAAGAAATCCACAGACGCTCACAGGTAAGATTTGTACCAAAGCTACATCATAATAATGTCACAACCTGGGCCCCTCACCAGAAAATCTATTGTCCTACTGGATTGGTCGTCAGGAGCCTAATAACCTATATAATCCCTTATATGAGTTACTCCACTGGCCCTTGCATGTCAGGTGGCTGGCCTGGTCCATCCCCAAATTACTATCTACACAATGTTGCGGTGTGAGGGTCTTCCCATTGGTTCTTGTCGCCCCTTCCATCACATAATTTGATACCTTCCGCTGCACTAGTTTGGTCTCATCTGCCTTCCTCCCTGCCGCCTTTTGCTTAACCTTCTCCTGCCACAATCTACAATGGTGCACTATTGTGAGCTGTATTTCTGCCATCCCTTTGATTCCATCCCCATCAATTTCTTCAAACACTTCTGTACTGGCTCTGGTAGTCCCTGCACTAAAATATGATAGAATATTGCTATTGTTTTTTCCCACAGCTTTCGAGTTTTGAGGTGTCAATGCTCTTGAATCTCCTGAATGTACTGCACAGGATCTTCATCTTCCCTCATTTTGCGTGACGTAATCGCCTCAATGTCTGACTTGTCTGGGTATTGTGTTCATAATGCTTGCCATACTGCTGACCTGCAGTTTGCAAATAGCGCCCCATCCTGGGCCGTGGTTTGTGTCATCACCCTTGGGAACCTGCCCTCGTCCATACGTCATCAGCTGCATCTCCTAGTTTCGATACTAATCGTTCCTTTATGTCACCCACTGCTAACCAGCTGTCAGTTTCTCCATCTCATAAATCCATTTCCCCGCTCCCGCGCTCAATGATGGTAACCTGCACTTCACATTCTCCTTGTCTGTGTGCTTCCAAGGCACAAACTGAGGTCTCGCCCCTCCTCACTCTAATAAAGGCATCTATGAGTATGCCGCCCTCTCTTTCGGTGTCCTCCGATACAGTCTAATTTGTCAAGGCCCTTGCTCATCCTCAATGTCTGCGCATATCTCTGCTGGTTCCAATGTGGGTACTCGTCTGTTTTTGTCATAAGCTCTAGGCAATCATCCTCCGAACAAACTATCATAGTCTCCTCCCTCCTACGTCCTGGGAGATTCCTTAGTCTATTAACATATGTGTTGTGTGTGGTGCACATGTCATTCGTCTGCTGTGCTTGCTCTTGTGAATTAACCCCTCCTCCTCGTCTGTCGGTTCTGAATTCCCATGATGCCCACTTGTCTGTCCCCATGGACTGTGACTGGTTTTGCTCTCCCCTCTCATCCCTTCTGTGTTTGTCGTCATTGTCGGATCCTGTGTCCATGTTACTACAAAAGTCATTGGCAAAACGTAGTCTCCTCGTTGTCAAGTCTGTGTTTGGTTTCATGCTAAGATCAATGTCTACTAAATTATACCTGCTGCCTCCTGCCCCGGTCCCTAGGCCCACTCCATTTCCTTCTGTCACACTCCTACCCCACACATTTGTGCTTTCTGGTTCCACTCTTCTGTCCTCCTCGTGCCTATTTATGTCCCTAGCCACTGCTACCTGTGTCTTCACTGCCCTTATTGCTTGTTCGTCTTCCTCCCTGCATGCTCGTTCCCTTGCCAGTCTGTCCAACTGCAACTTCCTCTGTTCCCTCTCTGCTAACTTGCGTTTTTCTTGCTCTGCTATCGCTCTCCGGCTCTCTGTCTTCATCAGGTCTCTCTCTCTTTTCTCCTTCATCTCTCATTCCACTCTCTTCCTTTCCTTGAGATCCCTCTCTCTATACTTTCTTCCCGTTCCCTTTCCAAGTGTTCACTTTCTTCTTCCCTTCTTTGATCCCCACTCCAGTTTCTCCTCTCTCCTCCTCTCTCTGTCCTCGTGCTCTAACCTCGCTTCCCTTTTCTTCTATCTTCTGTCCTCCTCTCCCATCAGTTTTTCCCAGTCCGTTGTGTCACTGTCCCTCTTCAGGCTTTCTATTGTCTCGGTCGCCCCTTCTGCCTCTCCAGTTGTCTTCCCCTGAAGTTTTAAGAGTACCTGCGCTGCTATCCACTCGCTTGTGCTTATGCCCTCAAACTCCTCCTTTGCGTGCTGTTGTGCCTCGTAGCTTGCTTCTGCACCACTAGCTGGCTGTCCTGCTCTCTCTTTTCAGCTTATCCTCTTTAGTGTATGGTGATGGCTTATATTTCAGATTTGAATAGCCCTCTGCTGCCCTCATTGGATACATTCCCTGTTCATCGTCTGTATCATCAGATCCTACACTTGGAGGGGCAGAGGGAGGTGCAGAGGGATGGGTCCCTTTGTCCTTCAACTCCTGCTGGTTTGCATCCACTGATGCCTTGCGGTGTCCCCTCCCCCCCTGAAACATGCACCACAACTCGAATATGGCCATACATTTGGTCAATTTCCTCCCCTTGTAAGCACCCTGTATGTGTGTCAATAGCGATGGCTGCACGTCTTTGGAGAAACTTCCAGGTGGCCATGGTTTGGTTAATTTACCTTCTGTACTTTTGGACCATTCTATGCTATATTTACCTATTTTATCCTTGTAAAGTGGAAGTGCCTTACACAAATGCTGAAGGCGAGTAACCACCCCCACCGTTACCTTAATACATTTCAATACCTCTTACCAGATCTCAAGTCGAGGTTTTCGATAATCTGCTGTTCAGGGATAAAAAGTCACAATGCAATAATAATACGTTCCATTTTCTACAAGCCTCTCTGGTTCTGCATCTAATCAGGTGTGCTCCGTGCACCCCCGTCCCTCCTTAACAATCACTGCCTCCTCCGGCATACAACCACACTCCTGCGCATGCGCCTTCCGCGTACCAACAGTGGTTCACCTCGTCAGCCAATCCCAAGTTCTCAAAACGAGATCCTCACAGTCTCAAGTCCTCTGTGTCCTATGTGCAAACCTAAGGGTGATATCACCAAGCTATCAACACAATATAGGTAAATTGAATATCGCGCACACACAATACTAGCCTGTTACTCCTAACCCCACACAAAACCCCCAAAGCTGTCTTCCTGCTCTCCAGGCAGAGTATACCAATATTCTCTTGTGATTGAACTGCACCTGCTGCGTTGCCTAACGCACGAAACGCATCTCTCTCCAGGAGACTTAACCAGTAAACTCAACTTCCGCAATCTAGGCTAGCTCCCTTGCTAACCTTTACGGGAATACCATCATCTATGAGCCGAGCTGAAATGCCCAACCCACAGGAATATCTTAGTTACAAAGCTTTTGTCATCCAACCCTTTAAGTCAATGGCCTAGGTTATTCACCAGAACCTTTTATCTTGAAAACCGAATGTGCCCTAAACATAGAAAAGGGTCTTCTACCTCTGCTCCTGTCCCTACTCACTACAACAGTACTTAACAATGCTATTACACTACTAAACAATACTTAAACAATACTCAACAATACTAAACAATACTCCACAATACTCAATACCCTCCCTCACACCCACAATTGCTGTCTGTCTGGACCAATACTTACATTCCTTGCTGTGTTGGCGCTGCTCGGCTGCCGGGTTGCTGTCAAGGCACTCACCTCCCCGTCCTGGTCTGCCTGGACAACCCGCCGATCTTGTGCAGAATAATTTCCAACCAACTCTTGACGACCTTTAAATGGGCACACGTTTTTTCCTGTCTCTCTCGAAATATGCGAGGGTTCCACAGTCTCTCAGGTTCGGCGGCGAAGGAATCGACTTGGTGCCGGGCTGGCGCAGCCAACCATTCTCTGGCTACCATCTTGTTGGGGACAAACTCCCAGGTAAGTCCGAGGGCTACAAGAAGTTCGCGTACTCACAGAAGGCCTAACCCCTTCCATCAAAAGGAACGTAGGCTCAGACAGCAAGTTCAAACTGTGGTTTATTACAGCCAAAACCAACAGGGATCCGTACAAGGATCGAAGAAATCCACAGACATCTCAACGTCTCCTGGCTCACAGGTCATTTTGTACCAAAGCTACGTCAGAATGATGTCACAACCGGGGCCACTCTCCAGAAAACGTACTGGCCTATTGGATTGGTCGTCAGGAGCCGAATAACCTATAAAATCCCTTATATAAGTTACTCTACTGGTCCTCGCATGTCAGGTGGCTGGACTGGTCCATCGCCAAATGACTAGCTCTACACAATGTTGCAGTGGGAAGGTCTGCCCGTTGCTACCCACCCCTAGGATACTGAACTGTGGTTGGCTAGAGCTAACATCCACAGGCCGGGATCTGCAATGGTTCTCAGCTCTTGGTGTACCTTCTCAAGGTAATACGAATGACTATGTGTCTGCATTGTAACTTGTGTGTACCACCATGGTCTATGAGAGTGCACGTTCACTTTGTGCAACACTTGTCTCACATTGTAACATCTTTGTTGCAAGTATCTGTCTGCCGGCGTGAAATCGACTGTCTTTCCCAGCCCCGGTTTCGATTCGTTATCCGAGTCGGCCGGGTCATGTGTTCGGAGACCATGATTTGGAATTTCTGCAGCTGAATTTCTCTGACTTATTAGGAATTATTCACATTTATTGCAGCTGGTGTTACTGTCGTTCAGGGAATGGAATGTCGTTTGTATCTGGTGGCCTTGGCAGCGGGTCCTGTCTCAAACATTTGCTCTCTGTTCAGCCCGAATTCGGTTCCATGTGTTCAAATAATGGCAAAAATGGCAGTGGACACAAAATATTGCGGCAAAAAGGCTGTGGTTTGGCTGCTGCAATCCATGTAAAGGATGCAAACCCTGTACCCATTATACCATTTAAGGCGAGCAGGGTACACCCCCGCAACCCCCGCTCCCCTTAAATGGTGTAATGGCGTACACCTTTAACGGGTCAAACCACAGCAATTTTGCCGCGTTTTTTTTTACAGGCAACATTTGTGCCACGATTTTATCACTGCATACCCTGAATTCAGCTCAGCTTAGCTCTTGCTGACAGGTTTGTGTCCTGCTGTAATTTTCCTAAGCCATAACGTAGCTTTGACATGTGCGTGCTATATTATATTCTCCATATGTTAGTCACACGTGGTTCTGTCAGTCCCATAGGTACTCCTTCAGTTCCAAAAGGTTAATTGCGTATAAGCATCTGTAAACTTTGTTCAGGATCTCCCGCTTCTTGAGGTTTCCACTTTGCTGCGTTATGCTAATGACAAAATAATAAAAGCAGCGACAGTATGTATATATGTCTCTGTCCTCTAACTATAGAACTGTACGCCTGTGTTCTTCGTGTATTCGAGACTGTGCTTGTGTCCCAATGTGCGGATGGTACATGTACTACCTGTCTAACGCTGCTATGTCGTGGTGTCTCTAAAGACATCAGTGGCTTTGGCTTCTTGGCGCTTTTAATCAATACTGTCAATTGAGGTAATGTTAGTTGCAGCCCTAGGCTCCTTGTCCACTCTGGGGAAGACTTATACCGCATCTGGTCTGTATGGCTGGTTGAGTGGGTACCTCACGTCATACTTATCAATCATTGGAGGACTAGGAATTGGTCCGAAATAGTATGGGCGTTCACAATATCTCCTGGTCTTCATCTGTGTCATGTACCTTATAGGAGGGGGAGGAGGGAGCGAATTTGCTCATCCCTCTTCATGATGTTTGTACTTCCTCATGCATGTACCATGCATGCTGCACCATGGTGTTTGCAGCTTCCAGTTGACCGCAGCTGGGTGCATGGTACTGCTGCATTCTATGGAATGTAGTATTTGTCCAATTGTATGCTGTGACAATGAAGTCTTCATTGACCATGCCCTTTTCGTTTGCATCCTACATTTAGCATGTATTTATCCTTGCTTGCTGCATCACATTGCTTTGTGTTGTCTGCTTATGTCTTCCATGCCAGTTCCCTCAGTGGCCAAAATTCCATTCTGACATTGGACTCTGTGAATTTATGCGTCAAGCATGACCCTGCCGTGAGTGCAAGAGGTGAGTATTTGTGTTCTTGCATTCTTGTGGTTTGCATCACGGCTGCACTCTACAAAATGTGCTGCCAACTTGCCAACCCATCCGCTGTATCTTCTGCCACTACTCCTTCACAGTCCCTTTGTAATGCACTTGCATCTCAATTATTTTCTAAAAGCTAGGACATACTGTACTTCCTTGTGACAGGCTCTGTTAAAACAACCCCTCCTCTGCCCCTACCACTCACTCTCATCCTTCATCCTTCTCCTCCTTTCTCCTTCTCCTTCTTTGCTCCTGTCTCTCCTCAAGAAGTCACCAGAGTTGTCACCTCCATGAAGGTCTCATCCTAACAGGTGGGCCCATGCTCATCCAGAACCATCAAGGGCAACATCTCCTCTCTGGCCCCTGCTCTTGCTAATCTCTGCAACCACTCCTTTGCTGCTGTTTCTTTTCCATCCTCCCTCAAGCACTCCCTTGTGTGCCCCATCCTTACAATACCATCTGTAGGGCCTTCCTGCCCTGCCAACTACCGCACCATTAAATCACCCTCTTCCTGGGGAAACTGCTTGAGAATCTGTCTCTCTCCCAAATGAACGCACATAACATAATTGGTGGCGGTGTACATTGCCACCAATGTGGAGTCCAAGCTTCCTGAGTCACAGACACTGCTCTCCTGAACACCATTGAAGAACTGCTTGCATCCCTCAATTCCTTATCCCGTGCTCTCCTCATCCTCCTTGATATTGCATCTTCATTTGACACAGTGTACCATTCATCATCATTAAAATGCTGCATGATTTACTTGTTATCTCAGAGCGGGCAGTGGACTGGCTTAGCTCATTCCTAACCAACCATTCCTACAAAACCATTCTGTGACCTTACTCCTCCCCTACTTCCTCCTCCACCTGTGGCATCCCACAGGTCTCCATTATTTTTCCCTGGGTCTTTAACATATACATGCCCCTGCTGCAATGCTTCATTGTCTAATTTTCCCATACATTCAAGTGCTATGCTGATGGCACACAACTATTAAGCAAAGTACCTACTGAGACACTTGCTCCATCACTCATCCCTGACTGCCTCTCTGCCATCCTGGCCTGGTGCACTACAAATGACCTCAGCTTGTACGTCATCGTAACCGAGAGTCTAACTATTGGATCACCTGCAGCCTACTTCTTCCATTCACTCTGGCCTTCCTCCATGGACTGACCTCCTGCCCCCTCCTCTGAAGCCAGGAATCTTGGGAGTCTCTTCCACTCCACTCTTTCCTTCATCCCTCATATTCTGGATATTTGTATTTGTATTTTCTTTATTTATATAGCGTGCCTGGCCCAAAGGCATCTGGGCACATATCTTAGTTACAAAGTTAATATACAGTTACATTGCAAGGTATACAGAATCAATACATACCTAGTCAATATTTACAGGTGTAATTTACAATACAAGTCTACAAGTAAGGTAACATGGGAATCGTCAACATACAGTTTACAGAGCAGGAAAAACTCTGTCAAGTACATGTGGGTAGGTTACACTCAGACTTACAGAGGGAGTCCGGGGGATGGTGTTTGCTGTTGGACTCTTGGGCAATGAGCCACAGTTTAGCTTTGTTCTTAAATGCGTGAAATGAAGGTTCCAGTCTAAGCGGGGTGGGCAGGGAGTTTGACAGTTTAGTGGCAAGGACCGGGAAGCTGACCCCACCAGATTTCTGTAGTCTGAATCTGGGCACGACTAGGCAGTGAGCTTGGGCTGCTCGCTGAGGCCGGTTAGAAGTGAGTGGGATGAACTGGCTGGCAAGGTATAGTGGGGCCTTGTTGACGAGGCATTTATGTGTAAGTGAGAGAGATTTAAGGTCGACTCTTTGGGCTACGGACAGCCATCGCAGATCGCGCCGGATGTCTGAGATGTGTTGGTTCCTAGGTATGCTCCAGGCAGCCCTAATGGCCTTATTTTGGGTGACCTGAAGTTTGCCAAGGTTATGACTACTGGTGCATAGGTAAAGGGCATTGAAGTAGTCGATCTTAGCCAGGGTTAATGTTCTAGCAAGGATGATGCAGTTAGTGGTGGTGAGGAAAGGGCGGCAGGCTGTGATGAGTTTATTGATATAAGCAGAGGCTGAGACCACAGCGTTGGTTTGTCTTGAGAAAGATAAGGTGGAATCGAGGTAGATACCTAGAGTTTTAGTAGCATTAGTGACTTTAATGATGTTGCCATCAATAATGTCAAGAAGTGGGGCGTGGCCAGTGAGCGTGCAATGGAGACGTGATTCTTCGGCGCTCCTGTGGCCGCCTGAAATATCCTGCAATATCCTGTGATATGGAATATGAAAATGCTTAAAAATGACATCTCCGGGCGGCGGAACCTCCAGGCAACGCCTCGCGGTGAAAAGAACCGAATCCGTGAAGGGAAACGCAAGTTATCTGTGTTGAAAGACTGGCGGAAACTTTGCCCAGCCCCAATCAAGATGGCCGCCATTGAGACGTGTTGAACTGCGGTGGGGACGAGTGGAGGTGGCTTGCGACCCCCGACCGCCAGATCTGCACCTGTACCAGCGCCCTTGAGGCGGCCTGCTGCTGTCCCCGTGTGCAGTGGGTGCGGGGGCGAGTGGAGTCTCCGATCCTGCGTCGTCGGCTCATGACATTGCGCCGGCCAGGGCCTGTAGATAAGGAGCAGATGGCCCGGACCTGCCCCCGGGAGCAACCCGGGACTAGGACAGAGAGCGGACTCCTCATACTCCCGCTCCCAATGACTAATGAGAGACGGCAGCAGGTGAGCCACGTGGGGATTCTCAGCCTGAACTTAAAGATATATACGCAATCCCGAGGCACCCAAGGGGGAACGCTCCTGTGACAAAACACAGCATACGCCCGCACATGCCGACCGCAAAGGCATTGCAAGCACTGGTAAAGGTTCGAACAACGCCGCAAGAAGGAGTGCTCCTCCAAAACCTGCACCGGACGACCCGCACAAAGCAACATCATGGGCAAAGAAAAGATCAAGAAAACCTTGACGCAAAGTACAATGGACCAATATGCTACAAGCACATCTACAGCATTAAGCGTCGAGGACCCAGGGGGGACCCCCCCTCCGCCAGACGAGCCCCTGTCGTTAAAAGATGTAATGGCTGCCATCGCCAGCTCGCGCTCCTCGGTGGAACAGAAAATGGACACTATATCCACAGAGGTCTCCTTCCTCCGCCATGACCTCCAGAAACTCTTGTCTCGGAGTGGGGAAGTGGAACACTGAATTTCTGGTGTGGAGGATGACCTTGGTGGGGTGCACCAATAGCTTACACAAGCATTAACCCGACTGAAAACCCTGGAAGCCCGAGTCGACGAGGGAGAAGGCAGGTCCCGCCGCAATAATATTTGCATCCTGGGACTGCCAGAACGCACGGAGGGACCCAGTGTGGAACTCTTTCTGGAAGAATGGCTGGCGGACCTCTTTGCGCCAATGACCTTCTCAAACTTTTTCTCAGTGGAACGTGCACACCGCCCGGCCCCGGGTGCACCCCCGAGAACAATAATTGCGAGGCTTCTTAATTATCGTGACAGAGATGCCATCCTACAGATGGCCCGAACAAAGGGGTCAATGACATTTAATGGAGCCAGAATTGCTTTCTTTCCAGACTATACTCGCGAAGTCCAGGAAGCCAGACAATCTTTTGAGCACTTAAAAAGGAAGCTTCACTCCATGAACGTGAGATACGGGCTGCTGTTCCCAGCCCAGTTGAAAATCCAACATGAAGGCAAAACTGTACACTTCACCGACCCACAGGAATCCTGGAAATGGGCAGAGACCCACATTGGAGGCGACTGGACCAGACACGATCAACACTGCAGGGGTAGACCAAGACCCCGACCGCAGGGAGAAAGACCTGCCCAGCAACCTATACCTGAGATCCCAATTGAGCCAGATGGAGACACCAATCCCTAGCACGGCTTAAACAGGAAACACTGGCCGGATGCGGGAGCAGACTGAACCACTAATGGACTCAAGAACCAACCCTTCTCCTGGCAACCACCTGTAATGCAACACTCCTCCTGAAGCGACAGTAGCAGTGAGTTGCCTTCACTCCTGTATAAAGGATCATATGAGTCAAATGCGGTTGCCATTAACAAACCATGCCATCGGCGGACACCACACCCCCGACTCGAGACACCAACCCACAAAGGAGTAGTAAATCAGTGGGAAAGGGGGAAACAGTTCATATCAGTTAATCTGACAATATAGTTTTAAACGCCAGTAGAGTTTGGGCGACAGATACTTCATGTTGGGGAGGAGTACGGGGAGGAGGGGAAGTGTTTTATGTTAGTTATTTTCCGAGAGGTCACACCATCCCAATGTCTATCAAGACGCCACCAAACATACCATGCCCGCTGCTCATGCCCCCACCAAGCGAGAACGCTGTGTCCCCACGGCCAAATGCACCACGCACCTACCTGGTACAACATCCCAGATTTGTAGACAGTAATGGCCACACAGCACCATGAAGATTCCACTAATGGAAATACACAAGCCCCAATGATACCCAACGAACGCCACAGGTCCCTTAAAATCCTTACATGGAACGTAAATGGCATGGGCTTAAGTATAAAACGACGGCTGATCATGCAATTCCTTAATTGATTTTCTCCTGACATAGCCCTCCTAACCGAGACCCACTTAGCAGGCTCCACATGCCAATTCTTCCGCAGAACCAACTATCGTCTAGCTTACCACGCGGGATACACAATGGGATCCCGGGGCGTCCTGATCCTCTTACATAAGTGACTCCCTTTTGAACTATCTGCTGTGGCGCAGGACCCCTGTGGCCATTTCGTGATGCTCCGGGGCACACTCTGGGGGAGACAGTGGCCATTCTACCGATATATTCCCCACTGGGGTTGGGGGAGGGTCTCCTGAGAGAGGCGACGGCCTTGATGGCGCAACAACAATCAGATGTATGGATGTTGGGAGGGGATTTTAATGATGTTATGTGCAACACACTAGACCGGTCCCACATCTGCAACAGGAACCCAAACCGGCCCACGAGGCTGGCGACCTTTGCATCAGCGCTTGGTTTGAGTGATGGGTGGAGAGAACTCCACCCTACAGACCAAGGATTCTCCTTTCACTCGGGTGCCCATGCATCCTTATCCAGACTAGATTACTTCTTCCTCCCAACCCCTGAAGCATATAGGGTAAGAACGGCTGAATTCCTTCCCCGTGGCATATCAGATCACTCTCCCTTGGAGGTGACGCTCCGTATGGATCGTCCCTTGCTGCCTAAAACATGGCGGCTAAATAATAACTAACTGGGCCTCCCCTAGTTCGTGGAACACAATACAGAAAAATCTAACAAATTCTTCGAAATAAACACGGGCTCGGTAGAGGACCTAGTGACACTATGGGAGGCACATAAGCCAGTACTTAGAGGGGAAATGACGGCCTGGACGTGCAATAAAAGGAGAGACCACCATAGGAAAGTGACAGAGGCGGAGGATGAGGTTGAGAAATGGGAAATCAGATACATCTCCGACGCTACCCCTGAAACACATCGCTCCCTCTTGAAGGCGAGAGCAGCCCTCCATAATACGGCGCTAGATAATGCAAGACAGGCGCACAGGGAGTCAAAGACCAGAATTTATGAGCAGGGCGACAAAGCGGGCAAACTATTGGCGTGGCAGGAACAACGTGAGGTAGTGCACAGACATGTTAGACAGGTAACTGACAACCAAAATGAGCCAGCCCAAACGGACCCAGAGATAGCAGAGGCATTCGCCAACTTCTATGCCACGCTCTATGCCACCCCAACGGCCCCTATAGACTCATCCCTCCTGGATGAGATTGTGCTCCCGCAATTATCGGAAGTGCAGAGAACACACCTAGATAGCAAATTCGACGAAGCTGAAATAGCGGAGGCTATGACCCAGCTACAATCCGGGAAAACACCGGGCCCAAATGGCTTCCCGGCCGAGACCTGGAATAACCTGGGCAGCAACAAGATGGCTTCCCCCCTTTGTGACCTGTACCTTGCAGCCAGGGAACAAGGCACCCTTCCACTAGACCTACGAACGGCCAACATTGTGGTCATTCCCAAACAAGGCAAACCCCCTGACCAGTGCACATCGTATAGACCGATATCGCTTATTAATAGTGAAGCCAAAATCCTGGCCAAAGTACTGGCCAATAGGCTCCAACCGGTCATATCCTCATTGGTTCATGAAGATCAATGCAGCTTCATGCCGCAAAGATCGATTAGATTGAACTTACGCCGATTACACTTGCTATTGGAAAGAGCCCCAACTCTCAATAAACAACCTGCGCTACTCGCAATTGATTTTGAGAAAGTGTTTGACTCGGTGGTATGGGCAAGTCTCTGGGCAACAATGAGGCGCATGGGCATCAGTGAAACCTTTCTTAGCTGGGTTCAACTTTTATACAAGGCCCCATTGGCCGCAGTTAGGGTGAACGGTGGTACCTCCGGGACCTTCCCGCTGGGTAGAGGCACCCGGCAGGGCTGTCCTCTGTCCCCCCTCCTTTTCTCCCTAGCAATTGAGCCACTGGCCCGATGGCACCGACAGGTCACCACATGGTCCGTATTCCACTGGCCAGACAGGCGAGCGGACAAGCTCTCACTTTACACAGACGACCTATTACTCTATTTAAGCAACCCAGTCCACGCATGTCCAATCATAACCCAAATGCTAAAGACCTATGGGCACTTCAGTGGCCTCTGAGTAAACTGGGGAAAGTCAGTCCTCTTTCCAGTAAGAGGTGGTGACCTAGCAATTCCTTGGGACATCCCTTACCGAGTAGAGAGGGAGGGCTTCTGCTACCTGGGCATATGGGACTCGGGGGCTCTATCGGACTATGTGCTTCACAACCTGCATCCACTAATTGACCTCTTCGCTGGGGATGTACAACTCTGGATGCTCCTACCCTTTTCGCTTATGGCCAGAGCGGCCCTCTTTAAGATGATGGCACTTCCACGTTTCCTTTACATACTGCAAAATGCCCCACTAACTATACCAAATTCAGAATTCATCTGGGTGGAGCGCCTCCTCAGGAAACTAATATGGAAGGGAGGGTAGCCCCGAATTGCGCTGACCACGCTGCAACGATCTATCTGGGAGGGGGGTATTGGAGTCCAACACCTTAGGTCCTACTACTGGGCCAGCCAATTAAATGTAGTCAATGACCTCCTCCACGGGCATCACTAACTTCCACATATTTGAGCGGAACTACCAGGACACCCCATCACTCGAAACAATATACCAGAGTCTACCCAGCACAAACAATGTCGTCCCACATCGCGACCATCTGGAGGCAGGCTCACATGCACATAGGCTTGGGGAACAGGATCACCACGGCACAACCACTGTGGAACAACCACATGTTGTCGGAGGTACAAAAACTGACTGCATGGACCCGGTGGGTAAGGGCGGGGATAACCACGATAGGATATGTCATTACCGATAGTGCCATCCTCCCGTTTGAAATACTCCAGCAGAAATTTGGAATCCCAGCAGCAGAACACTACCATTATACACAACTAACACACGCCCTTAATGGTCACAGACACGCACTTACTGATGCACCAGATTGCACACCCTGGAACGCAAACTACTCACACAACACATCCCCACCAAGGTAACAACTATCCTATATAAAGCTATTAATGCATTTGCTACCTCGAAACTGGTCAGCCTTAAAGCCAGATGGGAACGGGATGTTGGGGCCATTGAACCTGAGGGCTGGATTCAGGTTCTCATGCACCCATGCGAAATTGCAATAGACTCCAGAATAAGACCGATTCAGCTCAAGATACTCCATAGGGTATACCACCCCTGTGTAGCCCTTTTCGGTTGGGCAAGGGCAACGGATCCCAACTGCTTGAGATGCTGGGGGGAGGAAGGCACATTCATCCATCTCCTCTGGAAATGCCCCAAAATCAAGACCTTCTGGACACCATGCTCCCAAATACTAGGAAGGACGCTGGGTCGCACGATAGCATTACAACCTGCAATAATGTTACTGGGGGCCCCAGATGAAAACACCTCAAACAAATGGGAGGGTATTTTTCTTTCCATAGCAATGGGCCTGATAAAGCGTGACATAGCGCAGAAATGGGGAGCCCCGGAGAGCCCGACAGTGGCCCAATGGTCAAACGAAATGGACATCTGCGTGGCGAAAGAACACAGCTTATACACAGCACGGGGGTGCATAGCAAAGTCCACAAAAAGTTTGGGAAAGTGGGAAGCACGTGTGACCTGAGGACTGCCAGCAAAGGGGAGAAAGGGGTTGGGGGAAGCACAGGAGCGCAACACGGAACACGGCAAGTAACATTTTACTGGAAAGTGATGCATAGAGTGGCAAGACACGAGCAGATCGATGGACCAACCCGGTGACCGGGGATGGAGGGTGGAGTGGAAACTGTTGGTATGTTATATGTATGTTTAAAAATTAACCAATAAAATATGTTATAAAAAAAAAAGAATGTCAGGTCCCACTTGCAGCTCTTCCTTCTCAAAGTAGCTGTACCCTTCCACACCTTCCCACAGAGACTCAATGTTACCTGTGCTCTGGTTCTCTCCAGCCTACACTACAGCAACAGCCTCCTTCTTATTATTCCTTGGTCCACACTGCAACCCCTCCAGCTTATGCAGAATAAGGCTGCCAGACTTATCCTTGGCCTCAGGCCCAGGGACCGCAACTCTCCTGCCCTACAAAGCCCTCACTGGCTCACAGTCTCAGCACGTATTACATTGTAATCCCTCTGCATCATCCACAGGGCTATCTGGGGCCGGGTACCACTCTATTTTCAATGCTTCCTGATCAAATACTCCCCTTATAGACTCCTGCGTTCCCCTGACAACAACTCCTTGCGTGTGAAGTACTTTGCTATAGAGAGGGCTTTTGGTGGATGCGTTCCCTCAGCGGGCTGCCTTCTGTGTAATAGCCTCGCTCTCCCCCTGCGTCTTGAGTAGGACCTCCTTAAATTCCCAATAAGCCTCAAGTTCTTTCTCTCCTCCTCTTCCTTCTCCCTCTCTCTTCCGTGCTAATCATACAGTAGCATGACTGATGTTCAGGGCCCTTATGTGTCCTCAGGGCCTTGACCACCCACATATATCATCGAAGCAATTGTGTATATTCTGCACTTGCTCACGCTCAGCCTTACCACGGAAGGTTGAACTTACATTAATATTTTATTTTCTTAGCACTTCACCCCGATCTGATCTCCATGAACAACTCAGAACCTTTTCCCTTACCACCCTCCCCTGTGCACTTGAACGTTAGGAACATTCACACGGCATAGTAGGTTCGTCTCCCCTCCCAATTATTGTCAGATTTGTTTGCAATATTGATTCTATTATATATGTAATTTTGTAATTTATTGTCTACCTTCCCATGTCCCCACCCTGTTTCCCTGTATGCACTTTGAAAAATGTTGGGTAATTCTATAAGTGCCTAACTAGTGACCAATAAATAACTTTATTAATGATGTGCTCCCATGACTGTGTGCAATGCACTTTCCCGATAATACGCAGGTGATGGCATGCCTTATCATGTCATTGGTAGTCTTCCAGGGGTGTCCCCACTTTTTTGTGATATCAATTATCTGCATATGTGATTTCTTCTCATTTTCATGCAGCATGTTGACTGATGCGTGCATTGTGTATGTGCCATCGTCAAGTGAATGGGGATATGTGACATGCACATTTGCTGCATGTCATTGAGGGGGACAGGCAGTGTGGGGGATGTTGTTGTTTGTCAGTGTGTGTGTTTTGAGTGTTTGATTGGCATGCAGTGTGCAGGCTTTTTTGCATGTGTGCTGGGACACATGTTGATGGTTGTCTTGTGAGTTGTTGTTTGCATGTGTTGTATGTCACTGAGGGGTGCCCGTGGGGCTTGATTTTATTAGTGCATGGATGAGTTAGCTGCACTTTGTTTTATTTTGTTCATTGTCTGCAGATCCTTCTGTAGAGAAGGAGTCAAGTACCCCCACTAAAAGCTTTGCCCCCATGCTGCCTATATGTTGGGAATAGGAAATTGCAACATGTGCAGTACCAGTGAGGATGCCTGTACCGCAAAGACTCCTTGAAATAAAGTATCCATTGAGAAAACCGTATATGCATTCACAAAGAAATGATGGCCTTCTAGACAATGTCCCGGAAGAAGTGCGAGAATGAGTGAGAAAGAAGACTGGTGACGTCATGCGGAGCAGAGCTGACGCACCCAGATGCACGAGGCAAATGAACATAAACATTCTATAAGATCTGAAGAGGAGGTGTTAAAGATTAGCAACATTTCGGGCTCAAGATAAAGATGCTCATGTTGCAGAAATGCTGTAGAAAATGCAAAATCAGTTTACACTTGTACAGATGCAGTAACTCAAGTAGACAAAGTGATCATAAGGCTGGCTACATAGTGAATAGTTTGCGGCACTGCGCTAATGTATATAAATAGGAATATATAGAATCTGGATATTCCACGATGCACTTTAGCAAGGCTTGAAACTCTGTGATTGGAAAGGGGTTTCAGTGTGGCGCAGTTGGAAAATAACTGATGGCGGAAGAGAAATACAAGAAAGTCTTGGCTGGCCCAGCACCAAGAAGTCGAGGCCTCCATGAGCCTGGTTGTCCATCCAGTAGTTACATGAACGTGGGAAAGAAACAAACTTCTGTTTAAGGTGGAATGGAAAAAAACTGAAGGTGTCAAGAGTTCATCATTTAATAGCATTAAATGCAGCAAAGAGCTTGAAAACACTGTGTCCAGTCACAAGGTCAGATCAAAATAGACATTGGGTTGAGCTACACCGAAACAAAGAAGATACTCCCTTTTATTCTCAGGCACAGAGAGCTTCTGCAAGGCCAAGTTCAAAAGCCTTAATTGACTGGCAGACTGCAAGAGTGATGATAGATGTTGGGCTAATTAGGAGGGGAGGCATGATCATGCCGACCCTCCCTGCACCTGGAGTGGTAGCCTGCGTGCTGCTAGCGTGTGGAATATTCTAAAAGGGTACAAAGGAGCCAAAGCAATTGTAGAGGGCCACGTATCAAAGAGCCCTATAGTTTGTGTAACCAATAAAGTGTCGAGTATTAGTATGACACGGAAGATGATTTGCACTTGGGATGGGCTTAGTTGCCCATCTAACAGTAGAGACCCAATCACTTCCCCCATGAGTATGAAACATATACTTAGATTTTCCCTGTAAACCAATCAGATCCCCAAGTAGGTATTTTACTTTGCTGCGTAGTGTGACATCATTGATGATGAGTTTTTACTATAAAAGTTGTGTCTTTTATAACATACTCTGATAGAAATCTAGCGAATGTTCATGGATGTCCGTTGTAACTCCCTCTTTTAGACAATTGCAAATAAAACAGTACCAAGTTTTCACAACTTCCTGAGTCGGTTTGATTATTGATGTTTGAGTAAATTCTGCATCCCCATCCATCTCTAAGTACTGCTACCTCGTCTTAAAGGGACCTTGGTCTATGGGTTCACTTCCATCAGGGGAATGATGGCTATTTCATGGGATGAAATGTGACTGTCAACTGCATGCCAAGGAGATAGGTAAGATGTTCATTTACATTGATCGTTATGGAATGTTGAGGAACTTGTGGGTCAATACTGCACTTCTTTTCTACATCCCACAACAGGGACATGTTTGTGTACTGTGTGCATATATTTGCAATTGTGCTTGTTGAATTTTGTGTACATGTAAATAGTTGAGGCCATGTATGGCTTGCAACTCAGACATGATGTTTGTTGATTTATACATGCTGACACATTTGACCGGTATGTTAGTTACTCAACTCCACCAGAGCAGAAAGGGATTACTACAGTGGGTGTGCTGCACAGTATGAATATCCTTTTACATTTGGGATAGCTTTGGTGACACAGAAGTGATTTACTTGAATGGTTGGCATGATGTTCATGGGGTACTCCCTCTTCAATGTGTTTCTTTTGGAAACACAAGATGAAATGTCTTTTAGTTCTAAGGGATGCACACAATTTAGGACTTGCAGGGGCACTTTCTCAGGGCGGTTTTGTGGGCACAGCAGATTGGCCCATTGTCACCATCGAATGGCACCTGGTATGTAGCGGGATCGTGTGCACTCCACAGGGGAGGGATTTTAGGTGAAATACGATTGCACAAGCTGGGTACGTGCAGCCTCTCCATGTGCCCTTTGCCCTGTCATACGCAAGCGGTGGGCCTGTGAGTGTGGATGGGGTGCCACCACCATGTCCACCAGGATGCCACGCCAAGTTGCAACATTGTGCTGGGCACATTCTGCCACAATAATCCTGCAGACTACTGGTGATGCATATAGCAACACACCACCAGAGTGGTCAATGGAGAGGACATGTGACTTGATCACTCCAAATGTGCAATCCACTATGCTCCGGGTTGCTATATGGGCAGTGTTGTATCTTACCTCGGAAGGTGTGTTGGGGTTGCATATGGGTGTCATCATGTATGTGCTCAGAGGGTAGGCACTGTCTCCTGTAGTGGTGAGAATGGTTGTCATTGTCATTTGTTGACAGTGTCTATTGGTCTGTGTGCAACATGCATGCATGTGCATGGCCATTCATACTCAACAATGAGCCATGTGTTGCCATGCTTCCCAGCTTCCGTAGCCTGGTGTAGAGGGGACATCCTGAAGATGTAACTATCACGGGTGCTGCCAATATAGTTGGAATACACTTGAGTAATGATGCCCTTGGCATCACACACAACCTAATAATTGATGGAGTGTCAGTGTTTCCAGTTGCGTTAGATGTGCCCTGTTGCTCGATGTGGAAGTAGAACAACATGTGTGCAAACCAAGGCATCTAGCACTTCTGGGAAGTGCGCCACCCCATAAAAATCGTGGACCACTGCTTGCCTTTCTGCAGGTGTTCTGAGCATATAGATATGCCGGTGGACAGAAGGATGTGCAGTTATTATTGCCAATACCTGGTGTAGGCAGCGTGACTGCATGGCCTGTGAGATCCAACTATGGCGGTGGTCCACTGGAAAGAGCCAGTGGCCCAAAAAGTGCAGTACAATGAGCTCCTTTTGCAAGGGTCTCAGGGCTTGGGAGCACAGGTTGGGTGATGTGAGGTCATCTGCCCACTCTGTGACCAGGTCTAGGATTGTATGGGAGGGAATCTATATCTGGCATAGACCTGGTCATCATGCATCCCAAAAAGGCTGGTCCTTGGGAGGAAAATCTGGGCCATGGCCATCCTCCTCCTCCTGCGGTGTCCCAGGATGACTGCTGCAACAAATGGTGCATTAATCGCAGCTGTATACGTGCGTTTGTTGATCACGCGTGCTTTTAATGCATTTGTTAGTGTGCGTGTTGATGTTTACGCCTGCTATCGCATGAGGTAGAAGTTTCGGGATTTGCAATTGGTTTTTCACCTGTTCAACTCCATGAATACGGTTGTTTTGCGCATTTATGGGCTGTAAGATTGTTTGACTGTCGAACGACCCTCGTAACACCCACAATTTTGCTTGTTCTTCCTCATTCCATGTGTTCTACCCCTTGTTAGGTGGCTGCGCAGGCCTGGCCGTCCCTTCACTTGGAGTCTCGTGCAAGGGTCGCAGTGACGTGTTGGACCGGCGCAGATTCCTCGCAAGTCCCAGGTAAGCCCTGTGCATTGTGTGTCCCCGATTTACAGCATAGATTATTTCCTGAATCGGGCCCTTTGTTTTCACAAAACCAGTATACTCAGAGGCTGCCAATCCCATTGTAATCACAGATTTTACAGATCTATGACATTTCCTGGCAGGACATTTTGTTGCATTTTTTCCCTGTATACTTTTAGGTGCGCCAGCCCGCCATGCCAACTTCATCTTCCCCTGCTCTTACTTCCCAAACCATATACTCAAAATTCCCTACCGCCTGACCACTTATCACCCTTACAATACAGTAGAAAAAAATGCAGTGAAATGTCTGCATAATCACAGTGTACTCGCAGGTTGACAACATCAGTATAAACCATCTTGACCATCTGAGCATATGTGTTTTCATATTCCAAGTATCCCTGTTATAGAATCTCAGTATGTTTCCAGTTTGCACAACACTGGTACACTCCCAGCATGCAATTCCAGTTTAATAACAGCAGTATATTCATACTTTCACAAACCTTGATTGCTCAAAGTTTGCACAATTCAAGCCTATTGCCAATTCCAGTAACTGCACAGTTTGAGAATCCATGTTTATTTCCAGTTTAATAATTACAACATACTGAATCTTGCCCAGTCACAGTATGATCAATGTTTGCCCAACCACAGTATACGTAGGGGTGGACAGACCTATAGCGAACTTTGGAGATTTCCCGGTAGGCCTCTGCACCCTTGGCCACTTTTGTGTGGTAAACTATTTTATTTCCAAATGTTCTCATAGGAAAAGTATTGGGTTTGCTGTAAATGTGTAATATGGGGCCACTTTGAAAAATATTTCCGGGGCCTCTTTTGGTTCTCAGTCCACCCCTGAGTATATGTGTAGTTTGTACAATTCCATAATACTCACCCTTTGACAATCCAGTTTGCAGAGTCTCTATATTCTGCCACGCTAACACATTATACTACCAATCCAAGTATATATTTCCAGTCAACTACGCAATTCCAGTATACTCCCAATTTGGAAATTCCATTTTGTGAAATCTGAACATAATCCCAGTCTGTTTGACCATTTCACTATATTCCCATGTTATGCCAGTATTGTCTCATTTTCATAATCCAGATCTACTCCCATTTGAGCATTCTGAATATATTCAAAGTTTGCAAAAACCGGCAAACATCCAATTTAACAATCCCAATGCATCCCCATCTTTCCAAATTCATGTAAACTCCATGTTTGTGCAATGCAGTCAGACAATCTCAGTACATGTTCAGTTTGCATAATACCATTTTATTTCTAGATAAGAACACCATATTGTTTAATCTCAATTTTCAAAATTGCAATATATTATTATATCATGTGACGTGCAGTTCATATAGCACACCTTTGCCAGTAGGTCAACATCATGGTGCTGTTAATTTTCCCATGTGATCAATAATTGCCCGAGTTGTTATTGGTAGTAATGGTGTATATCTTTGTGTAGGTGTGCGGAAAGTTGTAGTAGTCGGTCAGGAACTTCTTTTTGTTTTTTGTTTATTGAATTAAAGTGCAAATTGGTTAATTAAAACCTCATACACTATATAGAGTAACAGCCATATATAATAAAGTAGAAATTACTTTACAATATCTCACAGCACTCACTGCAAGCACAATGGCATAATAAAACCATAACATGTTACATCAAAACATTAACACAATGAACACATATGAACACATCCATATTCTACATTATTTCAAAGGGAGGGATATACAGTTTTAAACAATTATTAAAACAATCCCCAATTATTAAAACAATCTGCATCCAATAGTAATAAGAGAGGAGGTAAGATTAACATTAAAAATGATCAAACATTTAAAAATTGCTCTCTTCCATATCTAAAAGCCTGCACCAACATATACCATTATTTCTGCCATGTAGATGATCGACCAAAACTGGTCCGACATTATCATTCTTAAGTCACTCACCAGTTTACCATACCCCTTATGATACCGTTCTTGAAACTTTCCACACATAGGCCCTCATTACGACCCTGGCGGAATTCGGAAAACGATGGCGGAAATGCAATACCGCCATCGAATAACGCTCGGTGCGACTATGACCCGTCACCGCAAAGTACGATGCCATTAGCGACACCGTAGTGAACGCCAACGCTAACTGCACCAAGCACGCGCGCGCGCGCCATGCCAAACCGTAAACACCACCATGGCGCAACGGTACGCCAATTCCGACCCCAGCGGACATGTACCTAACGCCATCAAGCATGGCGGAATGCACCATTCCGCCATGGTGAGAAGTACGGCATCGCGAATCAACCGTAAACGGCCCCACTGACTGCCCGTACACCGCTCCCTGCCCACAAAGTACAACTCCCCGTAGGTGCAACGAAGCCACAATGCAACCAGTGAAATGCACAAGTCACCCATGCATGCCAACGAACAAATGAACCTTAAGAGGGGCCAATGGGAGCTGCAGGGCACGGATGGCACGAATACAGAAGCCATCCCAATGGACATGACCACAGTCCCCCACCAAGAAACGCACGCAAACACAGGCACCTGTGACCAGCAATATTCAGAAAATCACAACATTCCACCAGTCCACCTGGCTGACCGGCATCTGTCACACAAAACCCAATCCCCCGCCCCTGAGCATGACAACATTCAAACTGTCATATTGGCAGCCCCCATCCCTGACCTCACGGGCTTCGTAGGCAAACGCGCCCAGTACAGGACCACCCAACAAAACTCCGAAGCTGGAACCCAATGCAGATCCCCTCACAATACATCGCTCCCCAAATAGGAATATGCCACATCACTTGCAAAGAAGAACGCTACACGGCCCATATCAGAATAGAATTTTAATGCACATCAATATCACCAAGCCCATACAGCCATCAGGCCATGAACTCCAAAACACATTTCACCATTGTGGGCTGCATCCGCAAGAAATGACCAGCCACTACTCGTGTGACGCCCTGTTCCCTCATGGTACACAGAGCCACATACACGTACGAAAAGGCAACATGGAAGCGCACAGAACCGCAGGGCCGACCCAATGGGGAGGCACTAGTCCAGCTGAAAGGCCGAAATGTTGCTCTGAGCCACCAGTACTGCGTAAGGGCATGTGGCCCATTGGCGATCGTCCCATAAGATCGTAATGCTGCTCCACTGATTAACACGAAGCAGCAGGTGTCGGGAGTAAAATCCATCTGCAGGAGTGGCATACAGATGGCAGTGGCAAAAGGGGAGGAGATACCTGTCAACCAAAAGAAAAGAAACAGAATAGAATGGCCATCAGAACTACATTCGAACAACTCACTTCAATGATCACACTAGATCCACAGCCATATGCATGCAAGCCCACTCCAAAGGATCATCACCACCCCAAAACCACTTGCGAATCATAACTATCTATATCGAGGTGAAAACACCATCACAAACGAGTGTACCTGTGCATGCGCCTGTGAAAACAGAATCCTTCAGATGGGATTGGTAACGTGCATGGACACAAGTGTCTGAAGGCGCGTCAAGACAGGGAGGGCTCAACAAGGCCAGATAGACGATGGTCCCACTATGGCAGCCCTGCATCACATAGCGCAGGGGGGGCGGACAGATCCCAAGAAGCCCTGTACATGGCAAACACTGTATCAAATCACCTGCCCATGCATCCATTCATCATTCCCTCATCCCGTAATGAAAACGCCTGAATATTTACTCACATAACATTAGAAATATCCATTGAGTCTGTGCGTTATGCAGCCTGCAAAATCCACAGTGCCCCAGCACGTAATTCCAGTCTAGTGAAGTAACATGTATTTGGGAACGTCCTGCCTTATCGTCCACTACGCAATTGCGCATCCCATACTATTCATATCAATCATAGCATTCTCGCCATGGCCCCTGTCCCAAGGACATTGAACAATAGAACGTTATATTTGCAGTCAGACCTGTGGGCATCTCCTCGCCGCTAGCTGAATACCGAAAGCGCCGCCCTTCGAATTCCTCATTTGCAACATCACGTCGAAGAGGCATCTGTGGCCGTTTGAAAACACTAATTAATCCATCGAGTGCGGCTGTGTGTGAAAATGGCAACTGCCTTCACCAGTCGTTGCAACTCGGTACAGTGATGAATGAGGGCCCACCGTTACTCGAGTACTACGTTCCACTGACCCTTCACAACTCTGTTCGCGACTGCACAGATAGTATGTGAAACAATGGGACCACAACAGAATGAACATATCAACCAATGTTACACGGCCATCGGGTACAAATACAAGATTGCAATAGCAAGATGCCATTCCACGAATTGCAGCGTTGTGCGCGGGACGTGCTCGGCCAAAGGGGAGAGCAGTTTGCACAGGTGGAATGAATCACCACAGGTGGAGGCCATTCAGCCTGGAAACACATACATTGCACAGCCAGTCTCCTCCCACAACCACACCGAAATGCTACCGGCAGGACTCGCGATGTTGGCCCTGGGGGACCTGATAGCACTGCAAGTACTCCAACTCCAAGAAGAAGACGAACACCAACTACAACCGGCCGCACGGAGGAGACGCAGGAGGAGGAGGAGGCCAAGGCAGGGCCAGCAAGGGCCGCCAGCACAGCCACTACCACCACGCAGGCAGCCCGCAATCCCACGCCTCCGAGCACATCCGTTCAACCTCACTGATGAGCAGATCCACACCCTCTACCGTCTGGACCGGGACACCATAACCGCCATTGTGGACATGACACAGGCTGACCTTGTCAGCATGATAGATAGCCCAACCGCCATCCCACCCCTACTGAAGGTGGTGTCTGTACTCCACTTCCTGGCCACAGGCACCTACCAGCACACAGTCGGACAGTTGCATGGCACTTCTCAGCCACTGTTCTCACGGACACTATTGCAAGTGCCCGATGCCCTCCTGCAGCACGCAGACGACTACATCTCTCTACCACGCTCGGAGCAGGAAATTACCAACACAAAAGTGGGATTCCATGCACTTGGCGGCATACCGGGTTGCATTGGTGCCATCGACTGCACCCATGTGGAATTGGTCGTCCCACATGCCATGGAGGCCCAGTACCGCAACCGAAAACAATTTCATTCCCTGAATGTACAAATGGTGTGTGACTCCAACAGGATCATTACACATTGTTGTGCCCGATTCCCTGGATCAACCCATGATTCTATGGTCTTGAGGAACTCAACAATACCACGCTACATGGAGCGACACGCAGGGAACAGATCCTGGCTACTCGGTGAGTCTCATTTCATGCATGATGATGTGGGGTATGTGATGCGGCAATGACCTGGCAGGAAGGGGGGGGGTGCGTACGTAGCAATGGCATTCCACATAATTCGTTTATCGTCCACATACAGGTGATGCTGGATATCCACTGAAGAGATGGCTCCTCACACCAGTCCGGAACCCACGGGACCAGCATGAGGAGGACTACAACCATGCCCACTCACGTATCCGTGTAGTCATTGAACAGGCATTCGGCCTACTGAAGGGTCGTTTCCGCTGCCTCAGCAGGTCTGGCGGGGCACTCCTGTACCGCCATGAGAAGGTTGCAAAGATGGTGATGGCATGTGTCATGCTCCACAACATGTGCGTACGTAGAAATGTGCCCATGCCCCCTGACGCAGAACTGCAAGCACCTGAAGATGGTCATGATGAGGGCGGGGATGTGGCAGCACCTCAAGGAGTCTGCGAGGCACCGGAGGCCCGTGACATTCGTCAGCATCTCATTGATGTATGCTTCTAGCACTCACGCCTGGTGGCTGATACATGGACACGGGACTCGTGGCACTGTGTGTGTCTGGGACATGCACAATATGGACTGTACGCCTATGATGGCCTAGTACACAAAGATCAATGTCCACACATCTCATTGGTTGATCGTGCACTTTTTATGGCATATGTGATATCATGTTGTACACCCTATCGACCCGCCACCCAAGTGAGCCCAACACACCCCCTCCACCCTCCCACCTCCCCCCCGAACACCAGTGTCCAAAGATGCTCATCGTCCGTGGGCAGTCGCTATTGCAAGCCCCCTCTGCGGGTATCAGGGGCACCCCTGCCTGTGGAGCGCAGGTTCCTCCCAGATCTACGTTGGGGGCTGCCCTGGACGGAACTTGCAACGGATGATGTCTCTGCCTGCTCACGTCCATGCATGTCCCTAAGGGTTTGCGAGAGCTCAGTGAGCACACGGCGCACTGCGGCAAGTTCACCACATACGTCTTTGGACGTCGCATGCAGTTCCCCCCTCAGGCTCTCGGTGCTTCTCTCCATTTGGACTCTCAGGCTCTCGGTGCTACTCTCCATTTGTGCCCTTAGTGTCTCTGTGCCTCTCTCCATTTCTGCCCTAAGTGTCTCAGTTGATGTTTCTATGTCTGCCTTAGTGCCCCCACATTCATCGGCATGGTCCTTGAGGAGCGTGGCCAGTTGCTGCTGTTGCACGATTAACTGGTCGAGGGACTGTTGCCTCTGCTGGGCCATGGCCATTTGCGGGGGTGTCACAGAGGGGCTGTTGTCCTCATGTTGCCCTGCCACAGGGCTTGTGGGGGATGGCCAGTCGTCGTCTTGTGGGTGCCCCTGCGTGGTATCCTCATGTAGTACGGGATGGAACAGACAGGGGGATTGGGACAGGTCATGGATGGATCTGACTTCGACATCCCCGTCTTCTGTGTCGGAGCATGCTGCCATCAATGGGGTGTCACCTATGGTGCTGCTGCCACCGGAGGCAGTGCCTTCTGTGGCATCCGTTGGGGGGACCTGTGGTGGTGGTGTTGTGGGCATGCTGGCTGCTGGGGTGCCTGTTGATGTTCCCTCCTGTGTGCTGCCACCTGATTTGTGCTGCTGCCGTGTCTTGATGCGTGCAGCTGAGGTGGAGGGTCTTTGGCCGTTTGTCTTGGCCCTCTTTGCAGGTGTGCTGGTAGGGGTGTCCTGCAGCTCGTCGTTTGGATCGGACCCTGTGGTGGAGTAAAGGAGGGCGAGGGTTATTGGTGGGTCTGTGGGAATTGGAATGGCATTGTATCACATGCATTGGGGTGGTACCTGAGGGTGATTTGGGTCGGGGCCTTGGAGGTGCTTCCATTTGTGTGTGGAGTGAGGGTGCAGTTGTTTGGCAGCCTGCAGTTAGGGTGTGCCTGCTGCACGTGTAGTGCGTGTTTTAGGGGTTTTTAATTATTTATGTATTTATTGTGGGTTTTAACGTGCGCTATCAGGCCAATGTGTGTGGACGTTCTCCTGGACATGTGTTTCTGTTGCACTATGGGGACACATGGTGCTTCACATGGATGGACTTTGTGGTTTTGGCATTGTTTCATTAGGCCCACCTACCTGATTCTTCGGATGTCTGCACTCCTTTCTCCATCCCTCCGACTCCCTCTATGCTCTCCATTCCGATGGTGGAGGCACAGATTTTTTCCCAGGGGGTCAGCTTGATTGGTGATTCCGACCCTCCCCCGGTGGCTGTGGCAATGTTGCGGTTGGCAGAGAGTATGCTGCGGACGCGTATCCGCAGGTCGTCCCATCGCTTACGGCATTGCTGTGGGGTGCGGGGTGCGGTCCCCACCGCACTTACCCGCTGTGCCACCAGAGCCCATATGGCCTTCTTGTTTGCGAGTGCCGTCCTGGTCATTTGCGTGGAGAAGACGACGGCAGCATTCTCCTGGAGGGTCTCTGTTAGCACGGTGAGTTCCTCACGGGAGAAGTGGACCTGCCGCTTGCGGTCGCACGCTTTCTTCGCTACTTTTCCCATTTTTCTTGGTTTCGCTAGGGTGGATGACGGGTTGGGTTGTGTCTCAGGGTGGTGATTTTAGTGGTTGTGTGGTTTTAGTGGTTTTATAGGTGTACGGCGGGTTGTTTCCCGTTCCGGGCCCGTGTTTTAACTTCCGTTTCCGTATATTTCCGGTCACCGTACTTTACGGTAGGCGCACACTGCGGTGTCCGCTGTGATGGGTGGCGGTATTGCACCTAGGGCGCCGTACGGCGGCGGTGTGGGCCGTTTTGGGGTCATTTCCGCCATCGCGGACTTTGCACTTCCGCCATGCCGTGGTGCTCGTGCCCGATGGGTCGGAATGGGCCGCACTTTGCTCCTTCTTGCAATGGCGGAAACGCTATTTACGCTGTGGCGGTCCGGTCAGTCACTTTCCGCCAGGGTCGTAATGAGGGCCATAGTGAGTATATGTCTTATTGATTCTACCTCACTGTGGCAATGTCCGCACAATATTTCTTCCATTGGTATGCCCGTCCAGGCACCCGTATATTCCTTACATGGAAGAATGCTAAACCGGAGTAGTATAATAAATCTCACCAACTCTATGTTTCCGGTTTTTAACAGATAACACTGTGTGGTTGCATGTTCTAGACCTTGTGATGTGTATAAGTCATATTGTTTCTTTTTAGTATTTAGTAAAGCAAGTCAAATTTTCACCCATATCCCAAACCAGTGCTTTCTTTTTAAGGTGCTTAAGTATAGTATTAACTTCCCCTTTTTCGGTGGGCAGTTTCACATGTATTTAGTTGGGAAAGGAGAGTGTTATATCTTTCAGGCCTGCCATATAGGCATTCAGTTTATCTTTCTCATTCGTATTTTTACCAATGAGCTTCATTAAGCTCTCTTCCTCTCCCTCCCACATCACAATCTTTATATAAAGCTTACAGCACTGTATTTCCCACAGAGTTTCTAAGGCAGTCAGCCCCAGTTCACACCTTATAGCTTCGATAGGCGTTGACCTTGGCAGGCCCAACAACGGTCTCCACAACTTCCCTTCGAGCGTCCTTAGATTATCCATATGTTTCCTTCCCACTGATACCAGAGCATATAATGCCCCTGGGATAATACAACTTTTTATAGACTTTTGGATGTCCTTCTATGGAAGATCCACCCTTACCTGACTTATATCTTCTCATGACATTCCATGTCTTTGTCACTTTTGACTCTGCCACCTTATAGTAGAAATCATGGGTGGGGTTGTTCATAATTGGTATGCACAGATAGGGATAAATATCCACCACCTCAAGTATTTCTGAATTTATCTTCCATCGAAAAGTAATTTTATCTTTCTTCCTTTTTGACCCTCCAAACACCATTATCTTGGTTTGACTTATATTGATGCTCAAGATATTCTTTTTGGAATATAGGTATAACACATTTAGCATCTTCTGTAAACCCACCAGTGTTTTATCGAATAATATTGTGTTGTCTGCATAAATAAATCAGCTGATACCTAACCCTCCTACATTTGGTGGGAAGTTATTTATTCCAGAGTATCTATCCCAAAAGTCTGACACATAAAGATTATACAGCACCGGCGATGTCACACAGCCCTTTTTAAGGCCCATATTAGTTTTCATTACCGGAGAGATCTCATCCCCTTTGCCCACACTAATAACAACTGTGGTATCCCTATACATTTCTTTCAAAAAATGTAGGGTCAGTGGGCATATTTTTCTATCCTTCTGTTTTTTCCAGAGTTTATCTCTATCGACACTGTTGAATGCCTTAGCGTAGTCAATATAGCACACATAGAGTCTTGTACCTTTTTTATCCATGGTATCAGAAGTTATGTGGTTGAGTATTACCAGATTGTCGAGTATGCGGTGGTCTTTTCTGAACCCTGTTTGTTGTATAGGGAGTAAACCTTTCTCTTTACTCCATTTATTAATGCTACCTACTAACAGAGTGCAGAACATTTTGCAGCTTCTATCGGCCATAGCTAATAACGATAGTTGAAGGGATTCTTTCTGTCCCCTTTTTTAAAAATTGGTACAACTTTGGCTTCATGCCAATGGTCCAGAATTATACCCTTATTCCATATAGCAGTGAATAGCTGAAATATAACACTGCCCATTTTTGAGGGTAACGTTTAATTATAATGTTAGCTAACCCGTCAGGTCCTGTGGCTCTGGATGCTTTCATTTTGGTTATTATTTCCAGTATTGCAGAGATTTTGTAGGGGAAATTATTTCTCCTGTTGTCCCAACAGTTTCTATATGTACTATCTATCCTATTTTCTATATAAAAAGCCTGGAGATGTATTTTAGCCAAGTATCCTGTCCTGCATCATTATTTTCTCTATTGCAATCTTCCAACAGGTACTGCTGTTTTACAAAGCACTTATATAATCCTCCAGTTTTTATTGTTAATATTATGTTTATGTGCTTTGAGCCAGTTTTTATATTTGGTCCGGAAAGCCTTAATTCTTAAAAATGTCTCGTCTTTCCCTACCCCATGATGCTATTTAAGGAACTTAGCAGCCATTCCCATAACCTTGCCCGGTTTTAAGGAGGCTGTCCTTGAAGGGAGTTGCTGCCCAACTGGCACTTCCCAATGAAATCTCATCTGGGTTGATGAGGTCATTGTAGTGTGTCTGTCTGAGTTCCTGGATGGTGGTGTCACTATAGGCAATGCCAGCTCCCCTTCACAGATATAACCCCTGCTTGCAGTATACCATTACTGCTCCTGTTTACTATTGCACAAATCTAGAATAGTTACAGTTTCAAGATCCCAGTGTATACAGTCCGGCAATCCCAATATCAAACCAGTATCATAATCCCAACATTCACACAGTTATACAATGGCAGTAACCTTTCATTTTTTACCTGCCCCAACGTCCCCCAATTTACCCTATGGTAGTATTTTCCACATTTTAAAATTCCAATATTTTTGTTCAGTACCCCAGTATACACAACACCCGTATATTCTCATTTTATGATTACACAATTCCAGTATACCACATATTTACTATTCCACATTTACAATTACACAATTTCCAATGTGTTCACAGTTTGTAAAATCCCAGACATTCTCTGTTATAAAATCCCAGTGGTATGTTCTGTCTGAGTTTAGCCCACACCAGTAGATTCCCACTTTGACAACGCCAGTGTACTCACTTCCAGCAACACAAACCCACTACACTTTCAGTTTGAATAATTCCAGTATATTCCCAGTTTGCACACTACCAGTATGCTTCCAGTTGGATTGCAATCCTCTTTACCACTTGTAGCCCCCTCCTCCCACCTCAGACACACTCTTTCTCCTCCCCAGATGTAATTCTCTTTGCCTCCTCGCTTCTACCAACCACCTATGACAATCTCCTCTTCCTCCTGATGTAATTCAGGCTGCCTCCACTCCAACAACAACCATTTCTGCAAATGTCATCATCCTCCTACTGTAATTCAGTCCACTTTCCTTCCTCTACCAACCGCCCTTGACAATTTCCTTTTCCTCCTTCTAATGTAAATCTCCCCACACCCTATCCACAGCCTTTTCTCTCCAGCTTTCTCCTCCACTCCCACCACCTTCTGGTCTCCTTCGCCGTGACTTCAAAGGCTTCTTCTTCAACTCCACCTTCCAAACCCAACCACCAGCTTCTTCCTCCAACAATGAGAAAGCCTGGGCAGAACATGCTTTTAAAAAGGAACAACAAATTATCCTATAGAGGACTATCTGATGTCAACGCCATTTAATTTGACTTTGACTCAGAGCCATCAGGTTAGAATGCCCACATTTTTAACAACTTGAAGAGAGGGTCCCACAAATACCCCTCCTCACCCCCATGAACATGACAGGAAGAAGAGCCAGGAACACTCAAAGTCACCCATCTTATTTCGGACAAATCCCAAGTGCACCACTGGCTGACACGTACACAGAAAGGTATACCCTCAGTCAAGCACACAGACCCAATCCAGTGCATATCCTTTCAGGAACAGGTGACTCAATGGAGATTGTGGAGGGGAATATCCTAATGGACTGTCTTGATTAAAGTGCCAAGAAGCCACAATGCTGACATCACTAGTGACACCACGACAAAGCAACGTTGGTCATGAAGCACACTCGCAGCCCTGCACTGCATTACATGAACAAACATTTGCATACATGTAGAACATGCTTACACAGTTCTATAGTTAGAGGACGTATACATATACATACTGTCGAAGCTTTTATTATTTTTCTAATTAGCCAAATGCATTAACGCAGAAACGCAAGGCAACAAGAGATCCTGAGCAAGCTTGCAGATATGGCAACTAGCCCTGTGGGACTACCAGAGTATATATGGAGCCTGATAGGACCATGTGTGACTAATCTATAGGAAACCTAGCATAACATGAACATGTATAAATCACATTATAAGTCTAAGAAAAATTACAGAAGGCCTCAAGCCACAGAACAAATACAGAAGGAGCAGGCTCAGGCTGCACAAAACACAGACTGAGCTCGCCGCCAAGGTCAGAGATAAACAGTCACATTCCAAATTCTAGACGACAAGGGACCAGCTGCAGAAACATTGAATACATTCTCATAAATGCAGACCCAAGAGCTCGTTTTGTGGTCCACAAGCAGGTGATGCAGCCGAACTAGACAATGGGCATTCACCCATGGTGGGAAAGCAAGCCGATCCCAGCAGGTGAACCAACTGTTGCAACGTGGAGACGCACTCTCATAGGCAAAGGTGGTATACTATCAGATACAATTCAGACACATAGTAGTTTCACATCACCTTGAAGAGCTCCACAGAGAGCTGAGAACCAAGTCAGATTCCAGGCCTAGGGGACCAACTCCAGCCAATCATGAGGCAGAAATCCAGGGGTGAATGGCGAGGGGTAAGAGCCAATGGTTAGTGCACTACGCTGCAACAATGTAATAGATAGTTTCTTGGGGACGGGTCAGGCCCGCCACTGACATGCGAGGACCAGTAGAATAACCCCTACAAGGGTTTTCCATAAGGGTTGCCACTCTCAGCACCCAACCAGCATTGGGGATAGGTTTTCGGGGAAGGGCCCAGGTGATGACGCCATATCAGAACAAAACTGGGGAGCATGCGTTGTAAAGTTGAGATGTACTGGAGAGTCCTAATTGTCTTGTATGATCCCTGTTGTTTTTTTTGTAATAAACCACAGTCCCAGCTTGCCTTTGGCTGAGTCCTCTGTTTATTGTGGGGAAGGGTGTTGGGCCCTTGTGAGTCAGATGGACCCCCAGACTACCTCTGGCATACCCGGGAACAATCCGAACAAGTTGGTAGGAGAATCGATGGTTGGGCTAAGCTAGCCCGGCACGAAGCAGACTCTCCAGCTGAAGAGCCTGAAGGCTGCGGGACACCTCACGGGTTTCGAGAGAACGGGGAAAGCATGCCCCATGTAAAGACCATCAGGAGCCAGCCTGGGGAATATCCTGCATGCAGTCCGTGATGAGTCCAGCAGACCAGAAGGGTGAAGTGGCTACTTTGGAGGACGTGGCAGCCGAGCAGTGTCAGCAGAACACGGAGAGTAAGTATTGACGCAGCCACACAGCAATTGAGGGGACAGGGCAAGTAAAGGGTGTGTGAGGGCGGTATAGAGTATTGTTGAGTTTAGTAGGGACAGCATCAGAGGTAGGTGTCATTTTTCGTGGTTAGGGCACATTTGGTTTCGAGATAAAACTTTCTGGTGAACAACCTAGACTATTGACTCGAGGGCTCAGAAGAAAGAAGTATGTAAATAGTGGATTTCCTGTGGATTGGGAATTTTAGCTCAGGTCAGAGATGACGGGATCCCCGTAAGGATTAGAAAAGGGAGCTGGCCTAGATTGCGGAAAGTGATTCGCCTGATTAAGTCTCGAGGAGGCAGTTGCTTGCAAGGTGAGGCTGCAGGTACAGATCGAGCACAAGAAAATATTGGCATACTCTGCTAGGAGGCAGGAAGACAGCTGTGGGATCTGTGTTGGGGTTGTATATATTTGTGGGGCAACATGGATCTTCTAGTACTGGGTGTGCTGTAAGTGAGTTGTTGCACTACCTTGTTTAGTGAATTAGTGACATCACCCGTAGGTTTGTGCATAGGACATGGAGAGCACAAGGTGTTGTGGACACGGTAGTGAGAAACTTGAGAAACTTGAAATCGAAGATTTGTGGATGTGCCTGAGGAGGCGAAGAGCTGTGAGAGGGCGGTGCGCAGAGCACGCCTGACAGGTTGCTGTGGAGCCAGAGAGGCTCAAAGTAAATTGAAAGAATTGCCATTATGTTGTATTTTTCCCCTAACAGCGGAATATCAAAACCCTCCCCTTGAGGTCAAGTAAGAACAAACGCAATTTATCAATGGAAGTGTGGGAGCGACATGCCCCTTCAGCACTTATGTAAGACTCTTGTGCCCTATAAGGACAAGATTTGTAAATATAGCATGGAATGGACTAAAAGCACCAAGGGCAAATTGACTAAACCATGGCCACAATGTGGATGTTTCTCCAAGGATGTGCATCAATCACTACTGACACACTTAAAGGGCACCTTTAAGGGGAAGAAGCTATCAAGCTGCATGGCAATATTCCAGTTATGGCGGATGTTCCTGGAGGGCGAGGGGGATGCGGCAAGGCGTCAATGGATGCTGAGCCAGCAGGAGGCACAGGGGCCCATGCCCCCCACCCTCCACTCCCCCACCCTCTGAGGACACAGACAATGAGAAGGGGATGTACCCACTACAGGAGCTAAAAGCAGCAGAGGGGTATTAAAACCCGATATTTAATCCACCACCACATACCAAGGAGGAAGGACAGAGAGGAATGGGGAAGCCGATCGGCGGAAAGGGAGCGAGCAGTGAGGTGCAGGGGGGCATGAAGGAGGGGCTAGACAGCATAGCCACAAATGAGTGGGTAGAGTGACAGATTCTCCTAAAGCTAGAAGGGAAGATAACAGGAAAGGCAGCGGGGGTAGCCAAAGAAATAGAGGGCCTTCAGGGGAGCAGTGAAGCTAGGAACTGGGCGGAAATAATGGATGAAGCTGACAGAGAAGAGAGGGAAAGAGAAGAAAGACTAGCAAGGGAGTGCAGAGAGAGGAAGAGGGATGAAAACAAAGAGCAGGAGCAGCGAGAATGGAGGAGGAAGGAGCAAGAAGAGATTGAGAAATGAAGGGAAGCAGATGAGAAGGAAAAACGAATGTTAGTGGACAGAGAACGGAGGAAGTGGCAGATAAAGCGAATAGCATGAGAGCACAGACGCAAGGAGGAGGAGCACGTGATCAAAGAAATAAGAGCACGATAGGCACTGGGCACATGGAATAGCATGAGCATAGGGGTAGGAGGTAGACAAGCAGAGCCAGACAGCACAACCCTGCCAAGCAGGACCATATGGAGATAAGGGTGGTATAGATTTGATTGACTCCAGAGGAAAGCCTGAGTAAGACAGGACCTCTAGGAAACTGAGCTTCTTGGACTATTTTTGCAGCAATATGGAGACAGATTCAGAAGAAGACCAGGGGGAAGTTGGGACGAGAAAAGAGGGCGACCTAAGTATAGGTCTCCATGGGACAGTGCAGAAAGAGCGTGACATGGGAAGGGGGGTGAAATACAGGGATGACAGGGATGATAAGATGCCATGGACCAGAGCAGCATCACACAACTCTGACAGTTTGCTCCCATACATTGAGAGACTTAGGGCTCTCCCGGGAGGAAGGAAGAGGGAGACCGCTATAGTGTGTTCTAACACTAAGATCACAGGGGAATCGGACCGGGGTGTGTGACTGCCCAGAAGAGCGCTAGTAGACATATACAGTGACATCAGAGATGCTGGCAAGCAGATCAGACTGACTCGAGGAGTGAGCAGGGAGGTAGGGTTCACACAGCTGCCTCTATTGGAAAAGGGAGGGGCGGTGACCTCAATATATACCATGGATACACATTGACAAGAAAAACGTGAGATGTGGGCTACCGTTGTTAATCGCGGCTGCGGGGAAATAGATAAATGAAATGGAGAAAATGACAGCTGGACAGAGGCTAGCAGTGGAGGACGTAAAGGGACTATTATTGCCGATCCTTTGGGAGACCGCTGATGATGTATGGAAAAGGGCAGGGTTTCCAGGAGTGACCATCCAGGACACTGCACAACATTTGCAAACTGAAAGGCTGCCGTATGGCAAGCTCTAAAGACACAATACCCAGACATGTCAGACATTAGTGCGATTATGGCTTGCAAGATGGGGAAAGTTGAAGACCTCTTACATTATATTAAGCAATTCAAGAGCTTTGGCGCCTTGAAATGTGAGAACCGTGGGACAAAACAGTAGCTTTATCTTACCACATATTGTGCCATGGGTTGTCAGGACTGGTGCAGAAACAATTTAAGAAATTAGTAGGCATGGATGCAAAACCTTGACCAGAAATAAAGCTCACGATAGTACACCATTGTAGGCTATTGCAAGAGCAAATGAGGAAAAAGCATGAGGAAAGAAAGCAAGAGGAAGCGAAGTTAGTGCAGAAGAAAGTATCAAAGTATGCCTTGGAAGGGGCGCTACTGACGAGCGCAAGGGGACAGGGAACACCACAACAACAGTATACACTGCTGTCCACGGGGGAGGATTCATGGGGTGGGGGAACATGCAGCACAGGCTTTTAGGAAGAGGGGGGCCAAACAAGGGACGTGGATATGGGCCACAGATACATCACAACCAAGGGAGGTTTCCAGGAGGGTTTCAAGGTTATAGGCAGCAGGTGCAGTAGGGCCCTGGGGATTATTCTGGGGGTTTCCAAGGGTAAGGGAGGGATCCACCACAGTGCTGGTTGTGCAGGCAGATAGGACACATTTCAAGTGTGTGCAGAAGCAGGGGGTATATGTGAGCAAGTTAAGGTTGTTACTGACAAGGAGACAGACAGGGACGATCGTCCCTGCCATGGATAGACTAATGATGTGAGCTGACTCTTGCTTGGGGATCACACAGTTCCCTTATTGGAAAAAGGGGGAGCAAGACCACAGTATATCCCATGACCACAGATGGACAAGGATAATTTAAGGTGTAAGCTCCCGAGTTTGACTTTGGGCGTTGGGAAATGGATATGTGATTTAGAAAAAATGACAGGAGGAACACGCTGGCCATAGGGAACATAAAAGGTATCCTGGCAGCTATTCTTGGGGAAAGAGCTGATGACATATGGAGGCGAGCAGGATATTCAAGTGTGACAGCACAAAACACAGCTCATGATGGAGCACCGTTTAATAATTGTAGAGCAGACGTGTGGAGGGCTCTCAGGGTACAGTACCCCGATACATCAGATATGTGTGCAATTATGACATATAAGATGAAGGAAGATGAAGACCAACTTGAAACTTGCGAGCTGTGGGAAAAGAAACTGGCATTATTTTACCACATTTTATGCCAGGGGTTGCCTGAGCCAGTGCAGAGGTAGATAAAAAAACAAGTATGGATGGAAGCAAAACCATGGGCTGAGATAGAGCTGGCTATAGTACACCATTGTCGGTTATTACAAAAGAAAAATAGGAAGAAAGATGAGACTAGGAAAATCGCAGAAGCCAAGTTAGTTCAGAATTTTTTTTCTAAATATGCCATAGAAGGGGTGGTATTGACAACTGAAGAAGGATTGGGAATGCAGGAAGCAATGGGTACATCGCAGGTGAGTAAACAGCACACGATGGATGAAGGTGGATCCGGGTTCGTGCCACGAAGCAGAGGTATGGGCTATAGAGGAAGAGGAGGTGGATTCCAAAATAATCAAGGTGGGTTTCTGAATACACAGAATGTGAATCAGAGTACCCAGGGAGGATATAACCAAGGGGGACGTCTCAGATGGGCACCACCAGTTTGTTGGACTTGTGGGATGACAGGGCATATTACACGCGTATGTGGAAGCCAAGGACATTTACAAAATGGCCAGTTTTCAAGAGGGGGACAGCTTATCATTTACCATATAGCACACAAACTAGAGAAGGGCTCGCCCAAGATCACACATTTTATCAGACACACGCGTAGAGAGTACAGCAGCTACAGCAACAGGAATGAGTGCAAATGAATCCACCACAAGGGCAGTCACAACACGCCCCTATGCAGACAAAACAGTATGCAAACACAAGACAAATGCTGACACCCAGAATAGGAGGTGTCACTATGATAAAGGACGGGGATGAGCCTGTACCCACAATAGGACAGCTCACAGGGTGACTTGATGTGTTCAATACTATCTGTGAGACCAGACCCCCAAGAGGAACCAGGGGTCGATGTGACAATAGGAGGCACATCATTTTCTTTTCTAGTAGACACTGGAGCTACTCGTTCATGTATACGAGAGGGAAAATATCCAATGTCGGGAATTGCCATGAATGCTCAAATGTTCTCTGGAGCTATGAGTCGAGTTCCTTTTACTAATGAATTACCAGTCTCTCTAGGAAAGTGTGACATGTCCGTTCCTTTTTTTTATTGACAACTGACACCAGTTAACATTTTAGGAAGAGATTTGATGACAAAACTAAATATTCACTGATTAAGGGATAGTGTGTTCCACTCCAAAAATGCACTTTTTAAACATGGGTGAATGTATACTGGTGTTCACATGGCAAGTGGCTCTATGAGGTGTTCCAGTAGACCCAGAGATTTTTCTTTATGGAGTGAGCATTCTACTGACATGGCTACCTGGCTTGGTGGGAAAAATTGTGAGAATACTTGATGAGTTTTTGTTTAGACCACAAATTCCTATGGACGAAGAGGGGGTACCGACTATCCTTATAGAATTAGAAGCAGTAAAGGGAAGTACCAATGGTTGAAGGAGTAGCCGATGAGGGTAGACCATGGAGGACAGTAATAGCTCTTGAGGAAGGGTACAGATTGGCATAACTGCTGATGACATGTTCAGGGAAGACCGGATAGATGATGAAGTGGTGTTCTTTATGAGCATCACATACTGTATAAGGATGGAAAAGAGGGAAGTCCCACAGTGAATGGCGATAATGCGGCAGCATCCAGCATTTTTTCAGGAAGACTTGGAGAAGGTGCCAAGCGTATTTTGGACCACAGGCCCTTATGACATAGGTTTATTTAAGGGAATAGGGGAAGTTAAAATAAATCTTAAACAGCTGCATTACTCTGCGCATGTAACTAGGGAGAGTCTTGCTGCTACGATTGCGGAAGACAGGGTGATTCCAAATTTGTTGGAGCACGTTGCACTATTTATGGTAAACTGCATTGTGTGTCAAACGTTTACTGCTGAGCATACACTGAGACCAATTAGAGAGGTAATAAGTATGTAATGGATATAGGTATCTATTAGTGGTGGTGTGTCCCTTCTCCAGGTGGATCAAGGCAGGCCATGTACACACACTGATGTCACTTGTGCAGCAAAGTGTTTAGTGTGTAAATTCTGGTGTGTGTGTGTGTGAAGTGCTGAGATCTGACAATGGGCCATATTTTGTTAATGAGCTATTTGAAAAAACAGGGCTTCTATTGAATATAAAGCACACGTTTTCTTCTGCTTATCACCTGCAAGCAAACGGCATATGTGAGAGACTCAATGGCCTTCTTAAAGAATTGACTTTGAAGAAAGGATGGCTATACTGCCTTCCTTTAGCCTTATATGCTCTTCGGAATCAGCCAGGATTAGACCATCACCTCACCTCTCATGAACTAGTGACACGGCGGCATGTGAGAACGCCCCTTACTCCTCGATCTAGGAGTAAAGTTGATGCCCAAAGTGTAGCTTAAACTTTAAGTGATGAATTGCATGACTATCTTCGAACTCTGAAACACTTGCATACGAGCGCGATATAAATAAAATATCATATCATATCATTTGACATGTATGACCTCTAGCATCTCTCTCATTTCAGAGCAAATCAAGCACAAGGTCTCTGAACACAGAAGAAGACAATTCAACAAACAACCCAAGGCAACTACTATCAGCACCTAAGTTATATGTTGGAGGCCTAGTTCTCAGTAAAAGGTTTACTAGAAAGTGGTATAAGCCACGATTCAATGGTCCCTTTTGTGTTGAAAATATAACCCCTTCAGCTGTAAAGGTCCAAGGAAGATGAGCTTAGCTTCACCTGAGTGATGTAAAAGCCTACAAAGGTGTGACCCACCCTCCCACCATTGGCAAGAAGAAGAATTTCAATTGATGACGAAGAAGAAGGACGATGAGGTAACCATCTGAAAATACAGCTTTTGTATTGAACTGAGATTCAGTGGACACTCCTTATAGATATTTTAGCAGGAGTGTAAAGACTTGCCGAGAATTTCAGGAATTTTGAAAATGAACTTTTAGAAACACATTGAAGCATCAAAGTTATGCCTTAATGTCAGTTCTTGATCAGAAATTGGAAACAAGATCAGTATCTGGATTCATTTTGTGGTGAATACCTGTTCTAAGCAGTTAAACATATGGTACTTACTGACTGTGATGTTCATCGCCTTGTGCTTGCTGTCTTTGTGTTTATACTTCAAGCTTATCCTGCTCTTATCAGAAGAGACGTTGATATTCACCCTTTATTGTAGGGTCCTAAAAATGACCCAGATAAAAGGAGGATTCTCATCGCAATAATTGAGCAGGTTTTACAGTTGCAAGTGTAAAGAATTTTGATGATTGTAATAAAGATGAGAAATGTAGAAGCCAACACAGTTCTAGAGAATGAACAAGTGCAAAAAGTACCAGGATGGCGTGCAAAATGGATGCCTGTCTTTTTGTGCATAATATATGCCTGTACAATTACTCTCTTTGTCTTTCTGGTCCTCATTTTTCATAGTCTCTGTCATGTTAGTACTTCCACTGAGGTTGAGGTCGCTGTGGTTCTTCCTACTATGGGAATGTCCTTTGATATACTTCAAGAATGGTACAAGGCTTCTAAAAGACACAGGAGAGGTGCAGAGGAAGATAATGAGGGTATAAATACCTATCTAGATAATGCAGCACACTTGGGTAATTACATGTGGTACCAGCACATGAGGGAAGTAGGGGAAAAACATCTAAGTAGAGTTGCTATGTCTGCGCTCTCATCCCCTATGCCATGAATACAGTGCAAACTTTAATCTCCAGACAGTCCCAGAACATGATGCCAGGTGCCTCGTTCATCTTGCAGCATGTATGACCAGAGGACAATTTCAGGGAAGTTGGGCCACTTTACGATGCAGATCAAAATGGTTGTTTCCATTCCAGGATGATTATATCAAGACTACACAGATGGAAAGGGAACCTGGATGGGAGAGCAAGATGAGTGTGTATCCTGCAGCAGGATAGAAGAGGTAGTCATTGTAGAAATGACGAGAATGGATTGCCCTGATATAACAGAAATAGCTGGATCGCCTGAATGTTGGGAACAAACTCAACTATTAGTCTATGGACAAGTGAAGTCCAAGAAAGGATGGGAAGGAGGACTGATGTTCCATGCAGCTTATCTACTGAAGCCAGAGTATGTCCATGAAGTCCAGAGAGTGAACAATGGATGTTTAAAGTCATGGGCTAAACATGCCAAACTACTGACATGGGTAGAAGATGAATCAGGTCCAATGGTTGTAATCCCATTGGCAAATGCAACATAGTGTTTCTGAAGAGAGGGAAAGAAGCATGTGGGAGATAACAAAGGCTGCAAAACTACAGTTGACATTTCCAGGATAGGAGCAGGGGCAGCTGTGCAGATGGATCGATATTGGGCTTGTGGTCCTAGGGGTTACATGAAGCTGGCCAAGGATTGGGGAGGAATGTGTTCCTTGGTGCTCATCCCTGTTCCAGAATGAGTGATTCCTCGTAGCGACCTGAACATTGTAGAATTTCCAAGGGTAGATGCCCATTTGAGAAAAATAAGATTGCTTGAATTTCTCAATTGAACCAGAAGAGGAAATGATTTCTCATCCAAGTCAATAGAAGCATGTGACTCAATTCCTTATGAACACAGGTTGTTCAGCAAGACTACTTTAATATTTACGACTATATTCATGCCTGTAATCCAGACGATGGCCAATGCCAAGTTGTTGCAGATTACGAGATGGGAGCTTCTGCAGACAATCAACACAACCATAAAGGAATTCAATCCTATCAAGGAAGAGTGGAGGGCCATACAACTAATGACCTCACAGAACAGATAGGTCTCTAAACCGGCAGAGGGTTGGAACGAGGAGCTTGCACCAAAATCAGGCCATCATGTTGCACATTCATACCTTCTCACGATGACAAGAATGGGACCTTGACAGAGGGCATAACGCTGCTAATAAACCTGCATAACAAGATGGAAGACGAGACAGAGGACATCACGGGTGACAGTTGGTTTACTTCCATAGTCTCCTGGATTCTGCAGTGGATGGCAAACATCTTCAAGTTTCTTGGAGCAATATTGGTGATGGTAATGTTTGGATTCTGTGTAATCAGGATAGTGATCACCCAATGCAAGAAGAAGCCAAAGAAAGCAGTAGGAATGAAGATCATGATTGATGCTGAATCTGGGTTTGGACCCAAGGAATTGACTGATCAAGATGTCAGAAAATACATAGAGGCCAGCATCGTAGCACCTGAAGGAACAAAGGTCCTGTATCCAAAGAATCATAAGAAGTAGGTGGGACGATGGGTTTATTGTAATCTGAATGGACCGTGCAACTACATGACCTGGAGTGTGGATGCACATGTTAAATCAGCCGGCACCCTGATGGGGGTGTTAAAGATCTGGATTCCAAAGAAGCATTTTTTCAAGAGGAAATATCAAGATGTAGAGACAATTGAATAGGTGGTTGATGACTCGACCAGAGGGAGTAATGTAGAGGAGCAGTTATACGCCTCTGCAGGAAATCCCGCCACCTGCCTTCTACATGTTGGAAGCCTGAGATTGTGCCATGTTTGACATCAGCAGTTGTGACCATACCACGGTGAGTATTCGAAAGAAGGTACCCACTGAAAAAACCTTATCAAATGTATCCCCGAAGAGATGACAATCTGAGGGAGGAGCTCCCTGAAGGAATATAAAATGAAGCAAAAACAGGAGCTGGTGGCATCACAAAAGACAAGCATGACACCCTGAGGATACTGGCTGAAGAGAATGCATGGATCTTACAGAAACTGATGACGAAGTTAAGAATTGAGTAAACTTTCATATGCGAAAAGAAGATTGCACGTGCGGAAAGTGCTGCAGAAAATGCAAGCCGTTCAATAACTATAAAGATGCTGGAATGCAAGTAGATTAAGTAATCTAGAAGCTGGCTATATGTAGTGAATAAACCTCAGGTGAAGCTGCCATTGTATAGAAACTGGACATTGGGTTTCATGAATTTAGTAAGCCCGGACCCATGAAGAGGAAAGGAAGAGAACTGTGTCGCAGCAGGAATAAGCTAAAATCATGGAAACTAATGGCAAGGCTGTCTGGCCTGGTACCAAAGATGAGGCAGCCGAGGTCAGTTATCTTTTTTTAAAGGCATCGAACGTGAGAAGCTGAATCATTCATTGTTAAGTTAAAAAGAAAGAACACCAAGCATGCCAAGTTTTATTCATTTAAGACATTTAAATGCAGCAAAATGGTACAAATCGTGGTCTCCTATTTCGTGAGCCAAGGATGGAAATAGAGTGGAGTGTAGAGTTCTAGAACAACGATAGTGAGTGCTTGCACTCCCATGTATTACAAGAGACAAGAATTCCTTTGCAATGGCAAGTTCAAAGACAAACCTCATGGCAGAAGGCTTGGGTGATGTTGGGCTAATTGGGTGAGGAGGTAAAGTGAAGTCCACCTCCTGGAACCTGGGTCTGAGCTTACGTGCTGCTAAGTGAACGGAATGTTCCAGACATGGCATGAGTGTGCCAACTAATTATAGAGGGCCATATAATGAAGGGCCTTATAGTTTAAGAGCCAATGATATATCGAGTACTTAACAGTGTTAAAGATGACATGTTTTTAGAGGTAGGCATAAGTTGTCCACCTGACAGTAGACAGCCAATCACAATCCCAGTCCTTACAGAAGTATAGTTAGATGTTCCACTTGAACCTATCACAATCCCTCATAGGTTTTTCTTATTTGCCACGTAGTATGACATCACGTCTGATGTATTTTTTGCATATAAGGATGTTTTTATGAGAAATGCACTGAGAGCTCGAGCGAACGTCTGTTGATGTCAGTTGTAACTCCCTGTTTAAATAATTGTTAATAAAAGAGCACCTTTGCCATCTTCCTCAGTTGGTTTGATTATTTGGTGTCAGAGTTATTCTGCATCCCCATCCATTGCATGCACAATACCCAAAGGGCCATATGCTCACCCTCACATTAATGCATATGCAGTCTTTGGGTGTTCTGTTTTAGCATAAAAGAATTACATTATATTTTGTGCTTTTAACATCCAGCCCACTCACACACTCTCGATTCATCAGTAGCGTTTTTTGGAGCCTTCTCTTGTAACATTTCAATCCCGACCAGAGCTGCACGCCCCACACAAACAGAAAAAGAGCAATTAAGATATATACATCAGAAAGCTGATTCTGACTCTGTAAATGGGGTGATGTTGTGGGAGTCAATGAAGGAGGTAAATGGAAAGAGTCAGATATGGCCTGAATGGAGAAATTACGGGTCAAAGTTCTGCATGGATTTGTGGTTTTGAGTGAGACGGGGTTGTGAGCTGGCTCCCATCCTATTCAGATTTTCCAAAAGTATTTAGAGGAGGATATGGTCAGCCAGTAACTAGATGCGCCCAGGTTGGGAGGCCAGGACATTCGCTCCTGCTATTTGCATTCAATGCTGTGCTACTCACTCGGATGGAAATAGAAATGCATAAACTACTGGGTGACTGGGTGTCTTATGTAATTACTGCATTCAGAGTCATTAACAAGAGCAAAACAAAGACAATGCTGGGCCCAGATAACTGCTCCAGAAGGAGTGTTTATGTAAATGCTACATATTTAGAGGTAGTATTTCACTTTGACTACTTGGGAGACCACTTTCATAATAAAACATATTGGCATTCTCAGGTGGAAGGGAGAACAATAAATTGGGCCAATTAGCTTTCAGAGTTCTGAGGTTCAATAGGAAGTTTGAGGGAATTCCAATGGAGAGGCCCTTTATGCATATCAGCAGATTCATGTCTGTGCGGGCATATTTCGTACTGAGGTTTGAGGTTATGCAAGATGTGTCGCAGTGACTGTCACTGAAAATTCACTTCTTAGATGCTCTGTTCATAGTTGAAGGGAGCTTTGACGGGACCCTTGCATCAAGATATTTTAGACTTGGATGCTTGTATGTAAATCCGGTCACTGGTCTGTATGAAGAAAATCTTGTAAGCATTGGTCTTTGGAAACTTGTGGGAGTTTCCAATCACGATATCTAGAGATTCACTTGGGAAAGTGAAGGAGAGAATTTAGGCTGTGGGGAGTGGTTGGGGGCGATGTTGTGTAACTAGATAAATGCCACATGCTGTCCTGGTATTTGAAATATAAGGGTATTTGTGAGATGGAGGCTTGCAAGGCTTCCCATTTTTAAAACTGGAGCAGAAAGTATCTGGGCAGTTTACATTGGGATGCTCCCCCCAGCCCCGGACTATCCAACTTCGAAGTGGGGCATAGAGCCAGGTGATGCACACTGTGAATGTGAATGCAAGACTGTTGGAACCATGGTGCGCTTTTGACTCTTATGCCTGCTTTATCGCAGATGGAGACACAAGTGATTCCAACCCCTCTTTAGTGCAAACCATATCATAATGTGTAAGAGGCTGAGGATTGCTGCATGTACAGCAAACACAGAAGAAGTGACACACTAGCTCTCTGCTGCCTAGCACAAAACAGGAAGGGCCCTTGCTCTCTAGATTGTTTGAGCCTTTCTAAGAAAGCAATAGAGAGAATTGGGAGAAGGGGACATGGTGGTTGTTTTATAATATAGTATGGTTATCTCTTATTTTATGGAATGTGGTCTACACGAGAAAGTGATGATGATGATGTTTATGATGATGATGATGAATTAAGGGAAGGGATGATTCATCTCCCTGATTACAAGCAAGAGGAACTGGGCTGAGGAAATTCCCGCACTCGAAAATGAAAGAGTCCAGCAATGTGACAAAAATGTACTGTTTATTGAAACTTTCATAACAGGGATCAAGTTATGGACAACGGAGCATTCTCCAATACTTTCTCGTTGATTACGGGCTTGACACCCCCTTTGAAGGCTGTGTGACATCACAAAATAAAGATACATTGCTAAAAACCTAAGTTGGAATGGGATTGGTTGGTAAGGTAGGCTACCTACGGAAGACGTATAGAATTAGTATATGGATTGGTTAAACCATATCTGGTGGCTCCTCCTCAGACATCTCCTAAATGTCGCAACTACAGATGTGTCAGGTCAGCATGCTGTGATTTTGAGGCGCAACAAAGTGTGAGCTTAGTGTCGAAGTTGAATAGGGATTGGTCAAAGAGGGTCTTCTCAGCCTTGGAGCTTTGGAAATTTATCAGCACAAGTGCAACTATTGAAGGTGGTGAGAAGAGCCCCGAAGGTGCTGCTTGTACTCTACAAGTTTTCCATCTCTGATCCTCCAGACCTTGAGACAGAACATTAGGCTTTGAATTTGGAGTTACTTTTCTATCATCCTGCCTTCAGTTGGATGGGAACAGCGGTCTCTGTCTGGCTTGTATGAATAGGCTTTGTCCTCCAGGTTCAAGTCAGATGTGTAAGGACCACAAACTTAATTTTCCTGTTTGAATTCATGAGGATGTTTAGCTTTTACACATGCAGTTATTTCTATCCCATCTGCTAATATGAAACTTCTTCTCCCTCAGTGTCCTTGGCAAGAATATGCACAGTGGCTGCACTGACAGCTGATCTGCATGTCTTTGCGAAATCAGCATGTCAGGTCTCCCTCTCTACATTCTCGAATCCTTTCAGCACCTCCCATGCATTTCAAAGTAGTTGTGGCTTCCATCTTGATTTACATGGCCGACCATGTTAGTTGCGTTTAGCATCCGCAATCAGTTCATATGTATTCTTGTGCAACTTGCCGTTACTGTATAGCAAAGGTGTGTCTGTCCTCTATCTAAGTGAGTCATAAGCATGTTTTTTGTGTCTAAAGACAATTTAATCTAAGTGTCTGCCTAGCATCATGTAGGAATGCATATGCGTTTAATGTCTAATGCATTTATGTCATTGTCATAGTCACAGTCGTGACGTCATCAGCTCTGCATGGTCACAGTCAGTCTACCTGCTCCATTGACTGCAAACGTATCTCTTCAGTGACACCATCAGGATAGGGTCTAAATGGCTGTCTGAGTGAATAGCATTTCTCACACCTACGGTACATCAATGATGTAGGTAAGGCAGCCAGGAACGATGTACTCCTTTCATTTCTCTGCCATCGGGATGAGAGAGGGATAGGTGCAAAGAGGGCCACATTTAAGTCTCCTTTTTTAAACCTCCTCTGGTCAATATATCAACCACACTTCCTTGGGGGTTCTCCCTGTTTATGTGCGCCTTTTGGATCCATCCTTTTGCCACTCCTCCCAGGTGACCATTATACTTTACTTGTTCATCTAAACTCCACGTTGTATAGCAGCAGTCTCCATCGGGCTTGAACCATACATCCACCCATATAGTTGCATGGATCTGGGAGAAATGAGAACCTTGTGCTTCAGGTGTGAATGGAGCACACTGGTAATCTGTGTCTCTTTGTCTGATTTGTCTCTACGTCCAATAGTATTTTCATCCCCATTGTCTTCGCTGCAGTCTTCTTGCACTGTGCTACAGCTACTCTAATGACACAGAATGCTAGCATTACTAGTATTAAGGCAGCTATGAGTACCTTCAGTCCTCTAGCCATCTATGATGCTAGCCAGGAAAGGACATATGTCAGCCAATCTTAAGATTCTCCTGCTGCGCTCGTTATCTCCTCAATCTCAGCATGTACCTCTGACAATTGCACTACTGCTTCTTTGAGTGTTCCATTCTCTCCATCGTGGGAATGTGCGTATGTGCAGCAAGATGGTTCTATTTTTGTGCACACGCCTCGTTTCATAGCTGTGAGGAGATCCAGAGCATATCTGTTCTGTAGACTTATCAGTCGGCAGCTCTCAGTTCTTCTTTGACAGCGTTGAACCCTTTGACTGTCAAATGTATTGGCTGCAGCAGTTCCCACTGTGTTATTTGATGCCATTTGGTGTTCGAGCTGGCCTGAATTCCTGGAATGACTGATGAAAGAAACATTTCAGTTCTGCTGAACAGTCTGTGTTCTTGCGGTATCGCATCTAATGCATCTTCCATCTTTGTCAAAATGCAGTTTCCTCTCTTCACTCTTGTCAGCTCTGCAGACCTTTTGTTCCACTGGTGTGCCTCCATTTTGGGGAACCCATCTACCTGTATGTCCTTTCCAGGCACCACTAATGCTGGTGTGTTCAACTGCACTAGAGAGCATATCCCTCCACAGTTTTGTGGTAGTTGCAAGTGTGCCTTTGGAACCACAGGCCCAGTAGTGGTCCATTATTATTGCAGTATTGACCTTCATACCCGGTATCTTCGATGTTCGTTTACATCCTTCGTTAACTCCAACCTTTACTGGAATGTCATTCTGGAAATACTGGGAAGCATTCTCCGGTGGAATGATTGGCATAGGATCTGCTTCACTCTCCACCCATGTGAGCAGATTGGCACTTGCCAACCATTCTTTTAGACAGTCATTGTTTACCTTCTGTACCACGTCTGCTGGAACTATCAGGAGTGCCTGTGCTTTGCACCCCGCTATCCCTTCCATCCATCCTCCTTCTGTGAACACTTGTCCATACACCAGCAATCGAGGCCTTTCTCAGCATCCTGACAATCCTCCTGTTTCTTTTCTCCCTTTCTTATGCCATTGCAACTCCTTTTTTGTCACGACCCTTGCTTCTCCTTTGTTTAGGCCATCCAAAATGTATTCTATTGTTTTGTCTGAACTCCAATAGTCATCTGTAATTTCTCGTGTCTTGATATAGCTGTGTTCCTACAGGAACGTCTTCTGTGACATCCATCACAGTGTGGCCCATTTTCCTTGAAATGGCCCCTTGTAGTACAAAGCACTAGGTGCATAAGGCATTGTGCTCCAGCTGCTAGAATCTCTGTAGCTATGAATGTTCTAGAAGCACTCATGGCAAGAGAGCAACCACATCAGCTCTCTGTGTGGCTTCTCTCCCCATCTTGATCATGTCCTGTGTGAAGGTATCATGAGGTTGACACAGACAACTGAAATAAAGTTCAGGTTGTAAATATTTATTAAATCAAAAGCAAGTTTGTAAAAATTCCTAACTTGCCCTATGCTAAGGTGGGATTTCCCAACCTAAATAAAACTAAGGATGTTCTGTGTCAGGAAGTCCAAAGCAAATGTCTGTCTGTGTCCAACACCTATACTTGCCCTCACATCTATTTGTATACAATGTGTTGGGATGTCAGCATCAAAATAAGAAGTGTTCAAATAAAAGTTCAGAGCTTTTTCCAGCTCTTGCTTTTCACAGGGTTCCCTTCCCCAAGGTTCAAGATAGTTCACAATGCAATATGGGGTTATGTTCCACAAGCATTCAAGTCTTTCAAAACAACAAAATTCCTTGGAATACTTCCCAACTCTTCTGGTTTGGTTACCTTTCACCAATTTCATATTCCTCAGATCCTTATTTTCAGATCACTTAAGATTTCCTTAGATTCAACCACAAGTAAGTGGCTTTTCCATAGATGAGTGTACTCGGTCTAGGCGCAGTTGTTGCACCACACGGTCCACCCATTACAGGTCAGGCAACCGAGACACCATACTTGCTTCTTCTTTAAAGGCACATTGTCACTGTTTCAGTTCTTCAGTGGTGCTTACTTCATTCACATGTCACTTCCTCATGATGCTTTATCCTTACTTGTTTTGCCACTATTTACCTGTTGCATTTTCACATACTCTCATGGCTCTTGCCAATGCTTGTTCACTCTCAAGTTACACAGTTCACTATATTCTTATGGCTCTTGCCAATGCTTTTTTTTGCCAATGCTTGTTCTTTCTCAAATTACACTTTAAATCAGATCAGTATTCAAAACGGGCTTGCTTTCATTTTCCTTCGGATCAATATTCAAAAAGTAATTCATTAAAGGTTTCACAAGTTTTACGTGTTCGCCTGCCAGTGCTTATGGCATTCCAGCGAGGCTTCTAGCCATGACAAGCTCTCTCTCTCTTGTGCAGTGCCTGACTCCATTTCCCCAGCAGCTCTCTGTGGCTTTGCTCCCGGTTTCAATGTGTCTCCTGCAGCCCGGACCTCATGCTACGGCTTGACCTGGTCATGCCGGTTCCCTTTCCAACTTTTGCCTCTGGCCAGCAGCTTCCTTTAGCCTCGCTTCCAGCTGAATACACTCTGCATCTTCCAGGGTTCCTCAAGCACTCTGTCTGCCATGCTGTCTTCCAGGAGAGGTCTGCTCTCATCCAGCAGTCTGTAGACCTGCTTCCACAGCTGCGTCCATCTTCACTGTTCTTCCTGCTTTTAAACTTCCCGCCAGCATGATTGGTACAAAAAGGACTAGACCGTTCATTGCTGGTTAGGGAGTTCTGCACTGCTCTTGGTTGCCTCCTCCTCGTCCCAGTGCCTAAATAGTGTGCGTGTATGTGAAAGTCAAGAAAGAGAGGATGTAGGTCTCTGGTTTGTCTCTCCCTCATCCCAGTACATGACTGGTGTTTATTGGGGAATGATGTATCTGAAAAATAAGGAAGGGATTGGTAATAGCCCATAAAGGCTTGGGGGACATTGGACTTGCGGTGAAGGAGAAATGGGGGATACCTTGTCATACAAAAGGGTGCCTCATCTCCACACCCCAAGTCTTCTTCACCCAGGTAGTTCTCCCTCACAAATCCACCCCGAGGGTCAGGTTCTAAGAGCGATGGACTTTGCCTAGCCACTTGAGAGGAGGGTATTTTGGGAGAAGAATTGAGGACGCCTTCACAGCTGATACCACACGTTATTAGACAAGTGGACCGAATCAGCCAAATAAGCATTTACATTCTCAAAATCAATGTCTGTGCTTCACTTGAGCCTTTTTACTTCTCGGGGCAGCAGTGGTGACCTGCTCAGATATAGCTTTACTGACAATGGGAATTGTAGTTGCGTTAGCATATACTTCAGTGTGTGTGTGAGCCAATGCAACCTTCTGCAACACAAAGATGGTAAAGAGATGGAGACAGCAGAATGCAAAAAATGTCAACACAATGGCTCTAGCTGCAGCTTCCATGTGTCATAGAGTTGTGCGCTCCTGGCTTTGTTCACAGATACAACATAAACATTTGGAAAAACTCTTAAGAATCAAAATTACTATTGTTCAGACAATAAGGCTATTCTGGCTTTCTTTCTTTCTTTCTTTATTTGTTTCCATCGTGCCATAGCCCACAGGCATGATTCTGTGATCATATTGTGCTAGTGTGGCAATGAAGAGTCATTCAAAAAGGAATTGGACCTTTGGTTGACCAAGCAGAGCAATAATGGGCACTTTACATCTTGTCAGTACTGGATAGGTGTGTGCAACGTAAAGAAGAAAAGCATAGACAAAACCTTTGCTGCTATCATTTGTTCCAAGGTAACAATGAATTCATTAAGTGCTTTTCAGCATTTGTGCAAGTGTAAAATTACTCATCTAAAATCAGTGCATATATTTGCAATGGCAACCTAATGTGAAGAAAGGACAGTGTGCCAAATTAAGCTTTCCATATGTTACTGTCTAGCTCTGGTCTTGACTGAATCTAGATCTGGTGCTGATCTTCTTCCCCTTCTTCTTCTTGTGGTGTATCATCTGCGAGCCGGGCCAGGGGGACTCACCTCTGCAGGGCTTGACATCTCCCAGATAGTTCCAAGCTTTTTTCCCTACCAATTAACAGCTTTATCTGTTGCTTGCTCTATGATGTAGGGACCGTCCAAACAAGGCTTGTGCCACGCCCAAGTAAAGTTCTTTAATAAAACCTGGTCCCCAGGGTAAAGAAGAGATGCTTATAGCAGTTCATGCGGCTTTACTGGTATGTCATCTTCATCATTCATATGCAGATGATACGCAGTTGTTGGTACGTTTGGACCTTACTCACGTGGACACTGCATCCCAGCTGAGGAGGTATCTTGAGGATCTGGGAGCTTGGATGGTGCTGAACTCACTTGAATTGAATGGGAATAAGATAAAAGTCCTTGTAGTGGGCACTACCTACCCCCTTTCTTTTTGGACTCCAGACTTTTGGCCCACCTCTCTTGGCCCGTTTCCTCTTCTGTCCACTACTGTAAAAAATCTGGGGGTTAAGTTATCCTCCTCCCTATGCATGACTGAACGGGTTGCGTCTGTTTGCAAATCTGGCCATTTTAAATGTTGTGTGTCGAGGAAGGTTCTTCCTTTCATTCCTACCCAATGACATGCCCCTGTGGTCGCCACACTGGTTTTCAGTGCAGTTGACTACTGCAACTCGCACTATTTTGGCCAACATGCCTATCTGAAAAAAAACTCTAACTGTTTCAAAATGCTGCGGCTAGAGTAATTCTTCACCCCACCCACCCCACGGGCTCACATGTGTCCAGTGCTTAGACTATTGCACTGGCTTCCGGTGGAGAAGCAGATTTTGTTCAAGTCACTGTGCATTGTTCATCGTGCTTTCTATAAACAGAAGCAGAATATCTCCATGAAAAATTCTCTCAACATTTCCACTCACACGCTCTCTGGTCTCAGTCTGCCTTCCTGCTCCTGGTCCCATGGGTTAGACTTTCCTGCATAGGAGGACAGCCTTTTTCTGTGGCAGCTGCAAGGTTCTGGAATAAACTTCTGCTTACTTTGCGAGACACTGTTGACCATCTTTCATTTTGTCACTCACTAAAAACATTGCTCTTTTAGTTACTTTGTATCTGCTGCTGATCTTCTCCTGCCCTTATCGCCAAGCTGCCCTTGGGCGATCGTGCGCTGTATAAATAACTGTAACATAACATAACATAACATAACATAAGATTCTTCTTTGACCTCCCCAGCCTCGAGTCCAGCTGTTGAGATTCAAGAGAAGCACTAGCCTGGTGGCTAGAAGCCTCGAAGCAAGCTATTCACACATTTCATTATCGAGAAGAGTAGCAACACTTTGGGCATCCGTCAGCACTCTAGTGGGAGGAGCAAGTGGAAGTTGCATGTGTAATCCTGCAACCACCTCATGAGAAGTTAAATGGTTGTCAGGTGAAGGCTGATTGCACAATGTGAATAATGCTATGGGTAGGCAATGAAGCCATCCCTTTTTCAGTGTCGTTTTTATCATTGCCTCAATGGCGTTCACAAATCCTGTTCACTTGCGGTTGAAAAGTGCAGGAAAACATGTGCTTAATCCCCAGCAGGGCTGTGATGTGCTCGAATACTTCATTTATGAAGTGAGGTCCGTTATCGGATCGTAGGACCTCGCACAGCCCCCGCCATGGGAAAACCTCTTTGACGAGGAACTTCACCGAACAGAGGGCATTGGGGTGTGAGCATGGACCAGCTTCAATCCAGCGAGAAAATGGGCACACAATTACAAGTATATATCTGTATCTGTTGCCAATTTGAATCATGTCTACATAATTGATATGAAGGTGTTGGAAGGGCCCATTAGGTATGCGGTATTGCCCCTTTCACTACACACACCGTGTGTCCCACTGTGAACTTCTCACTCACAAGGCAGATAGTCATAAAGGTGGCAACATGCTCCGCCAGGTTAATGCAGAACCAGTCTTACACTATATTTGCTGCAAGAACATCTTAACTAAGATGGGTGGGGTAGTGAAGCTTCATGAGGGCTACTTGCAATAATGCAAGGGGCATAACTGGTTTTCCAGTGCTCTCCTGTCACCACATCGCATCTGCGGGGTATATAGAACGCCCCCTCCTTATCCATGGCTCTTTCTCCTCTGCTGGTGTCTGTCATTGCAGTTCTATTATCTGGTAATGGGCAATGAACTATACCATTCTCTCAATATGAAGCTGGGAGCTCACATGCGTTAGTTATGTGAAGTGTCAAACTCAATTATTTCTAAACAAATAGGCTGCTCGCTTAGCTTCTGTGCCTGCAGCATTGTTGCCACAGGAAACTCCCCCCCCCCTTGAGTGGGATTGGCATTTCACTACCGCAATGGCTGCTGGGCGCTGGAGCGCTCCTATCAGCCTGTCCAATAGGGGTGCATTCTGTACTGGCTTGCCATCAGCACCTCCTTTCCCACCGTGACAGTCCTGCATGCACGGTTGATGTCATGTATGCAGAGTCAGAGTACACTGTGATCTCATCGTCCTCATGTGTCTCTAGCGCTATTATGAGTGCTACTAATTCTTTTTTAAAACTTTTTTTATTATTGCTTGACAAGGCAGCAAGGACAGCCAGAACAACAATACATAGGGCAGCATAGGTTTGTACATTTGCAGGTTTCATGTGTATGCACAAACAATATGTCATAGGATACAGTATCAGTTTGTAGGACTCAGAGAAGTTCCCACACCGTCAGAGAGTCAGAGAGACATGTAGGCATAGATGCATCTGCATCTTCTCCAGTGTCAGCCTGGCTCTGCAGAAATGCCCGAAAGGCAGGCCATTTATCACGAGGTCTGCAGCTAGATGGCTGCAGGGATATCCAGTGTTCCTCTGTGTCAGCCGCCCAAGTGACAGAACACAGACATTGATCAAAAGTGGGTACAATAGGCCGGAGCCACAACATAAGTATACATTGCATTGCTAAGAGCATACAAAGACAAGCCAGTTTATGGCCACCCTCCTGGATTGATGTGAATTTGTGAAATAGGAACTTCATGGGGGACCACTCAACATTTCGGTCGAGCATCGTTAATATAGCAGTACAAACTTTAACCCAGTACTCAGATATTGTGGGGCAGGCCCAGACCATGTGAAGACACCCTTCATGATCAGTGTGGCCTCTGGGGCAGAGAGACAAATGATCCTAAAACATAAATTGTAATCTGGCAGGCGTGTAATGAAACCTGTGCAATACCTTGAAGTGAATCAAGCGAAACGTGGCGTTCAGGGACGCTGCATGAGTACGACCAGAGATAGTGTCCCACCTCTCCTCAGTTATCTCAGTACCGAGATACCTCCCCAAAGCCTCTCGGAGTTTAGTAAGGGGTTATTACACTGTTCCTGAAGCAATCTGTACAGTTTAGAGACTACACCTGAAGGAACAGCAGCACTCGTCGCAAGTGCCAGTAAAGGTTCATCTGGGGGCTGTGAGAGGTATCCAGGCCACAGTTTCCTAACCGCACGCCTCAGCCCAGCGTACTGCAACCACCCAGATAGGAGCCCACCCATCCAACCACGCAGGTCAGACCAGTTAACAAATGAGCCGTGCTTGTATATGTCACCCAGGGTGGAGTAACCCTCAGCAGTCCATCTGGCCACTGCAGCCTTACTAATCCGGGGGAATTCGGGACAAGATTCCAAAGCGGCAAGTCTTTAAGGATTGGGCGGGTGGTACCAGTCCATCTTCTTATTTTGTCCCAAGCCAGAGCAGTGATGGCCACAGGGCCGGTACAGCAGAGTCCTTCCACAAGGGGGGCAGGAACAAGGAGTGCAGCGCCCTGGATCCAGCTGTAAGTCGTTCAATGTTCACATTTGGAAGCAGTGGGACTTCCACTGTCAAGTACACAGCATGATGAGCTTGCGCCACTAGCCAGTATAGCTCAAGGTCAGAAGCCGACAACCCACCTTGATTGTGCGTTCTCACCAGAGTGGCCCATTTCTGCCTCAGAATGGTACAAGAAACTATTAATCTCTGACCTGAGTTTAGTAAACAGTACCACGCCAGGCCACATTAGAATATTCAGAAAACGATAAAGCAATTGGGGCAACACCACCACCTTGAGCAGAGACACCTTGCTAAAGAGAGTGATGGGCATCTTCGCCCAAGAGAGCAGTTTCAGACTGAGTTGTCACAAATAATTCCCGTAGTTACATTCATATAGCAAGTATTGGCACCTCGTGACCATAAAAACCAGGTACTTTATCTCAGCCGGTGCCCAGACAAACCCCATCAGGTCTCCAGGGGGTACAGTGGCTTTGGTTAGGGGAAACAGCTCATATTTAGCCTGGTTGACCTGAAGTCCTGACAGAAAACCAAAGTGAGTGAAATCCTGCATAATGGGCATGAGATTGCGTTCTGGATCTCTTATATATAACAACGCATCATCTGCGTAGAAAGTAACAATCTCGGGTGACCCGGAGAGCTGTATTCCCCTCTGTGAATGTTCATGTCGTAGTAAGTCTGCAAGTGGCTCCTTGACAATCGCCAGATTTGTCCAATGTGAGATCAAGAAAGGTGTCAAAATCTCCCCCCCCAAAGGACCAGAACCAGTGGATATCTGTCCAGCATGTCTGCCAGCAGTGAATAAAACTCAGTCTCGTCAGTGTTGGGACCATATGTATTAAGCAATACCACCTCCATGCCAACCAGTGTCCCATGCAACAACACGTAACACCTTAGAGGGTCAATATATGTGCCTTTGGGTGTCTAATGAAGTGTATTGAAGTGATTTGTGGATAAAAGTCATCACTCCACAGCTTTGGGTCAAACATTGTGTACAAAAGCTCTGTGGGCTCCAAAAAGGTAACTGAGGCACATAATATCAAGTTACTTAGACTTTGACAAGTAAGAATCAACCACATTGAATCATGTGAGGGCTGTCAACCTGAGCCATGCCAGGTAAGGAGGTGGTGGCCTATTTCAGAAGCAGGAATATAGTAGCTGAACAGAGCCATGTTAGCCGGGAAAGTGCTGTTCGATGAATTTCTTTGCTTCCTCAGGCATAGTAAAGAAAAATACCTTCCCAGAATGTTCAATGCAAAGCGTGGAGGGAAACATCATTGCATAGTTAATGCTAAGTTCACAGAGCCTCCTCTTCACTGCAAGGAAGGATTTTCGCTAATTCTGGACTACCTTAGAGAAGTCGGGGTAGAGATGAATTTTGTTTGACCACAGTAGAAGCTCCCGCTTAGCTCTTGCGGCCCGAAGCAGTGCATCCTGATAGTTTAATACTCTGGCAATGATCGGGTAGGGTACCTGGTTTGGGCTTCATCATCAGTGACTGTTGGGCTCGCTCTATTGTGAATTGGGGCGATAGCTTGGGACCATGCAACAAGAAGAGCAGAGTGCGCTTCACAAAGTCTTCCATACAGCCAGATATTGTCCTCGGGCATGCCAATAATGCGTATATTGTTACACCGGAACCTTGACTCTAAATCCTCATTCTTTTTGCTGATCTCCTGCATGTGCCTGGTGAGCGTAGTAAGGTCGGCCCTGAGTACCATAATATAATCCTCCGCCACCCTGACTCTGGTGTCGACTTGAGCTACTCAAGTATCTGTCTTCTCCACCTGGGCCTTAATGGGGCTGATCGTCCCACTCATGTCATCCAACTTGGTATTAAGGGCTGTGAATCCCTCATGCATGAAGTCCACCATTTTCTGCATCTCGGTGGGCTCTCCACTGCTGGGGGGGTGAGCCCAACGTGGACTTGTCGGGCCCCCAGGCACTTTTGAATTAGTTTTTGTGTACATACTCATAGTGCTTTGCTTCTTGCCTCCCCCTTTAGTCATAGCAGCACCCCAGCGTAAGAGGTAAGGGCTAGCTGAAAGATATGTAGCAATAGAACTGGCCCCAGGAGAGAAAGGGGTAGATTGTACCCAAGGGGTATGTCCAAGCAGAAATGAATAAACGTAGCCGTAGTTCAGGAGGAGACGCCTAATAGCGGCACAGAACAGCCAGGGTCAGTAGTGTAGCAATGTTAGGTGATTCAGTGTACCCCAGTAACAAACGACAATGGGTCTCAACCCCCAACACCAGAAATCATGTCAAGTCTGCCACTGACACAAGGGATGCCGCGAAGCTCTGCGGTTAGCAATATGTGCACCAGAAGCTCCGGTAAAAGGCAGCATGTATGATCAGATATAAAGTAGTATGGGGCAAGCAGTATCCATGGAGGCAATCCTGTGTGTCATGGGACAAGATCCAGGAATCAAAGACATAGGGTCACCGATTGATGTCCAGTGAATGAGCCAGCAACACATAGACCCCAACTTGTGGATCCGAACCCGGGAGGTCACACATCAGGTCCAGCAATATACAGGTCAGCAACTGTCATGCCTCGCCAGCCATAACGGGACGGCCGGTTTCCAATTATATAGTGCACAATCAGCCGGAGCTGGCCTGTACCCACCAGGGGCCCTTGCTAAAAAAGCAGACTCAGCGAACAGGGAGACAGGGGTGTTCCTCCCTTGCTGGCCGCTACACAACCCCCCCAAGCTGTTCAAATGTGCAGCCCAGCGCAAGGACAGTAGGCTGCCAGGGCTAATCTCCCAACAAGGCCCCGGCAGACCAGCACGTCCCAACAGTAGGTGCACACCAGTGGGGACCCGCAGAACGCACCAGGCACCCGTTGTACCCCGGGTCACACTCCTAGGTTAAGGTGAGTCACATCCTGTAGTTCATTAGGCAGCTTGATAGCCGGAGCGCCCCCGGCGCAGAAGCCGGGATTGCCCAGACTGGCACCACACAGTGTCCAGACAAACGCTGCCGGCGGGTCATTCGCTCCAGTAGCCAGTCTCAGCCTGCAGGGTCGTAACAGCAATGCCGCTCAGGCTCACCTCCACATTATACACAGCAACTCCTCACTGCCCCCCGGTGCAGAGATACGTTGTCCAAACCGTCTCCAGTTGCACCGCTATGCCAGCCAGCATTCGCCTCAGGATGTGCAGCTCAGAGAAGGTTCTGCAGGATTGCAGGGATGTAGGCAGTGAGTGTAGCAGATGCTCAGATGCACCGCACCCCGCGGGCACTCAGAGTTTACAATTTCTGGAGGTTCATTCCCCGTCGGCCAGGAGGTGAGGAAGTGCAGCCTGGAGGAGCAGTCACAGGGCAGCCACCACGTTCAGCTGATTGGTGCACTCGGCAGGGCAGAACCAAAGCACAGCTGACCATCCACGGCTCCAGCTCAGCTAGTGTCAGATCCCGCGCAACCAGTGACCAATGGCCACAGCCCAGGGCTGTGTCATGTGCAGCTAGGCATTCAGAGAGAAAGTGAGGCGGCCGTGCGGGCCTGCCGAGCTGGTTCCGAATCAAAGCTCCGGCATGGGCCTAAGCCGGTGAGATAAAAGCAATATCTTGAGGCAGTCCCCGTAGTCACTCCAGCATATTTTCGTGCCACGGAAGGATATATATTAGCTATGGTACAATAGCAGGCCGCAGAGCCGTTCGTTTGAGCGGTCATCTTGTTGGTGCTCAACAGCGCCCCCCGAGTGCTACTAATTATGTTGCTTGTACTGGAAAATGAAAGGGCAATCTTGCGCTCTTCACTACTTAAATGTCCTGCTCTGCTTCAACTTCACAACTGCTGTCCCAGTATGTCGTTCTCCCATCGCCTGGTCAATTGTTGAGGACCTGTCACTAAAGAGTACATCCCCTCCCCTAAGGGCATCCTCCTGTGCTCTAGAAATGTCATCCTAGTATTCAGTATATGCGACACAGTTGTGTATATAGTCTCCCTTCTCTATTGGCTCTGCTATGAATGTCACCGCACCAGAATTTATAAGTCTACACCTCACTACCTTTATCGCTGGATTTAAGATAATTACCTCTTATCCAAATGTTCTCTGTGAGGTCAACACACTCTTGGGCTTCTCAAGAATGGCAAAAAGGGTATGCTCCACGTATAGTGTGGTGCTACAGCCCATTGTAACGCTTGCTGACTTCTCTACTGCAAATGCAGCAGCAGCCAGTGCTTGTTCACAAGGATAATGACCTCTCATCACTGGGTTTAAATGTCCACTGTAATAAGCCATTGGTTTGTGCCTTAAGGTATTCTTCTGTATGAGCACTGCTGTCATTACTACTCCATGTGTGTGTGAAAACAAATAAGGTTCTGCACCATATTCAGGGATCCCGAAGAATGGGACAGTGCAGATTGCCCCTTTTAGTACATGAAATGCTTCTGTCTTCTCCCCTGTCCATGTTAGCCTGCCGTCCCCCCTCAGAGCCTCCTTAAGCCTGTTTAAAAGAGGCCTATTCTATGTACTGTAGTCGAACACCCAGGTCCTACAGTAATTGCAAAGACCTAAGAATTGCTGCATCTCCCTTACAGTCTTATGTGCCGGCATCCTGAAGATCACCTTTTCTCTTTCAGGGGTCACCTTTCTCCCCTCTTGAGATATCAACTGTCCAATATATAAAGCCTCCCTCTGGCAGTACTGTAATTTCGCCTTGTCCACCTTCTACTCCTTTTCTGCCAAAACCGTCAAAAGCTGCACTGAATCTTCCTGACACTGCTCCTCTGACCAACTGCAAGCTAAAATGTCATTTATGTATTGAATCATCGTGCTTTCTAAATGTATGTTTCCCAGGTCCATTTTCAGGACCCTATTAAATATAGAAGGTGATTCAGAGTACCCTTGTGGGAGTCTTGTACATTTTCACATTTTATTTCTAAATAGAAACAGTGTAAAATCTTATGATTCTTCGTGGAGCGGGATAGAGAAGAAGGCGTTCTTCAACTCTATCACTGTGAAATGTGTAGCTTCTGGCAGGATGCTGCATAATATTGTCACTGGATTGGGAACTAAAGGAAACTCTGCCTCAACAATATTGTTCAAAGGGTGCACGTCCTGAATAAAACGCCACAGTCCCATGTTACCTTGATATTCAGGTGGTACTAGGATTCTCTGCTGCACTAGTGCGGAAATTGTCTAAAAATACTTTTTTCTGCTTCCCTCGCTAGAGCGTATTGTTTTGGACATTCATGGCAATGCCTGACATCGAGTATCTCCCTTCCCTAATATAGGATCTAGTCGCCCATATATCTATGAGAAAAGAGAAGGTTTTGTCACTTATGGTTACCCCTACACGTGGTTCCTCATTCTGGTTGGGTGTAATGGATAGGAATGCACACATCAAGTCAGTCTGTGAGCTGTCCTATTTTGGGTATAAAGTTATCCCTGTCCCTGTGAAAGGATTCCCTCCCACTACAGTCACTCCCCTTAGTCTCTGTGCTGGAGTCTGCATTGCAGTGTCTGTGTGTCTCATGGCTATAGCGTTCTGCTGCCCCGGTGTTTGCGATGCTTCCTGTGGTGGCTGTGTGTACACTAGTTCCTGCGATGCATACGTCATGAGCTGTTGTGACTGGACCAGTGCATGTTGTGCTGGCACCAGTTGTGGTGCATGTGTCTGCATATGCATGTGCTCTTGAGCATAGTAGTCGAGTTGCTCAGTATTGTGTGTTGGCGAATACATCGCCTCACCACTCTGCTGCATTGCCTCTCTGTTTCTACACAATCTATATGGCCTGTTGTTCTGCACGTCCAACACTGCAGTGGACCTCCCATGGGTCTGGGCTGTCCCTTTTAAACCTTTCTCCTCGCTGCTGTGCTGGGTACCCTGCTCCTCTCCCCCTGGGCACCACTCCTCTTTCTGTGGCCAATAGTTTGTGTCACCCCTTCCTACAAAGTTCCCCCCTGTCATTTTCTGTGGATACTGGGTGTTCAGGACAGCTTCTCCTTCTCTGCTGGTCAACATCTCCCCTTCCATTCTATTCTTTGATCATTTTTTCTGAACCAACTTTGCTTCTTCCTGGTTTTTTTCCTCCTGTTGCTTTCTTGCATTCTCTTGTATTAGCTGAAAATAATGCACTATAGTCAATGCAATTTCTGACCATGGCTACACTTCCATCCCCATTATTTTTTTCAATTGCTTCTGCACCTGTTCTGGTAATTCCTGGTGGTAAAATAAACCCACTGTTTTGTCCCACGGTTCACACGTCTCGAGACGCCAATGTTCTTGTATTACCTGAATATATTGGAGTGGGTCTTTGTCCTCATGCATTTTGAGTGATTATGATTATGTCAGATGTGTCTGGGAACTGTACCCTCAGATGTGTCTGGGAACTGTACCCTCAGAGCTTGCCATATGGCTGCTCTACAGTATTGAATGGCACCCCATTGTGTGCTGTGTTCTGTGCTGTCACTCTGGGATAACCTTCCCGTTTCCAAACATCGTCAGCTACCTCCCCAAGAGTGGCTGAGAGTCAGCTCTTCATTTCACCCACTACTAGTGTCTTCCCTTCTGTCAATCTCTCCAGTTCATAAATCAATTTCCCCGCTCCTGCAGTCAATGAGGCAACTTACACCTCAAATTATCCTTGTCCACCTGTTGCCACGGTATATATTGCAGTCACCTGCCTCCCTTTTCAAGCAACGGAAACTACATCAGCAACACACCCCTGTCATATCTCACTATGTACGGGGCCCCGCCTTCCTATTCCATGGTGGCCATGTTTGTATAGTATTTCCTTTCTGTGAACAGGACATTGCGAGGCAACCCGTTCACGGAAAGAAAATACTTTCCAGCCCATTTAACGGGTCCTAATAGCGTTAAGCACTGGTTCCAATGGTTGGAACGGCTGTTAATGTCCCAGGCCCTTCGTTAAATGCTTTTGCCTCTCTTGCGCCTTTAACTCGGGCCCAAGGCCATTAACACCCGTTCCATGCCCTGCGATGGGTGCTCAATGCTTAATTAATGACTTTGTTGTTTTTTGATTTTTGCTGAAATATTTAATGGATTGTGGTCTCTACACCCTAGTGTCACCTGTGATGTTATGTGCGGCATTATGAGCGCAGTGCATAGCAGTGGCTTAGTTTTGCTTTCAGAAGCATAACTGGTGAATGTCTGGGTTTTCATTGTTTTGTCTGCAATTATATCTTCTAATTAACTAATGCATTTCAATTTATTTTTGGGAAGTGTGAAGGCATCATGACGTAAGACACAGACATCAGATGCACTTTCTGAACAAAACTGGCTTCATTTTATATGTCAGGATGGATTAAGGCCTAACTTGCCCTATGCTGAGTGGGATTCCCCTGCCTAAAGAAACTAAGGATAGTCTGTGTTTGTAAGTTCAACTTAAAGGTTTGTCTGTGTCCAAAACCTATGCTTGCCCTAACAACTAAAGATAAACAATGGCCCTCATTTCAACCGAGGCGTTAAAGGTTTAACGGCGCCGTTGGCGCCGTTAACCCTTAACGCCTGATTTCTACCTTAACGCCTGCTTTTAGCAGGCGTTAAGTACCAAGGCGCTAAGCGTCCTTGGCGCTAATTACGGCATCGTAATTTACGGTGCCGTAATTAGCGCCTTCCCCACTCCCATTATGCCCGATGGGGCAAAAATGGGAATGGGGAAGGGTAAATGGGGATTGGGGATTTACCGCCCCACTCACCTTGGAATGGGGTGGTAAATCCGCCATCCACCATGGTGTAAACTGAGTTTACACCATGGTGGTAAAGTAGGGAACTTACCCCCTGGGTTGGAATGAGGGCCAATGTGTAGGGATAGCAGCATCAACAGAAACAGTGTTCAAAATAAAGTTCTGAGCTTCTTCTAGCTTGGGCTTGGTTCAACTTCCCCTTGCCCAAGTACAAATAGTTGCATGAAAAGCACTAAAGGACTCAGGGTTCCCTTACCTAAGTGTAACACCCTTCCATGATATCACAGGGATCTCTTCCCAAAGTTCACCCAAGTTCCAGGATATCTCATGGCTCCGTTCCCCAAGATCAACACAGTTCCAAGATATCTCAGGGTTCCTTTTCCCAAGATCAACACAGTTGCAAATGGTTCAAGTCTTTTGATTTTCACCAATATTGTCAGCTTCAGCTTACACTCCTTTTGACTCGTACCAAAACAGATGCTCTCTTTCACTTCAGCACTTATACCACACAGGCTTTGTCTTTAGGCTATTCTTGGCTCTTTCCCAAGTCGTGCGACTCGGTCTAGGTGCAGTTGTCAGAACACCCGGTCCACTCATTACAGGCCATGCAACTGATAACCCGTGGCACTTTGCGATGCTCTTAACTCTTCATGATTAACTTTGGCTTTCCACCCAGCACCAGTGTTAGCACTTAAAATCTGCTGTGGTTTCCTTCTGGCAGCTTTGGGGATTAATCTCCATTTGTATATTGGCCGTCTTTTGGCTTTGACACAACTTGCATATCATCATTTACATATTGGCAGTCTTTTGGCTTTGTCACAACGTGCATTCACTTTTTTCCTCTGAGTTCAACAAATCGTCTTTTACACTTTTCATTCAAATCACAAATGTTCATAACAGCTTTCTCTTTTTTTAATGCTTGCAACAAATTTCACTCCTTTCAACATAGCACCTTATCCGTTTTCCACTTGTGCTACAATTTCACATGATTGCCATGTCTTTTCTTTAGTTAGGTATTCAAAATGTTCTGTTGTATTTCCCCCTATACTGGGCACCTTTTTCATGATTCATTATTTCTTCAAAAAAACGTGGTTATTTATTCACGATTCCTTATTTCTTAATTCGGTTCCAAACCCTCTTAGTATGATCTTTCCACAACATGCGCATTCCCTCTCTCACACTCACCGGAGCTGCCCTGCTTTGTCAGGTGTCTTTGTCCTGTTCTCCGTTCTGCTCTCTACTCCTGGATAGGCGTCAGGAGTTCCAGCAAGCAGCACTCGCATTGGGAAAACCTCTGGGCAGAGTCCTGCGGCAGTCAGGAGTAGTCCATATTCCCCAGGTCCTCTCGTGGCCCGCTAGGGTTGCGCCACCTCTCTTCTCCCCTGGGAACACACAGCATCCTCTCTTCCGGTCCCACTCCAGCCTGCTCCTATCCACACGTCTGCCACCTTCTCTCCAGGCAGGTTCTCCCTACTTTGCTGCTTGGACCTGCTTTTAAGCACCTGTAGCCTCTCAATAGGTTGCAGGTGTGAGTAGTTTGCCTGGCCCTCATTATATCAATTTACAGGACATTCCCGATCCTTTATAGGCATCTTCCTCCTATCAGTACCAGAGTGGTGAAACTGACTAGAAGTGTGCATTACTCCTAGTCGCCTCTTCCTCGTCCAAGTCTAAAAGGGATACACATTAAGGTCCTACATAGTGTGTGTGTGGAAGAGATGGGGATTGGCAACACCCTATGAATGAAGGGGGAGGGGAGGATTCATTCTCATAGGTAAAAGAGGGGTACTATGTCTCACCTGCCGACACCCTCTCACCACTCCCTAAGGTGCTTCCACCCAGTTGATCCTCCCTCGCATATCCACCGCCAGGGTCAGGATCCAAAAGCGGTGGCCTTTCCCTGGTCACCTGGGAGGAATGTCCAATGGGAGTAGATGGGAGGATGCCCTCAGGTTCCTCACAGAATATAAACATAAACATAACATCCCTTCAAACAAAGGTTTTATATTGATTTTCTTTTTATGTATGCTAAAAAATTATCTGTTCTCCTGAAGAGGAAGTGCCAAGCACGATTCGCACTCCAGCCACCCCTTTTGTAAGTACCAGGAACAGTCACGCCAAAATATGTGACGTATGATGAGCAAATAAACCAGCAGAGAGCCGCGGTTGGGCTCTGTCCAGTACCTATCAGAATAACAGCACCTATTGAATTACTGACACCTAAGAAAACCTGGACAGTATGGTACCCATGGAGAAAACCATATCAACAAGTGAGACGGAATGACGATTGTCAGAATGTAATACCCGAAGAAGCTAAGAAGATACTGAAGGAAGACAAATGGTGACGTCATGAGAACCCGGACTGACTCATATATAGAAGATATGACAACCTGAGAATGATGACAAAAGAGACAAAATACCGTGGATAAGCAACATCCTGAGCCTAAAGTGAAACACTTGATGTCAAGATGTCAGAAACCTATGCCATATGTACAATGAAGATATTCAGTTAGCGTAAACGTGTACAGATGCAAGAAACTGCAAGAAGCAAAGAAATCGTGTGGCTTTCTTATGCTTAGGAGTAAGATAGATTGCGGCAAGCGCCACCTATACATATATCTACCTCAAAAGAGCACTTTATATAAGTATACTTCCACTACGCACAAGAGCAGAATCAACCAAAGGTTACTAAATGTCTCAAGAGGAGAGTTTTGCAACAAATTGAGAATTAAAGACGGAGAGAAACTCAGACAAAGGTAACCATGCCAAGAAGCCAAGGTCGTATCAGCTGAAATAGGCCAACAGTGGATACAATTAAAGAGAAGAAGAACAGAGTATCCTGTTCAGGGAAGGTCAAGATAAACCACAGATGGCAGACGACTGGCAGAATTAAATCAAATACATGAAATTGCATGAAGGAAAGGCCAATTTCAAGGTGTCGGAATCACGTGACCAGGCAAGCAGAAAGGGATTAAACTTTCACACCTAGGCATGGACATTTGCCATACCCAGGCGCCTTAACTTTCACAGACCAAGAAGATGCGAGGCCAACTACAAAGAAATAATTGACACATGACCACTGAGGTGATGATTGATTGTAATAATAATTGGAGGGAAGCTGGGGTGCAGACGAACTCCCTGCACCTGGCCGGCTATTCTGCATGCTGCTAAGCGCAAGTGGAAAAGTATGAATGGGGTTCATGCCAACCCAATCATAGTGGACCATGTAATCTAGGGTCCTATAGTTAGTAGAACCAATGAGACGTCATACTTTTAGTGACGTTTAAAGTAGTCATTTTGAAGGAAGGGCTTAGTTGCCCCACCTGGCATTGTTTATCAAATCCCCTCTCCCCGTTACGATATACAGATATAGTACCTATATTAAAGTTACCTTCCTAGGACCAATCAAGTTGCATGCTAAGTTTTAAGAGTTACATGTCAGTGATGACGAGTTTTTGGTATAAATGTTATGTCTTTCCTGAAATTAATTAGAGTTGAAGCGAGAAGGAAGATTGAGTGATTTCTGATATTCATTGAACTGCCCGTTTTTTGTACTTGTCATTAAACGGACTCCCTTTGCCAAACTATTGAGTTATTAATTTGGTGCAAGAGTACGAATCTGCATCCCCATCCACCTCAAGGGTGCTGCTGCTCATCTTAAAGTGCTGTTTGGAAACCCCCAGTCCTATGGGCCGGCTGGGGTCCATCCTGTACACTCCACTTCAAATGCAACAATTATATTCCAAGCATCCACTTAATTTGCAACTCTACTAATTTTCTGAGGCCAGGGCACTAGGTGTTAACCTGAGATAGGCTGCAAATGTTGCAGGTTGTATTCCTAGCTTGTTCATCATGCTCTATCTACAAATGTTCCACTTCCTCCAACTTTTCCCTAATCTCTTCTCTCCTGTGCTAGACACTGTCTCCAGTTTTCCTTTGCGATATAATTAGGGGGTCAAGCACAGAAGGTATTTGGCTGTTTCTATGACCTCTATGATGTGCTTTTGTTTACTTGAAATGTGACTAACAATCCCTTGCTTACCCATCCACCCAAACACATAAATCCGATGGCTTCTGCCTTAGCAGAGGCTGCAAAGAGATTGTATTCCTTAAACCAAAAAATGACACATCACAGGCAGACAGGGCTGTTCTCCACACTGTATTAGAAAATCTGCACGTACAATGCCCCCCTTGCTAGATGCAGACATCAGTGGCTATTTCCTACTTTAAAAGAGTTTATTTCTGGTGCTTCCACCCAGACTGAAAATATGCCCCAATAGTTGGGGCTCAGTCATCAGTTCTTCGAGCGTCTTCCGAACAGATTCACTCTGCCCCAACAAAACTAAACCTGTTCATTATGCAATTACAAGAGCAATTTATATACAGACCCCAGTCCTTTCCTGATGCACCACCATAGGTTACATTTGTAATCTCATATTTAAATTGAGACACAGCTTCATGGGAAATTCCACTGTCCAGGAAAACTGACCCATGTTATACCATTGGGATCTGTTTTACCCCCTAAGAATTAAGGAGGGTATTTAATTGCTGTGCCTTCACTTGAAAAACCAACAAGGACTTGATGGACTTGAAGCAAGGTAATAATAAAATCATGACACATTTAATCAGGCCAAATATAGAAATAGTCTGGCAAGTCAGGGACTAACTGCATAGGCACAAATACAGCTCCAAACAGGCACCTCATTCATTAACCTCTTCCATACACTGTGAAAAGGAGTGGGTGACAGCAATTTGGTGACAGGATATTGCTGTAACTGCACCATTAAACACCCTCAAGAAATACCACCCAAGATCAGGATATTGGATTCATGGAGATGTGGGTGGGTAAGTGAGTCCATGGCCATCTGAACAACGAAGAAAAGAAATGTCAGACATTTTGTTTTTTGTCTCTATTGCGAAAGGTTGTGGCATTTGCGTGGGAATGGACCATAATACCAAAAACAGCTTCCCTGGGAAAGTCCCACCATTTACTTAATGAAAGTTCAATGTATGGAGCATTATCTGATGATATCACCTCAAGTCTTTCAAATCTGTGACAAAAGTTCTACAATCCACAATTGCTCATTTTATCTTAGCTGCTCTCCTTACATATTAGGACATGGCTGGGAACACTTCCATGTAACGGGGTGACAGGTGTAAAGACTGGAGGGGGTGTCTATACTCCTGCTCTCTATATGGCAGAGGAGAGGCACAGAGGACCCCAGCCAAGATCCTCTATAGGGTAGCGCAGGTCGAGCAATCAAGGCCTAGCTTCTCAGGAGGTGATGCGGGCTAGTTCTTAAGTACAGCATAGTCCCCAAGCACCCACAAAGGAATATCTGCACACTGTATTCGTTAAAACACAGTCTTTATATATTTAAGGTTCAAGGTTATATGCACAATCACAATAACTCACTTTGTGCTCAGTTCATCTACAATGGCAAATATATACAGTTCTAAGTGGTACCACAATTATCATTAGATCTCATTAATGTGCATCAACTATACTCTGGTCAAATGTCACACAGATCAAATTAATAAAGGCAACCAACAATAGGAGGAAAGCAGTTGGTTAGTACAATTGGCAGAATACTGGCCCCTACCGATAGACACAGTTCTGTGTGGAAATCCTGTAAAATAAAGATATATCACAAGCCCAGTCCATAGATTGTTCAATGAGTCTTATTTCCTTCTACAATGTTTCTACCACCCCATGTACCTGGAATAGCAGAGTTCGACAACGTGTTATAGACGGATCCTTCTTGAGCGGCTCCCTTTAAAGCAGGAGCCACGGATCATCGAGATCCCTCGAAGAAAAGGGTGAACAACGGTGGTGAGGTAGCAGCTCTGGTCCTGGTGGTGCTCGGCGACAATGAGTCAAAGACGTCCTGCAAGGAAGAGGCGTGCGGGGCACCTCGATGTCGCAAGTTCAGGACCGCAAATAGTTTGTGAAGAACTTTGACCCAGCAAGGGCGTCGAGTCGTCTGGCGTCTCTGCGACCTTTGGGTGGCGGGAAACCCACCGGCGGATGCTCCTCGGCGTGGCGACAGCCTGGCCTTCGCCGGCGGGATAAGGTGGTCGGCGGTGCGGTTGAGCGCGAGTGCGTCAAATCTGCAAACCCTGGTCGACGACGGTGGACGGATGTCCAGTGCTTCTCTTCATTTCTTGTCCCTCATCCAGACGATCAACATACCTTCTGGAAAGGCCATCTACATTATTGTGACTCTTCCCTGGTCTATGCTCTATGGTGAAGTCTAGCCCTTGCAAGCTAATGGACCACCTGAGCCGTTTCAGGTTTTCACCCTTCATCTGCATAAGCCACTTCAGGGGATTATGATCTGTTTGGACCTTGAAGGTAGACCCCGTAAGATAGTGCCTAAAACACCTAAGGCTCTAAACTATGCTAAAACATTCCTTTTCAACAGTAGCCCACCTAAGTTCTCTACCCTTGAGTTGTCTACTAATGAATATGATCGGATGTTCACATCAGGCTAAGTAATTTCTTTAATATGGGTTTACAAACATTTTAGTATTAAAAATGGTTTATACAACTCATTCCGAAAACGTCTAAGATGTAGAGGGTAAGGATCTGTCTTCTGCATTGATTTCTAACAATATAATTGAGTTTCCATGAAGCATATTGTGAAGTTATTCAGTTGGATGTAATTGTTGCATCACAGGTTAAGGTTATTATTGGCATTTGAGGGCTAACCAAACATAAACCCACTAGTGATTAGGGATGCAGACCTGCTTTACTTAAGTTCGGGTATTGTCAAGGTGAGGATTCCTGGTAGTCAAGAACCCTAGAACCTGCCACCCGTTGCACCTCTTAGAACACACCATGCATGCCAATGAATGCTTCAGTTGCAGAGGGTGTCCCTTTTCAGACCATTTCAGCTACATGGTGAATTGGTTTATCCATCACTCAAATATCTGGCACCGTGCTATCTCTTATGGTATTGAAGCCCAACTGGAACACCACCATTGCATTGATTAGTGTGCCCTTCAATGTGTAATAGTTACCTGCTATCCTTCTCCCGGGATCTCAGTGTTACCGGACCAGGGAATAGAGGCATTATCTGCACGAACCTAGATCCGCCTGAGGCATAACATGCAGTGGCATCATGGTAAGGGACAAATTCAACACATATTTTAGAACTGATTTTGGACTTTTTTAATACCAAGTAATGCAGTTTGGCCTTTGCAGAGTCCCCACTACCTTCCCGTTTATTATAGCAAGGTGCAGAACAAAACCATGTATGTGTTTTCTATTGTCTAGATTGACGATATTCTGGTCTTCTCGAAAGGAATCTATGCATGCAAAACATATTATCCAAGTTCTCTCCAGTCTCAGACAGTATACATTACTTGCCAAGCTTAGTAGGCTTCACTTCCATGCCACCTTAGTGGTTGGTACACAGTAAAAATTAACCCAAACGAGATTCATGGCATTATCGGCTGACCATGCTTCACATCAGTTAACAAGATCCTACGTTTTCTTGGATTTGCCAACTTCTAACATGGTACATCAAGGCTGTTCCTACAATTGTCAAATATATTGCCACTCTGTTGAGCGAGTGGATTGTGTTTCTATGGGCGGATGAGACAGAACATGCATTTGTCAATCAGAGACAGGCTTGTACAATTGCTGCAATACCGAGTTATCCAAGAAGCAATCGCCAATATGTAGTTGAGGCTTACCCTTCCAATACTGTGATCAGTGCAGTTTTAATTCACTCTGTGGATTTCCTTTCTCAAAAATGCACATCCTGCAAAGAGGAATAGGCCATGGCCTGCAAGTAGTTGTTGGCTACCAAACAAGCCTATATATATCCAAGGGTGTCACGGTTTGCCGGAGCCCAATGACATGCAGAATGATATGCCTATTATAGGAACCTTCTGTGTCTGCAGTCTGCTAGTAGCTGTACAGAAAGACAATAGCGGTAGAATCTGCTCTTTTTACAATATGCATGCACATCATTTGGCAGTCAGCAGGGGTTGGAGCTACGACCCCTGGTAACTCTGCTGCAACCTCTTGCACTGCCTTTGTGAACCCTGGTCAAGGATTGCAGAGGTAGTGTGCAAACAAAAATAAAGAGGGTTCTAAGAAACCTCTTCATTTGGGAAATAACCCTGTGAAGTTTAACTTTCTCTAATGTGCTTTATTTGCAAAGGTGCAGCTGGAGATGTGTGCGTTTGTCTACATAGGCCAAGCAGACTAGACCCTCAGACCAAGAGCTTCTTATTTAGAGTTAACCTGACTGATGTATGTTTCTGAAGCCTATCTTTTTTGCCAAAATATTCCACTTTTGATGTTACTGTGGCCTAGATGTTCCCTTACTCAGTTAAAATACTTATATTATATCGTATTTTAATGTATAGTGCTTCACGCCCAACTCTTGATTCCTCCTTGTAAGTGTTGCAAAATAGGTGTTATTGGTACAAAAGGTAATAGTACTTAATGTAACCTCAGAAGGATGAAAGGCTAGTTCAGCCATGCTGAAATATGAACTTGGAAAGTGCAGGCTGGAACATATCAGAGTTGAGTTTTTAACTCGCTGAGCTATCCAATTGCAGCACATTATTGTTGTTTTTATTAATTGTGCAGTTAAAAATAAGAGACATTTATAAGAATATCTAACCAACACCATTTACTATTCCATCTAGTCCTTTTTAAACCAAATATAACATTACTATTATCAAGTTTACTAGTGGCCCATGACGTATCCCACCGGCTTCTAAGCACCGTAATTATAAATGCCATGTTAATAAGAACTGTTACCCCCAGAGCCAATGCTTTACTAAATGCTGTGGCATGCACATTAAATGAGAAATAGCTGTTAGGATAGCTCAGTGGATTAAGTGCTAAGTGCTGATATTTCTGTGTGTTCTGCAGACCACAGGTTTGAATCTTAGCAAGGTTCATTCAACCTTTCATTCTTCTGAGATCACCAAATTTATATTAATTTTGGTTGCCGGGTAACATTAATTTGTATATACAAGTGTTTTATGTAAAGTACTTTGGAGTAAACACAATGTAAGTAATGAAATATTAGAAGGGTTACCATCAGCAAATCCAAGCATACGCTCAGAATAATGCCACAGTTTTAAATCGGGGTCGCTTTAAAAAGTGCTTCTTTGCTTCCTTGAGATATGTGTGAATCTTATGTTATACTTGCATGTCTGAACATGAATGAGACTAGGTTGTGAATGAATTTGGGATATACAGATATATGGTCCCTCATACCATGCAAAAATAGCATTCAATGGCATTACTGTGGCAAGGTGACCGTACCAGGTGTATGAGGGCTTAACTGTCATTGGGTGGCATTACTGGATGCACTTAGCATATGATGGAATGGCTATATAAAAATGTTATCAATATATTTTGGATGTACCTAGGCTGTAAGGCTAAAACAGAACAAAGATGGCAGTAGCTTCAAATAGAGGACACATTTGACATACTGTATTATGGCAGCACCTGACACGTGCAGCTATACATGGTATAAGATGGCAGTAGATGGCCCTACGAGGCCTAGTAACATTTCATATGCACGGCAGTGCTCCTGGCCTATGTTGGTTCTACTGGGTCTACCGCTATTATAACATGACACCCTTAATGACATATCCAGGCAGCTCCTTGGATAACAGTTGATTGGTTTCTAAATAAAAGTCTTATGTCTGTTTTAGTACCGTTTTGCTATTTTCTGAAATGTAAGATTATGTACCTTTTTAACATCCATCAGTCACTTCAAGTGTTGACATCAGGGTTAAATATAATGTTATGTTTTCTCATCAGGGTCAAAGGTCATACTTCGTGGTATGTCATCGAGTGCTTGATGTCACTTCCTCCTACACCTGGCATTTTAGTGAATTGATGTCCCTGAAAGGATGATTTCCTACTTTGCTCATAATGGTTATAAAAAAAGCAGATGCTCTAACTAAATAAAGATTACATACAACCTGATGACAGTTAGAATTCTCTGGACATGGTGATGCTGAACCAGCACATACGGTAGTGGGTTAAAAGTACAGGAACAACTTCACCACAAAATAATACAATGCTTACTACCCACCAGAGTGCTTTGACTGGTAGAGCAAGTCCCTGATGAAAGGACGACAATTCACCATCTACCATTCTGCCCTTCCAGGGATGGGTATATGCCACAACTACAAAAATCAGCCCGATCGCCCTATGTTGGTATCATGATTCAGAGCTTGCAGGGCACCAGGGGCAGATTGCTTTACCGTAGGTATTATCATTGGCCAGGGTATCAAACTATGTTGGGCAGTTTTCAGTGAGGTGGCAACATTTGTTCAGCATCTAAAACTGGTTATAGACATATGGGAGGTAGGTTGCTTCACATGATGATCCCCAAAATACCATGGAAGATGGTGTCACTGGATTCGGTGATGGAACTGCCCAAGGACTTTGGCTATGATACGATAGTACCGGTGCCGATTCCATGACAAATAGTCTTGGGAAACAGAGTCCTTTGTCTGCTCAAATAACACGTGTCTATTTACCTGGCTGTGAAACTTGTGTTCCGTAATCGTCTAAAATGGGCTTTAACAAATCACCTTAAGGCTTGGCGAGGGGAGCATTCTTCTCCATCTTGGACATTAAAGGGAAATTGTCCATCAGTGATCATTCCAAACAAATGGACCACCAGAAGACCTGAATCAAGCCGTGGCACAGTACCTGTGCTGGCACATCCTCTTGGGTGGACCTATTATCAATAGAGACATGTGCCCACATGGCTGCTGTACATCCTTCTACGAGGAAATATACGTGTGATGGCCTGAACAGCCATCGCCCAAGAGCTGCACCCTAGGACTGTTCCCTCTTTCCTTCTGTGGTAGCAATTCAGGAGTATATGGACACGTAAAGACAGCAGAGTGCTTAGGCAGGAAATGGCCTGTGTACACCAAGGCCACAGGGGTGCACATGCCTCTATACAGAAAGAAATAGTGGGCTTGGAAGTGTGGTTTCTTCTCGGAAATTGTGTAAAGTGAGACACATCCAACATTATGCATACCCCGGAAATGGCTGGGGAGATATATTTGGAGGGTTGGATATGGCAGTGGTGCAGTGGGAAAATGAATTACTTGGGCATCTTTTACTCTATAAACATCTGCTATGTTCTTGCTGAGTCTGTCAGAAAACCGTTGTGAACGATGGTGCATGCTCCAGTTAGCTATTTGGGGGGGTTTACCTAGTATAGAAATTAATTTACCCAGACAGCTACATGATCAGAAGCTTCTCACCACTTCTTTCTGGGGGATGAAGAAGTCAATTTTGTTTATCATAAACTACTTCTCTGGGCGGACAATGTTGGTCTTGGCCTGCCAGCTTTGTGCACCTATCACTCGCGCTCTGCCCTTTCACAGACTAGTGTGACTAGCTTATCCAGGAGGTCCCACGGCTGGGTGCGGGCAAGGGGCTCAATGCACACGGATTGCCAGCGGGTGCGCTTGAGCGGGAGGGGATCTTGAGTATAAGGTCAGCAATTCAATGTCTTGCGTATCCCTTTTATGATCTAAGGTTTCTCCTATTTTGTTCTGACCACTCCTTCTGGGGCCATATAAACCATTAGTTTGGCACAACTCGTTTTTAAGGGCATTACTCATTTGGGCCAGCTGTTTTCCAACTGAGCTATGTGATCTTTTTCAGATGTTAAATGTGCTTCTGAATGAAGGGATTTCGCTCCCTGGGCAAAGCGACAGCGACAGAATGAATGAGCCCTGCTAGACTGTGGATGCCCAGACCAAGCATTGTTCCTTTTTTAAAGCCTTTTTGCTTAAAAAACTCATCACAGGTCAAATGATTGTGCTACAGTAGTACTTCATATTTATTTTATATAGTTTGTGTGTTTGGAATGTGGCACTTTACAGCATGTCCTTTCGTATTTCCAGGGGTAACGGAGCAAGCCTTGAGTGGACTATGCTAGTTCAATCAGACAATCGTGGTATGGTACAGAGTTTCATACATTACTATTTTCTGACGGCTCTAAAATAATGTCAAAATATACATCAGTAGCCAATCATGGAGATCAAGTGGGCGGGGCATAGGAGTGGGTCTCACCGGACTGCGACCAATGAAAGTTATTGCCAGGCTTCATTGATCAACACAGATTTGTTGGTACAGTGGCTGGGATGCGGGGAGAAACATTTTTCAAAGATGGTCAACTATTACAAATGTATTCCCACAGATGTATTCCCCTAATACAGGCTTGTCACCTGATACAATGGGTTCGTTGTAACTTTTATGAAAGTCTATTTTTAAAATCCATAGGCCATGTTGAGCCTTCTGCTGAATTGCATTCTGGTATTTGTAGTCTTTTATTCAAGTTGGAGGAGGAGAGATAATGCTACAAGTATGAACTTTTTGCGTAGCATATTTCTATGATGGTTTGATTATTTGTGTGAGTACTTTGTTATGGTTTCTGTACTTTTCAACATGTCTTTATAAACAGTATTGTTGAAAGCCAAACATGGAGGTGAGTGGGGAAATGATCAGAGGGCAAGTGAGTCATGAATATTTGCCCATGATGTGACGGAAGAGGTTATAGTCCTGGAGACTTGAGAGGTTATTCTCTCTGGTTCTGGCCCTATGTTGATTTTCACGGCACAAATCGACGATATATTTGGGTGGATAGTGTCTGCATCCTCTTTTGAGGGCATTAAAAAAAGTTTGCTTGCTCAAGTGTTCAGCTACTAGGATTTCACCCCATGTTATATCATGTTTCCAGTGCAGACACTTACCCAGCAGACCACATAAAAGTGTCATTAAAGCACATGTCTCCTGTTAGGATTTAGCTTTTCTTGGAATATTTCATCATATATTGTTGGGTTTTAAAGGTGGGCACATTTTATCCTTTGCCAACATAGTTATTGGTAATTCTCCACTCTCTGATTTTATTCCGCCTTGTTTAATTTTTTGGAAAGGCAAATGTTCATTTGTTTTATGCACTTTCTTCTAAATGGAAAGATCAATTGAACTAAATTTGTATATTTCACTTTAAGATCTGTTCACTTACTGCACATAGAGTAATGGTAGCAGCTTTTTATTCTTGTAATGAGGGTAGAGATGTCCACACTGAGTGACACGAGGGAGCTGAACCTATTTCCAGCTCGAAACAACACATTTTGCAGCAGAAATAGGAAAAAATCCATATGATTTACAGAGGGGTCCAAAACATCTCACCAACTGTAACCGAACCTGCTGAGTTGTCTTTGCAGCATTCTACACTAGGATCCCTCGCTACTTCTCCACCCACAAAGAAGATCAAGCCTGCCCACCTCCTCCAATTAAAGGTCAAGCGGTCCATTCATGAGGTTCCCTTCCCATCTTGCTAATTTTGCAAGATGCGTGCTAAGACATCACTAAGCCTGAACCCAGCAGAAGAGGGGACAGAAACACTGCCACACGGTGATTTAGATGAGCAATGCAAGGAAAACCGGTGCAACTATGCCCCCTGGACCTATGTACCCTGTGCCTATGCATATACTATTGAGCCTCCAAATCCCCCCTTTTTTAAGAACTTGAGCTCTTTGTTAGCATTTGAAGACCTGAAAAATTGCTTCCTTCCCTGCCTCAATACCTCCTAGGTAAATAGGCTCTATCACACTATAAGGCAATCCTGCAGTAGACAACACCTGCCCTGACTGTCCCACATCTTAGGCGTTAAGGGCTATAGAAATTCAATAAAAATACAAAAAAATACGAAATAATGCAATATGTATTGTTTTTCTCTTAGGTGAGTGTTTTTATCTGCTCTATTATTAAATGCCATAGTCCCCATTCCTGCATAAAGGCTTTTTTTTGTTGGCGGGAGGAGTGGGAGTTTGGGAGAAACAGAACAGAGTCTGTGTCAAATGATGTTTTCTCTGGGCTTGAACGCACCACAGGAAATGCAGTCTACTGTGGCCAGATCTATTTAGTACCCCTTAACAAGCACACAGTGCAACTGGTATCACTTCCTGGGATGTCACTTTTCATCACACAGCTTCCTGTGACATCCCCACTTCCTGTGACATCACTTCCCATTGGATACACTAATGATTTCCCCCTCATTAATTTGTTTAGGACTTGACCCCTGGAAGGCGAGCCCAAAGAGTTCCCACGAGGAGGTGCTTTGGGCAGGGAGTGGCAGGAACCCGTTGAGAATTGGCATAGGGGTTAGCATGTCTATGTGCAGCCAATGGGAGGGCAAATAATCAAACAACATCTACAAGCTTTGTGTCCCTCCTCATTTGCCATTTCTCCGTATCTGTACTCTGATGCAATAGTTTCGATAATGGGTGGCATGTCACCTAATAGCCCAAACTAAAAATGCCTATTTTAACATTTTTTTAATCATCCAGACAGTAGCTGGCTCATACGTTATATATACATTGAAAAACGATGTGACTTACAGTGCTGTACATTCTTGCTGGTTTTCAATCGCATTCCCACACTTCACACTACCAGTGTAACAGTTCCCGGTGATGCCCTAACTCTGCTTGTCCTTTTCAGTGCAGCAATTGCAATTATAAAGGGCCATCCCTTAAATGCTTTTTGCACAGAAAATGCATACTAATTCCCACATGCACAATAGTCATACAAACTGGTAACACTCCATGCTGTGCAAATGCTTCAAACCTGCACTTCAAAATAGCGAAAGGCACATTCATTCGGACCAATGCCAAGCCAAAATTATTTCAGAGCAAGTGGAACACTCCCCGCGCTTTGTTAAGCCAGCCGGCTAAAGCATAGATACTGCTCTCATTATCAGGACATGCTGGAAAACAAATGAAGGGCTGATTACACTGTAAAGGCACACAAAAAAACACCTGCACATGACTCATAGACAGATAAGCAGGAGATTACTTAGTGTTGGCAGAAGCTAAGCTAAATAGTCTGCGCGTGAACGGAAATTAAATGTTTAGGCTTGGTTTCAGATGCTTGAAAAAGCGAATCGTATGATTTTTAGGAAAAAGGGGCATTAAAAGTACTTTGAAGTGGGTTAAACATTTGGAACTGTTTGACTGATTGAATTTTAATTATAAACCTGCGGAGTGACGTGGCATGCCCCAATTGGCGAATATCCAGGCCATACCAGCCGTTATGTCATGTAAAGCTATTAATAGGCCCAGGAATTGGCCACTCACATGACCGGCCACGTGATTCCAGCGTTCACTGCGTGGGAAGGAATCTCAGCACGGTACTCCCTCTCATCACGGAAGGGCCACGCTGAGAGCTCTCCCGCCCCTACCACTCCCCTCTAAGTCTACCGCCTCATCCAAGTCTCTCCTGATAAATGCTGCCCAGACACTACAAATCCCTGCACCCTCCGAAGATCCTTACCTTTGGGGGGGTGACTCTGCCCCCAGCCATCGCAATCTTTGCCAGGCCGCACCTGATATATGTAGCCTGAACTTTCTTCGCAACTTCTCTCCCGGAACCATCACTCCATTGCTTTGCCAGGCCAGACCCGACAGACGCGTCCCAGCTAGGTTGACCAAGCTCCAACCCTCTCTCCTACCTCAGCATGTTGACCTACACGGTCAGCGGGAACTAAGCAGGTTCCAACCTCCATTTCATTCAGATTGCCTTCTTTATTTTAAGCACCCCATTTCACTCTTACTTGGGTCATAATAGGTTTATAGACTCACCACGGCTGTATTGGAAGGTGTGAGTCCGTAAACCTTGTTAAATGCCATTGCTTCACACAGGCCTTTAACTTGGTCTTCAGACTCATAACTCCTGGTACGCTCCTTGGTACACAAGGTTTGTAGAGCTTAATTATATGGGTTGTAACATAGTACAACAACTACCTCACACAGAACTGCCTCAGTGGCCAACTTACAGTCTCCAATGCATCTAGGTGCCCAATCTTGTCTCACGTTCTTGTCAAGGAAGAATCCATCTGATGTGGAATCGAGCAATAATGTGGCAGCTTAAAACCATGTCACAGGACGTGGACATGTCCTGATAGCGACAAGGAAAGGGCTGTTTATGCTTATTTATTTATATAGTGCTTACTGCATGATGACATTTTTTCTGTGTGCATAGCCTACATCTGGAAGGTGAAGCCTATGAAGTTTGGCCAATCCTCATGTGCAAGTGTGATCATCCCACTGTTTTACTACTCTGTGCAGACTAGACTGAAAAAATAAAGCAGAAAAATAAAGTGTAAGGATTTTGATCAATTATATTAGTACCCGGCGAAATATATCAGCTTGTAACAAATAGCTAATTGGCCCTCTCCGGGTCATTACCAGCCCGACACAGCCTTTGTTGGGCCAGTCTCATCTGACCTCCATGGCAAGGGAGAAAGACTACATGTAGTCCTCTCTAGCATTCCATGGCGGCCATCTTCTTTGTTTTCATTTTTCTTTCTTTTATGAATGGCCGCCATGGAAAGGGAGCAGGGACTATGTAACTTTGCTCGGGCCTGTAACTATGGGCCATGGGGCATTACTTGAAGTGGTAATGCCCCCCAAGCTTAGGGCTTATTGCTTAAATAATTGCCAGGGTCACTGCAGGATCTTCCGAGTAGTTAAGATGTAGAAATTATGTAGAAACTATGGCCACAAATCTGGATAGCGCAGAACAGGTGTTCCCCCAGCACTGGCTGCACTTCCATTGAAACAAAGCTTTGCCCAGGGCCTGGCCCTTCATTCGAATTCAGCCTGATGTTTGAACAGATGTGGAGAGGATGGAAACTACATTGACACGCGTGCTTGGGACAAGATCTGGAGAGAATAACTTGATTGTATGGATGAGAGTCTGATACTGGCAAAAGGTCTTTTCCTTTTTATGTGGAAGAGGCTGGGGGTGTCAAAGGTGCCATGGGGAAGCCCCTTTTCAAACAGATTTACTCTGCTTCTCCTTCTGTCAAACGTGGCCCAGTACCATGTTTGATGAGGGGACAGGCCCATGGGCTTAGTCCGCTATGGGGCAGAGCAATTTCCATATGCAGGCAGGTGTCTGATAGCAAGTGTTGTAGTATTTGTGTATTTTAATCCTATCTATAAACCTTTTAATTTTTAAACTGCTGATGATGCAGAATTTTGCTAAAGGTCAATCCGAATAAAGCTTTTTAAAATTAAATGGATGGCCGGGAAGTGCCTGGCACATGGTCCAAGGCCATGCTGAATGTGAACCTTGCTACACAAATCTTTGAACTTCAATGAAAAGGCTTAGATTAATGGAAGGTTCTCGTTGCAAGCAAAACAACGAAACACGAGAAATGCACCTCGAATGCTCCTTAAATCAACCATAACTCAAACAGAGCCCTCCACTGCTCACAACCTCCCACGCTCTATCATTCACGTCAGGACGGATGGCATCCTACGTGACATAACTGATTTGTATACCCCCTGCCGAACCAGTGGCCACAGGAACAACAATGAGTTTGTTGTAGTGTGCCCTGGGAGTTGTAGGGCGGCCAGATGATCCGGTTTTGCCCAAACTGTCCGGGAATTGGCCTCTCTGCATGTCCCCCAGTTTCACATTTTAAAAACCCCGCCCAGGTTTTGGGGAAAGGTAAGGTGCGCATTGACAGACTACCAGCTGTCTCACTGCAGGGAGAGATGACATGTTCACAGCTGAACGCTCGTACAGCACATTCATAAAATAAACGTAATGTTTTGCTAGTTTTACATTACCTTGTGTTACATTTCTGCCATCTTGAAGTGGGTTCAAACAGGCAATCTTGCTGTTACCAGCTGCACACGCCTCAGCTGTTTGCAGCACAGGGAGTGCTTAGGGGTTTGTTATATAGCAAGACCAATAGCAATCGGAGCAAAAGCTCCTTTGTTTTTGACAGGCTGGTGGTCACAGCCAAATCCAAACAATCGGGGGAGTGTCTTTTATCCCTGCCCGCACACACCTCTTTCTACTACTAAACAGTCAGTAGTCATGGTAACTAACCCCTATTCCACTTTTATGTTGGTCGTCTGTCCCTATATTTATTTTGGAAATCTGGCCACCGTAGTGTAATGACCATCCGTATACTTTGCACATTTCTGTCCTTGACACTGCTCAGTGTGCGCACCTCATAGGCCATTGATACAACCAAGCCCTGCACAACTGCACCATGTTGGAATCATGGGGCACAGCAAAGGCTGTACCCAAACACCATGGCTCATGTACTGGCATTTGGACACAGCTTTGCGTGCTGGATCTCTGCTTGTGGTGCAGGCTTAGTGCTCCTGTAACTACTTTCAAAAGAGAACATAGTTTCACTAAGATGTGTGTGTATGGTGCCTGTAAATCTACGTAATTGATAACACAGCTTCTTGTAAATACATGAATTGTGCCTGGGATCTATCTATTAATATACTCGCAAAAATGTCAGTATGGAAAATCTGCCGTGTGCGGCAGCACGAATGTTGACTCCATTGCCCGTGTTTGCAGCAGTGTTGCCGCATGAAAGGGGGACAATCTCCACCAGGACGCCCCCTGGGCATGCACATCTGCCATTGCGCGTGCTTGCAGCTTGTTACCGCATGAGAGGGAGAGAAGCTCCACCAGGACGCCCTCTGAGGCATACACATATGCCATTGCGCGTGCTTGCAGCAGTGTTACCGCATGAGAGGGAGAGAATTTCAACCAGGATGCCTTCTGGGGCATACACACCTGCTGTTGCGCGTGCTTGCAGCAGTGTTACCGCATGAGAAGGAGAGAAGCTACACCAGGACGCTCTCTGAGGCATACACATCTGCCGTTGCGCATGCTTGCAGCAGTGTTCCTGCATGAGAGGGAGAGAAGCTCAACCAGGACACCCTCTGAGGCATACACATCTGTCGTTGTGTGTGCTTGCAGCAGTTTTACTGCATGAGAGGGAGAGAAGCTCCACCAGCATGCCCTCTGAGTTATACACATCTGTCGTTGCGTGTGCTTGCAGCAGTGTTACCGCATGAGGGGGAGAGAAGCTCAACCAGGACGCCCTCTGAGACATACACATCTGTCATTGTCCGTGCTAGCAGCAGTGTTATCGCATCAGAGAGAGAGAAGCTCCACCAGGACGCCCTCTGGGGCATACACCAGAGACGTTTTTATGGGAGGGCAAAAGTGGCACTTGCCCTGGGCCCCCACCTGGGAGGGTGGCCCTACAAGGCTGACCCACCAAAGAAGTCATTTCCCATCGTTTACCTAACTTAAATACCAAACATCAGGATATTCTATGGCATGCTGCTGAGAAGCTAAACCTATTAGCTATCTGTTGTTGACAAGTACATTATGCTCAGACCACTGTGTTCATGTGCAAGATTACAATACCAAATTCCAGCAAGGTAAACTCAGCCTTCGCTATATCTGAAGTTGATAAACCTGCATGTATACGCACTTTCCTCTGTAACACAACAGATACCATTATCAGTAATGCACCTGCACCAGATAGTGGTTGCTATGAAAATGATCACAGCATAGCATCTGGTTTGTTGTAAAACTGCAGCCACCTCCAATGATGAGTATCAAGTGTCATCACAAGAGGTGTTCAGGTATCTAAATTCAAGACTGTGGAGCCAAAGCAAAGCAATCATGCTTGTATCCTGCCATTGACAGCAGACGATACAGTGATCCTGACTAAATCATCTTATTTCACTGGCAATACTCTGCTATTTTCTGTGATAAGGCTTGCCTTCTCACATGCTGGTGACATTGTGCAGTCCATTTCCTGATTTCTTTTTTGATTTGTGTACTTTCCAAGTCAAATCTCTAAAATGGGATTATTTTAGTTAATGGTAAGTACTGGAAAAGAAAGTGGTAAATTGTGTAAATTAAAGAGTTGTCAGAAACCCCCTCCTTCACTGCTTAACCAATGTGTTATCCTGGACATCTCATTTAATCTTGTACTACCTAACCTTTCAGAATTCCCAGTCTCTATCCCCTTCTAAACTGTCGCCATTTAGAGTGTTTTCGTTCTCATGGTATGATCTTCAAAAAAGCATCACACATGGTTTCACTGGCTATGGTGTTGCTTCCTCTATAGTAATAGTGAGCATGAATATATTACACATAAGAGTCACTTGTTTCTTTGCTCTCTAACAGCAATGCCACTTGAAAACCATGGCCCTCTTCTAATCTTAGGCCATCTTCATACAGACACTTTCCTGCTAGCTTCTAATCTGCACCCACTATCCATGCTATGGTATGTGTAACTTTCTCCTTGCTTCCAAGTGGCCTCCTCTATCCATGCTTGAACACTTTTGCATTCTTCGAGGCAGCTAATCCGAGTCAGTTTTCTATTCTGGACTATGAGCACCTTTTTCATACGATCTGTGTGCTACATCTATACAATGGCCAGTATACCTTCTTAGTGCCTGCTATTGATGAAGTGTCCTCTAGGTGTGCTAGAACACAAGTGCGCGGGTCGCAGCTGCTAATGTTGCCATTGAAATGCTACTTGTTTATCATTCTGATTGCAGCAATAATGAAGGAGGTGAGGGGACTGAAAGTGAGTACTCATGTTTATGTTGATTGTTGCAATTAAGCATGTCAATCTTTGGGTTGAGATCATGAAAACGGGGGTGAGACCAGATATTGTGGATCCCTTAATTTGCTTGGTTCAATGAAGGCGGGCCCCAAAGATGTCTGTGACCCAGGCCCCAGAAAAGCTTAAAATGGCCCTGCATACACATCTGCCATTGCGCGTGCTTGCAGCAGTGTTACAGCATGAGAGGGAGAGAATCTCCACCAGGACGCCCTCTGAGGCATACACATCTAGATTGCAACATCATTTTGTTGTCTGTACAAATATGGCCCGAAGGCACACATTCTGAGTTTACTCGACCCTTCTGTGGTTGTTCTTGCAGTGTCTATGATATAACGTATAATGCCATCTGTTATGACATGAGCAGTGCATTACAGTGGCCGAGTTGTGGCTGCTTTACAAACTATAACTGGTGAATTGATTCTTTTTTTAGCCCTGCAACTATAACGTCCCTTTATGTAGGATTTCTTTGCTAGAGCAAACGAGAGTGGGGAGAATTAGAGAGCGAGAGAGAGGCAGGCAGGGGGGATTTATCGGAAACTCGATCTAGTGACTTGTTAAACATCTGTTTCAACATTTGAATCATGTATGTTCCATTTTACAGACTTGGAGAAAAGGTGAATAAGCGTATCACATTAAACAAAAATAAAACCCTGTAACCAGAGCGTGCAGCGGGCATTCGCAGCACTCCAACAAAAATATACAATTCTACGCGCGAGCTGTGTGGGAAAGCACTTCCAGTAGCTGCTTCTCTCCTGCGCAGCTCCCTCGTGCGATGATAGCAGCAGGAAGCTGGCTTTCTCTGGACACCGCCGCGCAGACATCTGTGACTGTACATTATACTACCAACTGTAATACCCGTCATCGTTGCTGAAGGGGGAAGAAACACGGCGCAACAACGGAAAGGCCACTAGACAGCGCATGTGGCTGCCAAACGTTGCTAGACCTTAGTAAGCAGAGAAAAACTGTCGCCATTCCGGAACCGGAACCAGCAAACATATAAACACGGAACCAGGTTAATCAACAGTATTGTTTTGTTATATGGAGCCAGTTTTCCTAAGTGTCTTGAAAGGAATTGAGAAAATATACAGCATGACACACAAATGTTAACAAAACGATACCTTCTGAACAGTGATGCATTAAAGACTTTCTGTTGTTTCTTGTTACAGAAAATGAAGAAAATGCATTCAGATTAACAAATGAGGTGTTAGTGCCGACATTAGTGGGCTTTATTGTCAGGTGATCGCCGCCCAAATTATTAGTCCCCAGCCAAGAGGAGAGCGTCTAACAAGGGTGAGGTCAGCTGGCGTACAACAAAACCTGAGGTAATGGATCTAACACCATTAGAACTTGTGTAAGGGGGTGGGGAAGAAAGGCCTCACCTTGGGCTTCCTGTGACAGAGCTAGTCCACGAGTCATTGCTCAGTGCACAAAAAAGGGTACAACGTCATTTCACTGACGGATGTTTTTTCGCTGGGTTTTTTACCGCAGATTTTTTCCGAAAAAAAAGTCATCTAATTTTTTGGGGGGGGTTCAAAAATTATATAAATTAGGTGTGGGTGTACGGGGATATAAAAAAAATTAAAAGGGGATGGGGGCTTGGGGGGTAACCCCCCAAAAATAAAAAAATAAAAAATTCGATGTTTTTTCGAAGAAAAAAAATCTGCGGTAAAAAACCCCACGAAAAAACATCCCGCGATGAAATGAAATGGAACCCAAAAAAGGAAGGCCTCACCTTGGTCTTCCTGTGACATATCTAGTCCACGGGTCATTTCTCAGTGCCCAAAAAAGGAAGGCCTCACCTTGGTCTTCCTCTGACATATCTAGTCTACGGGTCATTGCTCAGTGCCCAAAAAAGGAAGGCCTCACCTTCAGCTTCCTGTGAGTCATGGGTTTTTGCTCAGTACCCAGCGAGTACACATCACAAATAGAAGCCTCAGTAGCAGCCTTTACTTGTGTTTGGAGTGTCCAGTCCAAGTTTGCTGATTGGCTGCGGAGCTGAAAACTGGGAAGAGAAGCTTGGGATGCAGGCTCCTAGTGGAGGTTACAGCCTGGATTCTACACTTAATGATTGTCTTAAGAGAAGAAAACATGTCCTAAAGAGACATAATACATATTCAACAAAAGGTGAAAGTAAATGGTGGACAATGTCAGGAAAGTGAGAGGGATCATCATAACAATGCATACATTATGCAACTGGTCATTCTCTTTATTTGATTTTAGTGTACATGATTGCATATTTTGGGCATAGATTGCTTTAGAATGCAGAGTGGCACTAGAGCATCTTGGTCTATGGGAGGTCTAGCAGGAAGTTAGTGGCATGGAACAACTGTCGAAATCTGATGCGCACCTGCCTACGAAACGTACTCTCTGAGGGAGCTGAGGGAGACAGTCTATATGTGGGTCGGTGCATCCTTCGATGTTACATTGATGTGGCTGATCAGATATTCAATCAGAGAGACATAAACTTGAATGTCTAGCTTAGTCTACTTAGTCTAAGAAGGTTTCCTTAGTGGAATAAACCACCAACATTTTGAGAAAATGTTGCTGCTTTAGAACAATTGTTTTTTGGCCTGCTGTACGTTTACAGACAATGAAACGTCACATGCAAATCAGGTGTGGGACCATCCCAAAAAACAAAAAAGGACAGCCCACCCAAACTGTTTGTAGGTTTGACTCTGCAATTTGGGCTGGACTAACACTTTTGAGATGACACAAGCCTTGTTTGGATGGGTTTTGGCACCTTCTGTAATGATACATCTTTCTTCTTTTAATTGAGGCCCATTTCCTTTCCTTGGTGATTTCAGCTCAATAGGCCTTATGTCTGACATCATCATTTCTGTGCTGGCCTTATATTTCTGTGGGCTTTCACAAATAACTCTGGCCTCTTGATTTCTCACATTCTGGGGCTACATTTCACCCCACAAATCTCCCTTCCTGTCTCTTTGCTTCCAAGGAGACAGAGAGAAGAGCAAGGAGAGAGTGGGGTGTCTGTTTCCTTGTGCCCAGGGTTAATTCCAGAGATCATCTTCAGAGCACGTCCGCTATTTTCCCAGTCCTAAGGGAGTGATGCTCTGGTCTGCACTCCACTCTTTTTAGATTTTGGGTGTTTGTCCTGGTCCCCTCCCTTTCTGGTAGCTCCACCTCCAGCTGTAGAGGCAAGGAGTTATTTAATCTGCTGAGAATCAAAGAGTTTAAGTGTTTCATACAGTACTAATTTCCCTGGTATGATGTGCGAATTGATAACAAAACAACGAGTTACATATCACATTTCATGCCATCAACATTTTGGACATGACAATTATACTTATTAACTTCCTAATCAATGCAAGCTGTTCTACTCCCTGTAAATGTGTGATCTTCTCCATCTGGGTTCCCATTCTTTACCTTTATTCCTCCGATGGTTCCTGGGCTCTACCCTCACTGGGTTCCTCAGTCAGTCATAAGTTCTGTCTGGGATGACAGCTTTTCAACTGATCTATGTGAACCCATTTCTCTTCCCTCTGTTCTCCTTTAGGGGTGCAGATCTCATAGGCGACAAGTGAGATTTTATCAACAATTTCAGAAACACTGTGCTGGGAGGGGAGGAACTTCCGCTCTTTGGTCTGGTTCCTTTGAAAACTGTACAGGTAGACCCTGTCTCCTACTTCATACTCAGTCTTCGTGGCCTTTAAGCGGTAGTGGGTTTTCATCCCCTTTGCCGACTTTTCTAAATTTCGCTGAGCATAAGCAAAAGCGTGCTGTAGGTGTTTTCGTAAATTCTCAATGTACTCATGGGTCGTGGACGAGTTGATCAGGATCTGCTCTTGAGTTCTGTAGAGCTGATGCTGAGGCAGTACCATTTTTCCTCCAGTCATGACCTCCAATGGTGACATTTTTGTTGCAGAAGATGGTGTAGACCTGATGGCCATCAGGACAAGCAGTAATCGGATATCCCAACTAGCTCCAGAGTCCACCACGAACTTCATCAAGATGCCCACAATCGTTTTATTGTACCTATCAACTCCCCCGCTCAAGGCTGGGTGGTAGGCGATGTGGATTTTTCTCTTTACCCCTAGTATCTTCCACATCTTTGTCATCACCTCACTGGTAAAATGACTTCCTCAGTCCAACTCAATCCTTTGGGTCAGGCCGAAATGCGAGAAGATGTGATTGATCATTAGGGCGGCAGCTGTTTCTGCCTTGCAATTTGGGTCCGGAAGCCATTCCACCCACTTGGTAAACAAGCATGTCACGGGCAACATGTACCTATTTCCTCTAGAGGAGCAAATTAAATCGACTTGCAAATCTGACCTAGGCAGTGTCATTCCCCTTTTCTGTAGGGTAGCTCTATGTATGAGAGAACTTGGCTAAAACTGAGCATACACCACACACCCCTTTAAATATAGGTCGCGGTCCTGACCTATGTGTGGCAAGTATGCAAACTCTCGCAAGAGTTCTAAAGTTGTATGACCGCCCTATGACCGGCAGTGGCTGCGTCATGGGTGGACTTAACATCAGGCTTCGGAATGAAGTAGGTAGCACCCACTGGTCACATCCTGATATGGATCACTGTACCAACAAACCATCTTGGATTTGAAAAAAATGTGAAAACTTTATCAACACCTGGAGATCCTCTTTCCCGATATAATCAGATTCGGTCAGAGGAAAATTCACAGGGTCTTCAATATGTCAATAACATTTGCCAATAATCCGTTCCTCTTTTTCTGTCATAATCAAATGAGAATCTGGGGCTTCTTTACTCCACTGGGCAGTTGAGAGTTGATTTTGGGCATGTGTTTGGGACCTGGTGACAGCAGTGACCTGGATTTCCCCCAACAGGGATTCAGTTTCTATGAGAGCCCTGTGGATGGCTCTGGTTTGTCCAACTGGTCAGCCAAGTCATTTCCAGTTTTGTCTGATCCCTCTATCCTGGAGTGACCTGTGATCTTTTCCCAGTAGATAGTCATCTCATTAAAGGTGACCAGATCATCAATTGCATGGATTAATTTCCCATGCTTGAGCGGTTTGTTATTTACACACAGCATGCCTCAGTTTTTCCAATTAATCTGGTGCTCCAGGAACCCATTCATGACATAATCTTAGTCAGTGATTATGACGAGTTCTTTTGAGTTGGTGTTGCACGGCATTGAGAATGGATTGATGTACCACCATCAACTCTGCCACCTGACTACTTCAGGGACCTATCTTGTACCCAGCAGAGGGCTCTGGAGCATAATTCACCCAAGCATTCCAAACGCCAGCCACTAGTTCTTATTCCCGTGATTATCAATATGTAGGAGCACCATCCACATAAACTGTGGGTATCCCCTGACACGTGTCTTCCTCATAGACTTTGTGCGGGGAAGTAAGTTACAACTCCATGTTGTCTTGGGTCTTTAGACTTTCGTCCTCGATGCTGTTCTCTTGAGCACAGTCATGCAAGTCAGCCAAACCTTGCGCTAGGGTACTCTTCTTGTTTTGGCCATATCTGACCTTCACAGAAAAGCCTTGCATGGACAGAATCCAGAAAGTCATTCTGTAGATATTGCAAAGGCTGGTGAGGAGTCTCGACAATGATGTGCTCCCCCTGCATGAACGGGCGGTAATTCTTCAACATCCACACACCGATGCCAGGAGTGCCTTTTCACAATCGTTGAATTTTTCCTCCACAAGGACAAAGTGTTGCTCACATACGAGATTACTTTATGGACCTTGTCGTGCTTTTGGTATAATACTGCTGTAAAGCAAGTATTTGAGAACCCCATCTCCAAGAAGAACTCCTTGTTCTTTATGGGGTAAGCCAAACAAGGTTCTTGGGAAAGGCTTCTCTTTAGTTGTTTTACTGCCTCAGACTGTTCTGGACCAAACTCCCACTTGACCCCAGCCTTTAATAAATGGACCAAGAGTTGCGTGACCTCTGCGTAGTCCTCTCTGAACTTTCTACTATAATTATTTATTCCAAGAAGGCTTCTTAGTTCACACAGAGTAGTAGAGTCTTTCAATTTCAGTAATGCTTCCACCTTTTTTGCCTGGGGTCTGAGACCCTCAGGGTTGATTTCATGCCCTAAGAAGTTTACGCGGGTCTTACGCCACTGTGCGTTCTGAAAGAACAGTTTTGCTCCGGCTGTTTGCAACTGGGTCAGAACATAGCTTATTTCAGCTATGTATTCCTCCACAGTTGAGCTCTTGATTAAGACATAATCCACAAAGGCTAGGTTTCCCCTTTCGTCGAAGTCGGGCATGGCCTTATGTAGGAAGATGTTAAATTCATTGCCAGAGCTTATGTATCCAAAGGGGGTTCGGGTCCATGTTTATTGCTGCCCCCAAAGGTAAAGTCAAGCTTGTACTGGTCTTCCCTACTTATGGGTACGGTCCAGTAACCGTTGGTCACGTCAATGTCAGTATACACCTTTGACCCTTGGATTTGGGCCAGTCCCTGATTGATGTAGGGAAGGGGCCATCTTCACATGTGGACGCGTTTATTTAACTCCCTAAATTCTGTGCAAAGTCTTTATTGGCCATTGGGTTTGAGTATCCCCAGTATCAGGTTTTTAAAGGTACTGTTGACTGGATGAATTATCCCACGGGATTCTATGTTTTTTATGCTCTCTGTGAGTGACTCCATAGACGTGAGAAGCTGCCGGTATTGCTTCACAAATACGGGAGCCATCTCAGGGTCCATACATATGGAGGTTGAATGTATCTCGGTGCGACAACAGTCATACAAATCCACAGCAAATATCTCCTGAAAATACCAAAACACCTGTTACAGCTTCAGCTTTTGCTCCTCGGTCTCACAGGCATCAGCGAGATTGATTTGTTCTTTGACCATCTGCTTGAAGCCTGGAAATACCTTAGGTTTGGCAATTTCGGTGGTATCCACCAGTTGGGTGGAGAGATCTATTGTTATGGTTTTGGCCTGGACATGAGGCTTCAAGGATGAGCGGTAGTCACTGTTGACTTAAAATACCACCTCATCCTTCCTGATGTCACAGTTTGCCTGTTCCCCACCATAAGGTCTGAAGGAGTACACGAAGAAATTCCCCCCTTGCCGGGTGAAAATCTTTTCTGCAGGGATATCGTAGTCAAAATTGTAACAGTCATTTGGAATTGGTCCCATGATCTCACTACCTAAGTCAATAGAATAAAGTTGGCAATCAACTACCATTCCAAAAAAGGTGTCTGTGCCCAGAGTGATACTTCTAGGGTTGCTGTTATCCACCAATATTCGAATGGTGTAATGTTCTAGGTCAAATAGTGGTGTAGGATATAAATACAAACCTTGCTGTTGAAAGTGATAATTCAAATTTGTATAAGCGTCCTTGTTTTTGAGGTTCTGTCCTTGCTTAATTCTTAGGGGAATTGTGAATTGTCATACCTTTCCTGGGATGGTGACCTCATCTTTAATTAGAACTTCAATCGTATACAGCAGCAATTGATCTGACCAAAATGCTTTCTCAGTGTTGTCAAAGCCCATGGGGTTACCCCCAAGTCGGGACCAGGCTTTTTAATTAATTAGGTTCACATTAATTGCGTATCGATTGAGAATGTCACTGCCTAAGTAAAAGGTGGAGGGGACATCTCTCACAACCCAACAATTATGAACTATGCTTTTGTTGCCAATGGACATTTTTAGCATGCACTTGCTAGGCAGGAGATGTTTGGAATTTGGAGTTTCCAGGCCAATTTCCCACTTATCAATCAACTTAAATGTGGGAATTGCTGATCTTTTGTGAGTTTCCTGAATAATGCTTCGCTGCTTAAGCTTCATCCTTATTCAGGCATACTCTGGTGAGAATAGCCCCTCCCTTATTTACCCAAATGGGAAAAAACAGCTTTTCACCCTTTCTCTGGATGTCGGTCAAGGTTCTAAGTGATCCAACCGGGGCTGATTTTGCTGCGGCCGGAAAGTTCGCATGAGAAAGGTGCAAAGTACCAAAATTTTGCACCTTTGTCATGCGAACACACTTACATACTACGGGGGCTGCAGGGGTTTCCCCCGCAACACTGCGCTCACTATACTGTACACTGTAAAGTATAGTGAGCGCGGTGTTGCGGGGGACTGTAAAGTATAGTGAGCGCGGTGTTGCAGGGAACACCCCTGCAGGCTCTGGTTTATATATTTTTTTCACGGGTGTGCTGCGGGGGTGTCCCCCGCAACACCCTGCTCACTATTCCACACAGTATAGGGAGCGGGGTGTTGCGGGGGACATCCCCGCAACCCCGGCAGTCTTTTTTTTTTTTTACTTACCTGCAATGCTACCACCAAAGGTTCTAACTTTCGGTGTTCGAACCTTTGGTAGCAGCATTTTTCGGTCGTATTGTACGGTCTGACCTTTCTTTTCCGTCTGGTCAAACTTTGAGCTCATTTTTCATCACCATTTGTCATGGGATTTGCGTTTTCTTCAGATTGTGTATTGGTATGACATATCAGAGTATTTCCTTCCAGTGTGGAATGCCACTTAAAACTGGCAGGGAGGTTAATTTTCAAAAATGGAGAAGGGTCCCCATCACCAGTTTGTTCTCCTACAGAGATGACAGTGATGTCTGGGATTTCATTGTCCCTAAAGTGGAATTCTATTTTGTCAGACCATTGTTCAATCATGTGGCATATGCCATTTAGACTCACATAATTTGTACTTTGTTTTAATTTGATTGGCCGGTTAGTCTGAGTCCAGAGGACCTTGTTCATGCAGTCAATCAGGGGTGATAACCTTCGGAGGAGATCATTCCCCAGTAGACAAGGTGTGCCCTCAGGGATGATGACTATCACCGGGTGTTTCATCCTATGTCACCCAATTTTCTCCAGATCCGCAATCCCTTTGACGGAAATATAATTTCCATCAAAGTTTTGGAGTTTTCCAGGAAGAGGTGTGAGGGGAATTCAGTGATTCTCCCACCTTCCTGAAGTCATTTTTTGAAAGGCCTTTTTGGACAGAAGGGTGGCTTGAGATCCAGTATCCACCAGCGCTGAGAAGGCATATTGACTCTGTACCTTGACAGAGGCATAAAATCTCCCATCTCTCACTTAAAGGTGACAAAGAAAATGTGTATTTTGAGCCAGCTTGGCAGTTAATTATTTTATATTGAACTCTGACACTGTGTGGTCTTGGACAGTTTTCTGCATCGAAGTCCAGGAATCTGTAAAGAAAATGTTGCACCCAGATATCTGTGATATTGTGAAATCCCCTTTTTCCCTTGATTCTTTGCTGCCCCCCTTTTCCTGGAGACAGTTACCTGAACCTATTTGGGAGGAGGATCTCACATGTCTTTCATGGTCATCTGGGTGACATTGTTGGGGTTTAAGAATGTGTGGCTCTGGGTCAGTCTCCATACTTACCCAGTCTAAGATAGGGTCTTTTGGGAACCATTATTCCTTGTGAGGGACCCCTCTATCGCTAAAAGAGAAGATTGTCTTCCCTGGATCCTGCAGGGATTCTTCCCCTCCAAACGGGATGATGCAGACTTCCTCCACAAAGTGGGTTTTCTTTGGCCCTTGATTTCTTCTACTTAGCGTGTGTTCCCTAGGCTCCAGCTTTTCGAGGTTAGGAGATTTGTGTTCAGGGTCAGAATTTTTGAGTGGTTTTGATCTGGTGGAAAGGAAGCTTGCACAATGCTTTGCATCTCCCTTCTCCTTGGGCCCCCTCCTCCGGAAACCCGTTTGTTGTTTAGGGGTTTCTTCCCGTCATTGCTCCAGGGCACCAGACCCAGGTGTTGGATGGTTCTGGGCAGCAATTTCCATTTGAGGGCTCTTCTGAGCCCTCAACATGTGACCCAGGTCTTGTGTCAAATGTTGGACCTGGTGCTCCAGTTGAGACATCCTTTCTAGTTGGTATGGGGGTCTAGATACATACCTTTGCTTCTCCCGGAAAGGGCAACTGTCCCTTCTCCCAGAGTAGCTTGGGTATTGAGAGTTTCCCTGATAACCCTCCATCCATGGTCTCCCTTCTCCCTGATTTGGGAATCTATTGTCCTGAAATCAGGGAGAGAGAGGAGGATTGTTCGGGAAATTTGGATTTAGGTGGTATCTGGGAAAGAAGCTTAAGTTGGAGGGTGGAATATTTCTTCCCTCCTGAGGGAAGTTTTGAGGGAGGTTTTGAGGGAGGTTTCCTGGGGCAGTGCTTATCTGATTGGACCCCCCCCTTGTGCCGGGGGAGTCCATACATACCCCAAGATGGGTCTGTTACCCTTATATCTAGGGCTGGTAGAGGTGGCAGGGTCAGATGGAGAGTTGGTTGGATACCCTGCCTGAATACCACCCGACTGTGTTAGATCAGAGGGTATCCTCTGCCTCTCATTCTGCTTATTAGTGGGAGGAGTATTTTTAGACCCCCCCATTTCCAAGTCCAAAATGGGGGGATTTTTTACCTATGCACCTCTGCAACAACAAGGGTGTTTGACGGTTTGGGGTTTTAGGGTTATTTCTGTTCTCAGAGGGCTTTTGTACTTCCTAAATCCAGGTGGCCTGTTTTATCACCCAATCCAGGGTCCTATGCTCATGGAAGTCCCTTACCAGTTGGGTCATTATGTATTTTGGGAGTGCATGGAAGTAAGTATTAATGAACTCCCTGCTATTTGTGTTCACCCACCTAGAGGTCTTGGCAAATGCCCACTTCAGCTCTTACACAAACTCTCTAGGGGCTTGGTCCTCTCCACACTGCAGGTTGTAGGCCACCTTGCAGGCCTCCTGAGGGTTCCTGTGCACAGAGAAATGCTTTAAGAATGACAGCTTATAGGTTGACCATCTTTGGTGCTCTTGATCCTCTCGTCCTGCAAAGAAGCTGGAGTATTCTGGGGTGAGTGTCTATTTGACGAACTCCATGGAATTGTGATAATGTTTTATGCCAAATTACGTCATCATTTGGTCATACAGTTCTAGATGCTCCCATACTGAGTATTTGTCATTTATGTGATATGGTGTCATAAAGCTCTTGATGGCCTTTATTTGTTGAATTGGGTCTTTTACAATACCCTCTTCTATTTAGCAGTCTTCCTTTTCTGCTGCACCTGAGTCCACTCACCCTCTGACTCAGAGCTGCTTCTATTGGTGGCCTACTCCCTGTCCTCTAGGCGCTCTCTACCTCTATGAGACTGGGAATCCCTCCCAGAATCATAGGGTCTGGTCTCTTCTCCCCTGTGGCTCTCTGGGTCACTTCCCTTGGGCCCCCTTTTCACCCAAGGGAGTACAAATGTTCCTCATCCCTTCTTCCGTGTATGGTGGACAATTCCCTCCACCTCCCTGAATGTGTGAAGGTTTTTAAAATACTCTTTTGCGGCCTGGACTTCTCTTCTCTGTCTGCAAAGCGGACCAGGTTATCCCTTTGTAACTTTTGTTTCTGCCAGTCTAATTCCCTGATGTTTTCATCATAGGAGCCATCCTGGTTGGAAGTACATGTTAGGGTATTTTTTTTAAATCTGAATAAAGATGAATATCCGTCAGTATCTGATAAGGACTGGCCCTTCGGCTCAGTTGGACTAGGCGTGGTTGAGTCCAGCTGCCTCATGTTTCCCTATTCTTGCAAACTGGCAGGCATGAAGTTAGCAGCACCATGTGCATATAATGTGGTGAGTTGGCTTGAGGTCCCTGGTAAGGAGGTCATCACTCTGTGCTTTGAGGGTGCCTTTCCATACTCTAACTGGTTGAGGTTCCTCAAAGCCTGCTTGTATTTGGCCATCTCCTTTTCCAATCTCTCAGATTTGTTTTTCCCAGCCCCTATCTCTTGGTGATATATAGAGACCTGAGTTTTCAGCTCTGATATCAGGGCTTGAGTAGCTTCTAGTACTTTGTTTTGTGCCACTACTTGATCACTGAGCCCCTTGTTCTCCTCACAAAGGGATTAATGTTCCTTCTGTGAAGCTTTTATCGTCTGGGCATATTCATACCTCTTCTTTTGCATGAGACTAATTTTCTATTCTCATATCAGTTAGTTCCTGAGAAAATAATTCACTTTTCACCATGTCTGTTCTTAACAGACACACTTCCTGACACAGGGCACTTTTCTCCTGACACAATTTGTTATCCTCTTCCCTGAGATGTTCTCTTTGTCATTTCAGAGCGTTCAGATTTTGGCACATGTGATCTAATTCCGCTAGGGAATTGACTTCCCTAATGATCAACTGGCTATTCTCATCTTTCAGTTGCTTAATCTGTGTTTAAAATGCAAATATTTCCTCTAAACAGGCTCTATTGTGCACAACTTGCTCACTTAATTTTTGTTGACACTCTCTCAGATTTTCCACACCTCTTTGATTCTCCTCTTTCAGTGTAGAAAATTGGCCTCACACTCTAAATGTGCTTGCTGTTGTGTCACCGACTCATCTTTTAGCTGCTGAATAATGTTCTCTAATTTCAACTCTGAATGTTGGCTCTGTTAGGCTTTTTCCCTTACATGTCCCAAGTCTCTCTGTGCTTGATACAAAAGCTCAGATTGGTTTTGCATCGAGGCTACACTTACCTGGCATCTTTATTCCATGATCATCACATGGAGGTACATATGTGCTGTGAGCGAGCCATTTTAATGTGCTCATCTCTGGTGGTCTGTGTCATATAAAAGTCTGTCAGGGCCTGATGTAACAGCCCATTATCCTGCCACATATCAACATTTACAGAGGCAACCCCCTGCATTATTCTAGATTTCCGCATTTCATGCTCCTGTTCTACCCATTCACCCTTAATAAACAATTTGGATAGAAGGTGCTTCCTGGCCATATTGATTTCCACAGCGCTCAATATGAAATGTGTTATGCACCTAATATGTTCTCTATGCAAGGGCAACATCTGGACTCTGTTCCTGCTTAGTTTGTACTCACAATGGCAATTAAAATGGATACCTATCTGCACACAAGGGCCTGAAACTCAGGATACAGGTCTGAATGGTGCCTTCACAATGCAACACAACTTTCCATCCATTGAAATGCAATTACATCTAAATGAATAGTCTGCTGCTACTGCACTGTCATGAGTGGAAACTCTCTACGAATCCTGGACGAGCCCCCAGTATTGTCGCAGTTTGTTACATGGTCACACTCAACTCAGGGAGTTCCTTCCCCCAATGGATGTGGTGCACAACAAATCACTATTATTTTGATTCAGGTTCTATTTGGTAAGGACTCCAACCCATCTTGCACCCAATCCCAAAAAGTACCCAGTCCACAATGGACTATGTACCAGGCCGGTGGGTATTAATTAATTTAAACCAAATTTCACAATATATTAACATCAGCCACCAATGCTGTGGCAACACAAGAACAAAAATTACTTCCATACACGCACCAACACAGAGACCACACCGAGATATGGGGTCACAATTATTTATTTGTAAATCCCCCACCAATACAGGAAAAGAACAATTCAAGACTCACAGTGATTGCTGATTTAATACTTTTCTCCCAGCAACCCCCACCCTCCGAACATCAATTAGAGTGACTCCTCGGAATGGAAGACACTGGCAGAGCATGGGAACACAATGGCAACATCTGATTTGGTGTTTAATCACAGAGACAATATGAAAGAAAGAAAAGCAATGGGAAATTAATTTTGACACATCTAAAAAGAAAACAGGCAGGGCTTTGGGGCTTTGGTCAGAGCACAAAGGGTAAACAGGGGCAATTTTGTTTTGCACCTTGCATATGCAAAAGCTCTACCAGCCTTCCCCTTCTGATTTAAAATTAAGGGGATCAATGGGGGATGTAGTTGTGCACCCTGTGCACTCACCTGGAAACAGGGTTGTGGGATTAATTCTTTTGACAAATCTTTATGTCTATACCGGTTCAAAACACACTGGGAATATATTGTTGGTTTCGAATGCCAACAATACCCATCCCGTGATCACTATAGGGGAACTAATGTACTTTGATTAAATATGCTAGGAAGCTACACAGACAAACAGGATATTTTTCTAAGGGGAAATAACTAAACCAATGCTGAAAAATATAGAGCCTGCACAATCTATGTGTTTGGGGTAGTTTTACTTACAGGAGAGGGCTTGAACTGGGCATCAGAGAACATCAGGGCACTGCTGTGACAGCAAGGGATCAGCTAAAGATGGATTTCCTCTGAATCCTCCAAGAGGTCCAAAGCAGCTTCTATGTCTCCTGCCTCCTGTCTCCAATGCAAGGTTTAGGCCTCTCTGCTGGGATATTTCTTGCTGGATTTCAGCAGCAGGAATAAGTGGCCAAGTCCAGTTCTAATGTAAACTAATCTACTTATAGGGCAAATGACATCACACACTTGTCATGATTCTCGCGAAAAGGATTGGTTGATTATCACTACCCACCTCCCACCTGTGTGCTGATAGGACAAGGGGACGGGGGAGTGATTTGAGACAGCTGTGCGAGGAGAAAGCTTCATCATCCCACTTTGACAGGTGGGCTCGGCATGCTTTAGGGCACAGAAATCTCTCAACATGGCAAGTACCCTACATTTCCAAATCTTTACAATATGCATATATGTTTGGGAACTACATTTTAAGGCTAATCAGATAAGGCTAGTCTGAAGTCAGCACACCCTTCCTATGCAGGGATAGTTTTTCTTCATTTACTCAGGAGCCATATTAGTGAAAAATATGCCATTTCATAGCTTTCCTGTTACTTTTCTGCCTCACGCTAATACCAACTTTCACATCTCTCGGAATGATGGGAAGGCCCAAATCATATTTTCATTAAAACTTTCATAATGTTTATCACACCAAAATCATTCTAGTATGGTTAAAAGGGGGTGACTGTCACCTTTAATAAAAGTCTGGAATGACCATTGTGACATGCACGTGATGCTTTGTATGCGATTAAATGTATTTCTCCCCCTTGTCTCAAACTGCAGTTTCACACTCTTTCACTCTGGCCCCCACCTTTGCTCCTTCAGTTTCATTTCTCCTTGGACATGTGACTAAGCAGAGTCTGGTCTGTGTTTACGTTAGCTTACCCCTTCAAGGTATGTGAGGCCCTGATAACAGCTCCTAATGGACTCTTTTATGGGACTTGTGACCTGAAGGTTATTCCTGCTGCAAGAACAGACATAGGCTTATCTGATCTTAACTGTGTTTTCAATCTAAGCCTATGTATTTCTTTATATATTTAAGTAATGGCTCTGATTGATGATGACAACAAGGCCTGTCTTAAGGACAGCAGAGGGCAGGTCCGGGAGTTAAGTTTCATGTAACCCATGTACCCTGCAGGAAATAGCCTTTAAAATCACACACAATTGCAATTTTACACAGCATCTTATAGGGATTTCACAGTTTCAACATACATGAGTGCCACTTCTAAATTGTCCAGATGTATAGGGCTGTTATATGAGAACACCATATTCAAACTTTGAAAGTCTGGTGAGCATTTCTCTTAGCCTACTATCAATTTGAATGAGGGAAAAACGAACATGACTTTCTTTTATTTATTTTGCATGCAATGCTCTGCTTCACTTTAGCTGGTTGGAGCACAATCTGGTATCCCATTGAAGTTCCTGTGCACTGTGGTTTATTTATATGTCGTCGCAGCTCTCCATGGATTGTCAGCCACATGTCTTCCTTTTCTTTCCTGAAATGCATTGCGCACATCTTCGCGCTTTTAATTGAGGCCCAGTTGTTTCTTTCCTTGGTGATTTCAGTTCAATAGGCCTCATGTCTGACATCATCATTTCTTTGCTGGCCTTATATTTCTGTGGGCTTTTACAAATTACTCTGGCATCATGATGTTTAGCATTCAGGAGCTACATTTGACCCCACACCTTCTATGCTCAATTCAAATTCAACTGTTTATCCTTTGTCTGTAAATCTCAGTACGGCCTTACCCCGGATTACCTCTCCTTGCTTGTCTTACACTATACTCCCTCCCGTTCTCTTCGCTCTAGTTCTCTATTTCGTCTTGTTGTACCAGCCCCCCCCCCCAGTCACACTTTTGCACATTTGCTCACCTTGCTGCTATGCCCTGGAATGCTCTTCCTCCTTATCTATGCTCTATCACTGTTTACTCCATGTTTCGTAAATCATTAAAATCTGATCTGATCCAGCAGGGTTGACCTCAGGCTTCACATGTCATTCTTTAATTGTATACTGTTTATTATATTGTTGCTAGAGCGAAAAAGCTTATGGCAGAAAAATAAAAACATGACAAAGATCTGCAGATTCTGCGGGCTATGTGAGGAGACTTTAAAACATCTTACTTTGTTATGCACAGCCCTTACAAGGGAACGAACAAGCTGTCTCGGAGACTTGATCACAAAAAGACCCTTTTTAAATGCTGATGATTGGTGGCAAATCTTGTTTGATGAGACAGATAGGAAACTAACCTTTGCCCTTACCTTTTTTTATAGACATTGTGGAAATTAAATTAAATAGCTTTGAAAAGGAAACTGCCTGAGTAAACGGCCGAAAAAACTGTTGAGCAAAAATGTAACAAGTTCCTGAATGAAAATATTTATGTTATGTTGAGTGGATTTGATGATGTAATCATATTTTAAAGGTTTGTAATAAACCATATAAAATAAAACAAACAAATATATATATTGTTGCTATGTACAGCACTTTGGATTAAGGTACTATATAAGTCCCAAATAAAACACTCCATTCATTCATATATACAATATATATACACACACACACGCACACCACAGACACACACACACACACACACACACACACACACACACACACACACACACACACCACACACACACACACAGTACTTGGGCATTTCAGTGAAATTCATGACATTGTTTTGTGTACTTGGACATTTGAAGTCAATCCTTGGAGACGATGCAAGGGCTTGGGCATATGTCGGCAATAGCTGCCAAAAGGATGGAGTAGCTGAGCATATGATTGTAATACCTGACACATTCTTATGCAGTGCCCAGAAAGGAAATCCCAAACTATTGGTTTTGCAAAAGCTTGTTTATGTATGCCATCAACACACAGATGGTGCTATAAACGGATTTGTCTATATGGGCAGTGCTCGAAATGCCACTGCAGAGCAGATTTGTGTGTTGCATGAAGGAAGTCAGCAATTTGATGTCAACAAATTGATTAATCTATTTATAACTTCTGCTTCCTGGGCAAGCTCTGCCTGGACTCAACTTTCGATAAATAGGCCTAGCGATGGAGTAATAAATCAGACCCTTGTGCCTCGCCAGTAAACCAATTGTGTAATTTGGTATCCTAACTGATTTACAGCTAACCATGAATGCACAGATTAGAGCTGTCACCTGATCCTGTTTTTATTGTCTTTTGGATATTAAGAACATTCCTGAACTATTTTTCTTTTACTAACATAGTCCAGTTAATGAATGCCTACACGTCCAGTTACCCTGCAATGGGGTCTTCGTACTCTTGCCCAGCTGGGATCAAGGGGAACACATCTCTCCATTGCTTTGATCCCTTCATTGGCTCCCAGTAGCACAACAGACCCATTTGAAATCCCTTAATTTTGCGCATCATGCTGTGTTTAATCAGGGTCTCAAATGTGTGCTAAATAAATCAATCCATTATTTCCTGGCACTACCTGAGATCTGTTTCACATAGCCTATTAGTGCTTCTGAAATTTAAATCACAATTTTCCCCAATTCCAGGAACATACCCTACACAATCCCTGCTATTAAGGTTTTGCCAATTCTCTTTATTCACGTTTTTATGGTTTCAGTGCCAGTGCTACTGTGCCATTTTAGGGGACAATGCACTCTAGAAACCCCATACACAATACAAAATAAATACATGCAGATATCAGTTACAAAGAATCCCAGGTGTTTAGTTTTCTGATATTTTAAGGACATTGGTGTTGATAATGGTTATCCTATTGTTCACATTCCTAAGTAATTTGTCATCTTTGATGTCTGATGTGGATGTTTGGTTCTATTTGTTTTTCCGCATTTTGAAGGCCGTACACCAATAAGACCAGTTTATTTTGGTCGTTTTGGTGTAGCCTCCAAAATGCCGAAATATCAGTTATTGGGTCCCGACCAGCACCCGATCCTGTACTGGTGGTTTTGTCAGTAAACCGGGGGGTTCACCCCCTCAAACTTCCTTTCATCCACCTTCGCCCCTTCTCTTGCACCGCACCAAACATTCCACTAATTCACATAAACAAAAATAAATTCCTGCACACCCGCCCCCTCCCTTCCCACCAAAACATTGACCCACCTCTCCCTCAAATACATCTACACACACCACGCACACACCAAACAAACACTTACCTTACTCCCAAGATGTCCCTTGCTGCACCGTATTTGTCAGCCCTTGCATGCACTTATGTGCATCGCAGGGAGCAGGTGTCATCCTCAAAATGGCCGGCTCACTGAGAGGGGTGGCGCATCGTGATCGAGCAAGGTAAGTGAGGGGAGGGAAGGAGTGGGGAGTTTTTTTAGGGACTAGGGAGGTGGGTGAATGGGGTTTTAAGGATCATTTTAGAAAAACCGAATTACAGGGACATCCTTTGGGGGTTACGAGGGGTCACAACTGCGACCCCTATGGTCTCCCTTGCTAACCCTAAAAAAAATATATATTTTTAATGTAAGCTCCTGGGCTGTGGCCAGAGCCATGTGGATCTTTGTTTCTTGAGTGGCTTGCTTATAGGCGGTAATTGCGCCGGTGGTAATAGCACAGAAAACACCCCTAAAAATAGTCATTTTTACCTCCAGTAAAAAGCTGGAGGTAAAAATGCCATTTTCCGCACAACTTGTGATATGTCCAGCCGTTAAATGCGGCAGTAATACCCTTACCATCACATTTAAGGGCTCAGGCCAAACTCGTGATTAGGCCCTTAGTCTGTTCTTAAACACCTCAACTCAGCCTTTCATCCTTCTGAGGTCGATAAATGAGCACCAACACAGGCTGGGTGTAAATTTGTTCTATATAAAGCCCCTTAGGCGTAAATGCTATATAATAACTTATCATTTGGCCATGAACGTCTGCTTGTATTCACAGTAATTTGGTAATATGGGCCTATACACACTGATATTAATGATACATATGGCGATCTATTCTTGTATGAAATGTATATCATATTATAGTGATATCGTAACCATATTGTTCGTAGTGTATTTAGGAATAATGCTCTGTGATCCCACTTCCTGTTTTGTCAAGGTGTGAAAGGTCGTGTTCCATCGCTTCGCGTGATGTCACTTCAGGGTGCGGCCAAATAATATAATTTCCTGTGATGTAATCAGAGGTCAAGGCTCGTGTGGAGTCACTTCCGCTAACCCTGGCATTTTGGTTAAATGAAGTCCCTGCCAAATTATCGATTTTAATCGAGCTTTCAGAATCGGTATTTTTTTTCTGATTAAAAGAAAACTACATTTTCACTTAATAGTGGATGTTTTGGGTTTCAAACCGTTGTTGAAATACAGGTTTTTGAGAGATGATGTTCTTCAATGTCTTTATTTTTGCAGAACGTTTTCATTGATCAAACTGTGTCTTTGCTGTTTTAAACAATGTCCCATGCTTTGCTCAATCATTTGATTGAGTAGAATGTGGATGTGCTAGCAAGGAGAGATGCTGTAAAGATCATTGATTGGTTGATGTGTTTTTCAGTGCTAGATCCTAATGGTTGCTATATAAGTGATCATCATTATTTTCAGTGAACTGGATTGGGTCAAGGCTGTGCGTTTTAAATGGCTCACAGCATAGTTCTGCGTGTTTCGCGGTGGGTGATGACCATATGTGGTATGCCAGTCTGCTTGGTCCTCTTTGCGGCTAAGAATCCTTTTGTTTCCGCACAGCCATCGTTCCTTTGTTTCATAGGGTGCAATGCATTACGGAATCCTCTGGTATCCTCATCTACGAGCATGTTCTTTTCCTAACCCCGATTGATAAAGCACTGCTGCATATCATCCATCCCTTAGTTTTGATACCTGTGGACTCCCCGTACAGTTTTCCCCACTGCTAGCCTTAGTGTAGGCCTCTAGGATATCAGACCTTCCATCAACAAGTCTTGCAGCTTTTTCTGGGATATGTGCATGCTTCTTTTCAGCCACAGCAAAAGCTGGAGTAGTTACAGTCACTGTCAATGATAAGCCTGAGTGAATATCCCCAAACTCCCACTTGCAAATCCATGCAGTCTCAATTGCTGGATTCGGGTGAATCTGTGGGAGCCCGCCAAAGAATTCTAACATCTGAATTTCTCTCGTGGCTTCAGATGCCCATTTCTGGTACACGGATAGGAGCATTGTGCATGTGTGTGGCCAGGAGTGCCACAGTGATGTCAGATTCTCGCATGTTTTCGGGACAGAAAACGAGATTGGAAGACTATGTAAAGAACCATAAACATTCTGTTTCTGTTTTGGGTTGAGTTTGTCTGTAGGTAGGTCAGGCAGGGATGAACTTTGTTGAGTAAACCATAGAAATTCTATTTGAGAAACCTTAATTTTGGTTTTTACTTTTAGGGAAAAAACTTAAATCTGATGTGCTGTCTGTGCAGGAGTCTTGCAGCTATCAGGAGCCACAGCTGAATGTGGATCGTTCATCCTCTTACTTGGAATCTGACGAGGGGAAGCCAGGGCTGATGACAATCTCAGGCTGAGGCACAGAGAGAACCTGTCTACTCCAGCAGATAATGATGCTGCAGAAGTTGATGGTGGGATTGGTGGTGAAGATGAGAATGGTCAGGAGGGTGATGGTGGGAACGATAATGATACAGATGCAGGGGAGGAGCCTGCTGCAGTGATACAGCCAGTACTGCAGGTGTCAGGAAGTGAACCAGTACCGCAGGGGTCAAGCAGATGCAAGCTGGTACCACAGGGTTCAATTGAATGCATAATGCATATTGTGCGTTCAAGGAAGGCCCAGACGTTCCTCCAAATGTAGTGGGATGGCAGTAAAACAGTCCCACCTTTGCCATCATCCTCTTGGGCGTGTAATGGAGTGCGTCTTGTGCATGGGATCAAATACTGTTAGGATGGGAAAGGTCTCTGTCAACATTTCACTGGATACCACGGCCCTCCAGAACCACCTTTGGGCTAGACGCTGGGCAATGTGCAACAAAGCCAACCACCTCAAGCCCATACCAGGGATGACCATGAGACTGCGCAGGGACCTCTGAGTAATGCACAGGGGATAGTGAGACAATCATCAGAAGTGCAGACTTCTCCATGTAGCGAGCGTGACATGCTCAAATAGGGACAGGTTGGTCCTTATTCACAAGGGGGCCAGGCCAATCCCTGGTGCCATTGCAAGGTGTGTGGGAGCTGGGGGCCAATGTTCCAGAAGATCAGAACATTGTGCCTAGTGTGCAGGAACATCTTCAGACAGCGGGAATTTGTGTGTGAGGCAGGAATGGCAAGTGCACAGCATCATTTTCAGAGGCACCACCCCAGTCGCTTTTGAAGATGCTGAGAGTTTTGCAGTGCTGGCGTGGCATGGAGGAACTGTGTTAAAGGATAGTTCCGGGACTTTTTTTTTATTGTCCCTACGGGTCGGCCATGTGTTTGTAAGCATAAATCGGTAGATCGTAGGAAACTTTCCTATGGACCTTACCCGACTTTTGGCCCATTATCGCACTCGAAATCAGCCTCCATTTTGTGATAATCCTATCATTCCGCCGCATCGACCTGGCTCACCTGCCTTTGCGGCACTAAATCAATTCCCCCGCCCCTGAGCCTGACATTATCAAAACATTCATATTCCCCGCCTCTCTCCGTGACGTTACTGTGCTGCGTAGGCAAACGCGCCCAGGCGTCTTCTACGCGACTCCACACAGACCCCGGAAATCAACACAGATCAGCTCACAATACAGCGCACCACAATTCGGAATATGAAACTGTACTTTGAAATCAAACCGCAAGATTGTAAATGTGGTAAAGTACATTTATTAGACATCAAATGTTTAGAGAATATTCAGCGATTTGCATTTTTATTTGCTCATGTTCCAAAAAGTTCGTATTGAGGAACGCGATGGTCCTTTGCTGTACACAGGGTCTTAGAGCATCTCACAATACACAATTCGGAATGTGAAACCGTGGTTTAAAAGCAAACGGCAAGATTGTACATTTGGCAAAGTACGTTTATTGGACATCAAATGTTTAGAGAATATTCAGCGATTTGCATTTTTCTTTGCTCTCGATCCAAATTAGTTAGTCTTGAGGGAAGCGATGTTCGTGTGCAGTAGACAGGGTGTTGGTTTACGATAAAAATAAGCTCTTCGGTCGCACTGATAATCGCATGGCTGTTCCAACAACGAGGCACTAGGCCACCACAACGGTAGGTATGTTGCATCTAACCGTTAGTACCGCGTAAGGGCATACTTGTACTTGGCGATCGTCCCATAAAATGGTCAGGGTGGTAACGTTGTTCACGCGGAGAAGCAACTGGCGGCTGTAGAAGCCGTCCGCCGGTGTCTGGTACTCGTGACACAGACAGTAGTGAATGATGTACCTAAAAACATAAAAAATGAAATTAGTCTCACCATCAGATCCTTATTAAAATCATAGCGAGGACAGCGCTACTGGGTGTACACAAGTGTTTAAAGGCGTGGCGTGGCGAGGCAGGGAGGGGGGGGGAGTGGAGTACAAGGTAAGTAGCATAAAATAATAAATAAATAGGGCCAGCTGGTGGCAAGTGCAAGGTAAGTGCAGAACAAGTGCTGGGAAGGGGGGGCTGTAGGATACTGAGACAGTCCCCCAGTGCAGGGGTTGACAGGGAGGCAGTGCAGGTGGAGAGTGGAAGGGCCCAGGACCGAGGTCGCAGACAGTGGACCAGTTGTAGCAGGGGAGAGGGAGAGAGAAAGCAGAAGCAAAGAGGAAGGTTTTGAGGTGCTTCAGTAAAAGCAGATGTTTCTCCTCAAGATAGTGCGCGGTAGAAAACAATATGCCACATAGAACGAACAAGTACAACTGAACCCGTCTTTAAAGCCACTGTATAGTAATGAAATTGCGGTATAAACTCATCAAAAGTTACTTACATTATATTTGCATTTTCCATTGTGTCTCTGTGTAGGGCAGACCCGAAACACCACTCCTTTGCCGACGTTACTTCTTCTAATGAACGTGGCTCATCGTTTCGTTTCTGAAATTTTATTCATTATCTTTTCATAGTCTTTCAGGATGGTCCCGGCCTGTCAAGGTCAAATCACAATAGAACCTTATACTGGGTCGTGGGCCGTTCCGCCACCCGAGCAAAACATCAAAGCAGCTGACCTTCACTTTGAGCGAGCACACATTTCTAGTTAGCTGCAGTCAGTGTAAGGGCATCTTGTCTGCGTGCCTTTTTTTTTATTGTCCCTATGGGTCGGCCATGTGTTTGTAATACGGAAACATTCTATAATTTTTGTAAAAATGATTTATATTACTGTTTGGTTTAATTGCAATGGGCCTGCAACATGAGGAGACTCGAGAGAACAGACAATCAAATTACAATCATTTAAACCGTGATGTGTATTTCTCAATGAGCTCTGCTTTAGGTGGACATGGAACAGAGGCAATGTTGGGTGGCAATGCAGTTGTCCCCTGCATAGGTTCGTTCACCACTCCATGTATGTGCCTATCGAGGACATCTACGATAAGTCTCTCAATAAACTCATATTGCATATCCTCAAACACTGGTTTGATCACCCATTGTTTACTTCTTTTAGCGAAGGCCTTATTGTAGCGAAGCGTCCCTAAAGTTCCGGTCGTCCTACTTTGTTGACGGCCAACATTATGGTTATGTGCCAAGACCGCTAGAAGAGTCCGATTTATCATGCCTTCCATGCCAAAATGCAATCTTTTGGGCCTGTACTTTAGGCACATATTGTGGAACACCTCCAAATCTCCTGTGTGGCAGAATTCCGTGAGTCCCCTCAAATCTCTTGTTATAGTTTTATCAAATACAATCTTTTCAATGGCCTTGTGAGTGGGTGATGAAGGAATCAACCACTTCTTCTTCCGTGCCTCCTCTGTGGACAAATGGCCATGTTCACATTTGTGGAAATGCTCATTTGTCGACCATCGATGTACGTTGCTACAGTGCAACATTACTGACCGCCATTTTTCCAGTAGAATTTCCAACGACCCTTCACATGTTTTTGAGCTCCACCAAAGATGGTTGCTGATTGACTTGGACCACTGTGAAATACCTTGCATATCTTTTTTTTTTCCTGCAGCCGACAATTTTTTATTGATTGTTTTTGCAAGATGCCATACGTCAAATTGGTGATTTATATTTTTGTACTCTTCTCTCATTGTCTTGGCAATTGAAACGTGTCTGTCCGTGGCTATCAGGTCGATCACCATTCCCCGCGATTGTAGTTCTTGCAATGATGCTACAAAGCCAACTTTCTCCATGGCCACTGAGGATGTACTTTGTGACACCTGCACGACCACCGAACTCACAATTTTCTTACTTTCCATGTCCTGAAAGTGGTAGGTGCAGTACTTGGCTGAAAATCCTGGGCTGTCGCACTGTCCATCACCGGCTAGCCTGAACCGTTTGCCCGCGAATGTACTATCAATAGACATTTTTTCCATTCTCCAAGCTTCGCTAATGGCTGGAAATAGATAATCGGTTTGGTATTTGTAGAACTGAGTTTTCGCAATGAAATGGATTCCCACAAACTGAAAGAAAGACTCTAACTTTTTAAAACTTGAACCACTAAAAAGTGCAGCCGCTGCACAAAGTAGATTGCCTGCTGGCAGTTGCCCCAGCATGGGTTGTGCAGACCATGAGAAAGGATGATATTTTGTACAGGTGGCATGTATTTTAAGGTTAGTGCCTCGAATTGCACGAGTCACATTAATCAATGGCTCCCCACATACTTCCCCACCAACCGAATGCCCACATTTCATCCGAATAATAATATCCATCAAACAACTATCGAATACAATGAATTTGGCCTCTTTCCTTATACTGTCACTCTGCATCCCAGCTGGTTCGGCCTGTAACGTTGAGGACATGTCACTCGCATGAAAGGTACAATCTCTGATATCGTCTTCTGCTATGCTGAGTGATATTGATGGTGTTTCATTGTCGTCCACTTCATTCTCTTCCATTGCAACATCTGTTCCTTGTCCGGAGATGGGAGAAAAAAACAATGTCTTCAACTTTCGCGCGCTCTTATTTTTTGCGGGTGTGGATTCTGTGAATTTATCTCCAACTGCATCCGAACTACCAGGAGGACATTCACTATCAATGGCTGGTGGTGGTATAGCTCCGTTGTCAATCACTTCATATTCTTCCCATTGGCACGATGCATCTCCAGTCTCAAGTCCCTGCCAAAAGGTTTGACAAGCAACATCTCTCGTTCGCTTCACTGTCTGTGTAGATCTAGTTCTTACACCCACTCGCAACTAGAGGACAGATTAGAAAAGGGATGTTCAGTTTAAACAAAACTTACAGTATTGAACTATTGACAGTGAAAGACAACATAATATAGTGAACAGGACACTAACCTTCTTTTGCTTTCTTTTCTTTGAAACTTTCTTGCCTCGAACTTCAACATCTGGACGCTGTTGCTCCGACTCGTGTGTGCATGTCTCCACTTCCTCTCGCGCTGCAACGACTATATTTTCATGATAAGCACATCCATCACTCACTGAGGCTCCATCGACTCCCTGAAACATAGAACTTTCATTAGTATGTATAATAATATTGAAAACACAAAATGTACTTGGGGACCAATACCCATACGTACATCTCAATAGCAAAACACGAATGAACGCATTGTGTAGAACATTCAAACGACAATAGTTCACGCATTGTTGATCTAGTTAGATTGAACTGTCAAGATCCATACCTCGGGCTCCGCATAGACTTCCATTGATGATATTATTGAAGATGACGCTTCAGCAACTCCCTGAAACACAGTAATTGCATTAGTATGGTTTTCTATTTTGTTTAAAAGAACATAAACTTTCTGCAGGCGTCAACGGCTCATCTAAATAGACCTGCACAAATGATCAGTTGTCTAAAATAAATAATGGATATCTAAATATGATTCGATTTGCTCCATCGTTGGAAGTGTCACCACCCAGAGATCTGCATCAACTACTAGGGGTGATGTTCTTGTTGAAGAAGCTCCGTCAGCTCCCTGAAATATAGTACTTGCGTTAATAAAGAAGGAAGTATAGCGGATGTAATCACGTCATTTGATCTCGCATGATTGATCTGTCAGTATCCATACCTCGAAATGCATAAGAACATCAAGGGACGCTGTAACTGCGGTGCACACTTCTGCAAGCTGTTGCGCCGACCCGTAACTGCATGCTCCCCCTTCTTCTTGGACTAATGCTCCATCGACTCCCTGAAACATAGGACTTTCATTAGTAATGAACACAATATTGAAAAAAGAAGACACATAGGAGGGCGACGACAGAAGGACATACCAATGGCTAAAAACGAAAGAAACATTGTGTGTAACAATCACGCTACAAGAATGCAAGATCTGATGATCTCCATCGATGGAACTGTCCGGAAACGTACCTCGAGCATCTGAGTGACATCTACGGTTGTCGTCAATGCGTTGGACTCCTCAGCATCTCCCTGAAAGACAGTACTTGCATTATTTTGGATCAATTAAAACTATTGATTTACATGCCTAAAACAAGTCAGTGTCAGAATAGCTAAGTAAGATTACCCGATAGGCGCTTGAAGTGGCTGATGACTGCAATAACGACACGGATGGAGAATCTTCCGCCTTCATATTGAGTGGATACATAAATGGGGAAATTATTGTTAGCTAATGCTACACACTACCGCAAGGCCGAGAGACAAATACGTAAACTTGACTCACCAGTGGAGGGATGTGGACGAATAGAGTGGGAATAGCGGTTGAGAGCAATTTTCGCCTCGCTCGCGGTGTTTTCTTCTTTATTAGCAATGATGTGGAGTACATGTCTGGGCTAAAGTGCCTGCTGCAGATGCGGTATCGATCACCCCTCTTGTCCGCAAAGACTTCTAGGACTCTACTTTCTAGCTCAGAGGCTGGATATCCGCAATATCGGACCCATTCTCTTATCTGATCTATTGTCTTAGGGAAAACATGCATTATAGTACCTTCAGATTTGTTATGAGTCTTCGAAGGGCAACCGCCAATGGAACAGGCAGGCATTATGGAAAGTTCTGAAAAGTAAAGATCAACAATTCTCTATGAATACCAATGTGTTAAAACATTAAATGACACATAAAAGGTTCAATGCAAGGTCCGTTTTGGTTCTTGGAACTATACACGTTATTCACATGCGGATAAGTATTTCAATAACTTTCAAAAAATAGAAAAAGTAATTTGACTAAACTCAGAACATGTGACTAGTTCCTTGCATGTACTGTCGTGAACGAAAAGAAAACATGGATGCAATTTGATGACTACTAGCAAATAGATATAAATTAAAAAATTGGACGCAAAATGATTATGGTACATGGACTTACCTTGACGAACAAACAGTTAGATGCAGGGATCAGAGTAGTTTCTTGTCGTAGAACAGGGAGCAGTTCACAGGTTGCAAACTGACGAATTTGCTCAAAGTGGTCACGGAAGTTCACAGAGACGAAGAGCAGATAACCAGCACCTTCACGGGTTGACTAGCAAAGCGCAAAGAAGTTCTCATTAGAAATATGAAGTGGGTTATAAAGAATTCGAAACAGGGGTGTGTTTGTGAATGAATGACGTGTATATGTCGTGGCATTATGTGGATTGCAGGGGGGCGTCCAGCGTGAGGGGGGATGCTTGGCAGGAGACACGGGGTCTGGAGGTAGACATGGGAACAACAACCCATGCTCTATAGACCACTTTGAAGTGTACATGGTCTTTGGCACCTCTTGGCCTTTATCGCTCCCTGACAGCTCCACTTGCCAGCAGCGCAAGTACCCTGGTGCGAACTGCCTTTGATAGGGCGGGGGGGGGGGGATCGGGGCGGTGGTCGTGCAGACAAGACACAGGAAGACTCGTGAATGGAGACACACTTATGTGGATTGCAGGGGGGCGTCCAGCGTGAGGGGGGATGCTTGGCAGGAGACACGGGGTCTGGAGGTAGACATGGGAACAACAACCCATGCTCTATAGACCACTTTGAAGTGTACATGGTCTTTGGCACCTCTTGGCCTTTATCGCTCCCTGACAGCTCCACTTGCCAGCAGCGCAAGTACCCTGGTGCGAACTGCCTTTGATAGGGCGGGGGGGGTGGATCGGGGCGGTGGTCGTGCAGACAAGACACAGGAAGACTCGTGAATGGAGACACACTTATGTGGATTGCAGGGGGGCGTCCAGCGTGAGGGGGGATGCTTGGCAGGAGACACGGGGTCTGGAGGTAGACATGGGAACAACAACCCATGCTCTATAGACCACTTTGAAGTGTACATGGTCTTTGGCACCTCTTGGCCTTTATCGCTCCCTGACAGCTCCACTTGCCAGCAGCGCAAGTACCCTGGTGCGAACTGCCTTTGATAGGGCGGGGGGGGTGGATCGGGGCGGTGGTCGTGCAGACAAGACACAGGAAGACTCGTGAATGGAGACACACTTATGTGGATTGCAGGGGGGCGTCCAGCGTGAGGGGGGATGCTTGGCAGGAGACACGGGGTCTGGAGGTAGACATGGGAACAACAACCCATGCTCTATAGACCACTTTGAAGTGTACATGGTCTTTGGCACCTCTTGGCCTTTATCGCTCCCTGACAGCTCCACTTGCCAGCAGCGCAAGTACCCTGGTGCGAACTGCCTTTGATAGGGCGGGGGGGGGTGGATCGGGGCGGTGGTCGTGCAGACAAGACCCGTTTGCCGCAGGGCCTCACCAAGGAGAGGCCATCTAACTGAATGTAAGAGGATGGCTGCAGGATCTACTACATGGAAGGCAGGGGGGTGAGTTTATAAATACCTCACCCTCCCAGGAGAATATACACTAGATTCATTTAAAAAATCAAAACAACCATTGTTAAAATATATGTTGGGCTTTATTTTAGATTTTAGTTAAACATAAATAATAAACATTACACATTGTAAAGTTGAGGTTGCAGCACATCGAGGGAAAATCCGCGGTATTGTCCACTGTCACTGGGGAAATGTTGTCTAATGGCAAGTACCGCACAGGCAGGTATTACTCTCCGAACGCGGTGTCCGAGCCTCCCGTGAAGCCACCAAGTGAAGCAACGATAGGCCACCAGCCTGTACCACCTGTGAAAAAAAAAGATGCAAACTGTATTAAACTGACCAAACTTTCTTATCAATGTCGATTCAGGTAACACATGTCATTTTTCTTAGAAAAAAATTATATCTAGAAAATGCACTATATGGAACCAATTTACATGCGTTCGAATGATATGTAAATGTAATTTTATATGTGGGAGACGACCATGAAATAGTGGTGGCATCACTGACATCACAAACAGAGTATACTTACTCGTTACTCGGATTACGCGGACGAACAGTGCCACGAAGTTCGTGCATAAGCACCATCATCATCCTCAACACTGTCCGTGAGAGGCAGGCTTCTCTGAACTCTGGCAGCTCGGTGATGCATTGCGGACTTTGCTCGCCTTCCTGCAGACTTTGCTCGCTTTCCGAAATGTAGGCCAAGCACCCGGAATTTTCACGGCAGCAGCAGTTCTCCTCCTCAGTTGGCATTAGCTCGCACCGATTGCACGTGCACCAGGTGGAGACGCCGTCCATGCGACATGGTCCAGGCTCTTCATCCGTTGACTGGTCCTCCCAACTGCCGTCCGAATCCCCATCGTTTTCGCGTGCTTGCCTTTCCAGTAGTTCTTCCTCGGTGTACTCGGGCTCGTACATATACGGCATTATTGTAGCCATTGTGTGGTAAAGAAAGTAAGATAATTTATAGCGGTGGTACTGGTATCTGTTCACACGGGCTACAATCAACGAAGGTAGCTGACCAGAGCACAGAAACGAGTCACAGAATACTCAAAGTAACACACAGAGAGGAATGGAATCGAAAATCTGCTGCTGTATGTTGTGAAACGGTCTGTTTATACTTATTGGGGAAAGAGGCGTCCTGCCATTTCCATGGCAACACGTCAATAGCTGAGGCGCAGCGATTGTTGACACGAGACGTGCTTGAAATGGGCAGTACGCGTCTGCTGATGTCAGGCTCAGGGGCGGGGGATTTGATTTAGTGCCGCAAAGGCAGGTGAGCCAGGGCGATGCGGCGGAATGATAGGATTATCACAAAATGGAGGCTGATTTCGAGTGCGATAATGGGCGAAAAGTCGGGTAAGGTCCATAGGAAAGTTTCCTACGATCTACCGATTTATGCTTACAAACACATGGCCGACCCGTAGGGACAATAAAAAAAAAGTCCCGGAACTATCCTTTAATGATTTTTGTTTTGCTTCTGTACCTTGCGATTTATGTTGTTTTTATTGTGTCGTGCTCTCCTGTAAATAAGTAACAAAAAATACAGAAGATGCAATTTTGGAAAAGAAATCGGAAACACAAAACATAAATACCCCAAAATGACATGTTAAACATTTTTCAATTTATTTTGTTGCAATGTTTTGGGTGTTAAAGAATAAAGTAAGGGTAGACATTTGAAAAGCATGTCTCTAGGATTCAGAATGAATAGGAATGGAATCATATAAAAATCACTGAGACTTTATATACTCTCTCTAGCCTATTTTAGATGGCATTGCACCATTCACCTATGTAGGGAGAAAGCCTATAAAGAGGTAAAGTGATCTATCCTAACAAAACAAATACTAATAAGTAAGGATGCTCGAGAGTCTATCCTGCGGCAACAGTGTCGCTTGCCTTACTGCGATTTTGTAATGATGTGTTGAGACAGGTCCCACATGTGAAGGTATCTAGCTCAGACTTGAGAGTGGTTAATTATGAAACACAGCTCTTCTCAGGCTGATGTCTCTTGAGAGAGAAGAACTAGTTACTCTTACCTTGTAACGTTCTTTCGATGGGATGTTCCTCCGACGTATTCCTTATCTTAGATATAAATCCTTCAGCTTTGCTGGCCTCGGAAAATTTTTTCGCCAGAGGGCGCTGCGCGTCGATGATCGCCGAGTCGATGACCCTCGACGGCCTCCGTGCCGACGTCGACGTCATCCTGCCTATAAAGGCCGCGCGCAGCGTCCGTTGCTCAGTTCCGTTTTGTAGTCCCCAGTAATGTTTTTGGATTAGACTAATCACCTTGAAGGAGCATAGGCTGCAAACCCACAGGAAGTCATACTGCGGGGATGGATGGGAGGGTCGATAAGGAATACGTCGGAGGAACATCCCATCGAAAGAACGTTACAAGGTAAGAGTAACTAGTTCTTCGAAGGGATTGTGTCCTCCGACGTATTCCTTATCTTAGATAGACTCCCATAGCAGTGGTATTGTGACTGGAGGCGGGAGTAATAAAAGTTATGTTACCCTTCCAGAATGGACAGAGTGTAACACAGCCTTGCCGAATCTAGTTTCTTGACTAGAGGAGGAATCCAGGCTATAGAATTTGGTAAATGTATGTGCGGACGACCATGTGGCAGCCGCACATATATCTCGAATTGGCACCCCTCTTTGAAGGGCTGAGGATGTTGCGATACCCCTGGTAGAATGAGCCCTTAGATTTTGAGGAGGCTCCTTTCCTGCCAATTTGTAGCACTCCAGAATGGCTAAAATAATCCATCTGGAGATGGTTTGTTTTGTTATTGGAAGGCCCAACTTATGTCCTGCATAACCTACAAAGAGTTGGTCTGCTTGTCTGATCTTAGCCAATCTGCTGATATAGAAGCTCAAGGCTCGCTTAGGGTCCAGCCTGTGCAGTCTCTCTTCCTCCTTCCCCGGATGAGGAGGAGGGTAGAAAGAAGGTAATATAATCTTCTGAGTGATGTGAAACTCCGAGACTACCTTCGGGAGGAAGTTAGGCTTCACCTGAAGAACAACTTTGTCCTTGTAAAAGATTGTATGTGGAGGTTTACACGATAAGGCTTGCAACTCGCTAACCCTTCTAGCAGATGTCAATGCTATTAGCAAAACAGTTTTGAGGGTGAGAAGCTTCAATGAACAAGAGTGTAGTGGTTCAAAAGGGGCACCCTTTAGGAAGTTTAAAATTAGGTTTAAATCCCATAAGGGAACTTGAAAAGGTTTCGGGGGATAAACATTAGTTAATCCTTTTAGGTATTGTATTACCAATGGAATTTTGAAGTATGAAGGCTCCTCTGCAGTGCGCTTAAAGATTGATAGCGCTGCGAGATAGCCCTTAATTGTGCCAACCTGTAGGCCTGAATTAGCCAGGTAAAGTAAGAATGACAACACCATAGGTGTACCACAAGAAAAGGGTTCAATATTCTTTTCTCTGCACCAGCTGCAAAATTTGTTCCAACGGCAGCGGTATAGAGTTTTAGTTGCCGGCCTTCTGGCCGAAAGCAACACCTCCATAACATCATCCGGAAGGTCCCAATCCTTGTACCTCAACCTTTCAGACACCAAGCGTGAAGGTTGAGGGTCTTGATGGCTGGATGGAGAACCTGACCTTCCTTCTGCGAGAGAAGATCCTCTCTGTATGGCAGTCGAATTGGAGGGCAGATGGACATGTCTAGAAGGTCCGGGTACCACGTTCTCCTGGCCCAATCCGGGGCAATTAGGATCATGGTCTTCCGAAACCTTCTCAACCTCCTGATCATTTCAGGAATGACAGGGACCGGAGGGAACGCGTACAGAAGTGGGAACTCCCAGTCCACTACGAACGCATCTCCTAGAGCTCCTCTCGGGGGAAATTCCCTTGAGCAAAATCTGTCGCACTTCCTGTTGATACTGGTGGCGAACAGATCCACTTGAGGGGTTCCCCAAAGGGCGAAGATCTCTTGAAGGACTTCCTGAGCTATCTCCCACTCGTGAGAGACTGTGCTCTGCCTGCTCAGAGCGTCCGCTGTCAAGTTCTTCTCTCCGGCTAGGTGAATTGCCGATAGAGAGATTCCTTCCTGAATTGCCCAAAACCAGAGCTGCATCGCCTCTCTGCACAGTGGTAGTGAGCCTACGCCTCCTCTTTTGATGAGGTAGTGCATGGCCACTGTATTGTCCGTCATTATTAGGACGTTTCTTCCCCGTACAGACGGCAGAAAAGCCTTCAGCGCTAGTCTGATGGCTCTCAGTTCCAACAGGTTGATATGTAGTCTGGACTCCGATGGAGACCAACGACCGCTGATGGTCAAGTCGTTGGCGTGAGCTCCCCACCCCGTGAGTGAGGCATCCGTGACTACTGTTATCTCCGGCCATGGTTGCCAAAACATTTCTCCTTTCAGGATGTTCTCCCGACAGGCCCACCACTGAAGGTCTCGGGCTACTTTGACCGGGATCCGAAGGAGATCTGTCATCCTTCCTGAGAACTGTGACCACTGAGTTCTCAGTGCCCACTGGAGGGATCTCATTCTCAGGCGAGCCTCCGGCACGAGGAATATGCAGGATGCCATGAGGCCTAGCAACCTCAGAAAGTCGTAGGCTGGGAGATATTGGGCATTCTGAAATCTGATGACCATCTGCAGAATATCTCGAGCCCTCACCTCTGGTGGCAAGGCTTTTCCCAGGGAAGTGTCCAGGACTGCTCCAATGAATTGGAGTCTCTGTGATGGTATCATCTGTGACTTCTTTAAATTGAGGGAGAAGCCCAGCTTGTGAAGGAAGTGGCAAACATAATCCAGTTGTCTCTGAGCCTGTTCCGAAGATACAGCTCTGATCAACCAATCGTCTAGGTAAGGGTAGACATGAATCCCTTCCCTCCTTAGACTTGCAGCCACAACCGACATTAGCTTGGTAAAGACCCTCGGGGCGGAGGTTAGCCCAAATGGCAGAACTCGAAATTGATAATGAGAGCTGCCAATTGCGAACCTCAGGTATCTCCTGTGCCTGGGATGGATCGGCACATGGAAATAAGCGTCCTGGAGGTCTAGAGATACCAACCAGTCCTGAAGCTGGAGGGCCTGAAGGATCTGAGAGAGAGTCACCATCTTGAACTTGTCCTTTCGGAGGAATTTGTTCAATTCCCGTAAGTCTAAGATGGGTCTCAGTCCTCCGTCCTTCTTCGGTATTATGAAGTAGGGGGAGTACCAACCCTTGTTCCTTTCCGCTACAGGTACCAGTTCTATGGCACCTTTCTCTAGCAGGTCTAAAACCTCCTGCAAGAGGAGCGGATCTGGAAGCTTCAAAGGGTTGTTCCCCGGTGGATGACTCTGAGGGATATGTAGGAAGGGCAGGCAGTAACCTTGGGCCACTGTCTCCAGAGCCCAAGCATCTGACGTAATAGCCTGCCATTCCGTCAGATGGTGAGTTAACCTGCCCCCTACTGGTGTTCTGTGAGGGGAGACCTCAGAGTGGTTTTGAAGCGGCTGATGCAGTTGCCGAAGGTAAAGTGGCTCCTGCTCCTGCGGGTGCGGCTTTCTTTCCCCTACCCCGTCCACCACGGGTAAATCTTCCTTGGCCTCTTTGAGCCGGTCGTCCCCTGCCCCTTCCATATGAGGAATAGTAACGAAAGGACCGTCCTCTCCACGATGATCCCGAAGGACGAAAGGTATTCTGACGGATAGCAGCTCCCAATGACTTGGCTGCTGCCTTGGACGTTTGCAGTTTCTCCAAACTGTCATCCGCCTTCTTTCCAAAGAGGGTAGAACCGTCAAAGGGCATATTCAAAAGCCTGGTCTGCACGTCAGAGGCAAAACCAGACTTCCTCAACCACGCATGCCTGCGGATTGTGGTACTTGCCGCCATGGCCCTGCTGATACTGTCAGCAGAATCTAGGCCAGTTTGTAGGGTCTCGCACATCGCATCTTTACCATCCCTGATGATGTTTAAAAATGCGTCCCTTTCCTCTCCTTCTTGGAGGCAGTCAGCCGCTGATGAAGCGCACTCCCAAAGGGTGTGGCTGAACCTAGCGAGCGTACAGGTCGCGTTAATAGACTTTAACGCCATGCTACAGGCAGAAAAAACCTTCTTAGCCATGGCATCATACTTTTTGTCATCCCTATCCTGCGGAGCAGTGGGGTATGCAGATGTGCTGCCTGATGAGGTTGCAGCCTGTACAACCAAGCTCTCAGGAGTAGGGTGTTTTGACAAATATTCAGGGTCAGAACTAGCCACCCTGTATTTTGTTGACAGTTTTTTATTTACTGCCGGGATAATTTCTGGCGTTTCCCAGTTTGTCAAAATCCTTCTCTGTAGAGCAGAGTGAAATGGAACCACAGGATCCTCCTGTGGGCCCTTGTCCAGTATGTCAGTGAGGTCATCCTGCTGAAAGGCAGGAGAAGGTGCAGACCAACCCATAAATTCTATGATTCTAGACATCAGAGCTCTATATGGAGTCTCCGCATGTTCTCCTGGGTCTGGTTTGATAAATTCTGCTTCAGGAGAAGTGTCCAAGCCACTAGCTTCCTGAAGTGCATCCTGAAGATTTTTTAATCTTCCTTCCTCAGAGGCGAAAGTCTCTGGCTCTGGTGATGTGGTCCTCTGTAAATCAATATCTTGGTCTGAATCCTCCCTTTCCTCAAAAATCGAGGTTAAAGGGGGATACATTGGTTTTTGGAATGGTATAAACCCCATTTCCAATGCAGAAGGAGCCATCATCACAGGCCTTGAAAACGTCGATGTCGTCGACACCGACGTGAAAGTACTCGAAGGCGCCGTGAAAAGCGTCGAGAAATGTGTACTAGGCCTCGAAGAACTCGAAAGGATCGGAGTCCTGCTCGAGAACGACGTCGACGTTCTCGGCGTCGAGTCGGAGGTCTTTTGTCTAACCGTTGGCTGTGGAGTAGCCGTGGTTCTTTCCTTCACCGGCGTCGATATCGGCGTCGACGTCGGCGTCGACTCGATCGACTGATGCGCCGATGGATCCTTCGACAACGGCGTCGATGGCGCCGACCTCTGTTTCGAAGGAGTTTTCGACGATGGCGTCGATGATGCTTTATCTCCCGATGGCTCGAGGCGCTTTCGGGTTGACTTTTCCGCCGGGTACTGCGACTCGCGGCGTTTAGATTTTTTGGGTTTTTTACCCGGGGTATCACCCTCAGCTGTCTTCGAGGGGGACGAGGCCGCTTTCTCGAAGACGCTTAGCATCTTTTTCCTGAATTCCTCCCACTCAGCTTGCGAGCTGCGTTTTGTGGGGCAATGAACTCTCTCAGGAGAACTCGACGAAGATGACGAAGGGGATCTCCTACGTCTCTTCTTCGAGTGTCTCGATGTCGACGAGTGGTGGGAGCCACTTCGTGATCTAGATCGAGAGTGTTTTTTATGGTGAGGAGACGAACGTCTCGACTCTACCGAAGAAGCTTTCGAGGAAGTTAAAGTTGACCTACCTCTCTCGAGCTTCCCCCTACGCTCCTTCAAGGCTTTCGCCGTCATGGAAAGGCATTCCTCACACTCCGAACTCTGGTGCGTGATTCCCAGACACCACAAACAGACCCTGTGAGGGTCCGTCAACGACATTTTCTTCCCGCAGTCTCGGCACTTTTTGAAACCGGACCGAGGGGTCGTCGGGTCGGAGGAGGATGCCATCGATATCGAGGTAAATAGTAGTTATTATATACGTTATCTTGACGAGAACTGAGCAACGGTGTTCCGAGGCACAACGAAGCGCGGAAAAACGGAACTGAGCAACGGACGCTGCGCGCGGCCTTTATAGGCAGGATGACGTCGACGTCGGCACGGAGGCCGTCGAGGGTCATCGACTCGGCGATCATCGACGCGCAGCGCCCTCTGGCGAAAAAATTTTCCGAGGCCAGCAAAGCTGAAGGATTTATATCTAAGATAAGGAATACGTCGGAGGACACAATCCCTTCGAAATACAAATTAAGTCTGTGCCTCCACTCCTGAGAGAGAGAAAAGATGTACACATTGAGTTCATGCCCTCACCCGTACAAGATAGGGGAGATATAAACAGTGAATGTATGCCATCAACCCTGCGAGACAGGAGAGGCGTACACAATCAGTGTGTGCCTTCACTCCTGTGATATAGGAGAGGAGTACAAATTCAGTGTGTGCCCTCACCCCTGGAAGACACAAGATATATAAAAATAGAACATGTTCCCTCACACATGTGAGACAGGAGAGAGATACAAACTGAGCATATGCCTTCATCCCTGCAAGACAGGACAAACATAAAGATTGAGTGTGTTCCTTCACACCGGCAAGACAGAAGAGACATACGAATTGAGTGTGTACATTCACTCCTGCTAGACAGGCAAGACATAAACATTTAGTGTGTCTTCTCACATGCGAAACACATGCAAATCTAGAGTGTGCCCTCACCCCTGTGAGACAGAAGAGACACGAAACATCAGTCTGTGCACCCACTCCTGCAGGACAGGGAGATATAAAAAGTGAGTGTTTGACCTCAACCCTGTGAGACAGGGGATACTTAAAAAATGAGGGCATGTCCCCAACTCTGTGAGACAGGAGCGATGACTAAATTCAGTGTGTGAATGACTCTCTTAAAACATTGGGACATCTAATGTAAATTAATCATTTGTTATGCTTTGAGAGCAGACACACAAAATGCAGAAGGCTTGGTACTTCGCACTCTGTGTGTGATGCTGAAAATGCATCGCAGGGACAGGGCCTCCGCATCCTTGTCCGTTACTGCCATTTATCATGTGTTCTGTTGTGTTTTCCGTGCAGGAGTTCATGTGGGACTCCTGGCGGTGCAGCTCACTCTTTTGGTTTGATGTACAGACCCATGGGATACCCTTATGGCACCCATGGGTGGGGGTACAACCCTGTGACCCTAGTGTATGTTTATGGGCACCTGTGTGTGGCCCACAGAGCAGGGTATGGGCTGGTGGCAGCTCCATGATGAATTTGACAGGTGCTCTGAGTATCCTCTATTTTGGGATACCCAGGTCCTGTCATTGGAATCAGTTGATTCCTGATAGGAAACAAGATGGCCCCTGTGGCCTCTTGCTTTCTATTGCCTGTTACCTTGTTTTCCCAAAGTCCTGAGAAGCCCTGTCCCTTCCCCCTGACTGGCTGGTGGGTGTAAGTTCCATATATGGTGTTGTTGTGAAGTCCAGGCCAGACTGGCTGGAGCCTTCCCAGTGACTGTATGTTGTGGGTACACCCTGTGGGTGGGACCTGGGTGAATGGAGTGTGTGACGAATACGCATTCTGTGTTGTGGATGTCTAGTATCTGGTGTTTGACACAATGGGGGTCATTCTGAGTTTGGAGTGCTATTAGCACCATGGCTGCCTCCAAAATCGGTCCGGGTTCCTTGAATGGGGACTTACTGGGTCATTCCAACCTAGGAGGACCCGGTAAGTCCCCATTCAAAAAAACAATCCCCATTCCCATTTGGGCCCCCATAGGGCTCAATGGGAATGGGGAGGGAGCAAATAACAGGCCTGCTAATTGCGGCCCGTTATTTGCTCCCTGGCCCCTTAGCGGCTCCCGCTAAGGGCGGCTGGTAAAACCAGCCGCCCTTAGGGGGACCTACTAAGGACCTCGTAATAGGGCGGTAGGGGGTTAACGGCACCGGCATCCTTACCGGTGCCGTTAACCCACTACCGTCAGGGTTGGAATGACCCCCACTGACTGGGATAGCCCTGCCAGAAACTGGTATGAATGCAGTGTGGAGTGTTGAATGGCTGGGTACTTGTCCGAATACACATACATAGTTGTGAGTGTCTGGATAGAAGTGAATGGCCTGAATGCACTATGCACCTGATTGGATGTCTGCCTGCATGAATGCCCTTTTGACCAATTGGTTGCCTGAGTGTGACCCAGCAGAATGAATGGGAGATCAACTAGTATATCTGGGGGCCTCTCACTGCTAGAATTTGTGTTCAGAAGTTCAAGAGAAACTGGAGGTGAAACTGAAGCTTAACCTTGAAGCCCTGCTGGAAGAGAAGTCTTTCTGTTGCTCTACTTTATCAATCTGAAAGCTGTTGTGTCTCCAAGGACTGTCCCAGAGAGGACCTGGTAAGGCGCCCTCTTCTCGAGCTACGAGGGACCATCGTGCACCAGCTGATCTTTGCCAAAGCTACCTTGTTGACAGACCTACGACAGGCTGCCGACCGGAGACGGGGACTGCCATGGAATGCCAAAGAGAAGCACCCAGACTGTTGTCCACCAGCGTCAACGACTGCCATCGCCAACCAGAGCCACCATGCTCCAGTTGCCTAAGAACTTTCGATTCACGGACGTGCTCGTCCGCACCGCAGCCTGCCTTATCTCACCAGAGAAGGCCAGGCCGTCGACACACCAAGGAGCATCCAGTGGTGGGTTTCCCTCCACCCAAAGACCACAGAGACACCAAGGAGTCGACGCCCTTGCTAGGCCACAGTTCTTCAAACTCTTTGCAGTCCAGAACTATCGATATCGAGGTGCCCCGCAAGCCTTTTCCTTGCAGGACGTTTACGCTTCCCCGTCGACAAGCACTGGTAGGAACGAAGCTTCCACTTCCACGCCGTAGTTCACTGTGTTCATCGCCGGACGTTCGATGACCCGTGGCTCCTGCCTTAAAGGGAGTGCACTCAAGAAGGGCCGTCGATTTCCTGATGAGGAACTCTACAACACCAGGTACTTTGGGGTTGCTGAACTATTGGAAAGATTCATGTGAACAATATATGGACTGGGCTTGTGATACATCTTTGTTCTACAGGTTGCCCAGGTGGGGGGATCTCCACATGGAAATGCGTCCAATGGTAGAGGCCAGTATTCTGCCTGTTGTTCTCATCATCTTGCTTTCCTCCTATATCTATTGTTGGTTTCCTTTACGAACTGATTTGTGTGACATTTAACCATACCGTTGATGCACTTTAATGAGATCTAATAGTAATTGTGGTACCACGTAGAACTGTACATTTGCCATTGTAGATAACCGAGCACAAAGTGAGTTATCGTGATATTGTACATAACCTTGAACATTAATTATATAAACCCCAGCACTGCTGTTCAGGGGGAAGCCCTGAAGATTGAACTTTTAAAATTAAGCTACAATGGGAACAGTTAGCCTTTCAATACAAAAAGTTGGCAACAGAAGCTGAGTTGAAGAAAGAGGAGCTGGCACAGCAAGTGATACTCAAAGATAGGGACACTGAGCGCCAAAGAATCCAGGTAGAGAAAGCCAGAGTGGAGACGTCAGCTAAACCAGTTGAGAGTGGCCGGTCCCCAGCCACCAAGTTTATGAAAGATTTGGTTGGTGTGTTTGTGGAGGGTTCTGAGATCCTCCAATGGATTGAAGCGTTTGAAATGGCTCGTGCAATTCATGATGTTGATAAAAGAGATTGGGCTAAGTGTTCAGCAGTGTGCCTCAGACTGGATATGACTGTATTCTGAAACTGAGTGTGGAAGAAAGGGGTCAGTATGAGTGCATGAAGTCTGCTTTGATTGCCAAGTTTCGCAAGACACCTACCCAATACCTTAAAAGGTTCAGGGATTTTAAGAAGAGAGAGAATGTATCTTGGGTTGACTGGGTGAGTGCTGCGCACATGAACATAATGGGTTGGATTGATGGTTACAAAGTGAAAATGTTTGTTGAATTGTCCCACCTCTTGTTTTTTGAGAATTGTTCTGAAGCCTGTTCACCAGAGCTGCGTCAGTATGTTGCTGACCAGAACATTTTGGGTCCCTTTACGCTGGCCAGGCTGGCTGACATGTGGGTCTCCCACCAGGTATCCCCTAAGGACTCCGGTGGGAAGGACAAGGACAAAGAAAAGGGGACCTCTCAGAAAGCTGAGGAGTCCCAGAAGCAATCACAGTGGAGTAAACCAAAACCTTCCTCTCCTAAAACCCAAATATCTAGTGGGGATAAGTCATCTGTGGGTGGGAATGAGAGTAGTGGTCCACCTGCTGCAAAGCAGGCTCCCAGTGGTTCCAGTACTGTAGCCCGCATTCCCGTGATCTGTTGGGAATGTGGGGCTCTGGATCACAAGAAAGGTGACTCCAAGTGTAAAGGTAAGGCACTTGGAGTACAGGCTGTCAGCCTGAGCTACCCTTACCCCATGTCTGAGGTGGATGCCACTGTCCTCCCCTCCTCTACCGGGATCATCTTCGGTGCTCCTGTAGAGATTTCCTTAGTGTCCCTTGGGGCCTGGGACTCCAAGTACTGGCGATTATCCCACAGAACATCTGTAGGTTTTTGAGAAGTGTCCTCTTGAATGGACAGCCTTCTACTGGCTTCAGAGACACTGGGGCAAGCATGACAGTGGTGGACAGGACCCTGCTCAAGCCAGAGGAGTATATAGGTGCTCCTCTGAGAACCACCAGGTTAGCTCGTGGTCCTCCTAAATGATCGCCTGTAGCCTTAGTCACACTCATGATTGAAGACAAGACAGCAAAGCTTCCTGTCCTGGTTCAGGACAATGTCCCTGCTAACATTTTGTTAAGTAATGATCTAGTAGATTTGGGGTTGATCTCTGATGGTCTCCCCATGACTGCTGCCGCAGTCACTAGATCACAGGTGACACAGGATCTGGCTGTGAGTCAGGTACCCGAGCCAAAGGCGAGACCTAAGGCAAGAAGATGGAAGAACAAGAAGGCCACCTCTGTGAAGGGGGAGCCTTCTCTTCCTGCTGTTCCTACAGCACCCATTGTGATCCATGCTCTGGACGGGCTGGGTCCAGAGGAAAACCCAAACTGAACTCCTGAGGGAGAAGAGACAGAAGACTCTCCTGTGGAAGAGGTTCCCAACCCAGAGGACCACCCGAACCTTCAATGCCTGTTGGCTGAAGGGGGACCCTCCCAGGCGGACTTCTGTAAGGGACAGAGAGAGCGCCACTCTCTCAGGGCCTGAGGAAACAGGCCCTGTCCCAGGCACAGGGAGAAGTGCCTAGGACATTCCGGATCTATTGGGAGGGTGAGCTCCTTGTTAGTGAGCCCACTAAGCCTGAAACTGGTGCCCTCAAGAGGTTGGTGGTACCCCAGGTTTATAGGCTCTTCCTGCTGCAGTTGGCACATGAGGCGCCCTTAGCTGGTCATTTTGGTACCAAGAAGACTAAGCAGACGCTCACTGCCCATTTCTACTAGCCTTGGATGGGAGTAGAAGTGGAGTCCCACTGCAGGACCTGCCCACCTTGTCAGTTGTCGGGCAAGACTGGAGGCAGTGTCATTGCCCCATGGCAGCCATTGCCAGTGGTTGGCACCCCATTTGAGAGGGTGGGCATCAACATTGTTGGTCCCCTTGACCCTCCCACTTCAGGTGAACATCGGTTCATCCTGGTCTTGTTTGATCATGCCACCAGGTACCCTGAGGCTATACCCCTTCGGACTGTTACTGCCAAGGTGGTTGCCAGAGCTCTCCTGTGCATTTTGACCCATGTTGGATTCCTAAGGCGGTTGTCTCTGACAGAGGATCCAACTTCATGTCGAGTTACATGAAAACCATGTGGAAAGATTGCGGGGTAACCTACAAGTTCTCCACCTCTTACCATCCCCAGACCAATGGTCTGGTTGAGAGATTTAATAAAACTCTCAAGGGCATGCGAGGCACTTTGGAAGAGCTCCTATGGAGGAAATGGGATCTCCTCCTGCCATGCCTGCTGTTCGCTTACAGAGAGGTACCTCAAGAGGGTGTTGGTTTCAGCCCCTTTGAGTTACTCATTGGACATCCCGTGAGGGGGCGCCTTGCCTTGATCAGAGAAGGTTTGGAGGCCACCCCTCCAGGTCCCGCCAAGCAAATGGGGGTCTATGTGTTAGGCCTCAGATGGAGGATGACACAGATGATGGGTCAGGCAACAGCAAATCTCAAGGCTAGCCAGGAATTGAATAAGTACTGGCATGACCTTAAAGCTCACAAGTGGATTGGACTCCAGGACAGGAAATCCTTGTGATGGAGCCTACCAAGCCTAGAGCTTTGGCAGACAAGTGGACTGGACCCTTCAGGATCATCTCCAAGATGGACAAAGTCAATTATCTGGTTGACATGGGAGTCCTGGGGGTAGCCACAGACAAGCAGAAGCCTCATGTCTATTGCTAGCTTCAGAGCAAGAAGAGGATGAGAGCGAGCCCCTTCCTGATTTGCTGCATAGAAACCCTCAGTATGGCTCAGTGGAGGGAGTACATCTCTCTCCAGATCTGATGACAGAGCAGCAGAAGGCTTGCAGGGCTTTGCTCTGTCAGTATGCCTCTCTGTTTTCACTGACACCAGGCCTTACACCGTGGTGTAGGCATGAAATTGACACTGGTGACAGTGTGCTGTCAAAAGCAGGTGCTACCGTATGTCAGATACAGTTAAGAACCACATCCAGGCTGAGGTCGCCAAGATGTTGGAGCTGGGTGTAATTGAACCCTCTACCAGTCCCTGGTCCAGTCCTGTGGTCCTTGTCCCCAAGGCAAGTTCCCAGGCAGGTACCAAGGATTGGAGGTTCTGTGTGGACTACCGAGGAGTCAATGCCGTCACCAAAACTGACGCACACCCATTGCCCAGGACTGATGAGCTGTGGACACCATATGTGCTGCCAAATTTGTGAGCACCTTTGACATTACCTCAGGCTATTGGCAAATAGCTCAGATGGACCATGCCAAGGAAAAGACAGCGTTCTCCACACCAGAGGGACTCTATCAGTTGAGGGTCATGCATTTTGGGTTGAAGAATGCCCCTGCCACCTTCCAGAGATTGGTCAATCATGCGCTCAGTGGGCTGGAGGCCTTTTGTGTGGCCTACTTAGACGACATTGCCGTCTACAGTTCCATCTGGGAAGAGAATTTGACACATCTGGATAAGGTGTTGCAGGCCTTGAAAAGGGCTAACCTCTGTACCAAGGCCACCAAGTGCCAGATAGCTCAGGGGGAAGTCACATATCTTTGTCATGAGGTAGGAGGGGGTCAAATCCAAACTCTCCCGAGTAAAGTACAGGATGTACAGGACTGGGAGACTCCCACTACTCAAACCCAGGTGAGAGCCTTTTTGGGTCTCACTGGGTAGTATCGCAATTTTATGGCAGACTATGGAACCATAGCTGCACCCCTGACAGCTCTGACTTCACCCAAATAGCTTAGGAAGGTTCATTGGATTGAAGACTGTCAGAGGGCCTTTGATGGCTTGAAAGAAAGTCTGTGTAGGACACCTTTGTTGTGCGCGCCCGATTACAGCGAGCCCTTTATTGTTCAAACTGACGCCTGCGACACTGGAATTGGAGCTGTCTTGTTCTAGTTAGATGACAAACGGAGGGAACATCCTATCATATTCATCAGTAGACAACTCAAGGGTAGAGAACTTAGGTGGGCTACTGTTGAAAACGAATGTTTTAGCATAGTTTGGAGCCTTAGGCATTTTATGCCCTACCTTACAGGGTCTACCTTCAAGGTCCAAACAGATCATAAGCCCCTGAAGTGGCTTATGCAGATGAAGGGTGAGAACCCGAAACTTCTCAGGTGGTCCATTCGCCTGCAAGGGCTAGACTTCACCATAGAGCATAGACCAGGGAAGAGTCACGATAATGCAGATGGCCTTTCCAGAAGGTATGTTGACCGTCTGGATGAGGGTGTCTATCTCGTGGGAGATTAGGCACCCTAACCTCAGCCTGGGGGGGGCGACTGTGATGCTGGAAATGCATCGGAGGGACAGGGCCTCCATATCCTTGTCCTTTACTGCCTTTTATTGTGTGTTCTGTCGTGTTTTCCATGCAGGAGTTCATGTGGGACTCCTTGCAGTGCAGCTCTCTCTTTTGGTTTGGTGTACAGACCCATGGCATACCCTTATGTCACCCATGGGTGGAGGTACAACCCTGTGCCCCTAGTGTATGTTTTTGGGCACCTGTGTGTGGCCCACAGAGCAGGGTATGGGCTGGTGGCAGCTCCATGCTGAATTTGACTGGTGCTCTGAGTATCCTCCATTTTGGGATACCCAGGCCCTGCCATTGGAATCAGTTGATTCCTGATAGGAAACAGGATGGCCCCTGTGGCCTCTTGCTTTCTATTGCCTGCTACCTTGTTTTCCCAAAGTCCTGGGAAGCCCTGACTCTGTTCCTTCCCCCTGACTGGCTGTTGGATGGAAGTTCCATATATGGTGTTGTTGTGAAGTCCAGGCCAGACTGGCTGGAGCCTTCCCAGTGACTGTATGTTGTGGGTACACCCTGTGGGTGGGACCTGGGTGAATGGAGTGTGTGACGAATACGCATTCTGTGCTGTGGATGTCTAGTATCTGGTGTTTGACACAATGACTGAGACAGCCCTGCCTGAAACTGGTATGAATGCAGTGTGGAATGTTGAATGGCTGGGTACTTGTCCCAATACACATACATTGTTGTGAGTGTCTGGAGAGAAGTGAATGGCCGGAATGCACTATGCACCTGATTGGATGCCTGCCTGCATGAATGCCCTTCTGACCGATTGGTTGCCTGAGTGTGACCCAGCACAATGAATGGGAGATCAACTAGCATATCTGGGGGCCTCTCACTGCTAGAATTCGTGTTCAGAAGTTGAAGGGAAACTGGAGTTCAAACTGAAGCTTAACCTTAAGCCCTGCTGGAAGAGAAGTCTTGCTTCATCAATCTGAATGCTGCTGTGTCTCCAAGGACTGACCCAGAGAGGACCTGGTAAGGCGCCCTCTTCCTGAGCTATGAGGGACCATTGTGCACCAGCTGATCTTTGCCAAAGCTCCCTGGTAGACAGACCTACAACAGGCTGCCGACCGGAGACAGGGACTGCCGCGGAATCTCAAAGAGAAGCACCCGGACTGTTGTTTGCCACCTTCGATGACCGCCATCGCCGACTGGAGCCGTCGTGCTCCCATTGCCTAAGAACTTTCAATTCACGGATGCGCTCATCCGCACCGCGGCCCGCCTTATCCTGTCGGAGAAGGCTAGGCCATCGATGCACCGAGCAGCATCCGCCGGTGGGATTCCCGCCACCCAAAGACCACAGAGATGCTGACGACTCGACGCCCTTGCTGGGCCACAGTTCTTCAAACTCTTTGCGGTCCAGAACTATAGATATCGAGGTGCCACGCACGCCTCTTCCTTGTAGGACGTTTATGCTTCCCCATCGACGAGCATCACTAGGAATGAAGCTGCCACTTCACCGCTGTAGTTCACCATGTTCATCGCCGGACGTTCAACGACCCGTGGCTCCTGCCTTAAAGGGAGTGCACTCAAGAAGGGCCGTCGATTTCCTGACGAGGAACTCTACAACACCAGGTACTTTGGGGTTGCTGAACTATTGGAAAGATTCATGTGAACAATATATGGACTGAGCTTGTGATATCTTTATTCTACAGGTTGCCCAGGTGGGGGATCTCTACATGGAACTGTGTCTAATGGTAGAGGCCAGTATTCTGCCTATTGTTCTCATCATCTTGCTTTCCTCCTATATCTAATGTTGGATTCCTTTACAAACTGATTTGTGTGACATTTAACCATACAGTTGATGCACTTTAATGAGATCTAATAGTAATGGTGGTACCATGTAGAACTGTATATTTGCCATTGTAGATAACTGAGCACAAAGTGAGTTATCGTGATATTGTACATAACCTTGAACATTAATTATATAAAGTCTGTGTTTTAACTAATACAGTGCCTGGACATTCCTTTGTGGGTGCTTGCGGACTACACTGTTCTTAAGAACCAGCCTGCATCACCTCCTGAGAAGCTAGGCCTTTATTGCTCGTCCATTGCTACCTTATAGAGAATCGTGGCTGGGGTCCTCTGTGCCTCTCCTCTGCCATATAGAGAGCAGGAGTACAGACACCCCCCCTCCAGTATTTACACTGTGTGGTACGTCTTAATAATGGTTGTTCATAATCACTTGGCTCACCATCCTACATTACCACCACAATACAATTTAATTTTCAGAGTCTGAGCTAATAGTATTGATGGAAATCAAAGTAACCGCCAGCCCTGCTCCACTTCCCAAGCAGAATCTGTTCACTGGGAAACCAGCATCCTCCAAATCAACTATGATCTGCTGATGATTTTGAGGATCCTGTTTCTATGTCTGCAAAAGAAACAGTATCATGACATAGTCGGCTGGATTATGGTGCTCATTCATTTTAATAAATGCCAGTTGTTCTACTTGAGCTGCAGAGACAATAGTCCCAGCATCACTAAATATATGCTCTGTCTATACCCTAGATGGTGGGTAGCTTAGGATGTCAATGGCTACACAGAAAAGTGCTTCTAGCCACTCAGATTGCTTGGGAAACCAGTCCAGGAGTTGGTTCCCATATTTACTAATCTGGCACATGTCACTCAAATACACATGCACCATCTGTACACCTGTAGGCCCATTACCACTACCTCTTGCTCTTCTATGCCCAAACACATTGAATAATGCAAAAATCTGGAAGTAAGGCTCTAGCCTTTGCACTGCAATGACACTGGAGCCATTGTCTGCTGCCATATAACCCAATGCTAGGTTCTGAGACAATAGTGATTCTGCCACCACCTGCTCCACTTTCTGCCAGATGTATGCCCTTGTGTGGCTCCTATCATCAAAGCCTAGCATACACAAAGTGGCTTACAGGTGTACAACATGCAGCTGCTCTGATGACTTCTCTTGTCTGCCCCCAGAGGGGAATGTCACCCAATGCACAGTTACATTTTGCCCACTTGTCCATATATCCATAATAAAGTCGACCGTCGACCCTCTGACATGTCCAAGGGCTTTTTCACCACAGGAACTCCTGTATCATGCAACACAGGTACAGCCTTGCATGAAAAGTAAATATTGCTGGGAATTCGCCAGCAGGCATCCGCACTTGTCACCAGCTCTATAAAGCCTTTGTTTTCAACAACGGTGTATAACAGAAGGTCTGCTACCAGCATTATTGCCAATTTATCATTGAACAGCTTTACTCATGGAAAGTTACAATGATATTTTTGACTGCACACAAATGACTCTCTGAGGCTTGGATGGTGGACAGACATTTTTCTCCACCTAATCTTAACTCGTTTCTGTTCCTCCAAAGATGAACAATTCCATCCAAAGAAATGTGAAAGGTGATGGCCAACAGGAAAGCCCAACCTACTATTAATAAGTTCTTTAACCTGCTGGTTAACCCCAGGCAAGACACAACTGTAACAAAATAGAGTATTTCACTACTCAATCTAATACAATACAAGCTAGACTTTTATGGAGAGGATATCCATTCAGCTTGCTTAGACAATCCAAAAAAAGAGCACGAAATCAACATAGAGAGAACCTCCTAACCAGAAATATTAAACACAATGGGCCCCATTATAAGTGAGGCAGTAAGGGGTTAACGGTGCCGGTAAAGGTGCCGGCGCCGCTAACCCTGTACCGCCTCATTACGAGGTCCCCTCGCGGGACCCGCTCTGCACTCCTGTCTCACAGGGTTGATGGCATACATTCACTGTTTATATCTGTCTGGTTTTACCAGACGTGCAGAGCAGGTCCCGCGAGGGGAGGAAGGAGCAAACAACGGGCCGCTCGTAATCGGCCCATTGTTAGCTCCCTCCCCCATTCCCATTCAGCCCTATGGGGGCCCTATGGGGGCCCTATGGGGGCTGAAATGGGAATAGGGAAGGTCCGGGCCCGGGTTCCTGGAGGGAGGAATTACCGGGCCCTCCGAACTCGGAATGGCCCGGTAATTCCCCATTCTGGGAAACCGGACCCCATTTTGGCTGTCCAATATACTGTTAAGATAGGGTTAATACTCAAATAACACTATCTGGTTTGAACCTGCTCAGGTTGCTCTGTATGTTAGCAGATGTACGCAAAGGCATCGGGTCTTTAATATATTTTGTCCTATTTCTATGGCAATAGCGCATGGCTACCGCCAAAATCGTAATGAGTCCCAATATCAGTAGTGAGGGCCATAGACTACAAGATGGGACAGCCACCACTATATCCTTGTTGATATAGGCGGCGGATCTATGAGGCCACAAAAAACAACACTGTTGCACGTGCTTAGTGAGGAACGCAACCGAATATACGGCAAGGGCCCCAATGGATAGTTCTAAGAACATAGAAGAGGCAAGCAGCTCAGACCTGGGCAGCACGCAATAATACGCAGCATTTTTGGCATACACACCGAGCATAATCGAAGTTGCTCTGCCTCAAGGAATATTGATAAACGGTTTTTGACTATAAAAGGCATTTGTCTGTGCAAAGATGTTAAATGTAGCTGTATGGGAGATCCGCACAGCTCGTGACTATGTGCAACATTCTCGTACATTTTTAGAACAACGGTTTAGAACCTTTGAGTTTCTTCTTAGGTCATATTGGGTAACGCACTCGTTTTCAAACAAGGCATTAGCTTATATATGTATTTTTCTGTACAGATGCAAGTCGAAGCTATAGGAGAGGTGTCGTAATTCTATCTCTTTAGAAGTAGATTCGAAGGTCAGAAAAAGGAAAAAGAGAAAGACACATACAGCCGAGGTAAGTGACTCATGCTGTATGCCTTTTGCCAATTGTGCCAGTATGGCTCCACATATCAGAATAAGAGGCTAATTCTCCATTCTGTGTTGTGTCTCTGTAGATAATTAAGGCTCATCCTGCGTATTTGGTGTAGCATGGAGAAAATCTCCTGTCACTCCATCAGGAAGAAACATATGGGTAAATGTTCTTCAAAATCAAATAATGGGAACTTATGAGACTGTATGAGGAGTTGCGAATGGGCAGTGTTTCATATATATTAAATTTTGTTTTTATTTCTTATTTTTTGTAGAATCTTTTCAGATTTTTTCACGTGATGGTGTGTTAAAAGATACAAGAAAAAAGAAAAATATGAAGATATACAAATACACTAACTGTTTTGTCAAAAAAAGTTTAAGATATCTCTCATTTTCAAGTCCTGAGGAAGATGGACATCCGGTCTGGTGGAACTAGATGAGAATTCAGTCGAAACTAAGTGAAAAGGGAAATTGATACATTAAAAATAGAGGAGTTTGGTCACCTATATTTCTCTAGAATACCTCTAGTTGACTTACACTTCAAATGAGTCACGGTTGTGACAAAGATTGCAATATACTGTCAGTTTATAGCTTTAATAGAGTGACACAAATGTAGTAGAGATGGTGCAGGAAGTTAATAGTGATTGTCTCTCTACATGCATATTTGCACATACATGCTCTGCGTATTGTGCACACTGAATATGCTTTCTGAATGTGATTTTTTGTATATGTATGAAATAGGTGTTTTTAGAAATATGATTTGTTTATAAGGAATTTTGTAGTATTTGTAATTGTTTTTTTTTTTAATTTTAAATGCATATCTGAAAAAACAAAACATAGATTTTATGATGAATTAATATTTCACACTGACCCATCCCATTTTTCATTATCATCTGGAGTCCTGAATATGATATACTTGGAATAAATGATAGTTCTGTGAGGCATCAGCCTTTGTGTAACCCCAGGCTTGTTACATAAATGTTCACAAACCCTGCCCATCAGAAGAGTCCACCAACCTATTCTATCAATGCTGAATAGCTGGCCCTAATAACATGCCAGAGAAGCAAGGGTGGAAGTAATTCAAGGAAGGGTCAATGGAGTCAGCACAAGACACACAAGTGAAAGTGAGAGGGAGAAGGAACAAAAAGGAAACAACAATTTCGCAATGCAAATCAGGAACATAATCACAAGTTCACCAAGAAATGTTGGCAACCATCATTGTTAGGTCAGAGAATCCTAATAAAGTTCCTCCATTCTCTTTGCCTCCATGTAAGACACCAACAGGCAAGAAAACCTGGAGCTGCCCAGATTTCCATGCCAGACTTCGCGTTCATCCCAATAACAATCCAAAGTGCATGCAGAGGATTTCGGACATATATGTATTAGCCATTGTGATCCTCTCTGTTCCATTAATGGGTCATAAAAATGACCCCCATTGTCTTTCAGAGGTCTGTGTATCATGAATGAGGATGTCTGTCAAGCAAAATAAGCAGTACAGCTACAATATCACCTGCACAATAGGTTGAGAGTATAAGATGTCAGGGAGACTTTTATTCAGTGGAGTTGTGCTTCTACAGCAAGAGGAGGAGGCGGTGTACTCTAGGAGCTAAGTTGCTGACTTTATAAGCTGCAGTTCACGTTTTTTATTCTGGCTTGTCACTGTCACCAGAAAGAATGTGATTCTGGGCAAATTCCCTTGTCTCTGTATGCCTAGATTGTAAATTTGTTTAATCTATGTACACTATGTGGAAACAAAACTGTACAATGTGGTGTCTAGTTTAAACCTAGAAATAATGTGCTCATGCCCTCCTTTTGACTTCCTGGTTGTCGTAATGTGGTCTTAACTGGAAACCACACGCCATGCCTCACACACTGTCTCATGATTTGATAGTTATTCTCTAAATCAATTAGACAATATTACCTATTGTACGGCATATGGTTTGCAACTAGGATATTCAAACAACTTAGATCTATTAATTTCATTGATTGGTATCTAAACCTTTAAGACTTGGACATGAAGCTTAACATTCGAGCTCTGGGTGCCAGTCTTGAACCTTAGGTATCTCATGCCTGTGGAAATGTGGATGTCTGCCTTGCAGATGCGAGGGAAGATGAAGGTGCCATCATGGTGTTTAGTAGCAGCATGGGAAACCAGTCATGGTGGTCCTCTCAGAAGAGTAATTGAGCTCCCAGACCAGATCATCTTTGTACTTGGATTTAGTGGTAAATATACAATGTCCTGTTATTTTGGTTTTTTGCATCAGACTCCGAACATGCTGAATAGAACGCAGTGTCTGGTGACAGTGTACTCTACAGGGCTTAATAACAAAACATGCCAACATACTACCTCACTGAACAACTCATCTAGTAAAAGATTAAAGGATGAGAAAGGCAATACTAAGGGTACATGGAAAGGAAGTGATGAGGATGGCAGGAAAGAGGGGAGGTTACTGGATATGATGTATTGAGTTACTTGGCTTGTACTCAGATTAATGACATTATCAGTGGGAATAGGATTGGCCAAGAAGCATCCAACACTAGGTTGCCATGTCCAGGCAGTGAAATTAGAGGATTGTATCTCCCTGCATGAAGCATAGGCCATCTCCCTTCAGAAGGATCTGGGCAATGACGGTCAGAGCATTGCTGGGTAGGATAATTATATACATAGGAGTAACTTAAGTATTGTGGGTCTCTCTGAAGGGGGTGGGCAATGTGACCCAGTGGACATGATTCAGGAAACATTGCCCAGATTGCTGATGCTTCAGGGGAAGCCTTATGAGACTGAAAGAGCCAATTTTTTTAAAAATTGTTTTTATTGTATTGTAAAACTACAGTTTTATACAAAATTATATTAAACTTTTGTTACAGTTTCCATTTTGTCCATAATTCATTATGCCCATTTTTCTTCAGTTTTTTTAACTTGGCTGTGTTTCCGTCTTTTGATTCAGTTTCACTGGTTCTTGTTTCAGCAACATGTCCAAATAGTCTACTACCGCGCAGACTCATTTTACATTTTGGCCCTCTAAAAGGTGTTTCCACCACCCTTCAATGTCATTGTTCAGTGGGGAAAATGTTTCCAAATGGATTTTACGCTGATTAATGGTTTCAGTGCACTCCATTATTACGTGTTTGCTTGTTTCAATGTAAAGGTTACAGAACTTGCAGGTGTTGTCTTGTGTTGTTTTATCTTTCCTTCGCCATAGTGTTTCTTTGCTACTCAATGCATTTAGTTTCAATTTCAAGAATCGGGTATGATGATATTTTGAAGGAAGCCGTGTCAAGAATCTTGGTGGCACGTTCAGTTTGTATTCACTGGATTCTATAGTTGCCAATGATTTGTCTCGTGTTTTCTTCTTGACATTCCAGCTCCGCTGCTCAAACTTTGTTTTTGCAATTTGTGGTGTTAGTTGCAGGTCCGATTCTTTTATGGACGCTGCTGCTAAAATATCCTTTAGTTTTATGTACCATTCTTTTAGCAAGGTCATTTGATTTCATCTTGAAAATCTCATATGCAGAAATTGGAGGCAATAAGATAATTTTCCTCCTCGCTATGAGTGATTTCCATGTAACTGTAAAGAGCCCATTGCTCTCTGACCCAGCACCTGCCTTGGACAGCACCCATATCCTTTTGTTGTGTGCTCTGTTTTCACCTCCACACTAAAAATCTAGTCTTCATAGAAGATATTGAATTAAAAGGCATATTTTGGAATGTGAGTCACAAAGTCATATTCCTTAATTACTTTAACAAAGGAACTGTGGCTCCAAGAAAAAAATCCAAAAGTGTAAGGCTTCAGAAAATGAGAAGGAGCTGTCCTGCTATACATTCTAACAAGCAAACTACAATGTCAAAAATGGAGGACAGACTTTGAGTTTGACCGAGGACAATAAGACATTGGGCCTCATTACACGGATGGCGGTAAGGATTTACCGGTACCGGTAAAATACCGGTACCAGTAAATCCTTACCGCCTTACTACGAGGTCCCTTTGCCGGTTGGGGGATTTAACGCCTGCTTTTTGCAGGCGTTAAAAACCAACCTGCAAAGGGACCCAGGGAGCTAATTACGGTACCACAATTTGCGGTACCGTAATTAGCGCCTTCCCCATTCCCATTGAGCCCTATGGGCCAAAAATGGGAATGGGGATGGGCAATGGTGGAAGGGGGAATTACCGCCCCGCCAACCTTGGAATGGGGCGGTAATTCCCCTTTCCGCCAAGACTGTGCCGGTATTTTACCGGCATGAACCATGGCGCTAAAAGCGCCATGGTTCTCCGCCATCCGTGTAATGAGGCCCATTGACTCTGTCTTTCGGTCTTCAGCTTCCTTTCCTGTCCTTGGAGATGGCTGTGTTTTCAATAGGCTACTTTCTTTTTACTACCGTTATGCAAAGTTCTACCGTCTGTATTTCTTATATGACTCATGTGTGTGTATTCTGACTTTATTTTTCATAGTAAGACATGAGGGCTTGGATAGGCTGGGTGTCAAGTTGTACTTGAATTCTTTTTTTAACGAATTTACCTTTTCATGTTAAGTGTTTGAGATCAAGAATGGGGCCATGTCATTCACAGGCTATTTGTAACAACTGCTGTTACATTTAAAACACTAGTGTACCTGTTTATCGCTGCTTAAGCCTTAGTAGTAAGGTCTTCAAGGAACCTATTGTATTTCAAGCCTCGGTCTGGTTCAGAAACAATAATGGCTCACGGATGTTGGTTGCGGGATTCCATTATTCACTGTAGAAGGCGAGGGGGATGCATTGCTTCTGTGCCTTGAGGAGAAATTGCCAGATCTTCAGATGTAATCTACAATGGGGTTGGCCTGGGTGGCATATTGCTTGCTATCTTGACCTCGGATCCCCCAATGTCTGGAAAAGTGGAAATAAGGATAAGCACATATGAAGAATGATCCAGCTAAAGGTCTAGACTAGAGCATAGCCCTTCGGTGAAGTAGTCCAATTGTATTTTTTAGTGAGACATCCTTTCTTTTCTTCCTGGGACATCAAGAATATCCTTTACTTGTCTCAGATTGTCATAACCAGACTTCCCATTAATAAATCCAGTTAAGTCATTGGAGTTCACTCTGACGAAGGATGTGGCAGTGCGATTGCCGCACCGCTTAGTCAAGATCGTGTTATCAATGTTGAGCAAGTCCATAGTTCTGTAGCTCAAATAAAGAGATGGATCTTTGCTGGGATTCTGCATCACCAAAGTGATATTTTCTTTCATTTCTTTCAGTGAATGCCTTTCGCTGACACAGGACGTAAACAACTTGCAAGGAATAGGGGCCAAGGAAGCTCCAAACACTCCACAGAATCTCCTGGGAAGGCCCTCCTGGCCCAGCACTTTTACCCTTAGCAGGTCCCCCAGGATATGTAAGACTTCCTATGCTGTGAATGCCTTATCCATCGTAGTCAAGTTTTCCAGAGGTATTGTGAATGATGCCTGTCTGTCTAGCAATTCCTTCAGTTGATCAAAGGTAATGTCTTTCTGAGCGTAAAGTACAAACCCTTTCAATTCTACAAGCAGTTGAGTAGCTCTACCAGCCACTGTATAATCTGCACTTCTGGCTGAGTGCACCGCCCTGGAAGCCTGTGCTTTTATGATCCCACAGTATAATAACTTCCATATTTGCTCATCCATGCCCCAGTAAGTTTGTTTGAAGTGGAACACAGCATATTGTGCTCTAGTTATACACATCTTGTTCAATTCATATTTAATCTTGGGAGCCTGGTTTTCAGCTGAAGGTCTGATTTGCTGCTAGCGAATTCCAGAGAGGCGTTATTTCTCTTTCCAGGTGATCCAATTTCTCTAAGCTTTCTTTTTTGAAGGAAGAAGACATTTACATGAATCTTCCTTGCAGAAAGGCTTTAAGTGACAGCCAGAGGGTACAGTAGTCACTGACTGATGGCTCATAAATTGTCGTAGATGCCTTAATGTGCTTTTTGATTTCTTATACCGCGTTGTTGTTTCTCAGTAGTGTGCGATCATGGCCAGACGTTTAGGTTTTGGCATCAGAGAGTTGCCTTGGAGGGAGAGGATGACGAGTGTGTTGTCTGACAGGGTTATTGTTCTAATCTCCGTATCTAGCACATTGTTTGGCAAGAAACTTGATATTAGTCAAAGGTTGATCTTTGAAAGCATGTTGTGCACTGTTGAGCTGAAGCTGTAGTCTTCGTTAGTCAAATACACTCGCCTTCATATATCCGTTGCTACCAGGTGCCTCAACTGTAGCTGTAACACGTTTGATCTTTTGTGTCTTTGGTCCTAGTAGAGATATTGCTGTTCATTAGGGTGGAAGATTGAAGTCCCCAACTACATGCTTGCCCCTGTGGATGCTGGTGTTTTCCCTCTAGTGACATGGAGAACAACAGTGATTGACTTCATGTTAGGCAGGTACACTTTGACTAGTTTAAAGCTGCAGCTATAATGATTAGCATAGGGTCTGAGGTACTGTCCCTCTCTGTCTGTGGTTGTTTGTAGTATGTTTTACCTGTATGTGCTTGTGGAACAGGACAGAGAGAAACCTCAAGTTAGTTCTGACTCAATGCAGCCTTTTACCATTTTGCCAGCCTCTTTTCTCTGCTGCAGGAATGTAGTGATGTAATTGAGGTATGCAAAGGGCTGAGAATTTCCCTCCTCCTTTTGAGGATGCCATTAGTCCTGTTGGCATTCCACAAGGCCAGACTTAGAACAGACATTGTAGATGTGGGAAGTAAAATTCTGTTGCTGTGTCACAGCAACTTCCTGCTGCTGTGTAGAGTAGACAATGAGCCTCATTACGAGTTTGGAGGGAAGTAACAGCCCTTACCGGCATGGAGCAAATACCATGTCCGTGTTGCTCCAAGGCCGCTATTAGAGGGCGATTACGAGTATGCGGGCACAAGCTTTGCACCATGCCGGTAACAACCTTACCGCCCTGCTGTTAAAGGGTGAAAAATCGCCCTTACCGGCATTGCGCGAAGCGCAGATAGCTCCACCGCCAACCATGCCACCGGCATTAACGGCGACCGCTATAACGGTCACTGCTAATAAGCGGAACCGGAAGTAGCGTCATCACACAGGAATGGGAAAGAGCACGGCGGCCATCTTTAAAAACACAATCCATTGCCATCCTCGGAAACCAGGACCCATGTCACCACCACACCTGTTCCAACAGAGACCTGCAGCATATTACAATGCCCAAGGCACCAAAAAAAAGTGCTGAGCGCTTGCACAAGGAGCGCTTCTCACAAGAGGAGCTCAACATGCTGGCAGAGACGCTGGCAGAAAATGCGGATGTTGTCTTCTCCAATAACATGCAACGACCTGCAGTGCAGCGCAAAAAAGAGATATGGGCGGAGGTGGCGCAGAAAGTGAGTGCCGTTGGCACCACCCCGCACACAGCGAAAGATGTCCGGAAGCGCTGGGACGACCTGCGCTTACGCGTCCGCAACATCATCTCTGCAAACCGTAACCTGAGGATGGCAACAGGTGGTGGTGCGGCCTCCCCCATAAAGATGCAACCCTGGGAGGAGATCTGTGCGAGCACCATCGGGATGGAGGCAATAGAGGGAGTGGGGGATATGGAGCGTGGAGCCCCGTCATCGGCTGAAGCAGGTAGGTGTCCCAAATTAAACACTGTAAAGAACACGATGATGTCCCCCTGAACTGACAGTGCAATGATGGAAAGGAGGGTCCATCAGACAAATTTTTGCAAGACTGCCTACAGACAATGCACAGCACCATCTTGTCCACATGCATGATGCACCCCATATATGTTTAATCCCAGACGCATCCCTGCATAACCCACCCAAAAGGCAAGCAACCCGTATGTCACTACCCCAATGCCAATCACCTGCCATTCCATTGAAATGCAGCTACCCCAATGCATGCCTGATGCCTGTAGACCCATCACTAATGGACTCCCTCTCTTGGTCCCCCACAGGCACACAATCTGAGAGTGAAGATGAGGACCCCAGGGAGGATTCAGCGACACCAGCCAAGAGGTCCAGCGGCATGGTGCCAGCAAACCGTCCCTCAACATCCAGGGGAAGAGGGCAACCTGGACTACTGCGCAAGCCCAACACAACGCAGGACCCGACAGCACAACTTTGCATCACTGACACCACCAAAGCACCCCCACCAGCCACATCCACACAGGAGCCATTGGCTGAAGGCACGGTATCCACTGCAAGCAGGACCGTTGGGGAGACAGCTGCCACGGCAGCTGTGTCCGATGATGAACAACACACTCCAACACCCCGAACACCTACTGCTACAGGCCCCCAGCAGTCACCCCAACTCTCCTCACCCAGCAATCAGTATGCCAGCAGCCATGAGCTGTCTGCGGTGGAGTCCTGGCCAGGGAGCTTCAGCCCCATGGGGAGCATGCATGACGCCCCAACCATTCCGCATGCACCAACAACATCCGCCAGTGTCCAGGACAGGCAGGAGGGCATCAGGGCAATACAACAGCGCCAGGAGGAGCTGACAGGGCTTCTGACCCAGCACATCACCGAGTGTGGCCAGGCAAGGGAGGAAATCAGGGAATGCGCAGCATCCCTCAAAGCTGCCATTGAGTCCACTGGCAAAGACATATGTAGTGAAATGGCAGCTGTGAGGCAGGTCCTCACCCAAATGGTATCAGCATTGGAGGCCCTGCGTCCCACACAGGTGTTACAACAACCAGAGACCTCCTCAAATGGCAGCTCCAGACAGACCAGCCCCCTGCGTAGGTCTGGGCAGAATGTGCGCAAGTCAGACAGGATTCCACCCGATGCTGCCAGTGGAAAAGGGGTGTATGTGCAACCTGGCAATCCAAACTCCTGAAAACTAATGGTGCATGCAAGTGCACACCATGTGTGGGGAAGTTGAGGGGGGAGGGGGCGTGTGGGGAAGTTGAGGGAGGAGGAGGAGGGGGGAGAAGGTGTGTGGGGAAGTTGAGGGGGGAGAGGGTGTGTGGGGTGGAGGGCTTGTGTACTTAATATGTTACATTTATTCAATACACCTGTTGTGAAATCAGAATTCACATGAGCGGACATTGTTTATTGTGTACGTGTGCTTTATTGGTGAACAGACTACAGTGTCCATGTTCCTGACACACCCAGTGCCCTGAGGCCCACCTCCATGTCACACTCCCCATCCATGTGTGCTAGAAACATTGGTTTATCAAAGTCTGAAGCATGGCACGTCCCTCCTGTGCATCGCTGCCTCCCTGAAGTGCAGCCCCATCTCCACCCTCCTCAACCTCATCGTCAGGTGGTTGCAGTTCAGCGTCAGGGGGCAGAGGCACATTCTGTCTGATGCACATATTGTGTATCATGACACATGCCATGACGATCTTGCCCACCTTCTCATGCCCGTACAGGAGTGCCCCACCAGACCTGCTGAGGCAGTGAAAACATGCCTTCAAAAGGCCAAATGTCTGCTCAATCACCACACGGGTACGTGTATGCGCACGATTGTAGTCCTCTTCGTGCCTGTTCTGCGGGTTCCGGACTGGGGTAAGGAGCCACCTCTTCAAGGGATAGCCTGCATCACCTGCATGTGTGCAACAATAGTTATGTGTAAGTGATCACATCATATGGCACCTGTATCAATGACACCATAGCATGCAATTATTTTCAATTTGCACCCACATATCCATGCATGAATAGAGCCTCATGATGTAACTGCAATGTGTGTATTCATCTGATCGACAGGTGTGCGTGGCATCGTCTAGTGGGCGCAGGGGTGTCCTATTCCTTGTGAGTGCCCATGCACTGTAGTAGTCCATGCCGGTTGTTCCTATGATCTCGGTGCTGTGTAGTCAATTCTATGCTTTCGTCCTGTCACTGTTGATGGCAGACTCATGATGATCTCACTCTGCACAACAGATGTTGACATGCTGTTTTGGTGGACATCTGTGTTGGTGTAGGGGTGTGTTCATGAATTTTGCCCTCATGTGTCTCCTTTGTACGCAGTAATGGAGAACTGTCCTTTTTGATGATGGTATTTGGTGCTGTGCATTGGCCATACTAATTGCTTGTCGCTGCATTGTGTTGCGGGGGCTACGGTTTGATTATGTGCAGTGTACATGTTGATAGCTATGGAATGGTTGTAGCACTGCATCATTTTCATGGTAGGGCAGCTTACGTCTTGCATTTTGGGGTCAGGTGTCGGGTCAAGTCTGGCCTGCTTTGGGGTATGAGCATGGTCCATCCTCTCAGGTACTCTCAGCCAGGTGAAGTATGCATCTCCCCCCGCCCCATCTCAGCCAGGTGAAGTATGCATCTCTCCCCCCATCTCAGCCAGGTGAAGTATGCATCCCCCCTCCCATCTCAGCCAGATGAAGTATGCATCTCTACCCCCCCATCTCAGCCAGGTGAATTATGCATCTCCCCCCTCCATCTCAGCCAGGTGAAGTATGCATCTCCCCCCTCCATCTCAGCCAGGTGAAGTATGCATCTCCCCACCCCCATCTCAGCCAGGTGAAGTATGCATCTCCCCCCCATCTCATCCAGGTGAAGTATGCATCTCCCCCCCATCTCAGCCAGGTAAAGTATGCATCTCTCCCCCCCATCTCAGCCAGGTGAAGTATGTAGCTCTTCCCCATCTCAGCCAGGTGAAGCCTGCATCTCTCCCCCCCGATCTCAGCCAGGTGAAGTATGCATCTCTCCCCCCCATCTCAGCCAGGTGAAGTATGCATCTCTCCCCCCCATCTCAGCCAGGTGAAGTATGCATCTCTCCCCCCCATCTCAGTCAGGTGAAGTATGCATCTCACCCCCCAATCACCTACCCACATCGCGTTGCCATGAGCCTGACATGCAACTCACTGTGTAGCCAGGATCTGTGCACTGCGTGTCGCTCCATGTAACGTGGTACCGTGGAATTCTGCATGACCATTGAATCATGGGTTGATCCGGGAAATCGGGCACAACAATGTGTGATGATCTTCTTTGAGTCACATACCATTTGCACGTTGATGGAGTGGTATAACTTACGGTTGCGGTACACTGCCTCCATGGCATGTGGAACCACCAATTCAACATGGGTGCAGTCGATGGTGCCAATGCAACCAGGGATGCCGGCCAGTGAATGGAAACCAACTTTGGTGTTGGAGATCTCCTGGGCTGTCCGTGGTAGGATAATGTGGTCGCCTGTGTGCTTCAGGAGGGCATCGAGCACTTGGTTCAGCATACGTGAGAATAATGGTTGTGATATGCCATGCATGTGCCCCACTGTGTGCTGGTAGGTGCCTGTGGCCAGGAAGTGGAGCACAGACACTACCTTCAGTCGAGGTGGGATGGCGGTGCATATTTCAATCAGGCTGACAATGTCGTCATGTATCATGTCCACAATGGTGGTGATGGTGTCCCGGTCCAGACGGTACAGGGTGTGGATCTGCTCAGGGGTTAGGTTGAATGGACTGGCTCTGATGCGAGGGATTGGGGGCTGCCTGCGTGGTACCACTGGCTGCACTGGTGGGGAATGCTGGGCCAGCCTCACCCTCCTTCTCCTCCTGTGCCTCCTCTGTGCTGCCTGTTGTTGTTGTTGCTGGAGTTCCACTGCAATCATGTCCTCCAGCCCCAGCATTGCTAGTAGTATTGGAATCATTTTGGTGTGTGACTGGGTGTGGGAAGGGGTGGGGTGTGCTCCTTTTGTGCTGGCCCAGTCTATATTGCCTTCACCTGTGCTGATTGTGTGCACCTGTGGCAGTTGGGAACACTGCACATGGCCGTTTACGGGTGGTTCGTGATGCCAGTATTTACTCCATGCGGGTAAGGTACTTTTCGGGCTTCAGTAGGCCGTTATTTCCATGTCCGCCTGACTTGTGATGTCCTCCTGTTCACGCCATGCCGGTATTATCGGCATGAAGGGTCGCGGGCCCATGCCCATGCCGCTTTTAGAGGCACCGTTATTTACGGTGCCGCTAATAGCGGGTTGGCGGTCATAATAGCCCGGAGCGGTGAGCGATGCTGATAATCCTTTACCGGCATCGTTTTCCCCTTACCTCCAAACTCGTAATGACAGGTTCTTCTGACATAGGGTGTGATGACGAGCGGTGATCACTGGTTGATGAAGGACTCTATTAAACAAAAGAAGAAGGAAACTGCAAACGTAGTGGTGAGGGTGTGAAGACCTATATCAACTCACTTCCAAAGGAAATAGACGTTTGCAGTGAGAGAAGAGAGTGACTAAAAGGTCTCACTCTGGCATGCAATAGGACTCTAAGGAGACTGCAGGCAGCAAAAAGATAAACCAGCATGGTCTACACCCCTTTTAATCCCCAGTACTAGGTAACTTACCTTTGATGTGTATGAGAGAGTAGATTCAGACTACAACGGGTCAGGCAATTGTGTTGCAACACATTAGGGTGATCGGAGTTATGGGGGCAGAAATATGAAGAGACACCACGGTGAAGGTGGGACATTTCATAACACAACTATATAACATGGAGGTTTTCTGGAGCTCTTCTGTTTGGGTCTGCAGATTTAAAACACTAAATCATGGCCTGTTATTCCAGCAAGTGATCAGTCTATGGCTCAGTTGTATTTGAAAGGCTGGTTATGGGGGCCAACCAAACAACTCTGATGATGTACTCCTTTGACCGAGCAATGCCCATTCATGTATTGCTCCCATCCGTCAGTATAGAAAGGGCTTCATTTAAGTAGCTTTGCCCCCGAAGAGGTTGCTTCTGTAGGATTATTAAAATAAACCATTTCACGTAAACAGTGAGTTGGAGACGTGTCCCTAGAATGCTGAGAGGGTAACGAATGAGGTCACGAATCAGGGAGCAATCCTATATATGATGAAATTTATGAAGGATGTTGCAGGCGTAAGATTTAAAAATGGGGAGCACAGGTGAGGCACTTACTTCTTTGTTCCTGTGCCTGCATATTCCTCTGCTGCCCATGGTTTTTGAAGCTGTTAACTTCTTTTCACGATGTTCGTGAAGCCGGGATTCAAATGTTCAACCTTTCGGATGACTATTTCCTATCGATTCCTTACCGATGGCACGCAGCAAGGTGGTGTAACGTCTTAATTACGTCTTACTAAGCCATCATCTGCTGTAGAGAATGAAAGCTGCTCCCGTGCTTCGGCCTATTCAATACTTTCTGCATGTCCAACACAGCTCTGCTTCATTGCCATCTCCACAGAATCCCTATAACACTGCAGCAGTGCCGGCTGCGGCCTCTGCTTACCTAGGTCGTGCCATGCCGCTGTGACTCAGTGTTCGGTGATCCGCAGCATGGTAAACCCACTAATGTTTAATGTGCTCCACCTTCAGAGATGTCATTGGCATGAACTCACAAGTGCAGAAGCGGCTCAGCGGCTATAGTGGCCATTTTGCAAAAGTGTGCAATCATCATTTCAATGGCTTGCTTGTTAGCGAGGAATACAGTGGGATTTAATTATTGGAAAGTGTAGGAGTGGGGGAACACAACAGTGGGATGTGGTGGGTATGCTGGAACAGTGCACTTGAACATTCTGGCTCAGGATACAAACTCCAAAATCACATGCATCCAGTGTTAAATGTCAAAAAACAAATACACTGAAATTACACCTGTGTGTGTGTTTGTCTGTCTGTCTAAAGTTTAAGAGGATATGACTAAGGAGCCCATCATGTGGATGGCCACACTCGATGGTAAAGTGCTAACTCACAAACTGCCGGGTATTCTAAGTAGCTTGTCACTATAATGGAACCCTTCTTCTGGTTTACCTCAGTCAACAAGTCCATGGCTTCTACTGGGGTGTAAGCTATCTGCGCTCTTCTAAGTATGTTCTAAGTGCAGGAGGGAATAAAAGGTTTTTGTGCATCCCTTTTTCCTCTCGCCAAAATGGTGGCCAGATTGAGGTGTTTCCTATCGTCAGTGTCCTTTTTTTTTTCAACAAGACTTTTTATTAAGATTTTGTGAACATACAAAAGCTGTGTACATTATTCCAGTCATAATGCAATGTGAAACAAGTAAACAAGTTCAAAACATGACCTCAATAGAGGAAAACAAAACCTGGGGGTGGGTGGTTTCAGGGGGTTTTCTAGGAGGGAGGGTAGCTTCAGTCCAAGGCTAAGAAAGTCGGGAACTGCGTCTGGAATCAGCGGTGGACCGGACGATAGCGGACCAGCTCCAACTCAAAAATGGAAGCTTCAAGTGTCAAGTTATTACAGCCACGGGCTCAAGGGCGAACGTGCAGGGGGCTTTCTGGGTGCCTCCGGCGGGGGGCTTGGTCAGTTTTTAGTCATATTTCACCATCCACCAGAGGGGCGATGGCTGTCTTACCACTCTTGGGAACTGTTGTGCGTAATCCAGAAAAGGGGCACAAATACTATAAAACTTGCTTCTGTTCCCAAATCGGAGGGCAGTGAACTTTTTTCGGCCACCACGATGTCCCAACACTTTGCCCACCACATGGGTATTGCTGGGCCCTCTGGGTGTTTCCACAGCCTTGCTATTGAGATTTTGGCGACCGTAAGCAGGTGGGAGCAGAGGTCTGCCAATCACCCGTCATTGGGAATTGTCCCTCACCAGTGTCGCCCAGCAGGACTATGCCCAGATTCCATGGGATCGATAGGCCAGTAATTCGATTGATTTGCTCCAGAAATACTTTCCAAAACCGGGCCGCCTTCGGGCACAACCACAGGAGGTGGAACAGTGTACCAGTTTCAGTGCAGCCTCTCCAGCAGTGTGGTGGGATTGCGGGGTTAGTCTTATGTAAAACCTCCAGTGTTAAATACCATCTATAGCAGACCTTGATCGCCCCCTCCGTGTTTGTGATGCATTTGGAGCTCTTATGGGTCCTCGCCCAGATACAGTTCCCGCTCACCTTGTCTAGCTCTCTCCCAATGTCCCGCTCCCACCTCGTCATGTAAGGCTCCTTTGGATTGGGTCCACTCTGTCAAACAGTCTGTATAAAGTTGATTTTTTTTCCCAGTGGTCAGGGTCATCGTCAGGGTTCGTTCCAGTGCCGTTAGGTCCCTGCTTCCATGCGTCTTTATCGGGGCATAGCCAGTGCCTGTGCTGTGCATAGCAGAATCGTTTGGTCTCCGGGACCTGAAATTTCTCTTTGCAGCCCTCTAAGGTGAGCAGGGTGCCGTTCGTGAAGAAGTCCGTGATGTGCCTCAGCCCACCCGCCCTCCATCTGGCGAAGCCGTTCGGAGCCAATCCTGGAGTGAAGTTGGGATTCTCTAAGACAGGGGACAGCAGGCCCACCGCGTTCCTGCAGCCCCCATTTCCGGGCTTCCTTCTTCCAAATCTCCACTGTGTTTCTGGTCGTTGTGAGGGGCCCAGCGTTTGCAGGTCTTCTAGGCCACGCAATGTGCGGAAGGGATTCCAGCAGGTAGCGGCTCCAGTCTTCCTCTAACTTCAGCCAGCGTGGTCTGTTGACCCCTGACTGCCACATGAATGCCGCTGAGAGCTGAGTTGCCAGGCAGTACCTGTCCACCTCCGGGACCCCAAGGCCCCCGGTTCCAGGACTTTGGAGCATTACCCTTCTGGTGAGACAGGGCTTTTTCCCACCCCAGACAAATTTCATGATATTTGCTTGTAGCTTCTGCATGTCTTTTTTAGGAATGGGGAGCAGAAGGGCTTGGCAGTGGAATAGCAGTCTGGGTAGCAGGTTCATTTTTGCTGCCGTGATTCTCCTAGTCCAGAATATCTCTTATTTTTGCCAGCGGGACAGGTCCGTCTGGAGTTTTTTGGACAGAGCTGGGAAGTTCAACTTGTATGTCCGTTCTATGTTTCTCGGAATCCGGATGCCGAGATAGTCAAGGTGGGTTTTAGCCTATGGGATGGGGAACCTGGCCGCCAGGGACTCTACCAGGTCTTTAGAGATGTTGACGCCCAGGGCTGTTGATTTCGAGAGGTTGATGGTGTATCCTGATGCTGCTTTGAAGCTGTCCAGTTCCTGCTACAGAGCACTAAGGGAGGCTTCAGGGTGGGTTATGGTCAGCAGCACATCGTCTGCATATAAGGCCACTTTGTAAGTTTCGTCTTTGACCTCGAGACTGCAAATAACCGGGTTTTGGTGAATCCTAGTAGCGAATGGCTCAATGGACAGCGCGAAGATGAGTGGGGATAGGCGGAAGCCCTGTCGAGTGCCTCTAATTATCGCAATCCTGGGTGATTTGCTGCCATTTATTTTAAGCGCTGTGGTGGGATGCTGATAGTTAGCCTGCGTCCACTTCAAGAATCTTGGCCTGAAGCCAAAGTGCTTCAAAGTTTCTTCCATGTACCCCAAGTCGAGCATGTCAAAGGCTTTGTGAGCATTGAGTGACAGGACCGCCATGCCTTCCCCCGTTCTGTTAGCTGATTCAATGACGTTGACAGTTCGTCTGGTGTTGTCTAGGGTGTTGCGGCCTGGGATGAATTTTGTTTGGTCCGGGTGGATCAAGTCCGGAAGCCTGCGTGCCAGAGGTTTTGAGAAGATTTCCGCGTCAATGTTCATCAGTGCGATGGGTCTGTATGACAAGCAAAGTTCTGGGTTCTTCCCGGGTTTCAAAATCAGAACTGTGAGGGATTACTCCATTGAAGGGGTGGTGCTGCCTGTCATCAAGAAGGTGTTAAAAAGGGATGCCAGATGGGGGGCCAAGATGTGGACATACTTTTTGTAGAATGGGGCTGACAGACCATCGGGGCCCGGGTGTGTTTTTCAGGGAGCAGATTACGTCAATCACTTCCTCGGTGGCGATGTGGAGTTCCAGAGATTCAAACTGCGCGTGTGGGGGAGGCCTTTGAGTGGATTGCAAGTATCGAATCTGCATCTCCTTCTCTGTGGGGTCCCCAGACATTACGTTCCTGTGATGTTCAGTCATAATGGCCAGCTTTTCCGCTTCCGTGCAGCAGGGCTTTTCGCCTTGGTCTAGAAGAACCAGGATGTTGTTCCTAGAGTGCACTAGTAGTCGGTTGGCCTTGTTGCAGTTGAGATAAAAGTACTCTTTCGTATATGACAGAGCTCAGGCGGTTCGGTCTGCCAAGTGCATTTCGAGGGCTGCTGTCGCTTTTGAGGTCTCTGCTTGCTTTAACCGACTGGCGTTTTTTGAAGGTCACCTCCTTTTCCGCTATCTCTGCCTCTAATTTAGAGAGGTGGAGTTGGTGTCTGCGTTTATGTACCACTGTGCTGTTGATGGCTATGCCCTGGATCACTGGCTTCATGGCATCCCATACCATGGCCTCAGAGCATCCTTTGCCGCGTTTTCCTTGAAATAGTTTGTAAGGGACTACGACAGTTCACGGCTAGATGCCACGTCTGACAAGATGTAGTCTTGTAGCTTCCATGCCCACTGCGGGGCACCGCAGGCCTACCGTTCGTAGTCTGGCTATTATTGGTGCATGGTCAGAGAGTACTCTCAGGCCGATGTGTATGTCCTCAATGCATGGGAACAGTGTGCTGGACACCAGCAGAAGATCTATTCTTGAAAAACCCCCGTGGACGTGCGAGAAGAATGTGTAGTCTTGGGCGTTGTCATTCGCTAGTCTCCATGCGTCAATCATTCCAGTGTTCCTTAGGAGCTCCGCCATCCCCAGGGCCCAGGCACAGTCATATCTGGTGGGCGGCAGGGTTTTGTCAATGCTAGGGTCTGGAGTGAGGTTGAAATCACCTCCGATCAGCAGACTTGCTTCGGCCAAGGTGGATATTGTCAGGAGGTGGTCTTGGGCTTTGTTCAGGCAATAAATTGCTGCGATAGTAATTGGGAGTTCAACCAGCAGAACTTTGAGCAATAGGTATCTCCCCACTGCGACACGCTTGACTGTAACGTTCGTTAGGGATGCCTTTCAGCTGATTAGAATTGCAACCCTGCCCTCCTTCTGGCTAGAGTAGGTGAAGAAACGCTTTGGGTAGCATTGGAAGCTGTTCCATCCCTCGTCGGGTGACAGCAGATGTGTCTCTTGTAGACACACAATATCTGCGGCAGCTGGGCCAGACGGTGTTCAACTGATTTGCGTTTTCTTGGCGAGTTCAGGCCTTGGATGTTCCATGTGATCATGGTAAATTCCTTAACATTGTCCGTCATCTGTGGAGGCTATGTTTGTGGATTTCTTTAGTTGCCCATTCTGGCTTGCCGCCATAAGTCCAGTGAAGTCACTGGTTGAATTGTTCCTTCTTGACTTTGCCTGGTTCTCCCTCCCATACTCTCCCCAACCCGCCCAATTAGAACAAAACCAGGGTATCAGGGCAAGCCTTCCACCAACGGGGCCTCCGGCTGGTCCAACGCATCCGACTTGTGTGGAGGCAACTGTGCCTCTTCAGCTGATCGGTGAGCTATGGGCTGCAGGTGAGCGGGCGGTCGATTGCTTAAGCTTTCTTTCTGGGCCTGCGACTCATGTCATGGTCTCAGAGCTGGCGAGCCCCGCGGAATGTTGGCTGAGGGAGTGGGTCCAGAGGCATTCGATCAGTCCTTGCCATGCCGCTTGGCCTTGGATGAGGGGCCTCTGATCCTGCGGCACCTCTCCAGTCGGGTCCAGGAGTGTGCAGAGCCCTAAGATGCGGCTTGCCTGAGAGTCTCTATCGGGGTCCTCCTCCCCAGCCTCTGAGTTCAGCAGTGTCTAGGCTTCTTTTAGGTTGCGTATGTGATGGGTGGTGCCTTCCCAGATGAAGGTCAGGGACATGGGATATCCCAGCGGTATGGGATCTTCCTTTCTCTGAGCCACTCCATCACTGGTCTCAGGGCCTTCCTTTTCATTAGCGTGATAGCTGCAAGGTCCTGCTATAAGGAGATGGATGCGTCTCTGAAGAGAATGCGGGGGTAATTCCTAGCTTCTTGCATTATTTCTTCTTTCACTTTGTAGTAGTGTAACCTCACTAGGACATTGGGCGCGGTCAACATGTTTGATCTTGTTCTTGTCCTGTGGACTCTGTCGAGCATCAGTGGGGAGTTGTCTGGCAGCGTTTGGATGAAGTGAAAGAGGTTGTTGACATATTGCTGCAGGTATGCATCCAGCACAGTGGTCGGGATCCCCCTCAGGCGGATGTTATTGCATCGGGAGCGGTTTTCAGCATCCTCCTGCTTATGCTCGAGGGCTTCGCACCTGGCTTTCAATGCTGTGAGTCTATACGAGCCCCTGTCGACCTCGTAGCTGTGTTCACAGAGGGTTGTTTCCACTCCCGCCTTTCTCACCTCCATCACCCCAACCCTCTTGTCCAGGACTGTGATCTTCCCCATGACCTCCTCCGTCCCCCTCTGGTACTCCTTCGTGAGGGCTGACAGTAGATCCTGGATGTCAGATTTTGTGACCGCCTGCGGCACTGATCCTGGGTCCGATTCAGTGCGAGGAGCTGTAGCTTTAGCTTCAGTGGCTTCAGTGCGGTCCCCCCTCTTGGGTCTTTCCGTGGCTGGGGTCAACAGAAGCGAAGCAATATCAGCCTGTTTGGAGGGTTTTAGGTGCTTTGCCATCTTGAGTGTGGTGCTGTTGAATTGGACAGGCAAATCAGGTACCTCCCAAGCGGCACAGGCCCGGGACGAGCTGTATGTGGCTGGACTCAAAGGTGGGTGGTGTCGCTATTAGGCGTCCGGAGAGAGGTTGCCAAAATTGCACTCCTGTGCCTCCCAGGCACAGATGTAGGCGAATGTCAGGGGGGTCCTGGGTGGCAGGAGCGGATTGCTGGGGCCGCTCCCAGAATGGTGTTGCCCAAGCCTATGCTGTTTCTGCACCCCTGCCCCGGGCAATTGTCATTAAGGCACCAGCTTGTATGTAGGCACAGAGGAATGCAGAGGGTCGAGGACTGTGGCTCGGGGCTGCTGGATTCCCCAGCTGCAGAGCGTCCACACCAAGCAGGGGCCTCCTGTGGTGGGGCCTTTCAGGCTGTCAGGTGCATGGAGGGGTTCAGGGAGGGACCGCCAGCCTGCCTAGCAAGTGGAGCCTTACCTCTCACAGAGGGTACAGGGAGAGAACCTCAGGCATTTGCTGGGCGTTTGCTGGGGACTGCCGTGGAAGGGCGTGGGGTGGCCTGCCACTGACGTCCCAGTCGCTGATGGGTGCACAGAGAAGGAATGCCCAGCAGATCCAAGGACAGTGCAGGAGGCCTCTGGGGCTAGCAGCCATATGGGTCCCGGGAGCAGAGGTCATGTCCACCCTGCCGGAGCTGGTAACAGGGCGTCTGCAGCTGATAATTTCCGCCTACTCCGGTCAGGGACCGAATGGTTCATGTTGGTGTTCTGGGCCCGCCGGCAGCTTGTGGAGCCTGGAGGCCGTGCTGCACCAGCGGGCCAGGGCAGGCTCTCTGTGTGAAGGTGACAGGCAGCGAGTGGGACCCCTGCTTGGCCTCTCCGTACAATGCTGTTGGGAGCCAGAGCGTGGGGCTCCGCGGGCCGGCAGCGGCTCAGCCTGCTGTATGGAGATGTAGTCGGGGCTCCCACAGGCCGGCAGCAGCTCAACCAGCTGTATGGCGAAGGACTCATGGTTTCACAGGCAGGTCGCCAGGAGGTCTGGAAAGCAGAGCAGTTCCAGTTTTCAAGCGGGGGGATGACACTTACAGGCAGAGTGGAGTGGCCCCATTGGTGGTGCTGTGTGTTCCCCGCCTCGGGTCCCCCTCCGTGCCCTTGGCCTCCAGTGGGCTCAGAGCAGGATTATGGGTGCCATCTTGCTGCATCTTCCTTTGCCCCGCACCGCAGAGTTGTTGGACGGAGGTTCTCTCTAGTCCGAGATCGCAGGAAGCCAGGAATCGGGCAGGATGTGCCCCAGGACTTGGGCAATTGCTCACAGTGTTTCAGTGCTCTGTTGGATCGATTTCACTGGCACATTCTTGTTGGATGCGCAGCGCCAGTTGGGAGCGCTCATGGAGCCGATCCGACAGTCATGGCTCCAAGCCATGTCTCCGTCACTTTCCTTCTTACTATATCATGAGATAAACAAAAAAACAAACAAACAATAAAGGGAGGTAGCTTGTCCTTTCTATTGGGCAGGTGCAATCTTATAGCTTCTTTGAGAAACGTGTCCTTCACAGAAGGCCACAGGGAAGATATGAACCTTTGTCTGGGTGGGAGGCCAGGAGTGCCGCTCTTTCTTTCAATCCTGTATGCTTTTCCAGTATCTGGAGGCTTCAGTAGCAAGTACTTGAATGCTTCAACAGAACATTTGCCACAAACCAGTGCAACTGATCATTTGTGCAACCCCCCACTCTCTGACCTCCCGGTAGGTTCTGTAGCTTCCTGGCAAGTAACTTTCACACCTGTTTACTCTTCCCTTAGTCTGCCCAAGCTTCCTGCCAATTGCTTTAATCTCCATGCCTCCGTTTGACACGGTGGTGAAGACTCACTTCAAGGAGGGTCCTTTTCTGAAATATGAGCAGCTTGTTATGCAGCTGTGGGAATCATATTGGCCATGGGAGTCTGAAATCATTGTGTTGCCCTCCTTGGCAGCTTGCCATGGTGGCTGTATGCTGACATTCTGCATGGGGCTAAACTCTCAAAAAATCAAGTATAAACAGTCTCCAGTAACAGGAGCTGCAACCTTAAGCAACTACCTACATTTGATGGGAGCAAGACACACATGGACATCCAGCAGACGTCATATGTTGATTTTATATCCCCATGCGCACTGAAATCAGCACCAGATCATTAATGGCTCAGTCATTCAAGAAGATCTTGGAGGGCAATGTATGATGTTTAAGAAGTGGAAATTCCGTATTATATGTAAGGTAGAAACAATTCCTCCCCTGCAGGATAGGTCAATCTGGGCCTGAATGACAAGGGCAAATTCTGGTCCATGGGCTTTTCGGATCAACCCAATGTCAAGGTAGAAACAGCAATTAGTGTTTATAAAAGAAGATTATTATTCTACAGTTGCCCTTTTGCTAAGTGGAATGTTTCATTTTCTTCAGGCATACTCATCGAGGAGCATCGAGGAGATATCTGTCCCACAGGTCCACATCCGTTGCTGCAGGAGCAGTGCAGACACAAAGGGAGTCAAGGTACACCCTGATGGGCTTAATCTGCACACTTATTTCTTTCTTTATTTCTTTATTTGTTTATATAGCGCCAGCAGCTCGCAAGCATTAGGGCACTGACATGTAAATGTAGGGACAAAACATATAAAATCACAGGACGAGGCGCTCAGTAAGTCATTAGGGGTATCAGTTTCTTAGGATCGGTTTATCATTTCAACAAATCTGTCTTGAGTTTTCTCTGGAACCTTGTGTATTTTTGTTCTAGTCTTAAAGAGATGGGCAGGTTGTTCCATGTTGTGGCTGCTTTGATATGGAAGGCTTTCCCAAGTCCATTAGCCTTTTTGAATCTGGTAATTTCGATTTGACCTTTTGAGTCCAACCTGAGTGCCCGTATTGGTACGTTAGTGATCAGTTTGCTTTTCAGGTAGGACAGGGCAGTCCCGTGGATGCATCTGTGTGTGAGCGTCATAGCCTAAAATACACTTCTTTCTTCAACGGCTAACCAGTATAGATTCCTTCTATCCTCGCTTATGTGTTCCTTTTTGGACTTCCTTTTTATAATCCTTATCACATTTTTTTGGATAGTTTGACATTTGGGGCTATGACCCTTATTTGCTCCCAGCATGAGGGCATTGCCGTAATCCAGCCTTGATAGGATGGTGGCTCTGGCTATTGTTTAGCAATTGTCTTCGCTCAGGTAGGGGCAGATTGACTTGAGAAGACAAAGGTGGTATGCGCAGTTCTTATTTAATTGGAGAACATGGGCTTTGGCACTCATGGACGAATCCATGTACATCGCTAATGTTTTTACTGTACTACCTTGATTTGGATGTTGTTTAGACCGAAGACCATTAGCTCTGTCTTATTTGCATTTAGACATAGCCAGTTGTTATTCACCCAGTTCTCAATGGATGTGTAGACTTCTTATACCCTTGCGCTATCCTGTTTGTAGTCCCCGCTCAATTCCACCACCAGCTGAGTGTCCTCAGCATAGTTGGTGAAAAAGGCACCCAATTGGTCCTGGACCAGACATGAGAATCTTATGTACAGATTAAAGAGTAGTACTTAATCTGCAATCATTTGAAACGTGAGCAGCGAGCGCTGAAAACATTGCAGGTTTTGCGGGTCAAGGCCAGAGGGCTGCCTTATGTTCTTGGAATCACTGGCTCCATTTCAAAACATCTTTTCTCTTCATCTTGACCAAATGGGATGGTAAATGCATGTTCATTTCGTGTGCTTTTGATCATGCCTGCCGCTTTAGCACAGCCTCCCAGAACACCCGCTGACTAGGACTCTCATAAGCAGCCAATCATTTATGCCAGCAGGAGGAAGCCAGCCCCCACCCCTAAGGCTCCTGTCTGGGCCTGTCTGGGCTTTGCGGGCCCCCATCCCATACCACAGGCAAAGCATGCGCAAAGATGCTTAGTACTTCATCCAAGAGCCATCGGACTATGGCAATCCCACCTTCTGCTATTACGTGAATGCTGTTAGCTCCGTTTACCTGCCTCATGCCTCCTAACTCTGTGCCACCCCTGACATTCTCACTGACCTATCTCAGGTGGCACTTCTCCACATATATATCATGATCAATAAGTACTTTCATTGTCTTCGCTTCCCGAGATCTCACTGCTTCCACTTCTGAACTGCTGTGCTGCAATTGTGACTTAAAACTGAACTTAGGTGTGCTCATATCGTGCAGGTTTTGTGTCTATTAGTTTAAAAATTGAATGTAGGTATGCTCACTTCCGGCATGCTTTGTGTCTATTAGTCTAAAATCGAATTTAGGTGTGCTCACATCCTGCATGTTTTGTGTCTATTAGTCTAAAAATAGAATTTAGGTGTGCTCATATCCTGCATTGTTTTGAGTCTGTTAGTTTGTCTAAAAATTGAATTTAGGTGTGCTCGCATCCTTCATTGTTTTGAGTCTATTTGTCTAGAAATTGAATTTAGGTGTAATCACATCCTGCATTGTTTTAATGTTTTGAGTCTGTTAGTTTGTCTAAAAATTGAATTTAGGTGTGCTCACATCCTGCATTGTTTTGAGTCGGTTAGTGTGTCTAAAAATTGAATTTAGGTGTGCTCACATACTGCATTGTTTTGTGTCTATTAGTTTAAAATTCGAATTTAGGAGTGCTCATATCCTGCATGTTTGTGTCTATTAGTTTAAAAAATCAAATTTAGGTGTGCTGACATCCTGCATGTTTTGTGTCTATTTGTCTAAAAATTGAATTTAGGTGTGCTCACATCCTGCGTTGCTTTGTGTCTATTAGTTTTAAACAAAATATAATTTAGGTGTGCTCACATCTTGTATTGTTTTGTGTCTATTAGTTTAAAATTCGAATTTAGTAGTGCTCATATCCTGCCTGTTTGTGTTTATTAGTTTAATAAATCAAATTTAGGTGTTCTCACATCCTGCATTGCTTTGTGTCTATTAGTTTTAAACAAAATCTAATTTAGGAGTGCTCACATCCTGTATTGTTTTGTGTCTATTAGTTTAAAAATCGAATTCAGGTGTGTTCACATCCTGCATACTGCTTCCTTCCTCTAGCACTGAGATGGCACTCTCCATTCCTCCAATCTACTCCAACTGCTACACTATCACATATCCACCCTCTCTCACAATATCTGGATGGAAAAAGAATAAAAAATACATTCTTACTGCAAACCCTGGCCTCCCAATTTCAGACACCTATGTCAGTGCATCCTCCAGAGAAATCTTCACTGACATCCTTTTCTCTGTCCTATCTCCAGACCTATGGACTTCTCATTTCATCTCTACTCTCTCTCCTTACTCTTCCACTACCATAAATGGTGGCAACAAGTGGGAAGTCCTCTTGGAGGGCTTCTTCTCATCTCGCTGCTGCATTAATGTTTACTTCATGGGCACAATGCTGGTTCAAGGCCCCACAATGCTGCTTCAAAGCCCTCAGTCCAACCTCCTTCTCTTTGACCGGATCCTGCTATCTCTCATCAACTTCCTTCCTTCTCCTGCCACTCCCCTTAATTCCCCCCTTTTCTGCCACCTCTGACTGAAGCACCACATCCCTATACTCCACCTCAAAAAACATTCAAAGACAGCAATCATCTCCACCTGGGGACCATCAACGCACGCTCAGCCAACAAACACTCTGCTGTTTTCTGCCTTCTCCTTCAAGACACTGATCTTGACATCCTCGCACTCACTGAGACTTGGTCCAATGCCAGCTCAGTCACTTCCTTTGACTCGCTCTTACCCAATGGCATTAAAATCACCTTCAAGCCTCAACCTCACCAGGCTGGCAGTGGGGTTGCCTTAATCTTCCTTGAATGGATTCCTTCTTTCATCCTACCCACTCAGCTCTATTCAACCTTTGAGAACCTAGTATGCAAACTGGTAATCTCTGACTCCTCCGCCCTGACCATTGCTACCATTTACCGGCCTCCATGCACTTCCTCTTCGTTTCTCTCTGAGTGGACTGATTTGCTCCTTCTTATTCTCTACCATCTCCAACCTGCTACTCCTGGGTGAATTCAACATCAAGTCAGACTTCCCATGCACAGCCACCCTCTTCATTGACCTCTGCACCTCCCTATCCCTCTCCATTCTTCCTTCTGGTCCAACCCACTCTTCTGGACACACGTTGAATTCCATAATCCATTCCGACCTCCATCTCTCATCTCCTCTGGTCACCCCTCTCTCTTGGTCAGACCACTCTCTTCTCTCCTCCCACATGGGTCCCTATGGCCCTGTGACAACTCCTCCAAATGTCCTGCCAACCTCGTTCACAAACATCTGATGAAACGAGTGTCAGCTGCTGCCTTCACTTCCAGCTTCATTCCCCCTTGCCCACCCAACTCAGACTCTACCTCTGATTCTGCTCTTAGCAACCTCTATCTTTCCATTACAACATGCTTGATATCCTTGCCCCAGTCATGGAGATCCACCTGAAAACTACCTCCAAGCATAACCCCTGGTACGACTCTGAATTTGCAGACCAAAAATGTAATTGCAGGGCTACTGAACAGGAGTGGCAAACTGGCAAATTGGCCTGCCACCTGCTCCAAAGGCACTACCGACTATCTGTGGCTAAAAAAGGGCCCACATTCAGGCACAAGTATCTGGCGCATCCAACAACATGGCTGAACTCCTCAAAATGTGCAGGGAACCTGCCAACCTGTCCGCAGTATCCTCTGCCCTTACTCCTTCCCAGGCCATTTTCAATGCACTCGCCACTCACTTCACCTCCAAACGCAGGACATACTGAACAGCCTTCTCATACACTCTTCCAACCCATCCCTCCAACCCCTGCCTCCCCTGACCCCTGAGTCTCCTCCTTCCTCCCTTGCTCCTTCACCTCTGTCTCTCCAGAAGAAGACATCAGAGTTGTCAACTCCATGAAGGTCTGTAGGTCTGTTCCAAACAGGTTGCCCCTTTGCTCCTCCAGAACCATCAAACGACAACATGTCCTCTCTCGCCTCTGCTCTTACTGATATTTGTACCAACTCCTTTGCTACTGGTTCTATTCCATCCTCCCTCAAGCATTCCTTGTGCACCCATCCTTAAATAAAACGTCCGTAGACCCTTCCTGCCCAGCCAACTATCGCCCCATCTCCATCACCCCTTTCCTGGGGAAACTGCTTCAGAAGTTGGCCCTTCCCCAACTTAACTTCCACACTGAACTTGTTGGCGGTCTTCTTGGCCATCAGTCTGGATACCGAGCAGCAAGAGGCAAGGAAACTGCTCTTCTGAACACCTGTGAAAAACTGCTTGCATCCCTTGAATCCAACTCCCCTGCTATCCTCATCCTCCTTGATCTCTCTTCTGCATTTGACTCAGTGAAACACTCCATCCTCGTAAAAAGGCTCCATGACACACTTGGTATCTTGGAGCGGACACTAGACTGGCTTACCTCCTTCCTCCCTGCCCACTCTTCCAAAGTCATACCGTGCACCTTATCCTCCCCTACTTCCTCCTCCACCTGTGGCATCACCCAGGGCTCCATTATTTCACCTTTAACATCTACCTTAATCTGCTGGCAGACCTTATTTCCTCCTTCTCCCCAACTTCCAGTGATATGCTGATGACACACAACTATTCTTCACACTTCCTACAGATGCCCTTACACCCACCTTCATCCCTGACTGCCTCTCAGCCATCCAGGCCAGGTGTATGTCTAATGATCTTTTCCTCAATGCCAGCAAAACAGAGATCCTTCCTATAGGTACCCCAGCTCCCGACTTCTTCCCTTCACTCTGGCCTTCTTCCTTGGGCTCTCCCCCTGCTCCCTCTTTGGAAGCCAAAAACCTCGGAGTCATCTTCGACTCCTCACTCTTCTTCCTCCCTCATACTCAGGACATAGCCAAGAAGCACACTTTCATCTTTTCCTTCTGCAAGTAATTTAATCTTTCCTCACCTTCCCCCAGAGACTCAATGTTACCCAAGCTCTGGTTCTCTCTATGCTTGACTATTGCAATACCCTCCTTAATAATCTACCATCATACACTCTGCAACCCCTCCAGCTAATCTATAACAGGACAGTGAGACTTATCCTTGGCCTCAAGCCCAGGGTCCACATCTCTCCTGCCCTAAAAAGTCTCCACTGGCTCCCGATCGCAGCACAGATTATATTCAAATCCCTCTGCATTTTTGACAAGGCTGTCTTGGGTCAGGGACCACTTTATCTGCAACTCTTCCTGACCAAATACTCCCCCTCTAGACATCTGCATTCCTCTGGCACCAACACCTTGCATGTGAAGCAGTTTGCTAAACAGAGAGCAGGGGGTTGATCGCTTTCGTCAGCTGGCTCCCTTCTTTGGAACAGCCGGCCCCTCCCTCTTCATCTTGAGCAGGACCTCAGGAAAAAAGCCTCAAGACCGTACTCTTTACCTCTTCCTTCCCTCCCCTCTCCTAATCGCACAGTAGCTTGACTGGTGTGCAGGGCCCTTATGCATCTTCCATCCCAGCTACTGTCTATCCCCTGTACTTGCCTCGGTTCACCCTCCACCACTAGAGGTATAACACTTACCTTTCCTCATAGCCCTTCACCTGCTGCTCTCCATGAGCACCACAGCACCTATCCCATACCCCTCTCCCCTCTGCACTTGCATGTTCTGAACACTCACGAGGCATAGTAGGTTCATCTTTCACTCCCCATTGTCTCTTCTTTTTTGTTGTATTTAATTATTTAACATCGATGTAATTGCATTGTCTATCATCCCCTGTCCCTTCCCTGTTGCCCTTTGGGCGCTTTGAAACCGTATTTGCTTCCTGTATAAGCGCCTAACAAGCGACCAATAAAATAAATAAATAAATAAATAAATAAATAAATAAATAAAATGTAGGAAAATTAGGCATATACTATTGGGTTCGGACAAGTCCCAAGAGGTTACAGTTCAAGGGATGGTGTCCTTGCTTTGTGGACACTTTGAGGAAGCCTCACTTCAAATGTTATCTTTCCTACTCCCCATCTCATCTCATGCACCTCCCAGAGAAGAACTTCATGCAGGTTTCTGTTAACTTTCTGAAACTGAGTTTATGGAACTGCCTAAAGACCACGTGACTTCCAGAACCTTTTTGGCCTGTAGTTGTATGTGTGCGCTCTGTGAGAAGTGTTTATGCTTATTGGTGATAATGAAGTAAACATATCGGAGAAACAATAGGGAGCTCTGGCTCCTGCTCCTTTTACCCGACAAACTCCTAAAAAACAATGCTCTTTGACTAAGGGGTGGTACCCGCACAATGGAAGATTCCAGTAGTCCCACTATGCACAGCATTGGAACGAGTTGGATTGAGTTATCAATGGCTCTCAGCCTGTCGACAAACATTCTAAGGAGGGCGAGATGGGATGGGCAGCTCTTACTCGGAACTGATGTGTTCATGACACCTAGTTTTAATTAAGGGTAATACGTGGAGTTCCCAGACAACCTCCTCCCCACATTTCCACTCCCTGATCTTTGCAGCGTACAGTGTAGAATCCATCTATGAGAGAGAGAGAGCGGAAGATAGAGAGAGATAGAGAGAGAGAGAGAGCGAGAGAGACATAGAGAGAGAGAGAGAGAGAGAGAGAGGGCAGTATAGACAGAGAGTTGACCTGCCAGTTGCGAAGTGGGAAAATGTCACCTATCTGAGTCATGTTATTGACTTGGTATGACTTTTCATGACTTGCTATTCTTTTAATGCTTTGTTTACTATCTAATTTGTACCCTACTATCGTCTGACCGGAACTGACATCACATCTCACTGTGGCACTTGTCACACCGAACCAAATGCAATGAGCACAAGCACTGTCATCACAGACCCGATAATGCATAAGCTGTCCTCAATCCGTCCATCACCCACACGCATGCTGAAACCAAACACTAGCCCACAGACAAGCCCACAGGACCATAAAACTCAGTTACCATAACAGACCTCGCCCAGATTTGCAACATACCTGACCACTTCACGATACATCCAGGCTCCTGCCAAATGACGACGCACCACACACGCAGAAAGGCTTACCCTCCACACATAGCCTGTTGCTTATAATGTTCACACCTCAACACAACAGCAAAGCGCTTATGCAATTCTGCCTCTCCCCCTTTGCACGTTCTAAGTGCCAAGAGACAATGAAAATGCCAGCATTCACCATATATAACACCCATTAACATAACATAAAATAAACATAACATAGCATGAGTCATAATTTCTGACTGAATGTGGTTGTATTCTAAGAAGAGGAAATCAAATCTCTGGTATGGGATTGGTTTTCCTCATCATGACATTGAACGGGACAACTTCTAATGCGTGATCTTTAATAAATAGCATCAAGTTTGGTTGGTCTATGACCAACAAAGCTGAATAAGGCCAACGCTACTGCTCGCGGATTTGACTAAATGAAGGAATAAAGATGATGTGGTTGTTAAATCAGAGTCCATATACATATAAATGTACTGTGAGTTATTTGTAATACACTATCATAAATTCCTCATTGTATATGAATAGCACAAGTATTGGTATGTTCTTACAGCCTTTTAACCTAAACAAAATACCAGCTAATGTTTCAGATGCATTACATTGGATGCCATGTGCTAGGTTGCCATATCTCATTATTTCTCACGTTTTGTTGTTGGAATAAACAAAATAATACGGGGCTGCAAGACGGACACAGACAAAAAGTAATATATTGTTAGTAGACTTCCCATCCAAGGCAGCTTAAATTCCTTCATAGTTACTCATGCAATATTCTTTCTTTTATTGGAGCTTTTCAATTTCTGACAGAATAGTTAAGTCCAAGATCCAATCATCAATCACATCCCTCTGCCTTGACTTCCAGACCTTAAGCATTTGCTTTTTGGCATCCCTCAGAGTGTGATAAATCCGCAACAGCTGCTCTGGAAACAATCGGTTGCATCGGATGAATAGTGTACCACTGCCATCAATTGGGATCGTTGCATTCGCGAGAATTTCCACTCCCTCAAAGATATTGTTTCAAAAGCCTTCCCCGTTTGGACATCTCCAAATCATGTGTGCCAAAGGCCTAGCAGCACCAAAACTGGCGCTGCTCCGGTGATAGAAGAGAATCCTTACTCTACGCACAGTTGCAACAGCATAGAAACAGCATAGAGCCGTGCGACTCAAACATATGGATTTTATCTTGTCAACAGGACATAAATGCAAACCTTGGCAAAATGGAGATTCGAGAACATGATTACCATTGTTAGCTTGCCTTAAAAGAACAGAGCAAAATACATATTGGCGAAACTCGTGCCAAACCAAGGCTCATCAACACTGTCTTCAAGAACATCCTATTATACAGGCTGCTCTGTCATCCTGAAAACATCTTCTTGTTTTCATCCGATTTAAAGTGATGATGTGCGGGAGGGAAGGTAAAACCATTGTAAGCGGGATCCAATAAGCAGAGGTCGAATTTCCCCAGGCCTCTGCAGCACATTCAACCTTAGACGAACTAACACACAAACAAAAAGGACCTACGCACCACCAGTGCATCTGCTTACCACAGCGATCTCTGCGTGCCACCGTGCGTGGGTGATGACTGCAGCCTTTGAATGGATCTGACGATAGCCATGTCCTGATAAATTGCCGCATGTAACATAGATTTAGATCCAGATTACTCAACACCAGACCACATGCTTCTCACCTGACTCATTGTATCAATATCCATATCCAGGGGCCCATTACAGGTATGGTGGTAACAGTCAAGACAAGTAGTATTTGAAATACCACCACCTAACTACAGGTTTGGATGCATAGTATATCTACGACATGGTGTAGGCAGAAAATATGGTGTGAGGTAACTATGGGCCATTGACTCCATGCACTCCTTTCTACGTACCCTATGTGATAGACATCCTACTCTATAATTAGGAGGTATTTTAAAACTAAGAGCTATCAAAATACCACTTGTTTGTACTGTTACCACCAATCCTGCAATCAGACTCTAGATATTTGGTCCACCTGTTTCCGCACTTTTTTGCATCATCAATGACTGTGCTTCTACCAGTTAGCCTTTGGGCTGCCAAGAGAGGAGGCAAGTTCCTCAGCATGGGTTTTAGAGGAAGGCAGGCAGCTCATGGATCTCCTCGTCTACCTTGCCACTTTAAACAAAGACAAGATATCCATATTTCAGAAATATGCATGTACGTTCCAGCACTTGCGTGCATGTTTCTGAAATATGGACATCTTATCTTTGCAGTCAAATGTAATCAGTGGATATTGGAACACATGTGGCTGAGTCAAGTCTAATAAATATTCCCTTTGTTTAATTTACCTGTCAGATTATCCCATATGGGACCTTTTTATTCTTACAGGTGTTTTCCCCTTGCTTCAATGAAACGATGCGTCTGCATGCTTGTCCATGTGCTATAGTAAGCAGTTTAGTTTTCAAAACTCGTCTCCATTCACACCAACAATCTCTGCGGCAGAGATCTGATCCCATACTGGCCCGATCTTTGATATCTTCGACTCAGAAGCCTTTTCGTCCTTCAGTCGCAATGTGATGTGACAAAGTAAACACACTATTGGAATGTTGCAAATTTAGACGCTCCCGACTCATTCACACACCCCATGTACTCAGTGCTGTAACATAAAATGCGGGAGGGGGGCACCCTGTGAGTCATGGTGAGGGACCCCCACCCCAAGCTCCTCAACAAAGCATTGGTCGTGCAACACTCCGGCCCGGCCTGGACCCCCATGCATGTTCAACGATCATGCTGATGCAGGCGCATGCAACGCACTGCATGAGGGGAAAGACTTTTGTTTTTTAATCAAAGCTTAAATCTTTCACCTAGCATACAAACAAGGGGGCAGTGCCAGGCTCCTAACACCCAAATGAACCAGGCACCTTTGTGCGTGGCCAGTGATGATAGCATAAGAAAACATGTACATGCTGGCTCTGCCAATATATATTAGTTTCCCTGTGTAAGGACATACTCCTGTTGGCTGTGCCCTTATTCCCAGTAAACAATATCATGCCACAGGAAGAAAATATGTTATTTCTGGCTGCACAATTGCTTGGCAGCCCACCGTGTAAGAACACTATTCATGTTGACCCACCAGCTAGAAAAATGCAATGCTGCAGTAAGGAAACATCTCCTTGCTGCCTGCACAAATGCACCCCGCCCCCACATCTAATGACACTCATGTTTACTTTGACATTAACAGTAAAAAAGAAAACTCAATAAAAAAAATTCATCCCATGCTGGATGCATAAATACTTTGGCCCCACCATGTAAGAGCAATCATCATGCTGACATTTCCCTGGGCCTTAATGCCAGCAGAAAAAGCATGCCACAATAAGAAAGCATCTACTTGCTAGCTGCACACGCTCACCCAACCACAAAAGAGCACTTCATGTTTTCTTTGCCCCTAATGCTAGGAAAAATGCAATCCAAGAGTAAGGAAAATGTCCTGGCTGGCTCCACAAATGCCCTCTATCCCTAATGCAAGAACTCACATGTCGGCCAGGCCTTGCCATTAATGCAAATAAAATGCCACCATGACACAGTAACAAAAGGGCCTAGGCTGTCAGCCCTGTTAAAACCTCCCACCTCTTCTCCACGTAATACCGTAATACCGTTTCCCAAAAATGTCTGTAAAACATGTCATGTGACTTTAAGAAAATGTCAATGCTCCAGTGCCCCCTGGAGCCTCCAGCGCCTTGCATGTACTCATAATCACATTCATACCCATTCACCCACCAGTCTCTCACATTCACTAACACACACACCCAGAACGTTCACACTGCATTCTCCACATGCGCACTCAGAGCATTCACACACGCTGAATGTTCATTCACATGACACATGCACTCACACCAATACATATATACACACCATTCACGTGCACGCAGCATATATGCATACCTTACATACATACACATCTGGCAAACACACAATAAACACATACAGCCATATACAAAATAAAAATGAAATTAAAAGATTTTTCTTACCTATCAGCGTCGGGACAGACTTAATGCCCGGTCCAGGCTGGTTCCTGTCGGACACGAGCAGGGAAGTCAGAGGTGGAGCGCCCCCATCCCACGTCACGTGGTCAGTCAGCTGCCGCTGCTTGGCCCCAGCCTACCGCTAGCCGTGACTAAGGCAGGCCCCCCTGCAGAGGCCCCTGCGACACTAGGCCGTGTAACATTAGATTTCAGCATTTTAGTTTTCTCTCTCAAACTAAAAGTGATATATTAATGAATTGTGAATATATCAAAAGCCATGATTGAACAAAAGGGAAGTGCGTGATGCACGTGCACACACACAAACACGTCAGCACTAATGTACAGTTGTAACCCTAGCACCATCCATGACCCAGTGCAAAATGGAAATAATTGTGGTGCGGTGGGGGCTGGGTTGAGATCGCTTATTCTAGCTGTACCAATGTGCTTTTCCCCCTGTAGAATTTGGAACCAATCCCAGCTTTGGAACATGACCAGAATCACATTGTGATTCTGTAGAAATTACCTCATCGCTTTGTGCCTGAGTCCACTTATGTGGCACAATTGGCCATGCACAAAAGAGGGACCACAATAATGTTAGTGCCACATAAAAACTGAAAAACTGGGACATGATGTCCCCCCCGGATTTATTTAGTGCTGAAGTGCAAACCGATGAAACAGTTAACATAGGCTTAACTCCCGGATTCTTTACTTGATCAAATGATGTGATCTTGGGCAAATCGCTGGGCCACCGTGCCTTATTTTGGTCAGTTGCTAAACTTGGGATCACATAGAAGCTTGCAATGTTGAGCTCTGCTGAAGACTTTACACATACTTGAAAGCTCACTTATACATGTAAGTGTTCCAAACTCTTAACAAGCTGCAAAGCTGGGGCTGCTGATATTATGAAACGTAACAGCATACTGATTACTTATAGTGAGGCTATTCCACTGCACTTAGTAAACCACAGCTTAGTCACCTTTCTTATCAACTTAAAGCACCAAACAGACAATTTAAAAACATGTTTGTCACTGGGAAGTGGGTCTTTGCTAAACAAAAACAAAATTTGAAAATGCAGGCGCTTGTAAATTTTTCTGTATTTGTTTCCTTCCAAGCGTGCCCGTTGGACCATCAGAAGACAAACACAGAAAACGGACTGAATACGAACTGCAGTCCATTTCAGTTGTCTACAGCCGAATTTGGTATGCTTTTGTCCATTGCCCTCCATGCTTCCCAGATGCCTTACCTGTAATGGCTGCGCCATTTGAAACATAACCCTACCAGACCCACTGCCAAGCCCCAACAGAAGCTGAGGCAGTTCCTGTGTAACAGTTGAGGGCATAGGAGCACTGGACCAGAGCAGCAAGTCTGCTGTTAACTGGTGCTCACAGAGACAGAAATTCTACCCTCGTGGCTTGGTCGCGATTGTACTTTGCCTCATAATAGGATCACCTGTTCACGCCTTCATCTTTATATGGAGTGCACTCGTTAGTTTTCACGTGCCCAAGCCAGACCTGCACGTCCACCTCCATGGCCTCCTGCTGTGTTGCAGACTGATCAGCAAGCGTATTGCCTGCACTGTGCACAGAATCTGTTCTGTATGCTTTTGTGTGCATAACCCAGATGATAGGTCTAGCCTTCTTGGTCTCTGATTTATTTTGCCAAATTTGTTTTGACCATTTTGGTTACATTTAGAATCTCTGCATGAGTTGGCTTGCCCCCATTGAAGGTCAAAGTTATAACCTTGTATTACATAGTCTGAATCAGACACAATTAGAGTGGGCTTATGTGGATCAATTTGTTTTAGTGCAAGGAGGAGGCCTTATAACTCACCAACCTGAGTTAATGTATCCGCTAAATGTTTTGTTTGTGTTACCTAGTGTTCAAGAACATTGTTATGGTTGAATCGCCCTTTTACAGAAGTACAGGCAGCGGAATACTTAGAGCATGTCTCAACTGCTAGAACTGTACTTCCATCAGAGTTAAGTACTTTTGCAGACATCCAAAGTGGGATGTCTGGGACTGCTGCTTCAGCTTCTGGTTGTAGAGAATATTCCATGTGTAGCTATTCTGGTTTATAGCAATGCATTATGTCTCGTGCTGTCTGCGTTGCTTCTGCAATATCATTTGTTCAGCAACCCAGAACCTTTTCTTCTAGAGCAAATCTTAGCTCAGGACTTGTATAGACATATGAATGCCATGCTATGGGTTTTGTCTCTCCATCATTATAAATTAGATATGTAAGGGTTTTTGGACCAGGAAATAGCATCACTTAATAGTCTCATTATCCGTGTTCCTGCCCTGAAGAGGACTACTTTGAGTCATCTGTTGGTAGACATGGTGCAAATTGCGTTTGTGCTCTCCCTCTCTGCTGGACAGAATTTGGCCTTGAACAAGTCATATAGTGGTTCCACTAATGCTGCATAGTCTGCCACATTTGATTGCCAAAAGTTTAAAAGGCCAATTATAGCCTGCGGCTGCTTAAATGTCTGTGGGCTTTGCAAGTGTTCACATTTTTCTAGGAATTGAAGAGCAAGTTCCATTCCCTCATCAGATAATGAAAATTCCAGAAATATGGTTTCTCTATGGACTATTTAAGACTGCTTGAAATTGAAAATGTAGCCTTTAGCTGCTAGTGTCCTAATGATTAAGACCACTTTCTCTAAGTGTTCATCTAAGTCATCATCTGTACAGTATATGTCATCTACATATGTCCAGCATATCTCCATGCCTTCTAAGAGGTATTGCTACTAGAAAATAGCCCAGGACTGTTTTGTACTCCTGTCGGAGTCCAGTGAAGCAAAACTGTTTTCCCCTAAAGGTTATGGCTGTGTATGCAAAGCTGTCTGATTCCAAAGTTTGTACAAAAGTCCATTCCCGAGTTCCAATACAGTCTTATATTTGTATCTCTGATTTTTACCCAGATGACCTGAACTATGCATGTTCTGTAGAGCCTCTCTGCATGTATTAGCTTTTAAGATTCTGAAATCTATTACCAACCAATATGAACCATCTGGTTTGGATACTGGGAGTAATGCTGTATTGGAGGGGCATGCCTGTTTTATCAGAACACCTTTGTCTAATAACTGAACCACAATGACTTTCAAATGTGGTATAGCCTATGCGTTGATTGGATATTGTCTCTGGGGCCTTGGTGCTGCAAACAGTGGCTTTTTATGTGGAGGGCAATCTATGTCATGTCCTACATGAGTCTTGTATAACTGTGCTGCACCTAGAGCAGCTCATGAGGCTGCAAAGGAGCTCACTATATTTTTCCCAACTTGATCTGAAAAAGCCTGTTTAGTTACCTCTTCCCTTCTGGGGCTTTCCTTGACATATAGACCGGGCCTATTATGGTCTGCTAAAAGGCCATCTTGCGTTATATGCAAAATTAGACCAAAATAGTGCCTCTATTTTCTTTGGATGTTCCCCTTCAAGGTGAGTTATACAAATATACACTTTATTGTCCTCAACCACTTCACCTGTTACAGTAATAACCTCTATTTTTTGATTAGTAGGAATATGTTGTAAAAGCTTCTTGTGTCTCTCTTTGAATATGGATACTTGTGTGCCAGAGTCCATTTGTACCAGTAACCACCCATTGGATCTTTAGTCACTGGGATTAGCATGTGAGTCTGGTTTAGAATTTCTACCATTGTTGCCATTGTCCATTCTCAAAGCTGCAGTTCACTTCCTTTCTCCTTTCTTCTCTCTGGCGGGCGTCTACTCCCTTGTGTGCCAAGCTGTGTTTCTACTCTTTCTGTGAAGGAGAAGAAGGATAGTCTTCATCTCTGCATCTATCCATAAACTGCTAGGTGATTTATTCACCACTTCTGCCCTTAAAGGCTCTTCTATCCCAACCAGGTTCTTGCCTGGGACTGGTGCTATCTCTTTCTACAGATATTGTTGGCAGGGGCATACTGGAAGCCCTCGTCCTCCCCTTTCTGCCTCTAGCTGAGAAGGTATGTCTGCTTGGCTCCTATCTGGTGCCAGTGTTATTAGTAGATGGTGCACATTTAGAGGGTGTATTCTCAACTGATACCTTCCCATGCCCTTCCTCAGGGTCTTCCCAAGTGATCGCTGCTTAGGAACCCGTAATTAGCTGTTACTATGTGGCCACACTGGAGTTTCCTTTCGTGATCACTGGGCAATACTGCCAGGTGTCTGATGACTTCTAGTCTTACTGATTTAACCTTTTATAAGGGGCATACATAGTCCTTCTACCATAGAATAATTACACCCACAGATATTGCCAGCCCTAAACTCATTGCTGCTTCTGCTCCATGGGTGTTAAATATCTCTCCCAGAATTGAGGTAAGTGCTGTATTGGGAGGAGATCCTAAATGAAGGTACAACCAACTATACATTGAAACTCAACCATCACAGTGTTCCATGAGTTGACTACAACCTGTTGGCATTATGATTACTAATGCCCTCTGTCTCTGCCGAGTAGTAACCTGAGTGTAGGCTGCTTCTAGCTGTCTCTGCTTGCTGGAATACCATCTAGGGATATGTCTCCTGCCTTGTGGGGCAAGTGTCCAATAAGACTTTGAGGGTCTAGAATGGTAGTGTTTCTTCCTCCCCTGCTAATATTGGTCTGGGTGCTGCTGGAGCAGCTCCCAAGGCTCCATATTCAGAAATGTCTCACCAGAATGTCATAGTGCTCCCGGGTACATGAGCCATTTGCCCCCCCCCTGTTTGGGTGGAACCTAAGGATGTATTCTAAGGTTAATCCTTCTATAGCAAAAGTACCACGTCTAGCCCTTGTGGTGGGGCATGTCAAGCCCCCTTGAAGCCAGTTCTGGTGGTGCACCAGATGCAAGGCTACACCAGGATACCCATAGGTTGTGTATTGTATTTGATGTAGATCCCTGCTAATGTGTAGGGTCTCAAACACATCTCCTGGCTTAGTACTAGGTATCTTCATATATATGAACAGGGTCTCCCCTAGCAATCTTCTAGGCACTGCCACTGTGAAGTTGGTGTTGGCATTCCTAACATCTCCTTCCTGTAGATGCCCCAGTTTTTGCAAGGTGGCAGTTTGCAGGTATAGGGACATCTTCATGTGAGTTAGCCATTCTAATGCCTTTTAGCTATATAACTATCAACAGTAATTGCTTTAAAAGACACCCTTCCCTTCACTAGAGTGCTTTAAGCTATTTGTTAGACACCCTGCTCTTCACTAGTGTGATTTAATGCCTCCTAGCATGATAGCTGATTAGAGGACATGCTTGAAAAGACACCCTGCTCTTCACTAGAGTGCTTTAATCTGTGTATTACACTCTGCTCTTCACTACAGTGCATATTATTCTTTGTATTGCCAGGCCTGTAGCAACCCCCCTGGTCCCTCTTTAATAGCCAGGAGGGAGAATATTATTGGGGTGTAGGAAAGGTGAGGAATGTCCCATCTGGGTCACCAAAGGGACATGATTTTTATCCCCCCTACCTCCAGAGCCCCACCCCCCAGGGGCGTATACAAGACCCACCCAGCAGGGGCTGTGGTGGGAGTAGGGTTGGAAAAAGATTATACCTGTGACTGTGAATGAGAGCAGGTGATCAACTCCCTGCAGTGGGTGACTGCTATTCATTCATCAGCACAGGAGGAGTTTACCAGTGTCACATATATTTGTATTGATAGTCTACTGTTGAAACCATCCAGTTACCCTTCATATGTGTATTAAAAGACATGTACTATATTCAACAAACTGGTTGGTACAACGGTGAATGTCGCAAAGCAAAGGCAGATATCCTTTCCTCAATTAAATCAAGTTCAGTATTGGATAGCCAAAAGCTCTGTGAATATCGCGCAAAATATAAAAACTTGGTGCATAAAAACAAAAGGAAGATTACTCTGGGTAAATGGGCTGCTCTCTATTCAGCTATGCAAACTGGGGATTACACACTGTTTTGGAAACTGGTGTCGACTAGCAAACTGAAGGGCGACCAGACACTACTCTGTCACACTAACGAGGACGGGTGGCGGTCACACTTTGCCAATTTGTATCAGATAATTCTGCCCCCTTCCCTGCCAATTGCTTTTTGAAGGATATTTCCAGAGCTTGACACTCTTGTCATTCTGACAGTGACCATTGAAGAGGTGGCTATAGCCTTAACATCCTTAAGCAGTGGAAAAGCAGCAGGCCCAGACCTTATTCTGATCGACTTATTAAAAGATGAAGTGTTTATCTGGGCCCCTGTACTTTCCAGGCTGTTCAATGCTATCCCACTTTGGAGAACAGCAGGGATTCGGCTCGCAGTTAGTGCTGTTAGATATTTGGGCCAGTGTCTCGATATCCATGTTGTTAGAGCAACTGCACACTATATTAACAGAGCATGGATGCTCAGAGCCAAGTCTCATGCCTAATTGTTAGGTATTATTTGAGATTATAGTGATCATGAAAGTGAGGCTGCAATCTGTTGACTCTCCTCAATTAGTTTTATTCACTGTCATAACTAGTGACTCAATCATACTAAGCTGACGTCTTTTGCTGCACACTTTTAACTCTGCTTTTAAATCTTCTGCATTGTATTCTATTGACACATTAATTGTGGTTATGAAAGTGGGGCTGTGAGCTGTTGACTCTCCTCAATTATTTTATTAACTGTCATAATTAGTGACTCAATCATAATAAGTCCACGTATTCTGCTGCACACTTTTAACTCTGCTTTTAGATCTAATGTACTGTATTTTATTGTTACATTAATTATGGTTATGAAAGTGGGGCTGCGAGCTGTTGACTCTCCTCTCTAAGTTGATCTATTGTTGAAATCATTGACGCAATCATGTCAAGCTTCTGTAATTGTATTCGCTCTCCCCTCTAGCATCTCCACTCTTTTTTACTGCTTACACTCTGTTCTTTTCCTCCTCTCCCTTTCTCCCTTTTCCTATCTCCTCCACCTCTCCCCTTACTTTCTTCTATGCACTTACTCTATCAGAATTGTCCCTGGACCTAGTATGATAGCAACCTCGTCTTTCTCCTCCCCCCTGCCCTTACTTGTTCCTCCCCCCTCCAGCACTATCTGAAATGTCGTCAGGCCTAGTACGATAGACGCTTGTTTTTTTCCTCCCCTCCCTTTTTCCAACCCTCTCCCTGACCTTTTGTCTTCTCCAGCTCTACCAGAAATGTCATCAGACCTAGTACGGTAGTCACCTGTCTGTTTCCATTTCCTTCCCTTATGTCTTAGCTCTTGCACTTTCTGAAATGTCGTCAGGCCGAGTACGATAGTGAATTTCACATCCTTACTGTTCATGGCCGGTAAGAATGTAATTGTATTTTCCCTTGTTCCCTCCCTTGCCTTGAAGCGCTTTTGAAACACATTGTGTATAGGCGATTTATAAATAAACTATCATATCATATCAAGCTCATGTATTTTGCTGCACATGTTTATCTTTGCTTTTAGATCAATTGCACTGCATTTTATTTGATATATTAATAGTGCAAGGACAGCTGTATTGCAGCCAATCTATTCCTTTTTAGCAAATGTATTGTCCTATTCTATACTATTATTTTATTCACATGTACTTTAATGGTTGAATAACCAAAATAAAACTGATGATGATGATGATGATGATATACAACACATCAATACAAAATGCATTTAGATAGATGCCCCACTCTAAGTAAATGTTCAAATACTTATCACTCAGTAATGAACACTCAATGAATGATTCTTACACCTTCATGTAAACAATACATCTTTTAATTATGAGAAATGTGTAACAAAGAAACATTGCAGTTATTCTCATCACTACACACATCACACTCAAAATGCAAACCGTCATCAATGAAAAAGCTGAAAATCACTGTCATTGCCTCTACCTCAAATCAAGGCTAAGGCTGGTCAACCTTCTCCAAGGATCATAGTCACCTTCCAAACCAACTACGTGCCTCACCAGGCTGTGATAGGCAACCTCACAAATCATGATAGGGACCCTCATAGAGGCATCTACTTCAATCAATACTTCAATACCTTTCTGAATGTGATATCAAATGAAGGGTAAAAGGCCTCTCCATAGTCACTAACTTTAGAAGGTAGAATGTTGAGAGGGCCGGAAAAGACTGGATGCCTGGGATTATCCACAATTCAAGCAAAAATTGAAAGATAAATTCCCAAAATATTTTAAAAGTCCACCAATTAATGCACCATGTTATTTTCATCAAAGTGTATCACAAATAGGATACAATGCATCAAAAAATAATTAAATCCCCATTGGGATCAATGGTGCCAGCATATAACCAATCCAGAATAAGGTGTTTGCTTGTTAGGTGCTGAGCTGATTTGCCCTGGGCGTAAAAACAAAATTGTTCCCCAAGCAGCTCAAACAGAATCCAAGTTCTGCTCAAAAGCCAATAGGCAGAGTTCATTAGGGAAGCAAAATGCTTCAAAACAGACAGAATCCAGCCTGGTGGCCTCCCAACAGGAAAGCCTCTCTGCTCTCTCTTCAATCTTCCAGCCACCTGCATCTTCCCATTGACAGCTCTGCCGCCCCGAACAGCAGTCTGTTTTTTGAGCCTGGTCTATTTATTCTATTCAGTATTTACTTTTCCATGCCTCCAACTGCCAAAGTTTGTTCAGTACTGAAAATCTTTCTAAACAAAAATATCAGTGAAACACATCTTTTTTGTGTATTAGCTAAGGACGGAATAGTCATCCAACACTGGGAACCTTTCCAATAAACGTGACAGCAGACAGCACCTTTCTTGTGTAAATATTAGCCCAGAACGGTGTAATACATCGCCCCTGGAAGTGCTGGCACAGGTGGAGATACACATAACATGGAGGTGCAGAATAGAAATCCACAGTAAAGTTCTAGCCTTTTTCCAAGATGGCTACTCTCTGTTTATCTACGAGGATCTGGGATACAATCATTCCGTTGTATCGTCTATGGTTCTACTCAGAGTTCTGTGTGTGTTTCCTGAGACTCGCTTCGGCATCCCAACGCTCTGTTGTTACTTTCTGCCTCTGTATTCCCTTCCTCGTTTGCTTTCCTTCCTTGCACTCAGGTAATTTCCTTCTACTCAAGGAGGTACTGTGGTTTGTATCCTTTCTTATTTTTCTTACTTTTTACTTCTAGCACTTGTGCTTAAACTTTCTTGCTGTCTGCACTTTCGGCTGTTTTAGGCATTTTTACGGTAGCTGCCTTTCTGTCCTGTTCCGGCGCCCATGCTTCCTTACCTCTAGGTGCAGGCACCGGTGTCACGTATTGTGGTTCCGACTCTCACAGCGCTGTTTTTAGCCTCAGTCTCTGTTGCGTGGCAGCTGCGAGAGTTTGGCTTCTTGCTTTTCTTTGGTACTGTTGTTCCGGCTCTTGCAGCGCCTTTCCAGCCTCTGCCTCCATTGCGCGGCGTCTGCGAGAGACAGGCTTCTTTCGCTTACCTTTCTCTTTCTGTTTTTCGCGGCTCCCGTTTTATTTCCGATCAGTGCTCGGAGCTGCATGTTTCTCCCTCTATTCACTCACATATCACGTCTGACATTTTTTCCTTATTCGCTTAGGCATGCTCTCGTCACCTTCACTCCTTACTTTTTGTTTACCTTATATCTTGCTGATAACTTACCTGTTCATAGCCGCAAGTCTTCCATCCTCCTGCAGAGAAATCAGCAGACCCTCATAAGATTCGGTACTCCGGAGGAACAACAAGTCTCATAGTCCACCTCTCCATACCAGGACTCGGATTCTCTTTGTGCATTAAATCTTCTCTTGAAGTCAAGACTTTGATTCTACTTCTGCACTCCACCTACCAGGGTTTTTTCAGCCAGGAGGTTTTTTCCCTGAGACTTTTGGGTCCTGCTCCCTGGGGTTCACCTGGTCAGGTTTAATTCTACAGTGAAGGTGGCCTCCGAAGGTGCACGTCCTTATCTGCATCAGAAGAAGGAGAAAAAACCTACAGAGCAAAGGAAGACACAGCGAAAGAAAAACTCAGAAGCCCTGGATAGCTCAATAGAGGAGACAGGTGAGGAGGAGTGTGGGGGATTCACTCAGGAATTTGACAAACGGCCTCGTCATCCAGCACTAAGACTCTTTCCAAGTATCGGCGGACAGCATGGCTCCTGTCAGAACTACAGCAGGACAGCGCTTTGTTGTTTTTCTGCTTGCATTGTTATCTCATAATGTATCCGGCTCATGTTCTCTGGCGCTCAGCCCGGACTACGGACAGCATTTAAATGCACTATGCCTGAACTTTGCAAAAGAAAATCTCATGGCTTGCATTTTAATAAATATTAAAGTGTCTGCATCACACTGTGCATTTAACAAGAAGGCTGGGTCTGTGGCTCATACCACATGCCGTTTTAAGCATGACTGACATGGGTAGACATGGAAATTTACCTGTACCTATAACAAAACTAATGAGCCAGAAATTTCACAATTGCACATGTAACCATGATAATGCAATTTAGTGTCAATAACTTCAAGGAACATGTTGAATTTAGAGTTGTGTATATTGCGCCCCTTTTTAATGTAATGCATTTAAACATTTGCAGCATGGATATGTATAGCTCTTCATTAAAGCTGTCTGTGACTGCAGTTATTCCAAGAATGGGGCAGTAGTGTTTGAAAGTCCATGAATGGAAAGCTAATGGAAGTTAGTGGAGCACAGTGAGTGAATGAGTGAGTGACTTAGTGAGCAAGATACTGAGGGCTGCATTTCAATCCAATTTGAGAAGTGATGGGCGATTGCCTGGTGCCATGATGCTGAAAGAGTAGTGTCTTTACTAAAATGAATACCCTGTAACTATTGGCAATCAAGTATACAGTGCCATGCCAGCTGCACCAATGTAGGTCAGTATGTCCACTTGAGTGTTCTTGTTCATGTTGGTTTTTTTCTGAAAGCTAGTAAAAAATACAATACCCAAACAGCAGCACTCAACGTGTTGGCTTTTCTCATTATTCCAGCCTAAAAATGTAATGCCATGTTAGCTGCAACAATGAAGGCCAGTATGCCCCCATTATCTTATGTGGGCCACATAAAAACCCTCATAATGTTGTCTTTGCTCAATGATGGTAAAAATACAATGCCATACTAGCTGCACCAATGTAGGCCAGTATAACCACATTATCTTATCTGTCTCACATAACAACACTCATCGTGTTTGCTTTTCTCATAATGCCAGTAAAAATGCAATGCCACCATACTAGCTGCACCAATGTAGGCCAATATGCACACATAAGAACACTTATGTTAGCTTTGTTCATAATTCTATTAAAACATGTACTATCACACTAGCTGCACAAAGTAGGGCAGTATGTACACACAAAAACACTCAAGTCCAGCATGTCTTTGAAACAGTCTGGACCATAAGCGTAGCAACCTATTCCTCTTCGCACAATTTACCCACCTGTCCCACCCCCCACAATGGCAGCCCTCATCCTCACAACCTACAGGGAAACACTTTAAAACTTTACATGCACACACAGCATAGATGCAACAGATTCACCCACATGAACCCCTTGCATGCATGCATGTATGAATAAGCACAAACATACTTTTATACATACACATACTCTAATACACATTAGAACGTGTTTACAACACTCACCCGTGCTGCTCTCAACCTTAGCTCACCACTGCATGGCGGGCAGGATGACCCACCCGTTAACCCCTTGCCCTGGAGTCTGCATGCATCATCACTCAGGCTCTATGTGCAAAGACTAGAGGCTGGTGAAGCTAGACTGCCCACTCCCCGCTGGCCTCTCAACAGTGTGGCTTGCAACAGTTGTGCAAAGTCCATTGGTCTGTGCAAGCCCATAAAAGTCCCCACAGTCTGGGACACACTCTTACATGACCTAGCAGTGCATTACACAGTATTGGGGACTTTCTTGGGCCTGGCATCACTGAATAAAGTGCTGCTCCCTGCGGACAAGAGCAGCGACTTTGTCAGAAACAACAGGCAGAAGAAGTGATCCCCTAAGTAAGGGGTCCATGCCCTTTTGTCCCTTTACACCTGCCTCTACTGATAACTGATGACCATGCAACACTCCCTTCACAGAAAAAGCCTGGAGAGGTTCTCCCACCTAAAAACTCACAGATATCAATATAATGGCGCACACGTCACAAAGTGGAATCAGACAAAGGAGGGGAACAGAATCAACTCTTTCCTCCATCTAAGAATAACACTGATGCCGACACATCAAAGACTCTCATCTTTCTGAATATCTTTGAGGCTGACAGCAACATCAGCTAAGAAATCTTCAAAAAGAATGTGTAGACTATGGATTTAAGGAAATTGAACTACACTGGACTACATTGTTCATCTCAAACATGACATAAAGCATTGACATAATAAAGCACCTAATGGCCCCTTCTTCAAATGTCCCCTTCAAGCAGCATCACCTGCAGAGTACCACAATAGTCCAGCCCCTGACCATTACTCTTTGGTATCAACATTCCCCTCTCATATTATTTACCATCTCATGCAAGCCCCAACTCAACATCTGCTGTACCTGAGCAATAGCCTTTCAGACTGACGCATTTACGACAGCCAAGCCACCGAAAATCAACCCAACAAAAATCAACTTTATGACCTGTGTTTCAAAAACAACAAACCCCACAAACATTGCTAGGCCAGAAGAAAGGGGAACCTACGCACAGCTGCCTGTGACAAAGCATGGGTCAAGTGAGCTAAGCCCCAAATCACCCACGTCTCCACTATATTTGTGATCTGCCAAATGTTTCTAACTTTTAAGAGATTCAGGTAATTTAGTTTGGGTTTCCCGATTCACTTGTCTATATAAGGAGCTTGCTTCTGCAGCTCTTCAGAAATCACTGGGACATTTTCAGAGAAGGAGGAGGAGGGTTACATTTCTGAACAGAATGTAGGTTTATTTTTGCAAATGTCTTTATTTATTATCTGTATTTCATTGAAATATGGGTTGAGCGGGCCTTTCTATGGCAACTTGCTTGCATATTTTCTGCTGGTGTGGCTTGTTTGAAGAGAAGATATAAGCTTGAGGACGAGTAAGTATTGCACATACAGTATACTCCAGCAGCAGGGGGTGCTAATAGATACAGCTATCCCCATTTAGAGTAGGAGGGTAGAATCTAAAATATCACTCACCCCAGTGCAGGTCAATGAGCACATTCTTCTCTGCTTCACCTCAAGACAAGACCAACACCATTGGAAAGCATCTAGAAGACCACCACAATGCTGCTGAGACACCAAACAGAGACTGGGGTACAGTAAAAGTGGATTAGAACCCCTGAATAAGGCCTTTCTAGGTTCTGATCCCCCAGGCTTGTCCCTTGGGCCTTAGAGGCGGTTTAGCCCCTTCGCATATCTTACAAAGACATTCCAATTAACCATTTTGTGTTAAGATTCTTTTGTCCATTCTTGCCTGCATTTTATCTGCCTATCCTTCTATCACCCAGAGTGTGCATCCTATCTATAGCTAGTCTGCAATGTTCGTGTGCTTGCCCACAGGAGCGGGTGTTTAGTGTGTTTAGTAAGTTGTTTGCATATGTGTAAAGTACATTTTTTGGTCGAACCTTCTTTGGCCATTCCTTTTATTTGGTGCTCACAGTATTATTGTTGTTTGGACACTTCCACTGCTGACTAACGTCCCTCAAGTCTATAGTGTGCCCTCCACTACCGCGACCAAAGCAGAGGTGAAAAAGGTATACAATTCATTTTCTAGTGATGTGGCCTGTATGGCTAGGACACTGCTTGCCCCCGCTGCAGTACGAGGTTGGACATAGCACCTAGAAGGCCTTGCTTTCCCTTGACCTGCACACAGCCCTGACCAGCATCCGGTTTATTTCTCTGCGGCTCTGCCACTCTCTGGCAATCTGTCTCTGTTGACACACCCTTTGATGCGCTCAGTGATGCAGCTCATCTTCTTGCAATGAAACAATCTGTAGCATGAGACGCTTGGAGAGAGCAGGCCCTTACACCAACCACCCTCCACAGAAGCTTACCTGTCAACATTCCCTCATTTGGATGACATTACCCTCTTTGAAACTCATTTTGAGTCTAATCATTTGTTTTCTAATATCGCACTCATTGCTGGATTCCCCACACTTCTAAGTTCTGTAATAACAGATATTAGCACCCGGGGTGGGCACTGCAGCCAAACTGCTTGCTGTGATTGCAGACTGGACCCCACAATCCAAGTCTGTGTTTCCAAGCAAGATTGGTCTGATTGGGGGCCGAGAGTTCCTAAAAGTTAAGATAAGGTGGTCCAAGAGCGAAAGTTTGGCTAGGAGACCCAATTAAAAACATAGCTATCCTGGAGGTCGCCTGGTCGAGAGGCCCAGGGTAGGTGATCTGAGGTTATTGAAGGTGGGTCGAAATGTTGAGAGACTGTGGAGAGATGTAAGGATTTTCATGTCACTGTTTAAGAGCATTTCAGTGTGCGCTGTGACCTAGATGTTGCTGTGCCTAGTACCTGTAACGTGTCTTCTGATCTGCCTATGTCTATCTGAAGATTATACTTAAGTGTATTTTGAAAATCATTATCTATATGGGAATTTTTTTAATTTGTTATAACTATATAGAGATTTCCTTTCTTAGCAAAGTCTCGGGATGGGTATGTTTTGAGTGAGAACTGATTCTAACTGTCTTCTGAGTGTTGGATTGTATATTTCTGTGAATCTTCAGTTGCCCCGAATGGATGTGGCTTTTGGGTGTTTGGGCCTGCCTTTGAATTAAGCAGCCTTTTGTTATTTTATTGACTAATGCCAACCTCAGTGGTTCTTTTCATTGCCCCTCCTCCCAATATCAGCTTGTATGAAAATTCTTGGCAAAATAAGTGATCATAGACATGACAAGCATAGGTATCATTTAGGAAAACGTGCCCACCTAGCATTATACCAGGATGACACCTGACTTTGCCTGAAAGACATGCCATTTGCCAGCCAAATGATGTTCTAGCTCCATCTGAGGGATTTGCCTTTTTATGCGTCTGCAGTTGCATTGTCCGGCGTAGTGCGAACAATAGCTATCATCGCATTAGGTTTCTCTTGGCATCCATGCAAATCAACCTTTGAGCATGTTAATGAATATGCGTGTCATTCTAATGCGGGGGTCTGCAACCTTTGGCTCCACAGATTTGTGATTACCACTTCTAACAACCCCAGTGAGCATTGTCAATGGTGATGGGTTATGGAGTTACGGCCCTAAACATCTTTAGAGCGGCAGGTTGAACAACCCAATTCTAATGTCTCTGTATTTAAAGACTGCTGTACTGGGGGCCCAATTTCTCTTTGAAAAATACTTTTGTGGATCAGGCTCTGGGTGTCTGCTGCAGCCGGTTGTTCAGCAGAAAAGAGATGTTCAACTCACTAACCAGAGAGTCACTTGAGAATATAAATGAATTGGAGTTCCACATAAATAAACAAATAATGAGATGTGAACAATACCCCGCTGCCCCCTACCATAGCATGATGCTTCTGCAACCTGACTAGGGATTGTCTGCTCACATTGCTCTTCCCCCAGACACCGACCAACCTAGACCCAAACTCGCTACTAGAGCACTACCATGCCATGCCATTGAGCACATTGCCCCACTCAAGCCCTGGAAAAAAAAAGAATTCTAGGCATAAATATGCCCGGTTCACTGCAGAACTGGAATCACTAATGCAAAAAAACGAGCAGCATGCCCAACAAAGCACACTTCAGAGATGCATCTTGGGGATACAAGTCCATCCAAAAGACTAAAGCAAAAGCCTACAACAAAAACATTGCTGAGGCAGCCTCAAACCCTGAAAACTTTTCACTATCCTTCGTGAATTAGAATCCTCTATCACCCCCGTCTTGATCATCAAGAAAGATATCACTTGGTGCAGCAAAACCCAAGAAGTCTTGATCAACAAAGTCACACAATTGCAAGACAAAATCAAATCCAAACCAGCCTTCCAACCAACCAGTTGACCATACCACATCCTTTCAAGCTCAAACCGATCACAGAGACCGATCTAACCTCCCTTATCATAGGGCTGTATATCCTGACACCTACTCCCCTTGGATCCTCTTTCCAGGTGGCCAGTGAAAGCCATCACTTTTGGGTCTTGACCCTGGGGGTGGAAAAGCGAAGGAGGATTACCTGGGTGGAGGGTCCTTGGGGATTGGGGAGAAGATAGCCACAAGCGAGACATGGTATATCCCTGTCCCTACTGAGAACCAATCTCACACTCACCTGGCTTTTGTTGGCTGTTGTAAAACATCTTCCCTTACTTCCCTGCATTCCAACCACTATAGTACTGAATTTGATTCTAAAAGTAATTATGATTCCTGTTCCCAAAATCGTAAAATAAAAGCTGCCCAATTAACTGCCATGATCTGCCAGTTCACTCCAAACCAGAGTGGGTATTCCATTTGGGCTGCACGTCAATTATATATTCAATGCCTGGTCCCCATGGTAATATATGGATTAGAGGCCTTGGTTAGTATGAACTTAGATTGGCTACATGTAATAGAGGGCACATTTTGGCATAAGCTACTGGGATTACCGCAAGGGATACCAATGGCAGTGCTGAGACTTGAACTTGGGTTGTTCTCACTGAAATCCATGGTTCTTAAAAAAAAGAGCGGAATTCTTTGTAAAAATCCAAGTGAATTCTACCAATTCGTTATTGACATCATTGAATCCAAGTGAATTCTACCAATCCGTTACTGACATCACTGAGAGAAGATATCAGTGGGAATAAACAGGTTAAGTTTACGGATGAAATGACTACACTGTTCAGGACCATAGGGTGGAAGCCACAGTGGGGCAAAGATCTTGAATATCTGAAATTCCAATTGGGGGAGCGATTGAAGTTATGGGACTGGCAAAACAACTTCAAACACTTAGAAAGTCTGAGAAGTTATGGATTCATCACACATATCCTATATACGTATAAAAAGCCTCAAGGATATTTAAATTTGTGTCCATCTGATAATCTCAGACATTTTCTATTATTATTACGTATTAATCATCTTCCGGTGTTAATGGTGAATAACTGTGAACAAGCAATTCCTAAAGCTGAACGTTTCTGTCGGATTTGCGAAAGGAGAACTTTATTTGAAACTGCCAGACATGTTCTAATGTTATGCCCAAAATTGGGCTCATTATATATTAAACATTATGGCAGTTACGTTCATGACCTGAATCACATTAAGGAATGCCAGTCTCCATTTAGCTCTATATAGAGTTTGGTGTAATGTTGATAAACGACTGAGTAACAACTAATTATGAATACTACGAGGTCTGAATAGTCGCCCAGAACAGGTTGATGTTGATAAACGACTGAGTAACAACTAGTTATGAATACTACGAGGTCTGAATAGTCGCCTGGAACAGAAACTATTTACACCCATGGGGGGCCGAGCCCTGTTATACTCTTTCTGGAAAAGTAGTGAAAGACACCTGTAAGAGGTGAATATATGAATATATGTATCTCATCCTTAATATTTGAAGTATTGATCAATTGATGGTTATGTACATATTTATATGTTTATCTGTTTGCCTAAGTTTCTGTCTCCTCTGATAATTTCTCTTTATTATTATTATTTTAGATGGCATGATTATTTATATGTAACAAGCAAAATGGTCTTTTATGTGATTATTTGGAGATGATGAATTTGGATTTTAAGGAATGATTTATTGTGTTTATTGAATTATATGTGTAAAGTTTTTGTTTATAAAACTATATCACATTCAATTTAAAATAAACTATAGTACTGAGAAGAGTAAGAGGCGACTAGGAGTAGTGAACACTAGTAAGTCATTTTACCACTGAGACGAGTTAGAGCCCTGCAGAGTGTTTTAAAGGTCAGACATGTCGCAAGTGTTCCACTAATTGCAGTTAGGCAATTACAATTTCGGAATCACACCTGAAACCTGTCAAGTGGTTGCAGGTGTATAAAAAGGAAGGATACCAGCAGCAAAGAGACCAGCAGGGAATTCTGTGTACGAGGAGGCAGCAGGGGTGGTTCCTGCAGGAGAGCCAGGATGCCGGCAGAAGATCCCAGGAATCTGTGGAGCCATGGGCCAGGCGGGCCACGAGAAGGCCACTGGTGTGGGAGCCTCACTGGTTGGAGGTTCGCACCTGGAGCTGCGGATGAAGAGGAAAGAAGGACAGCGTCCGTGGAGAGAAAGCGGAGCTGCTGGCAAGAGATAGAAAGAGGCCCAAAGTGTGAGCGGGGCTCGTGGTCGAAGGAACACGTGTCGACAGAGCCAAAGTGGAAAGCACAGCATCCCGGAGGAGATGCCAAAGACCGGTGATTGGAGATGGAAGGTCCCTCGAACAGGGGCACTCCTGGGGCTGTGGGTAAACCAAAATGAACTATCAAATAAATGGAAAAGCATGCACAATTTGAAATAAACCCAATGCAATAGGTTGTGAAACAAATAAGGGAAATATAATGTGTAAATGGCAGGTTAAAAGATTGCAAATATTGAATACCGAACTAAATGAGAAACTTTGGTAAAATCATGGTCCAATGTAAAGTGTGTGTGAAATTCATGTACTACCCATTTAAAAAGTAAGCATGAGTTGTATGAAACACAGAAGGAAGCAAGTATGGAAGGTTGCAAGCGAGCCTGAAAGGGAGGTGCTGAAGGAACAAAAACCATCACAAAGCGAACAATATGTGAAATTACACTGTGGCAAGGCCAAAGACTGGCAAAGGAAGAAATGCATTGTGGCAAAGCCAAGATGCTTATGATATTACATTGGGGCAAGTCCAAACAATGGCAAAGGAAGGAACACATTGTGGCAAAGCCAAGATGCTTATGATATTACATTGGGGCAAGTCCAAACAATGGCAAAGGAAGGAACACATTGTGGAAAAGCCAAGAGGCTGCGAAGGAGAAGCTTAGTGACTGTGAACCATCACAGAGGGATAGCTACAGATGAACCTGTGTGGGCTAAAAGGCCTATGGTTCCTGGTTGCATGACCTCTTATGCGTAGACTGTGTGGTCTTGACAACTGCGCCTAGACCATGGGAACCCCAAGTGTGAAAACCAAAGAGGTTGCTGAAGTGAAACAAGAGAAAGCAAGTTGATTGAACTACTAAGAAGCCAGAAAGAGTGTAAAGTTGCTTTGGAGCTCTTTTTGAACATTGAAAGATGAAGAACCAGTACACGTTGAATGTCTTGAACTTGGGAAAGGGAACCATGAGGTTTTGTTAGACTGTGCAGAACTTGGCGAAGGGAATACCGAGGATTTGTGGAAATAAATTGAACTTGGGTAAGAGGACCTGATAAGTAAGCCTACAGCTGGAAGAAGCTTATAATTCTGTTTGGAACACTAGTTCTTTTATTGCTGACATCTCTACACATTGTTTAGCTTTAGTTGTGAGAGCAAGTATAGGTTTTGGACACAGGCAGACTTTTAAGTTGAACTTTCTGACACAAACTATCCTTAGTTTCTTTAGGTAGGGAAATCCCACCTTAGCATAGGGAAAGTTAGGCCTTCAACCATCCTGAGATTTAAGGTAATAAAACAATTCTGTTTTAACTTTGAATCTGTTTTCTGTGTCTTGCTTCATGATGCCTTCACAGGGCTCAAACCATCTCACTTCAAGGGCGGCATTTGCCCTGCCACACTGGGAAAGGAATGGGCAGACGCTCTGCTCCCACTAATCACCACCATCTTTAACTTCTCATTTGACTCATGCACTGTCCCGGCTACTCATCACCATGGTGCCCTTCCTCCTGAAATTCATTGTGAGTGACCTACACCCACATTCAGTTATTCCTGGAAACTCACCACATCCTCAGCCCCCGGCAGTCTGTGGTCTACCCCCGACACGGACAGAAACAGCTCTCCTCGACTTAAAGAAACAACTAGACAAGGCCAATGATACAGACAAGCTATCCCTCCTTCTACTCCTGACTTATCTGTGGCATTTTATCTAGTCAACTACCGGATCCTCTGTAACCACTTCACCTTGGTTGCATGCTTCTCCGCTGAAGCAGCCTTTTGGATTGCCTCCTTCCTCGACAATAGAACCTCCAGAGTTTTCACAGATGATGCAGCCGCTATCCCCCCTCCCATCTCCTGTGGGGTGCCACAGGGTTCCAGTGTCTCCCTTACCCTTTACAATGGCCATAAAAAATCACTATTTGACCACCTTCACTCACTGGGCATCACTTTCACGAACTATGCGGATGACACACAGATCCTCATCCCCCTCGGCAGTGACCAAGAACAGGACTCTGCAAATGTAAACCGGATCTATGAAATGATCCAATTGTGGAAGGCCCAACATAGTCTTTGTCTGAACGATGAGAAGACAGAACTCCTCATTGTTCGGACAGCAGCTCGCTTGGCAAATCTGAACCCAGCCTTCGGATTCTTTAGCATCAACAGCCACAAGATCCCAGTCTCCCCCACAGTGAAAATCCTGGGAGTCCACCTCCATGCCACACTGCCACACTCAATATGACATGACAAATCAGTCACATCACCTCCACTGCACCTTACACCACCAAGCTGATGCAGGCTATTAAACTATCTGTATCCACTGGAAATCGTCTCACAATCACCTGCGCCCTCGAATGCTCTAAACTAGACTATTGCAATGCTTTGCTCTGTGGCTCCTCTTAGAAACCTTAAACAGGCTCCAGGTCGCACAAAACAATGACCTCCGTGCAGCACTGGACATAAGCAAGTACGACCACATATCTGATGCCAGAAGGGCTGTCCACTGGCTCCCTGTCATTGAAATAATTACTTTCAAACTCCTTTCAGTCGCTCACTTATTCTGTCCATCAATGCATCAACATACCTTGCCCAGAAAATCACCACTCACACGTCGTCCAAACCCCTGATATCTGCCCAGAGCCACTGCCTGGTCAGACCAAGATTCAGACGCAAAAGAGCCAGGTTTGAGTTTCCCAGTTGCGGTAGCTAACATTTGGAACAACCTACCACTTCACCTGCGCGCCAAACCATCCTATCGTCTTTTCCGAAAAAATCTCAAGACCCATCTGTTCAACTAAATAAGACTGTATCAACCGAGGTACTGAACGTATCTTGCGGGTAACTAGCACCTAGATGCCCATGGGCTATGCACACTCCTACAAATGTAAAATAAATAAATATAAATAAAGAAATATGTCTGTCTACTGAAAAACATATAATCAGTGGGTTTTCAATATCTAGCTGTATATGCATGGCTCAAAATAAAATGTAATTCCAAACTTAATCAAAAGACAGAGAGGGATGAGTTGACTGACGAGAGGATGTAACAGTTGCTGTCACCTGAAAAAGAATTTAAGCATGTATGGATAGAGAGAGACAAAAGCATTGGCAGAGAGATTGGCACATGAGCCATTACTGTGACATCCTGCAATTCGTGGGAGACTCAAAATATGAAAGAAAATGCCTAGAAAACTCTATCAAACCTAGCCCTTCTGTTCCACATCCTAGTGTCTACATATAAGAATAAGAGGGAATGAGAGGGCCTGAGACAGGGAATCCTCTCCATAAGCAGGAAAATAAAAAGTGCTTTTTAAAAATGTCCCAAAGGACCGGATCTAAGTAGCCATAAAGACACACTCCAGGAGCAAGTCCTGTTTAATATCGCTAACCTTATTCTTCCCCCTATGAGTGCAAAGCACTCTGATGATTCCCGAAGCCAGGTCTGTGCTCAATAAATGCCATAATTATAATAGTAATAATAGGAAAGCCATGAGGCCAGTTTCAAGTCTTTGCCGCTGGTCAGGCAAAGAACTAGGAGTAAAGAAGATCAGTGGTAAGTAATCCGGGCATTACCACCCATCCATCTTCCTTGTCTCAGTCCTTAGATAGTGTGGATGCTACAAGCAGTGAATAAAGATGTTCAAATTGCCCCAGCATCAAGACTGTTATGGTTAAGAAAGGAAGATGTCAAGGCCCAGGTTGTAGCATTGCAAATGCCAGCGGGGTGGATTCCCCTTAATTCTGCCCAAGTGGAAGCCACAACAGGAGGAAAGTGGACTCCTGAATGGGCGTAGGTTTCCATAATGGCCAGATTAGCACACCAACACAGAAAGTAGATGGATGCCTTCAAAGCCTTGTGTCCTGAACCAAACGTTACATCCCGAGATTCAGACCAAAATAGGTTCCATGTCAAACGGATGAGACAAAGACAGCACTTGAGAGCAATCAGAGGGGTAGATGTAAGGGAGGAGAATGACGAATGAAATATGAAAACCTAAAAGAGAGTCATGCTTAATGATGGGTCCAGATGATAAAGAGGGACCTACTCCTGAAACTGGAGGTATGTATCTAAAAAAGAAGAGCTTCATCATGCCCTTCTCAAGGCCAAGATAAGACCTACCATAAAGGAGCCATTTGCTACAAGGAATTTCAAGATAATGGTCTTCTGAAGACAGACATGATAAAAAAGAACCAAACAGACAACCACCAATTAATCAACTTGATTGAAGCCTCACGATGGAAGTGAAGGGCACAAGTCGAGACCAAGTGGACTCTGAGCATAAAGACCACCGGTCGCGTAAATAAAAGGGTTATCTAGATGGCCTCACTAATGCGGGAGAGATGTCCAGTGATGGTCATAAGACTGAAAGATGGATGGTCTCCTTGACTACATTAAAGGAGGCTTCCAACACTTGGCCAAAACTGCTACTGGGCACACAAGGGGAAAATACCAAATCCTGGAACTATGGGATACTATGAGAACAGTCTTGATCCAATCTCTCTTGGTTAAATCTTTGACAGAAAGGTGGAAAAAGAGAAAGCATAAAGGAGGAACTCTGTCATACGGAAGGACATTATACCCACTCCCCAACCTACTGCCATCTATCTGAAGGGAAACATCTGCTATGGATCAAGAGCAAGTCCACCCTGTTTTGTTTAGATAAAACATGGTCCCGGCATCTTCTGTGTGGATCTGGGCTGAATTTTCCTGGAGAGGAGGAACAATAGAAGGGCTAAATAACAATGTTTCCAGCTCACTCTCTTAGGAGAATATGTGGAACTCCAGAAGATGCCAAATTCCTGATCAGAATGATTGCACAAATCTGCAACCCAGTCCAGGGAGCTGTCTTCTGTTGTTATCATCCAGGGAGTTTGGATGACAACTGATTCCCCTCTAAGGAGCATCCCAACCATCCATCAATGTTCATAAAATGCCATGGCTTATAGGTTACCCAGAGTAGCATCCCACCTACAAAGGACGTGCCTGACCAAAGGGTACGTGGGTAGGTGAGCACAAGGAATGACAAAAATGGATGCAACCATATCCCTCTGAGCGCTGAGCAAGATCTGCACTGAAGCTGAGTCCCTGGGGTTTAGAAGAGAAAAATGGCTCTAGGATTTCCTGATCTTGGAAGGAGACATAAAGGCTGCCTCAATGCTGTGGTGGATGGAGGTTCCTACTAAGTCCAAAGACTGACAACAAATCTATGGACCTTGGCTCAAATCAGGAGATATTCATGTTGAAAAAGAACATCTCAGGCACTCTCTCTATCCTTTGGGCCTGAGGAAAAAAAAGAATACAAAGTGTATAAGCGAATCATCCAGATAAGGATGAAGCACGATATGGAGAAAGCCAATGGGCGTGGGGTTGGGGGGAATGGGTGGGTGTGAAGTCTCTGGTTGAACATTTGGGGGCTAAACGGAGGGCAAAAATGAGCAACAAGAACTCAGGTTTTCTGTCTTTTACCCATCTCATTAAGTGATGATGTTCTCAAATTGCAGTATGAAGTTAGACATCTTCAAGGTCCACAAAATTGTGGAAGTCCCCTTGAAAAATGATGGGTATGATTAATTGATGCGTCTTCACATGCAAGGGAATGTATTCCACAAACAGGTTGAGGAATGTCATGTCGACAAACAGGTGGAAATCTGCAGAGAATTTGCAAACCAGAGACATGATTGAATAAAGCCCTTTCCTTTCATCAGAGAGATAGCCGGCATTCTGATGAGGTTGTAAATATTATTTTGAAGTGAAATCTTCTTCAAGGAGTCCAAAGTCTATGGGGCAGGTCTGAAAGCTGAGTCCAGGATAGGGAGGAGACATCTATAGAACAATTCCTGGCAACAATGTTTAGGACCCAGTGTCTGAAACTGAGGTTTTGCACGCTTCAACAACAAGAGAAAGTGTACCCCCCCCTCCAAGATGAGGCTGTAGTCATGGATGGTAAGTGGAAGGGGAAAGGCCACTGTCAGGAAGGCAAGAGGTTGTGGTTGAGGATGAGGCTTTTCCCATGCCCTGAGGTTTTCTCCTGGTAGGAGGATGACAACTGTGAAAGGGAATCTAACATAAAGATGTAACACATAGAAGAGCCAGAAAACAGTATTTTCTTCATCAAAATGAAGAAAATGTGCACAGTCCTTAGATGTTTCTGAGGCCATTTCTTTTCATTTAGATCCCTTCTAAAGAATGGCAACACATGAGATGAAGCAAATAATAAAATAAAGTAAAGTGGGCACCACACTTTTAGTAAATCTGTATGTTAATATTAGGCACTCAAAAAAATTGAGTCAAAAATAGGACCAAAGCTCAAATGGATGCTTACAGGAGCTGGCTGCAATAAGTCTGGAGACACCCTGACTCGTGAATGCAAGAACCAAAAAAGGCTAGATAAGAAATCTAGTCAAACAGCCGCTCTCCGTACATACCCTGTACGGGTGATATAGTTTAAACTTAGATTGAAATGTAAGTTCTTTTCTTCTTATGCATAAGTTCAATAAAGAGACACTTGATTGAAAGTAGTAGTGAGAGTAATATGTTTATCAAAAACATATATTTTGAACAATGAAAAAAAAGGAGAAAGTCACTAATTCTGTCTTAGTGAGGATACAGCTGCCACTTCTCATATTTTAAATAGACTTTGTGTACCAATGCATTTCGGAGCAAATAGCTCCTTCATCAGGGTGAGTCTAATCTAATAACATAGAATTGGAATATATACCGCATGACATATGAAATAACGTAAAAAATAGCGCAATATGCAATCATAAATCACAATAGAAAAAGGTAATAAATTAGAAATCACATACCAAAAAGTAGATGAGGGTTCAGGTCAAAGTAGAACATGTAATGAAATGAAGTAGACAAAACCAAGAGTCAATAGGTGCAAGTAGCGGGGGAATATGACCATGTGAATGGAGGGAAAACAATGTAAATGGACTCACGAGAAGTGTTTGGCCTCGTAGAAACAAAAATCTACAATCACAAGCAGATATGTGATCTGTTGTCGGTAACAGCAGCGTGCAGAATGCAGCCAAATCGATAAAGCTGTAAAAAGCAAAAGTGTGTTTTAAGCGGAGTCAATGAGGCGCTGTGGCGCTGTGATTAGAAAGAGTCGTCTTCAATGGTTACCTGGAAGACAATCAGGGTCTATGCCGGCCAGAAAAACGCCGTTCTGCATCGCTGTAAGCAAGCGTTGCTAATGGTAACGCTGCTATAAATACCCACGTGATCGCATCGCATCAGGAGAGCGGCGCGATGCGGCACGTACTTTTAGGAGACTGCATATGAGATATGTAGGCATATTTGGAGCTAAAAATACAATTATCAACATTCGGGTGAGATAAAAAGGAAAAATGAATAAAAGAAAAACGAATATACAAAAATAATAAACATAGAAAAAATACTGTAGAAAAGTAAACAACAGGGAAGGTAATAGGAACATATAACTACACAGGCACCAAAAGTGGTAGCCCATGTGAAGGTAAGGGATAGTGAACTAGCATCACAGCCGTGGTAGGTGGCACTAGAGGTGTCACCTTGGGTCCCAGACGGGTGTCCGGGAAAGGCTGCAAAGATGCATGGGCACAATGCGTGCAATTAATGTGTCAATTAAGGAAATTAGCAAGTGTTAACATAACGACTCTGAAGATCTGGAGCACTGCGTAAGTATTATCAATGCCTAAGGATACTGGCCTAGACCTCACAATATGTTGAGCACCACATTAAATGTCTATTAACAGTCAAACCATTGCGTATAACATGCAAAATCATCAATAACTAATACAAAGAACATTATGTAATGTCACATGAAATCAACATAGATACATCACATTCAAAGATAACAATGATAATTGATTTCTTCATTTAGGCCATTGGGATACAGGCTCCCCAATCTGTCAATCCAATATGTCTCGCTTTGGTTAAGCCGAAGGCTCAGATCCTCATGTGGATTGACTTTGCTTAGCGCTGCAAGAATCAAAAATCTGATTTGAGTCAAATTGTGGCGTTTCTCGTTCCAATGGCGAGCCACTGCCGAGTTGGGATTAAAGTTACGTATACAAGAGCGGTGTTCGTTCCAACGTACTTTAGCTGCTCTCATGGATTGGCCAACATAATATTTCCCACAGGGACACTTTATTCCATAAATGATATTCTCACTATCACAAGTGCCAAATGTCCTCAGCAGAATCTTATTGCCTGTGCTGGGATGGTATATGGTGTTGCCTTTGATGACCAGGTTGCAATTAGTACAATGAAGACAAGGATATGTCCCTGTGCGTTGAGTACTGGGTTCTTTCAAGGGAGGTCGTGTGCGTACTAATTCATCGCGTAAATTCTTGCTTCTTTGATAGGCGAATACCGGTAATTGTTCAAACAGTTTCTGTACTCTAACATCATTCTTAAGGATATTCCAATGTTTCTTAATGGAATTCTTTATCTTGTTACTCTGAATGGAGAATCTTGAAACATATACTGGTGTTTGTAGCTCCCTTTTGGGTTTAGTGGTACCGGTAAGGAGTGTATCGCGCTCAACAGTTTGTACTCTTTGAGACGCTGAGTTCAGTTCTTCCTCTGTGTAGCCACGGGCTAGGAATTTGTCTTTCATAGCTAGCTGTTGAGTTAAGCATTCTGCAGGATCGCTCACTATTTTTTTCACTCGTAAAAGTTGGCTGTATGGTAAATTCTTCAGAAGGCTTGGTTGATGAAAACTTAGACGATGTAAAAGATTATTGCGATCGGTGGTTTTGCGAAATAAAGTGGTGTTGTAGCCAGTATCTTTCTTGGCAATGCTAACATCAAGAAATGTGATATGTTCTCTAGATATCTCGCTCGTAAATTGAATGCGTGGATCGATACTGTTAAGATATTCAAAAAAGACCATGAACATGTCGTGAGTGCCCGTCCAAATTCCAAATATATCGTCGATATAACGTAACCATAGGTAAATGTTCTGATTCCACTCTTGTTTTTTAAGTACATGCTCGGATTCAAATTTGTGCATGAAGCAGTTAGCATATGATGGTGCCATTGTGGCACCCATCGATGTCCCTGAAGTTTGTAAAAAGAACTTATTGCGATATTGAAAATATGAATTCTCTGCAATGAATTGAAGAAGAGTCAAAATAAATTCTTTCTGTGCACGGATTGGTGGCGATTCTAGTAAGAGCCATTCAACGGATTCAATGCCTAGATCATGCGGAATGGATGTGTACAAACTCTTAACATCGATTGTGAACATAAAGTGCTCTTGATTGAATATTATGTCATTGAGCTTCTGTAGAAAATGCGAAGTATCTCTGATGTAAGTGGAGGTTTTTTGTATCAGAGGTTGAAGAAAAAAGTCGATATAAACTCCGAGTGGTTGGTTAATGCTGTCCATACCAGTGACAATAGGTCTTCCTGGAGGTCTGACTTGATCTTTGTGAATTTTAGGTAATGTGTAAAAGTTTGGAATCCTAGGGTGAGTATTAATAAGAAATTTGCGAGTATGTTCATTTATCCAGTCAAGTTCGAACGCTTTATCCAGCAGGGTTTCCAAGTTTTGTTTAATGGACACAGTGGGGTCATGGTCCAAGGGTGCATAGACAGTGCGATCTTGCAGTTGTCTCATACACTCAGCATCATAATCTGTGGTATTCATGATTACCAATGCTCCTCCTTTGTCCGCTGGGCGGATAGTTATCTCTTTGTCACAATATAGGTCTCGAATTGATTTAATTTCGTGTGGTTTCATGTTCTTGTGTGGTGGGATTTTGTAACTAATACGTTCCAGATCCTTAGTAACCATTTTCTGAAAGATATCAATCGATGGAACTGAGATTGGTGGTATAAAACTACTCTTAGTTCGAAACTCTTGAAAATTTGGGATATCGGTGGTACTCTCATATGGTTCAAGTTCCTCGAAGAATACCTTGAGTTTCAATTTTCTAATGAACTTGTAGAGTTCGATCTTGGAATTAAACAAGGTTGTACTATATGTGGGCACAAAGCTTAACCCTTTCTGAAGTGTATTAACTTCAGTTTTGCTCAATGCTTTCTGAGATATGTTGATAACTAGGTTTTCCTCAGTTGTAGTCGTGTTTGTGGCTTGTTTCTGAGGTTTCCTCCTCCCCCTGCGGGTTCTTTTGGGCGCGCTCCTAAAAAAGCCGAGCTTGCGGGTGTTTGGATTGAAGAACTGACTGGGCGATTATCGTCACCCGATGGTCGTTCTGTGTGTACGTCGGTGTCCCTTTGTGTTTCTGAATCAGAGCTAGATGTGGTGTCTGTTGGATATTTATATGGTTTCTTTGAGGCTACTGGTCCGTATTTTTCCATCCACGTATATACTTCTTCGTTAATATAGTCGTAGGTATCTCGTTTAAATTTTTTCACCTTTTTCTGTTCTAACTCAGTTTTATAATCTTCAAGTTTTGTATTAATTTCTGTTAAGATAATATCATATTCTTCTTTCCCCAGTGACGTCACAAGCTCTTTCTCTATTTCTTGGATCTCGGAGTTCAGAGAAATTAGATTTTTAGATAGTTCCTGGATGGTTAAAAGAATCAAGTCTAGGGAACACTTGTTCAGAATAGCCTCCCACTTGCGTACAAATTCTTTGCTTTCTTTGCAAAGGGTAGGACGGAGTTCAATGCGTAAGCCTCTTGGGATACGTTGATTTTTAAAGTAGCGACCTAGTGTGATCGCATGAAGTTTTCGGTTGATTTCCTTGCGAATTAGATATTCTAGTTGTTTGATGCGTTTCGCCGGATCCTTAGTAGTAGTGGCATGTGTGCCTAAAGTCGTTTCGCTAATCACTTCGAGAATGGCAGCTGCTTCCTCAGTCGAAAACCCTAAGGTTTCTGCACATTTCGATGATAGACCTTCGATGTCTTCAAAGGACATGTTGTTTATGAAAAATATGAAAATTGAAAATACTAAGATAGATGTGATCACTGTGTGCCTCCACTTATGTGTGTCTCAAAAAAGGAGGAATAAGAAGCAAATAATAAAATAAAGTAAAGTGGGCACCACACTTTTAGTAAATCTGTATGTTAATATTAGGCACTCAAAAAAATTGAGTCAAAAATAGGACCAAAGCTCAAATGGATGCTTACAGGAGCTGGCTGCAATAAGTCTGGAGACACCCTGACTCGTGAATGCAAGAACCAAAAAAGGCTAGATAAGAAATCTAGTCAAACAGCCGCTCTCCGTACATACCCTGTACGGGTGATATAGTTTAAACTTAGATTGAAATGTAAGTTCTTTTCTTCTTATGCATAAGTTCAATAAAGAGACACTTGATTGAAAGTAGTAGTGAGAGTAATATGTTTATCAAAAACATATATTTTGAACAATGAAAAAAAAGGAGAAAGTCACTAATTCTGTCTTAGTGAGGATACAGCTGCCACTTCTCATATTTTAAATAGACTTTGTGTACCAATGCATTTCGGAGCAAATAGCTCCTTCATCAGGGTGAGTCTAATCTAATAACATAGAATTGGAATATATACCGCATGACATATGAAATAACGTAAAAAATAGCGCAATATGCAATCATAAATCACAATAGAAAAAGGTAATAAATTAGAAATCACATACCAAAAAGTAGATGAGGGTTCAGGTCAAAGTAGAACATGTAATGAAATGAAGTAGACAAAACCAAGAGTCAATAGGTGCAAGTAGCGGGGGAATATGACCATGTGAATGGAGGGAAAACAATGTAAATGGACTCACGAGAAGTGTTTGGCCTCGTAGAAACAAAAATCTACAATCACAAGCAGATATGTGATCTGTTGTCGGTAACAGCAGCGTGCAGAATGCAGCCAAATCGATAAAGCTGTAAAAAGCAAAAGTGTTTTTTAAGCGGAGTCAATGAGGCGCTGTGGCGCTGTGATAAGAAAGAGTCGTCTTCAATGGTTACCTGGAAGACAATCAGGGTCTATGCCGGCCAGAAAAACGCCGTTCTGCATCGCTGTAAGCAAGCGTTGCTAATGGTAACGCTGCTATAAATACCCACGTGATCGCATCGCATCAGGAGAGCGGCGCGATGCGGCACGTACTTTTAGGAGACTGCATATGAGATATGTAGGCATATTTGGAGCTAAAAATACAATTATCAACATTCGGGTGAGATAAAAAGGAAAAATGAATAAAAGAAAAACGAATATACAAAAATAATAAACATAGAAAAAATACTGTAGAAAAGTAAACAACAGGGAAGGTAATAGGAACATATAACTACACAGGCACCAAAAGTGGTAGCCCATGTGAAGGTAAGGGATAGTGAACTAGCATCACAGCCGTGGTAGGTGGCACTAGAGGTGTCACCTTGGGTCCCAGACGGGTGTCCGGGAAAGGCTGCAAAGATGCATGGGCACAATGCGTGCAATTAATGTGTCAATTAAGGAAATTAGCAAGTGTTAACATAACGACTCTGAAGATCTGGAGCACTGCGTAAGTATTATCAATGCCTAAGGATACTGGCCTAGACCTCACAATATGTTGAGGACCACATTAAATGTCTATTAACAGTCAAACCATTGCGTATAACATGCAAAATCATCAATAACTAATACAAAGAACATTATGTAATGTCACATGAAATCAACATAGATACATCACATTCAAAGATAACAATGATAATTGATTTCTTCATTTAGGCCATTGGGATACAGGCTCCCCAATCTGTCAATCCAATATGTCTCTCTTTGGTTAAGCCGAAGGCTCAGATCCTCATGTGGATTGACTTTGCTTAGCGCTTCAAGAATCAAAAATCTGATTTGAGTCAAATTGTGGCGTTTCTCGTTCCAATGGCGAGCCACTGCCGAGTTGGGATTAAAGTTACGTATACAAGAGCGGTGTTCGTTCCAACGTACTTTAGCTGCTCTCATGGATTGGCCAACATAATATTTCCCACAGGGACACTTTATTCCATAAATGATATTCTCACTATCACAAGTGCCAAATGTCCTCAGCAGAATCTTATTGCCTGTGCTGGGATGGTATATGGTGTTGCCTTTGATGACCAGGTTGCAATTAGTACAATGAAGACAAGGATATGTCCCTGTGCGTTGAGTACTGGGTTCTTTCAAGGGAGGTCGTGTGCGTACTAATTCATCGCGTAAATTCTTGCTTCTTTGATAGGCGAATACCGGTAATTGTTCAAACAGTTTCTGTACTCTAACATCATTCTTAAGGATATTCCAATGTTTCTTAATGGAATTCTTTATCTTGTTACTTTGAATGGAGAATCTTGAAACATATACTGGTGTTTGTAGCTCCCTTTTGGGTTTAGTGGTACCGGTAAGGAGTGTATCGCGCTCAACAGTTTGTACTCTTTGAGACGCTGAGTTCAGTTCTTCCTCTGTGTAGCCACGGGCTAGGAATTTGTCTTTCATAGCTAGCTGTTGAGTTAAGCATTCTGCAGGATCGCTCACTATTTTTTTCACTCGTAAAAGTTGGCTGTATGGTAAATTCTTCAGAAGGCTTGGTTGATGAAAACTTAGACGATGTAAAAGATTATTGCGATCGGTGGTTTTGCGAAATAAAGTGGTGTTGTAGCCAGTATCTTTCTTGGCAATGCTAACATCAAGAAATGTGATATGTTTATTATTTTTGTATATTCGTTTTTCTTTTATTCATTTTTCCTTTTTATCTCACCCGAATGTTGATAATTGTATTTTTAGCTCCAAATATGCCTACATATCTCATATGCAGTCTCCTAAAAGTACGTGCCGCATCGCGCCGCTCTCCTGATGCGATGCGATCACGTGGGTATTTATAGCAGCGTTACCATTAGCAACGCTTGCTTACAGCGATGCAGAACGGCGTTTTTCTGGCCGGCATAGACCCTGATTGTCTTCCAGGTAACCATTGAAGACGACTCTTTCTAATCACAGCGCCACAGCGCCTCATTGACTCCGCTTAAAACACACTTTTGCTTTTTACAGCTTTATCGATTTGGCTGCATTCTGCACGCTGCTGTTACCGACAACAGATCACATATCTGCTTGTGATTGTAGATTTTTGTTTCTACGAGGCCAAACACTTCTCGTGAGTCCATTTACATTGTTTTCCCTCCATTCACATGGTCATATTCCCCCGCTACTTGCACCTATTGACTCTTGGTTTTGTCTACTTCATTTCATTACATGTTCTACTTTGACCTGAACCCTCATCTACTTTTTGGTATGTGATTTCTAATTTATTACCTTTTTCTATTGTGATTTATGATTGCATATTGCGCTATTTTTACGTTATTTCATATGTCATGCGGTATATATTCCAATTCTATGTTATTAGATTAGACTCACCCTGATGAAGGAGCTATTTGCTCCGAAATGCATTGGTACACAAAGTCTATTTAAAATATGAGAAGTGGCAGCTGTATCCTCACTAAGACAGAATTAGTGACTTTCTCCTTTTTTTTCATTGTTCAAAATATATGTTTTTGATAAACATATTACTCTCACTACTACTTTCAATCAAGTGTCTCTTTATTGAACTTATGCATAAGAAGAAAAGAACTTACATTTCAATCTAAGTTTAAACTATATCACCCGTACAGGGTATGTACGGAGAGCGGCTGTTTGACTAGATTTCTTATCTAGCCTTTTTTGGTTCTTGCATTCACGAGTCAGGGTGTCTCCAGACTTATTGCAGCCAGCTCCTGTAAGCATCCATTTGAGCTTTGGTCCTATTTTTGACTCCATTTTTTTGAGTGCCTAATATTAACATACAGATTTACTAAAAGTGTGGTGCCCACTTTACTTTATTTTATTATTTGCTTCTTATTCCTCCTTTTTTGAGACACACATAAGTGGAGGCACACAGTGATCACATCTATCTTAGTATTTTCAATTTTCATATTTTCATAAACAACATGTCCTTTGAAGACATCGAAGGTCTATCATCGAAATGTGCAGAAACCTTAGGGTTTTCGACTGAGGAAGCAGCTGCCATTCTCGAATTGATTAGCGAAACGACTTCAAACAACTAGAATATCTAATTCGCAAGGAAATCAACCGAAAACGTCATGCGATCACACTAGGTCGCTACTTTAAAAATCAACGTATCCCAAGAGGCTTACGCATCCAACTCCGTCCTACCCTTTGCAAAGAAAGCAAAGAATTTGTACGCAAGTGGGAGGCTATTCTGAACAAGTGTTCCCTAGACTTGATTCTTTTAACCATCCAGGAACTATCTAAAAATCTAATTTCTCTAAACTCCGAGATCCAAGAAATAGAGAAAGAGCTTGTGACGTCACTGGGGAAAGAAGAATATGATATTATCTTAACAGAAATTAATACAAAACTTGAAGATTATAAAACTGAGTTAGAACAGAAAAAGGTGAAAAAATTTAAACGAGATACCTACGACTATATTAACGAAGAAGTATATACGTGGATGGAAAAATACGGACCAGTAGCCTCAAAGAAACCATATAAATATCCAACAGACACCACATCTAGCTCTGATTCAGAAACACAAAGGGACACCGACGTACACACAGAACGACCATCGGGTGACGATAATCGCCCAGTCAGTTCTTCAATCCAAACACCCGCAAGCTCGGCTTTTTTAGGAGCGCGCCCAAAAGAACCCGCAGGGGGAGGAGGAAACCTCAGAAACAAGCCACAAACACGACTACAACTGAGGAAAACCTAGTTATCAACATATCTCAGAAAGCATTGAGCAAAACTGAAGTTAATACACTTCAGAAAGGGTTAAGCTTTGTGCCCACATATAGTACAACCTTGTTTAATTCCAAGATCGAACTCTAGAAGTTCATTAGAAAATTGAAACTCAAGGTATTCTTCGAGGAACTTGAACCATATGAGAGTACCACCGATATCCCAAATTTTCAAGAGTTTCGAACTAAGAGTAGTTTTATACCACCAATCTCAGTTCCATCGATTGATATCTTTCAGAAAATGGTTACTAAGGATCTGGAACGTATTAGTTACAAAATCCCACCACACAAGAACATGAAACCACACGAAATGAAATCAATTCGAGACCTATATTGTGACAAAGAGATAACTATCCGCCCAGCGGACAAAGGAGGAGCATTGGTAATCATGAATACCACAGATTATGATGCTGAGTGTATGAGACAACTGCAAGATCGCACTGTCTATGCACCCTTGGACCATGACCCCACTGTGTCCATTAAACAAAACTTGGAAACCCTGCTGGATAAAGCGTTCGAACTTGACTGGATAAATGAACATACTCGCAAATTTCTTATTAATACTCACCCTAGGATTCCAAACTTTTACACATTACCTAAAATTCACAAAGATCAAGTCAGACCTCCAGGAAGACCTATTGTCGCTGGTATGGACAGCGTTAACCAACCACTCGGAGTTTATATCGACTTTTTTCTTCAACCTCTGATACAAAAAACATCCACTTACATCAGAGATACTTCGCATTTTCTACAGAAGCTCAATGACATAATATTCAATCAAGAGCACTTTATGTTCACAATCGATGTTAAGAGTTTGTACACATCCATTCCGCATGATCTAGGCATTGAATCCGTTGAATGGCTCTTACTAGAATCGCCACCAATCCGTGCACAGAAAGAATTTATTTTGACTCTTCTTCAATTCATTGCGGAGAATTCATATTTTCAATATCGCAATAAGTTCTTTTTACAAACTTCAGGGACATCGATGGGTGCCACAATGGCACCATCATATGCTAACTGCTTCATGCACAAATTTGAATCCGAGCATGTACTTAAAAAACAAGAGTGGAATCAGAACATTTACCTATGGTTACGTTATATCGACGATATATTTGGAATTTGGACGGGCACTCACGACATGTTCATGGTCTTTTTTGAATATCTTAACAGTATCGATCCACGCATTCAATTTACGAGCGAGATATCTAGAGAACATATCACATTTCTTGATGTTAGCATTGCCAAGAAAGATACTGGCTACAACACCACTTTATTTCGCAAAACCACCGATCGCAATAATCTTTTACATCGTCTAAGTTTTCATCAACCAAGCCTTCTGAAGAATTTACCATACAGCCAACTTTTACGAGTGAAAAAAATAGTGAGCGATCCTGCAGAATGCTTAACTCAACAGCTAGCTATGAAAGACAAATTCCTAGCCCGTGGCTACACAGAGGAAGAACTGAACTCAGCGTCTCAAAGAGTACAAACTGTTGAGCGCGATACACTCCTTACCGGTACCACTAAACCCAAAAGGGAGCTACAAACACCAGTATATGTTTCAAGATTCTCCATTCAGAGTAACAAGATAAAGAATTCCATTAAGAAACATTGGAATATCCTTAAGAATGATGTTAGAGTACAGAAACTGTTTGAACAATTACCGGCATTCGCCTATCAAAGAAGCAAGAATTTACGCGATGAATTAGTACGCACACGACCTCCCTTGAAAGAACCCAGTACTCAACGCACAGGGACATATCCTTGTCTTCATTGTACTAATTGCAACCTGGTCATCAAAGGCAACACCATATACCATCCCAGCACAGGCAATAAGATTCTGCTGAGGACATTTGGCACTTGTGATAGTGAGAATATCATTTATGGAATAAAGTGTCCCTGTGGGAAATATTATGTTGGCCAATCCATGAGAGCAGCTAAAGTACGTTGGAACGAACACCGCTCTTGTATACGTAACTTTAATCCCAACTCGGCAGTGGCTCGCCATTGGAACGAGAAACGCCACAATTTGACTCAAATCAGATTTTTGATTCTTGAAGCGCTAAGCAAAGTCAATCCACATGAGGATCTGAGCCTTCGGCTTAACCAAAGAGAGACATATTGGATTGACAGATTGGGGAGCCTGTATCCCAATGGCCTAAATGAAGAAATCAATTATCATTGTTATCTTTGAATGTGATGTATCTATGTTGATTTCATGTGACATTACATAATGTTCTTTGTATTAGTTATTGATGATTTTGCATGTTATACGCAATGGTTTGACTGTTAATGGACATTTAATGTGGTCCTCAACATATTGTGAGGTCTAGGCCAGTATCCTTAGGCATTGATAATACTTACGCAGTGCTCCAGATCTTCAGAGTCGTTATGTTAACACTTGCTAATTTCCTTAATTGACACATTAATTGCACGCATTGTGCCCATGCATCTTTGCAGCCTTTCCCGGACACCCGTCTGGGACCCAAGGTGACACCTCTAGTGCCACCTACCACGGCTGTGATGCTAGTTCACTATCCCTTACCTTCACATGGGCTACCACTTTTGGTGCCTGTGTAGTTATATGTTCCTATTACCTTCCCTGTTGTTTACTTTTCTACAGTATTTTTTCTATGTTTATTATTTTTGTATATTCGTTTTTCTTTTATTCATTTTTCCTTTTTATCTCACCCGAATGTTGATAATTGTATTTTTAGCTCCAAATATGCCTACATATCTCATATGCAGTCTCCTAAAAGTATGTGCCGCATCGCGCCGCTCTCCTGATGCGATGCGATCACGTGGGTATTTATAGCAGCGTTACCATTAGCAACGCTTGCTTACAGCGATGCAGAACGGCGTTTTTCTGGCCGGCATAGACCCTGATTGTCTTCCAGGTAACCATTGAAGACGACTCTTTCTAATCACAGCGCCACAGCGCCTCATTGACTCCGCTTAAAACACACTTTTGCTTTTTACAGCTTTATCGATTTGGCTGCATTCTGCACGCTGCTGTTACCGACAACAGATCACATATCTGCTTGTGATTGTAGATTTTTGTTTCTACGAGGCCAAACACTTCTCGTGAGTCCATTTACATTGTTTTCCCTCCATTCACATGGTCATATTCCCCCGCTACTTGCACCTATTGACTCTTGGTTTTGTCTACTTCATTTCATTACATGTTCTACTTTGACCTGAACCCTCATCTACTTTTTGGTATGTGATTTCTAATTTATTACCTTTTTCTATTGTGATTTATGATTGCATATTGCGCTATTTTTTACGTTATTTCATATGTCATGCGGTATATATTCCAATTCTATGTTATTAGATTAGACTCACCCTGATGAAGGAGCTATTTGCTCCGAAATGCATTGGTACACAAAGTCTATTTAAAATATGAGAAGTGGCAGCTGTATCCTCACTAAGACAGAATTAGTGACTTTCTCCTTTTTTTTCATTGTTCAAAATATATGTTTTTGATAAACATATTACTCTCACTACTACTTTCAATCAAGTGTCTCTTTATTGAACTTATGCATAAGAAGAAAAGAACTTACATTTCAATCTAAGTTTAAACTATATCACCCGTACAGGGTATGTACGGAGAGCGGCTGTTTGACTAGATTTCTTATCTAGCCTTTTTTGGTTCTTGCATTCACGAGTCAGGGTGTCTCCAGACTTATTGCAGCCAGCTCCTGTAAGCATCCATTTGAGCTTTGGTCCTATTTTTGACTCAATTTTTTTGAGTGCCTAATATTAACATACAGATTTACTAAAAGTGTGGTGCCCACTTTACTTTATTTTATTATTTGCTTCTTATTCCTCCTTTTTTGAGACACACATAAGTGGAGGCACACAGTGATCACATCTATCTTAGTATTTTCAATTTTCATATTTTTCATAAACAACATGTCCTTTGAAGACATCGAAGGTCTATCATCGAAATGTGCAGAAACCTTAGGGTTTTCGACTGAGGAAGCAGCTGCCATTCTCGAATTGATTAGCGAAACGACTTTAGGCACACATGCCACTACTACTAAGGATCCGGCGAAACGCATCAAACAACTAGAATATCTAATTCGCAAGGAAATCAACCGAAAACTTCATGCGATCACACTAGGTCGCTACTTTAAAAATCAACGTATCCCAAGAGGCTTACGCATCCAACTCCGTCCTACCCTTTGCAAAGAAAGCAAAGAATTTGTACGCAAGTGGGAGGCTATTCTGAACAAGTGTTCCCTAGACTTGATTCTTTTAACCATCCAGGAACTATCTAAAAATCTAATTTCTCTAAACTCCGAGATCCAAGAAATAGAGAAAGAGCTTGTGACGTCACTGGGGAAAGAAGAATATGATATTATCTTAACAGAAATTAATACAAAACTTGAAGATTATAAAACTGAGTTAGAACAGAAAAAGGTGAAAAAATTTAAACGAGATACCTACGACTATATTAACGAAGAAGTATATACGTGGATGGAAAAATACGGACCAGTAGCCTCAAAGAAACCATATAAATATCCAACAGACACCACATCTAGCTCTGATTCAGAAACACAAAGGGACACCGACGTACACACAGAACGACCATCGGGTGACGATAATCGCCCAGTCAGTTCTTCAATCCAAACACCCGCAAGCTCGGCTTTTTTAGGAGCGCGCCCAAAAGAACCCGCAGGGGGAGGAGGAAACCTCAGAAACAAGCCACAAACACGACTACAACTGAGGAAAACCTAGTTATCAACATATCTCAGAAAGCATTGAGCAAAACTGAAGTTAATACACTTCAGAAAGGGTTAAGCTTTGTGCCCACATATAGTACAACCTTGTTTAATTCCAAGATCGAACTCTAGAAGTTCATTAGAAAATTGAAACTCAAGGTATTCTTCGAGGAACTTGAACCATATGAGAGTACCACCGATATCCCAAATTTTCAAGAGTTTCGAACTAAGAGTAGTTTTATACCACCAATCTCAGTTCCATCGATTGATATCTTTCAGAAAATGGTTACTAAGGATCTGGAACGTATTAGTTACAAAATCCCACCACACAAGAACATGAAACCACACGAAATGAAATCAATTCGAGACCTATATTGTGACAAAGAGATAACTATCCGCCCAGCGGACAAAGGAGGAGCATTGGTAATCATGAATACCACAGATTATGATGCTGAGTGTATGAGACAACTGCAAGATCGCACTGTCTATGCACCCTTGGACCATGACCCCACTGTGTCCATTAAACAAAACTTGGAAACCCTGCTGGATAAAGCGTTCGAACTTGACTGGATAAATGAACATACTCGCAAATTTCTTATTAATACTCACTCTAGGATTCCAAACTTTTACACATTACCTAAAATTCACAAAGATCAAGTCAGACCTCCAGGAAGACCTATTGTCGCTGGTATGGACAGCATTAACCAACCACTCGGAGTTTATATCGACTTTTTTCTTCAACCTCTGATACAAAAAATCTCCACTTACATCAGAGATACTTCGCATTTTCTACAGAAGCTCAATGACATAATATTCAATCAAGAGCACTTTATGTTCACAATCGATGTTAAGAGTTTGTACACATCCATTCCGCATGATCTAGGCATTGAATCCGTTGAATGGCTCTTACTAGAATCGCCACCAATCCGTGCACAGAAAGAATTTATTTTGACTCTTCTTCAATTCATTGCGGAGAATTCATATTTTCAATATCGCAATAAGTTCTTTTTACAAACTTCAGGGACATCGATGGGTGCCACAATGGCACCATCATATGCTAACTGCTTCATGCACAAATTTGAATCCGAGCATGTACTTAAAAAACAAGAGTGGAATCAGAACATTTACCTATGGTTACGTTATATCGACGATATATTTGGAATTTGGACGGGCACTCACGACATGTTCATGGTCTTTTTTGAATATCTTAACAGTATCGATCCACGCATTCAATTTACGAGCGAGATATCTAGAGAACATATCACATTTCTTGATGTTAGCATTGCCAAGAAAGATACTGGCTACAACACCACTTTATTTCGCAAAACCACCGATCGCAATAATCTTTTACATCGTCTAAGTTTTCATCAACCAAGCCTTCTGAAGAATTTACCATACAGCCAACTTTTACGAGTGAAAAAAATAGTGAGCGATCCTGCAGAATGCTTAACTCAACAGATAGCTATGAAAGACAAATTCCTAGCCCGTGGCTACACAGAGGAAGAACTGAACTCAGCGTCTCAAAGAGTACAAACTGTTGAGCGCGATACACTCCTTACCGGTACCACTAAACCCAAAAGGGAGCTACAAACACCAGTATATGTTTCAAGATTCTCCATTCAGAGTAACAAGATAAAGAATTCCATTAAGAAACATTGGAATATCCTTAAGAATGATGTTAGAGTACAGAAACTGTTTGAACAATTATCAGTATTCGCCTATCAAAGAAGCAAGAATTTACGCGATGAATTAGTACGCACACGACCTCCCTTGAAAGAACCCAGTACTCAACGCACAGGGACATATCCTTGTCTTCATTGTACTAATTGCAACCTGATCATCAAAGGCAACACTATATACCATCCCAGCACAGGCAATAAGATTCTGCTGAGGACATTTGGCACTTGTGATAGTGAGAATATCATTTATGGAATAAAGTGTCCCTGTGGGAAATATTATGTTGGCCAATCCATGAGAGCAGCTAAAGTACGTTGGAACGAACACCGCTCTTGTATACGTAACTTTAATCCCAACTCGGCAGTGGCTCGCCATTGGAACGAGAAACGCCACAATTTGACTCAAATCAGATTTTTGATTCTTGGAGCGCTAAGCAAAGTCAATCCACATGAGGATCTGAGCCTTCGGCTTAACCAAAGAGAGACATATTGGATTGACAGATTGGGGAGCCTGTATCCCAATGGCCTAAATGAAGAAATCAATTATCATTGTTATCTTTGAATGTGATGTATCTATGTTGATTTCATGTGACATTACATAATGTTCTTTGTGTTATTGATGATTTTGCATGTTATACGCAATGGTTTGACTGTTAATAGACATTTAATGTGGTCCTCAACATATTGTGAGGTCTAGGCCAGTATCCTTAGGCATTGATAATACTTACGCAGTGCTCCAGATCTTCAGAGTCGTTATGTTAACACTTGCTAATTTCCTTAATTGACACATTAATTGCACGCATTGTGCCCATGCATCTTTGCAGCCTTTCCCGGACACCCGTCTGGGACCCAAGGTGACACCTCTAGTGCCACCTACCACGGCTGTGATGCTAGTTCACTATCCCTTACCTTCACATGGGCTACCACTTTTGGTGCCTGTGTAGTTATATGTTCCTATTACCTTCCCTGTTGTTTATTTTTCTACAGTATTTTTTCTATGTTTATTATTTTTGTATATTCGTTTTTCTTTTATTCATTTTTCCTTTTTATCTCACCCGAATGTTGATAATTGTATTTTTAGCTCCAAATATGCCTACATATCTCATATGCAGTCTCCTAAAAGTACGTGCCGCATCGCGCCGCTCTCCTGATGCGATGCGATCACGTGGGTATTTATAGCAGCGTTACCATTAGCAACGCTTGCTTACAGCGATGCAGAACAGCGTTTTTCTGGCCGGCATAGACCCTGATTGTCTTCCAGGTAACCATTGAAGACGACTCTTTCTAATCACAGCGCCACAGCGCCTCATTGACTCCGCTTAAAACACACTTTTGCTTTTTACAGCTTTATCGATTTGGCTGCATTCTGCACGCTGCTGTTACCGACAACAGATCACATATCTGCTTGTGATTGTAGATTTTTGTTTCTACGAGGCCAAACACTTCTCGTGAGTCCATTTACATTGTTTTCCCTCCATTCACATGGTCATATTCCCCCGCTACTTGCACCTATTGACTCTTGGTTTTGTCTACCTCATTTCATTACATGTTCTACTTTGACCTGAACCCTCATCTACTTTTTGGTATGTGATTTCTAATTTATTACCTTTTTCTATTGTGATTTATGATTGCATATTGCGCTATTTTTTACGTTATTTCATATGTCATGCGGTATATATTCCAATTCTATGTTATTAGATTAGACTCACCCTGATGAAGGAGCTATTTGCTCCGAAATGCATTGGTACACAAAGTCTATTTAAAATATGAGAAGTGGCAGCTGTATCCTCACTAAGACAGAATTAGTGACTTTCTCCTTTTTTTTCATTGTTCAAAATATATGTTTTTGATAAACATATTACTCTCACTACTACTTTCAATCAAGTGTCTCTTTATTGAACTTATGCATAAGAAGAAAAGAACTTACATTTCAATCTAAGTTTAAACTATATCACCCGTACAGGGTATGTACGGAGAGCGGCTGTTTGACTAGATTTTTTATCTAGCCTTTTTTAACACATGAGATGAAGCCAGCTTGCTGCTCCCTGTAAGCAAAGACTACTTCAGGTTTTCAGAAAGTGCATGCCACAGAGAGTCGGTGCTCAAAGAGTCCAGGAGGTCCTCTTGACCAACCTAGGGGGAACATATTTTAACATAATCCCAAGAATCTGGCCACAGTCCTTGTCCTTCTACTCATACATCATCATACAGAGAGTGGAGGAGGGGCGAGGGTGGCATTTGCAGGGTTCGAAATTGAGGGGAGCTGGGAGCTATGTAGCTCCTGCTTATAGCTTTGAAGAGCCCGGTTAGCTTGACACTAACAGCTACTAGGAGCTACTTTTGGCTCCCCAGGCCAACTGATGCCGAACAACCACACCTATGTGAATTTAATACGGTGCATTTGGGACAATCTATAAATAAACATTAGGACACATCTATACAACATTTAAGGAATGTGAGGTTATAAATAATGGACAAAATGAAAAGTTTGCATCTCATGTTGAAGTTAGATTTGTGGAACTCTATGTACTAGCTCCTCATTCCTGTGAGTTAGCTCCAGGTCCCTGCTTGAAAGTGGATACCCAGGAGCTCCATTTAGCGCCTGCTTATCCAATCTTAATTTCGATCCCTGCATTTGCCAAACAGAAAGTTGATGGCTAGAGGTTTGGAGTTAATTATAACCACTGGTATTGCTTTGGGCAGCCATCCGGACTATTGCTTTTCAGCCTGCCATGCCATTAAAGCAGGGAAATGCCCAATGATTGGTCCAACTCCAAATGGGGCAGTCCAGCCCACACTGCTATGCCACATTCCTTCTGCACAAGCCCACAAGTGCTCCCAGACATGGTTCAGCCTCATTTGGCACCAACCATGAGGGGTAGCCTGGGTCTCTAGACACGGCAGGCTCGGGACCCATGTCCGGGCATACCAGTCCTACTCTGGGTGACATTTGAAAGTTGATGGCTGAATGGACACCCAGACCATCCAGAAATATCAGGAGCTACCGTAGAGAAGAGGAAGGGCCAAGGAAGCCAAGGTTGTCCATCATGTCAAGAATCCGAGCTCTCCTTGCTTTCTCACAACCCTGCTCTGCATATTCCTCTCTGGGGCAGCACTAGCTGAGTCCTCATGTAGGGAGGGTAGAGGAGAAGCAAACAAAAAGGGCATCTCTATGCCATGGTAGCTACCAGAGTTGTTGCCTCTTGGTGTAGCGAGGACAATGTGCCTTCAACTGTTTACCTCAGTTGTGTGTTAAGTTTCCTTTAGGAGACCCTGGTAAGATGTAGAGGCATTTGTCTTCTCTGAAAGGGTTGGTCCCCTATGGATGAAAGTGCTCCCACGCCTCTTAGAGGAAACATGCTTCAGTTTTGCCCATTATCCCAGCAGCAACAAACTCACGTACATACTTGCCTGTATCTCTAGCATCTCTTATTATAAGTGGGAGAAAGGCACACAGTGGCCATGATCATGGAATCCTTCCCCCCAAGCCCTGCATGGAATAATCATGGTGGAATGTCAAGAGTTAATAACCAATGCAAATTCAATGGATACAATAAAACCATAACGCAAATTCCTGTATAGCAATTGAGGGAATGTGCAAAACCCATTTCGCTGAACTTGATCCAATAAAAAACATTTCAAATACAGTAATATAGTAAAATATTTCACGTTGATGCATGTTTCCTCAACATTCAGAGCCAACATTGTCATATGTTTAAACACGATTGCAGGCAAATATGTTCCACTATTCCATTACCTGGCATAAATAAGTGCTCTTCCCATTCAATGTCAAATGAGATTTTATAAATGGCATAATATTTTACATACATATCCGTGTTTTTTATTAAACACAGACAACAAGCTAAATGGTCACTTAATTAGCATTTAATACGTAAGGTCACTTATTATTCCATGTAGGCTTGGCGCTTGCCTTATAAACAAGCGGTGTGAACACAATTGGTGTTCTGATGAAGTGCATGGCCCAAGCTGCAACACACATTAAAATGGACACGAAATGAACAGAGCGTTGTTTGCTAAATGCAATACGAACAGGCACCCTTTTAAGCACCATTCTATTCCTACTTGCATGGTTGTTTTCATTAAACAGTGGTCCAGAAAAGGAGGCTAAACAAACTAGAATGCATCAAGGTGTTTATAATGAAACCTCGTCTCTTAAACAATTCTTTATTACTACTTTGTTAATAATACATCACTACATTTAAAGTGTGCGTCATAAAAATGTTAATAAAGCACACACTTTCAAAATTCACCATTGCCTACTATTAACAAAAAGACACTCGGTTATCATTTTACACCTGTAGTAAATCCACCATTTTTGTGTCTGCAGCATTTTGTTTTGCATTCCAGTGCACTGAGCAAATTCTTGTTTGAGGGCTATGTGTTACTCCTCAAAGCTAATGGGTGACCCGCAAAGCTGCTTTTTTCATCCCCTCCTCAAGTGGTAGGAATGCAATGGAATGGCATAGCCGATGGTTAAGCTGATTAAACTACGAGGACATTTATTGAAAAGGAAATGAAGGTTCTCAGAATTCCATATGCATTGAATAAGACCTAGGGCAGGGGCCTGCAACCTTTGGCTCTCCGGATATTTTGGACTACAACTCCCATCAGTCCTAGCCAGCATAGGCAATGGTGGGTCATGGGATTAATGGGCCAACACATCCGGGGAGCCACAGGTGGCAGACTCCTAACCTAGGAAGTAATGTAGAAAATAGAACTGCTTTAGAAAAAGCTTCTAGCGAGTGCCTTCTAAACTCATTTCACTTGTGCAAACGTTGGAGCACAGTATAAGAGATTGAGGACAAAAGCGGATAAGTGGAAACAAGGATAGACTCATACTTGAATTGATAGGGTTGCAATGGAGGGGAGTGAATCGTGAGTGGCTTCAGGAATTCACAAAATGTCAAAATAAGGTTCTTAAGACTCCTCAACATGTAAGGAGCTTTATCCGACATGCCCTGCATGTTGCTTTTTCCACTAAGCAGCACAACATGTTAGATGCACATATGGCAAATAATTAATGGAACCGTATCAGTAAGGGCAAACCATGAATTTGCCTGTTTGCTCAGTCCCTCCCCATTACATCACCACTGCTGTTTGCAAGTAAAATGCTGGTAAAGTAGCCCAGATAGGGTAGTAACACGCCGGAGATCTGTGTGTGACCTGCGTCCGCATGGAGGGCTGACAAGGTGTTCCAAGGGCCACAGCCTAATGAGTGTCTTTTTGCAATGTAAGGCAACACAGTCTGCTCAATGGGGGCAGAATACTTTGCTAACCCCTGAGTCCATTCTGGCCCTCAGTACTCCTGGCTTAAATCCCAGCACTGCTTGCTCAGTCCTTCATGCTTCCGATGTGGATGAATTGAGTGCCATAAAATCCATTATGTCCCGGGGTAGTGATGTACCACTTTCCCACTGGACAATTTTCTGTACATACAAGACAGTATGGCTCGTACATTCTGTAATGGCCGGAAATCGCCCAATTTGAGTGGGAATCTGTGTAAATCCCTGGTCACCTATGCTGACAGGACTTTCAGAGAGTGGCGCTCCCTCTCAACACAGGAGCACCGCCTGCACCTTTGAGGCGCGGTATCCGGAAATATTTTTCCCCTATTTATGGTCGCCATACATATTGTTGCTGGGAAAAGGTTGTGGTGACATTATACATGGTGACCATATATATTGGGCCAAGAGGATCATGGATTACAGGGGTGTCCCCACCACCTCTTGAAAAATAAAAGTTTTTATGGGAAGCAGGGGTGTCCCCCCCATGTTCAATGTAATAATGTCCCTGCAAAAAACGGCCATTTTTTGGCGACTTTTTTGCCAGGCGACTTTTTTGCAGGGACATTATTACATGGAACCTGAGGCACCTGGGTCACACCAGAGAGACACGCCTGCGGCTTGCTCAATCCTGTGCCCTCCAACCCATTCGCCTTACCATACTAGGGAGTGGGCAGATGTCCAATTTTGTCTGGGCTGCACCTGGCAGCGTGGCCTGGCCTCTCCTTCATGACCGCCCCCGACTGACACTCACTCACTTTGCTGAGTCGCACCTGGCAGACACGGTCAGAGTAGAAAATAAGCCCCACCCCTTCGTCTTCATGACATTGTATGTGCTTGCTGGGGACTAGCTAGTTTCGCATCCAAATGCCATTTTTCTGCTTTTTTTCCCCTGATATTCGTGGGAATAGCCACGGTTATCTCGTGCATCGGGAAAAAAAAGATGTCAGCTTTTTAATTTCTGAAAAGTCTCTTTGACGCAATGCATCATGGGTATATCACTATTTTTCTGAGACAGGGCACCCTCTTCTCTGTCAAATATTTAAAAAACTACTGGACAGAATAACCCCAAACCTCAAAAGGATCACAAATTAATGCTTTGTGGCAAGGTTGTTTCAGACCTGGTCCAAATGCATACAGCAGTTTTCGTGTATGCTGGAGCAAAAATTGACATTTTTTGTCTATTGGAAAATGAAAGAACAGTAGGTTGAAAGTGCTTTTTTTGTTTTCTTAATAACATTTTTTTTTTCTTTTCCAAACTTTCCAGTCTGAGCAGGTGGGGGGGGGGGGGGTTATGGGGGTGAGGGGCATTGGCGGGCTTACAAAGGTGTCTGCAAAATTTCAGCTAAATCCATCGCACGATTCAAAAGTTATTAGCAATTCATTTTGTCAATTTTGTATGAAACTCGCAACTCACCTTAACGCCCTATAATACATATTTATTTGTTTACAATTGTTCTATAGCACAAACCATGCCCTAGTGAATTAGAGCGATTCACAAAAGCCACAAATATAAATATATACATCCCATAAATTACAGTAAAAAACAACCATAAAACCTACTGATGCAACATTATCTTGCCAAGTCGGAATTGCCAAAAAGGCCATTAAAGAAGCAGATTGCCACCACCATGATTTCAGATTGTTTCTGAATTTCAAATAGTCAGTGATCACACGACTTTGCATTCCATGCAGGAACACAGTACCTTAAAAAGATATTTTATTAGTGGAAGCCAATTTAAAAATCTGGACTTCTAAACATTGATATGCTCCACTTCTAAGACCTCTTGAGCCTCCAGAAATGCTTAGTGTCTCTGGCAGGTAACTCGGGGTTTGCCAATGTATTGCTTTATAAGTAATATATAATAATTTAAAGGCAATCACTGCCTCTAAAAGAAGTTAATGTAAGGAAAGCAAAATCGGAGTAATCTGATCAGATTTCTGTGCTCCCACTATCAGTCAAGCTGCAGCGTTGAAGGCAGCTCTCAAAGGAGCCAGTGAAGAATGTGGGAATAGAATTTCCATAGTCAATGCGGGATAGTACTAAGGCTTGTACCAAGTTACGAAACTGGCCATGTGAAATAAAAGATTTAATGGCCTGGAAGGGCATTGTCAACTCTTGCACGCCCACGTCAGTCATGGACAGGTTGTGTGTATTCTCCCTAGACTGTCTGTCTCTGTTGCAACCAGCAGGAAAATCATCAGTGTGAGCTGCCTCTCTTTTGAAAGTTTTTGTGAGGTTGGGTAACATCTCAACCCAGCAGGAAAGTCACTTTAAGTGCACACCCTAAACAAAATGACTAGCCTCACAACAGGGTGTTGCATATCAAAGAGCCTTTGATGCAATGAGTCTGAGAATATTGCCCCATCTTGTCTTTCTCTGTACCTCTTCTACCTTCTTGTCTATTACACCTGCTTTAGCACAAAACACTTTGGGTATGATACAGTCAGGCAAAGACGACTTGTCACAATTCATTTGCCACAAGGACAGTGGCATGACACCTCATATTAGGCTTCCTTTTCTCCATTCTCATGGGTATTAAAGACAGGATGCTAAGGAATGAATGTTTGAGAGGCATGGTGTGAGCAGCGAGTGCAGAGTATGGTAGGGGAATAATACACAGATGCCTCACGGGGTAAGGTAGGTTTGACGAAGAAGCTGTACAGGTTCTAAGAGTGGAGAAATAAACAAAATACTAGAGAAAGAGAGGATCAACAATGAGGCTTTGACTCTGAGTAGAAGGGGGAGGATACATTCTCCCTTTCGGCCAATCAGTGGCGTATAGAGTGCCTAAGGACACTAACAAAGGATGACTAGGCGATTGAAAGGAAACAGTGGCCATCTTGGAGTGGGGACTGGGACACAACCCACATAAGCACTGAGGGGTTTAGGCAGGCAATTAATAGAATATTAATTGGCCATCTATGAGTGGAGGCCGGTACACAGACCTCATGAGCCTCCAAGGCTACAGGCAGGGTAATAAATAGAATATTAAGAAAAGACCATGCCCAATTTGCAGGAGGGCACTACTAATGCACTGCATAGGATTTGAGGTCAGGAGTATCCGCAACAGCCTTCCAGAACTGGCATCTGCAGGAAATGGTGATGGGCAGGAACTCTACTCGTATAAGGGCATACAAAAAAGGTTGAACTTACACTATGAGAAAAGGCCCAATTCCATGTTAGAGCATTATTACTTCGGAATGTAGGAGCAGGAAGAACAAATGTAATTCTGGGGAATCCTATAATGAGCACACGAGAGACCAATTTATGTTGGGAGTTTTAAAACATAAGATATGTAAGGAGATTTGGGGAAAAGGACACCCCAGTTTCAATGTGGTACTAGACATTGAAAAAAAGGTTGAGGACACGATGCATGAAGGAGTTAGAAAAGGCGGACACAAAAGGGGGAGAAGGGAGTTCAGCAGTTAGAGGAGAGGAAAGGCATGTTAAAAAGGTCAACTGAAAGCCAAGGAAGGTATATGGAAAGGAGGGTAGATCAAAGAAAAGGTGGTGGTATATAAAGGACATGTGAGTGTTGGTTGTGATGAAAGGGTCGTAAAAAGTTGTGTCAGGTATAGGAGCACCTTCCCTTCACCAATTCTGGGAATTGCCCGGGTCTCAGTGCTGAATGCAGGAAGTGTGGGAGGAGGGGGTATTATGCCCACTACTTTGAGAACTTTTTGCATGGGTTAGTCAAGGCGCTCTTCAGTGAAGGAGAGGAGTCTGTGTATAATGTGGAAGTGGAGCTGCAAGATCAGGGAGTGTGTTTTCGGTGACTCAGGTGTGGAGTGCAACCAGGAAGAAAGGGAAACCACATGCTGAGGTCCATATCAATGGGGTTGATGTTCTCACTAATAGATTGTGGTTCAGATTATACCACAATAGACCAAAGGGCACGTGAGACTCTGTTCACGGATTCGAGAGGGGAATTGCAACAGCCTAGAGTTTGGGAAAATGCTTATGGTGGTGTGAAAATTAGCATTAGCATTCTGGGGTAGTTTCAAGCAGTGTTGGAGTAAAATGCGAGATCCACACATGTGAAAGTGTATGTGTCAAACACTTGGGGGTCCCTTCTGGATCCCTGCATCACAGGAATGGTGTCAGTAGTGAACAAAAAGGGAGAGAGAAAGGTTGAGGACTGGTGTAAAGGAGTGTTTAGGGAGGAGACAGAGTGCTTGAAGGGGTATTATCACCAGACCAGACTTAAGTTGTGAGCAGTTCCAGCTGTAGCTAATGTGATACGCATTCCTTTAAGCCTACTGGAAGACATAGCTAATGAGCTTGGCAGACTGAAGGAGCAAGGTGTTATCGAACCAGTAGAGACTTCAGAGTGGGCCTCTCCTATAGCTGTGACTCATAAGGCTAATAGACAAATCAGGTAATGCATGGATTTGAGGGGACTTAAACCATGTTGTACTAGATTTCCTTTACCTTTACCCAGATAGATAGTAAGCGTGGTTGGAAGGGGCCTAGATGTTCAGAACACTTGATCCTTCCTCTCTTATCATCAAGCCATGCTTCACACCAGGTTGAGAGAATGTACAACATCTACAACTCCAGAGGGGATGTATCATTCAAGAGGATGTAATTTGATTTGGTTTCAGTAGCTGCTTTCTTCTAATGGGTCATTCGTGCCATGTTTAAGGATTTAAAAGGAGTGCTCTGCTTCCAAGATGACACACTGGTCACTGGAGAGACAGCATGGAAGCAGGAACAGAAGTTGGCCAGCATAATGAAAGTTGTTAGAGATGGAGGCCTGACCCTAAGGGAAGAGAAATTCAGGTTTAGGTTGGCTTCCATATATTACATTAGTCATAAACTCAGTGCTGCAGGTGTGGAACACAAGGAAGACCTAGTTGAAAGAATAGTGACTCTTGACAATCCCAAAGATCATCATGGAGTCATGTCTTTCTTATGTTTATCAGAACACTATGCAAAGTTTGTTAGCCGGCAAGTGCAACAGTTTTCAGAAACTGTGTAAGAAGGGAGTGGAATTTCAATAGACAAAACAATGTGAAGATGAGTTAGAAGATATCAAAAAGCAGTTGCAAAGGCCCATCATTAGCTCACTTTGATACGCAGTGTGAGACATGGATCATGACAGATGCCAGCAAAACACCACTAGGAGCCATCCTTCTGCGGAAGCAGAATGAGGTTGATAGGCTGGAGGCATTTGCATCAAGAACGCTGAGGTGGCCAGAGTTCAAATACTCACTCATTGAAAAGGAAGCCCTTAAAGTAGTGTACACGGTTAGAAGGTTTCATGCATTTTTTGGGTGACAGAGGTTCCTTGTTCACACATATCACAAGCCCTTAGTCAGAGTGTTCATGAATAGGGGGCTGGTAAGGTTGTCACGTAAGACTATGCGATGGGTTACCGAATTACAAGTAGGGTATTGGAAGTAGGGCATGAACGATACCCTGGGATCACAAAAACCAAAGGGAGGATTAGGGGAGACGATTGGTGGCCGAAATAACCATGGAAGTAGAGGAAATGGTAGAACTGCTAGAAAAATGCAGAGGTTGTGAGGGTTCAGCCACTGAGACCATTAGAACTTCTATGCGTGCCCTGGGAATTTGTGTCACTTGACAAATTAGGGACCCTGGATAGAACCAGATGTAGGCAAAAATATGTTTTGGTATTTCTGGATATGAGTCTGTCTCCAAGGCGGTGGTAGGCTTTCTGGACGAAATCTTCCAAATGGAAGTGTTTCCAAGGAAGGTCCCCATGGAAAATGGGGTTCAACTAACTTCGTGTTATGGAGTTGTTTGTTCAGGAAAGGTGGGTGGCTCATTTTTTTTTTTATTTTTTTTTTTTTATTGGTTTATTTACAAACCTTTAAAAAGAAAAGCAAAAAGGATGAGACCATACATCGCTCTTCATTACATTCACGTTATCTACATTGGTTTTTGAGCCACCACATTAATCCAGTAAACAATTCTCAATTAATGCTAGCAAAGTTGTCAGTGGTAGTATCAGTTTTTGATCCGTTCCTCTAAACATGTGAGACCACCACTCCTCAGCATTGAGGGATGGGTGACTCTCGCTCCAATTACCCAGAAGTCGGGTTCTTTTTGTACGTAGGTTTGTACAAAATAGCACTAAGTGTTTTAAAGTTTCTGGTTCTTGATCGCAGAGTCGGCACATTGGATTCATATTCCTGTTAACTATCCATGTTCTCAGGCGTTCTTTTGTTTTGAACATGTTAAGCCGAAAACGCATGTACAGTCTTCTTGCGTTCGGATCAGGAAATAATTCAATGTATTTTTGCAAGTTATTAAAGGCACAAGCCTCAGGTGGCACTTTGCTCAATAGTTTCAAGGCTCCTCTTTCAGAGCAAGTCAGCTCCCAGTCTAGACGCCATAGTTTTAATTTTGCTGCATCAGGATTTCCTTCTAACAGGGCTGGTTTGATGTCGTATTCCGACATTAAGCTTTCACAGCGCTTTAGCCACATTTCTAATACTCCTGAAGTTGATGTGCTTTCATTGTTGAAAATGGCAAATTGCGGAATTCCTTCTCCGACCTTTGTTTTCCGATATAGAGACAACAAACTCCAACAGACACGTGCGTGCATGGAGATCAGTGATAGTTCGTACCTAATTGATGCTGTCGCAGTCCCTTTGGGTAATCCCAGGACTTTTACCCAAAAAATATTCTCGAGCGTGGACCAGATTTTCCAAGAGCACCCCAAGGCGTTTTCTGCTCCATATGTTAAGGATGGGATTACTTTTTGTTGATAGAATTTTAGTACCACTTTGAGTGAAAACCTGCCAAATCTTTTCTTTAGGACTAGAGCTTGATTTGCTAGTTGTTTACATTTACGTTTTGTCTCTATTACCCAAGGATTGTCATTAAGACAGGAACTGACGATCATTCCAAGGTATTTTACACTCAGCGATATCAAAAGTTTTTCCGTTCCTATGAACCAAGATTGGTTTTTTCGCGTTCTTTTCTGACCACTCTGAAAATTGTTTAACATAAGAATTTCACATTTTTTTGTGTTAATGAGAAGATGATTTTCAAGCACGTACTGCTGTACTGCGTTGATTTTCCTTTGCAGACCAATCGGTGTCCGATCCAATAGTATGAGGTCATCCGCATACAGAAGCCAATTCAGGGGAGACCCATGAATCTTCGGCGGAAAAGATCTTACTGCCTCTATTGGAATTCCAATGTCAGAAATAAACAGGGAAAATATAGCTGCCGCCAGGGGGCAACCCTGTTTAACCCCCTAAATGTTTCGATCGGTGCAGACAATGTTCCAGTTTGGTCCAGTCTTACTCTCACAGTGGTGCCAGTATGTAAGTCTTTTATTGCGTCTAAAAGGTCGATTGGGCACCCCCATTTGTTCAGTTTTTCCCATAGCAATTCTCGATCTACCATGTCGAAAGCATTGGAAAAATCAATAAATGCGAGGTATACAGCTGTTTTAGATCTAATGGCCTCCATCTTCAATAGATTCAGTAGCAATAAATTCAAAGAACATCCCACACGTTTGACAAAGCCAGTTTGACGCGTATCAACATGGTTAGATTGGTTTGCCCACGTCACTAACTTTGTTTGTAACACGGTTGCATAAATTTTTCCTAATACGTCGAGTAACGCAATTGGTCGGTAATTTTTTGGGCAGGTTCTGTCACCTTTTTTGTAAATGGGTACAATTACTGCTGATTTCCATGATCTTGGTGTTTGCCTTTGATCGTTTATTCTCTGAAATAATATCATACAAAAGTCGGCCCACAACTCTGGTTGTTGCTTGATTGTGAAGTTTGTAAGGCCATCCGGGCCGGGAGCTCGCGAGTTGTTGGCTTTCTTAATTATGTTTATGATGTCATCTTTATTGAATACCAAATCCCATTTGTTTGAGATTGTGACACACGGATTAGGTATTTCAAAGTTCTTTTTGTATAAGTCGCTGAAGTGGGCAATCCATACTGACTCTGGCACCATCGCGGCTTGCATGCCACACTGGGAGGCTTCTGAATCGTTAATGATGTTCCAGAAGTCTCTGGTATTTTTATTTCCGAGACTTATTAACTCGTTCCGAGTCACCTTGTAACATTGACCTTTTGTGAGATTTAATCCAGTTTTTGTACCGCTGTCTGGCATCTTTGGTCAAAATTACGCGTGTAGCGTTATCGCGGTTCCGGGCTAGTCGGATAGTGCGCCTCATCAAACGTTTTTGTTGCAATACATTGAGATCAAAGCAATGAAGGCGTTTTATGCTAGGTCGTTTTAGCCCACCTTTGTTTGTTTGAAATTTTACTAATAGACCTGCATAGTCAGGTGTTGGTTCTCCTGTACAGTATTGGTCTAATATATGAACGACTTCTTCGGCGTCAAGCCTTAACCTCACTCTGTTTGGTCCAACTTTGATCCTCTGTGACCATTTCGACTTGACATTTTGCGTCTGAGTAGTAAATTTCATTATTAACATGTCATGGTCACTCATTTCCTTTGAGATCACTTTTAGTGTGGTTACTCGTTTGTGAAGGTCTGCTGAGACAAATATATAGTCGATTATTGAGCCGTGACAACCACTTTTCCATGTATGCGCTGGTGGTATGTCGCCTTGAGTGTGACCATTTAGCATTTGCAAATTTCGAGCGCCTAGTTCTTTCTTCATTTTTGACCCCAGGTTTTTTGTTGAGGATTTTCTTGCATGAAAGAAATCAATGTTCAAGTCGCCGCAAAGTATTATATTGGAGCTCCTTTGGTTCACAAGTAGACGATCTATGATGGTCGAGATTGCGTCGATAAAATCGTCATTCCCCGCACTGGCATGGTTCCAATATACGTTGATAATCGTCATTTGTTCAGGTGCTAGTTTGTCGCAGTCTGGTCCGGTCAAGGTTGATTCTTGAATAAAAGGAGAATGATTCACAGAGTTTGTAATCCTGAACCCGGATATACTCCTTGCCATCGTTAGCAGACCAGCCATTGGGCGCCCCTTGCCAGATTGTATAGCGGGGTTTACGGCGATCTGAAAGCCCGTCGCTACAGGAGCTTCAGTTAACCATGTTTCTTGTAAACAAGCAATTGTCAAATCACCCAACCACTCACTGTAGAACAAATGGTTGAAACCCCGTGTGTTCCACGATCCTAGTGAACATGTCTGGGGTGGGGGCTCGGCCTGGCATTATTGTGGTTGATTGATGTTCAATGTTGCTGCTACCCAGTTCCAGTTTTGTTCCACCCCAAGAGGAAGAGAGGTAATGTGAGTATTTGTCGCTTCGTCATTTGTTTTCCCATACCCTTGAATTGTTATGGAAAACTGTTTTATGGGTACACTTTCGTCTTGACAGCAACCGTTATCAAATGAGACGTGTTTCTTACCAATAGGCAGAAACTTTTTATTTGTTATTTTTGCTTTTGAACTCTCATCATTTGAGTTCTGATGCGGGGGCTTTAACCGTCCCGCAAAGCCGTTTGACACTGCCTCGGACAGGCTCTCTGTTACTTTTTGAGTGTCCCAGATACGTCCTAAAGACTTGAGTTGGGGGCTATGGTTGCATGTTACTACAGTAGATGATTCATCTTGCAACTTATAGACATCAAAGCCCATAGAAAGAAGAGACACGTTTTCCTCCAAGATGGAGGAAGCGATCAAGGGAGAGGTTATATGAAGCACCACTTTGTCGTTCCGGGACTCTTCTGGGAATTCGACTAAGAGCAGGTCGTCTGAGTTGATGGCACGTAATCTCGGGACGTGATGTAATAATGTTACGATATTCCTGCGATTTAGAATCAAGTTATCATGAGGCTGCAATCGCTCGACAAGTATTCTGACTAAGGGATGATGATGGGATCCCCTGGATGTTAGAATCTCTTTCGTTATTTTAGTTGTGTTTATGGATCTTGTTATGTAATCATTATTGTTCCTCTCTGGTAGTAATGAGCGTTGGAACTCGACTCTTTCATTACGAGCTCATACTTGACTCTTTCTCTGGTCCGAGAGTAGATGAACTTGATCAATACACTTTTCTAATTGGTAATTTCTGTTTTGCTCTTGCCGTTTGTCTTGCATGGTCAAAAAATTGTTGCTCTTATACGGTAGGGCGACTCCCTTGTCGTTTGTTTGGAAGTTTCGCCCAGGTGGACACTCAACGTCGGCCTTGGATGACATGGTAGGAGCACTCGCTTTGGCGTCGTTCCCAATGGAAATCGCTCTACCCATCGCGGATGCTTCTATCTTTAAGCACTCCGTTTTCGGCTCGTTACCAGTATATGGTTTTTCACAAAGTACAGCACTGGATTCCAAGTCCTCATATACACTGTCATCATAAGTTGACATATTTAATAAGTCAATTGAGGGTTCTTTCTCTGTGCTTACTTTATTGGATTCCTTAGGGACACTCTCAGTGTCAGATAGACTGGCAGAAGCCTGTTTTTGAGTTTGCTTAACAGACTGCTTTATTATTCCCGGGGCTAACGTATGGACCACCTTGATGTTACGTAAAAATTTGCGTGCTCCATTTTGTTTGTTGCCTCTCTTGACAGGTAGATTTTTGGATTTTTTTTTTAATTGTTGTCCGGTCAGATGTTTACCCACACTTTTTTGTGATGTTGTCTCGTCTTCTTTGTTGAAAATGGAGAATAATGGTCGATTTGAGTCTTCAATGGGGCCCTGCTCGGTCCAGTTTGGTTCCACACACTGCGGCTGTGTGGTAGAAGTTGATTCAACTTGTGAATCCCTCAAAGCTAAATTTGCAGAGTTTTTAGCTTGTTCGAATGCAGTGTGGAAGGATACGTCAGTAATTTCAATGATTGGAATAACTTCAGGACTTGGAGTTGCTATACTTGCTGAGGCACAGAGTCTTATTGGCTGTAGTCTGAGTTTTTTTGATGTGATAATAGGGGCCGTAGAGGAATCCACAGGTGGAGTCTGATCAAGTGTCTTCTCAGACAAGACTCCAGGGTTCGCCTGTGTTAGGCTAGATTTAATAATTGGACAAAGGCCCAGTGAATTTGCGGTGACACCACAGTGATCTGTTCCTTGCGTAGAATCTTCAGTTGCCAGTTGTGATAGGTCATGGGGTCCCTTTTGTCCTGATACTGAATGTGGTCGTTTTCCTTCCCATTTGAATATGGCTAATGCTTCCTTGGCTACTTCAGCGAGTAGTCTTTTGTCAGTTGCGTCATTATTCCTTTGTTTAGTCACAAGCTTATGTAGGTCGTCTAGTTTTCCTACGCCCACCAGCTGTGTTTTATTAGTTAATCCACATATTTGTTCTACATTCACTACTTTTGAATTAAGTAGAGCCACTACCGTGGTCAAATCTCGGGTGGCCTCATGTAAATGTTCGTACAGTTTTATGAACGAGGCAAGAGAGATGGTTAATGTGGATAAAACTAGTTCTTGCAGGCATGTGGTCGTCATAGCGGTGTTATCTAAGGAGCTGTGAGTGGGTGCTTTCGACTGGTTGAGGCTTCTGGCAGTGTTAGTTCTGTTTCTTCTAATTTTCGGGAATGGTCGTTCAATGAAGGAAGACTCAGTGGTCTCATCACTGTCTGAGTCGAGGTCAGAGTTTTTACTACTCAGCGACAGTGTCTTTTTTTTGTGTGCAGAAATCATGGTCAATTGACGTTTTGTTGTATTATTTGATCTTTTTTGTGACAGAGGTGGTAAACCGTGCGAATCCGGGCTGAAATCCACCCGCTCTCTTGTTGTCGACATTTTTGCTCGCTTGTGTGGAATGTTGACGGTTCCTTCATCTTTTGAGCCGCCCCCACAGGCTAATCTCGAAATGTCGCGTTTTAATGAATATTTAACCCCTTCGTTGTTAGGGGTGACTATGGTTGTTACTGTGTCAGCTACACTATCTTTTTTTGTGCATTATTTAATGTAATTAATTTTTGTAGCACGTTTGTTACAGGATCTGACGGTTCTCGCCGTGCTTTCTGAGTGGTTTGCATGTCCGTCGTCGTTGCACAAGCCTGCGAGCCCACGCAGAAGTCAGTGGGCGGGCCGATCCTCTCCTCATCCGCGAGTGCGAGTGCGTCCATGCCAAAACCGCCAGAACAACCCTTCCCGCCAAAAGCCGGCCCGTCCTCCGTCCAAGACGAGGGCGGGCCAGGTTGCCGGGCGCCGACAGGCAGGCAACCTGCAGGAGGCAGCGAGACACGGGCGCCCGCATCGACCCGGTCCTCCACTCCAGCCTCCCACTCTCCGCACAACAACCCCTCGCTCCGCGCTGCACTCGCGGACAAATCAGCCGAGGCACCCATCGTCGCCTCCGGTGCCATCGACAACACGGCCCCCCATTCGGCCTCCGCCAAGGAACAACACACCATAGGTAAATTAGTGTGAGTTCCTGTGTCTCTCTTGGCTTTGTTTACTGTCTGTGTCTCCAGTACATCATAGGGGGGTTGAGCTACTTGATCTGCCACAGCGCTGTATGGCTCAGGTGCAGAATATCGGGGCGGAGCTTGCACTTGTTCCTCCGGTGAGTCAATCGAATAGGGAGTTTTTGTCCCCCCCCGCTGAGTCTGTGTATTACAAGTGCTTCCTTCGCAAAATACATCATCATTTAGAGTGCCAGAGTTTGATAATACGACAGAATTTGCAAGCATGTTTGTATGCGTGTGTATTTCCATGTCTTCCGGATCTTCGCTTGTTGATACACATGAATGATAGTTACTTACTTGGATTTGCCGACTACTTTGCTGTCTTCGATGAATTGCTGCTGAGTCCCCATGTTTCTTCTGAGCACGAGTTTTGGGCGAGGACATCTTTGTCAAAAGTACTTTAATGAAGTTTTGCGTGCCTTTGTCCCTCAACTCCCAACTCGCCAAACAGCTAAACAGCAGAGAGAGAAATCCTCAGCCCTTTTCTCCTCAGGGCTTAGCGCCACAAGGGCGCAAGAGGCGGCCTTTTGTACCCTGTGACCTTACTGGTTGTTGTAATTAAAGGTACAGGTACCGGCACACGCACCTCTTTGTCCTCTTTGTCGGCAGCAGGTTGAGTACACGGAAGAGAAAGTAGAGTAGCTCGATATTGCCACTTGCACTCGCCACAGCTAAACAGCAGAGAGAGAAATCCTCAGCCCTTTTCTCCTCAGGGCTTAGCGACACAAGGGCGCAAGAGGCGGCCTTTTGTACCCTGTGACCTTACTGGTTGTTGTAATTAAAGGTACAGGTACCGGCACACGCACCTCTTTGTCCTCTTTGTCGGCAGCAGGTTGAGTACACGGAAAAGAAAGTAGAGTAGCTCGATATTGCCACTTGCACTCGCCACAGCTAAACAGCAGAGAGAGAAATCCTCAGCCCTTTTCTCCTCAGGGCTTGGGTGGCTCATTATGAGACCTCTTTTTGTCATCCTCAGACTAATGGAACAGCGGAAAGATTTTTCCACACCCTCATGCAAGCAATAAAAAAGGCAATGGTGCAGGCCATTGAGAAAAATGTTTGTGCCTACAGGTTAGCTCTACATGCCACCACAGGGTTAGTTTGTTTTAAGGTGCTGAGAAGAAGAAAACCCCACAATGCAGTGTGTCCCTTATGGTTGGGGTAGAAGGAGCAATGTCTAAGGATAAAGGTCATGGAAAAAGTAAAACGGATGAAGTCGAGATATGATTTTCACAGAAGTACCAAGAGGGTGGAGTTTAAAGAAGAACTTGTTCGTATGAAAAGAGTATGGTTTTTCCAAAGACAAGATCAGATTTTGGGGACCACAGAGGTTAGAGATGGAGTTTGAAGACAGGAATACAACCGAGGATGGGAGGTAGTGGCATAAGGAGCAGTTGGGGAGGAAAGGACACACAGAGGGAAAGAGTTCAACTGTTTCTAGTGCTTGTTGGATTACGTCAGTGGGAGTGGCCACTGTCGCAGCATCAGGTGTTGTGTGATATGCCCTGTAATAGGCTGTGGTAAGGACGAAACACACTTGGTGTGGGCTTTATTCTTTGATTATTTTCGTTTTTGTGATCCTTATTTCCTTTTGTTGTGTCACTCTGGTTTCAGTCGAACAAGTGGCTGACTGGATGCTCATTTTTACAATATTGCACATGCCTATGTTAACTATGTTTACTTTGCTTCATTCATTCATTAGTGCATTACTTTGCTTGTAGATGTTCATTTGGCGTTCAAGCGTTCCTGGGCTTGAAAGGGGAGACCGGCGGTTGTGCTCCCTTCCTATCTTTGCTTTCAAACCCCCACATACATTGCATTACATTGGAGTCTTTCCTCTATTTTTACACCTGAGCTTTTGCTCGGACTGCCGATCTTGGGTCTCATAATCCTCACTGCCTCTTAGTGGATCAGATGCCGTAGTAAGGAGCATACACACTGTATGTGGGTTTTATTCTTTTATTTTTTCATTTTTTATTATAATTATTTCCTTTTATTGTGTCGCTCTGGTTTCAGTCGACACAAGTGTCTGACTGGACGCTCATTTTCACAATATTGCACATGCCTCTGTTCATTTTGTTTACCTTGCTTCATTAATTCATTAGTGCATTACTTTCCTTGTAGCTGTTGATTTGGCATTCAAGCGTACCTGGGCTTGAAAGGGGAGACTGGCATCCTGCACCGGTTGGGCTCCCTTCCTATCTTTGATTTCAAACCCCAATGCACATTGTATTGCATTGGAGTCTTTCCTCCATTTTTACACCTGAGCTTTCTCTCGGACTGCCTCATTTCTTGATTACAAGGGCAGAGAACGGATCTCCATGAACCAGTTATGGTGATTATACACCGGAACACTGAATAAGGCACCAGCTATTGAAGGTGGTTTCATTATTACCGAGATTGGTATATACAGTAACAATTTTGGAATTACTTGTAGTCCAGTTCTGAAGAAGGCCACCGGCCGAAACACGTGTCAAATGCACTGGACACCTGTGTTGTAACACACCTCTTAGATATGTTTATTTAAATACACTGGACACCTGCGATGTAACACACCTCGTAGATAGGTTTATTTAAACCAGTCAATTAAACATCGTATGCAAACTGGCACAGACAGTGCAGTAGCTTCTTTTTACATTGAATTCACTGAGAGTATAGTGAGTGAACTCTCTTTGCTCACATGCGCTGTGACAGGCTGTAGTGACTTGATCTTCAAATCACCTTTGACACACAGATTTTGTCGCTCTAGGATCTCTCTCAACCATCCCAAAAGTTTCTAATTCTTCATAGTATGCAAATCTCCTCAGCCCGACTAAATCTGCACTGTTTGCCGGTTGGGGCGTGTATCCCATTGAAATCCTTCTGTATCATACACCAAGCACTTCAAGGCATAGGCTGTCATGCTCTGCAGGAACCAAACTGTTCTTTACACCGCGCCTCTCGATCTCTGCTGAAAGTTTCAAATTATCACCTCCAGAGATGTGGCGGTCGTGCCATTTATGTGGTGACTACAAAGCTATGTAACTCCCTTCCTCAATCGTTGCGAAAGATTTAAGATTTTGACCTTTTTAAGGCACACTTAAAGACCTATCTGTTTTCCTAAAACTGTTTCAGTTCTTCCTCTTGCCTTTTTAGCGCCATGATGCCAAATGGTGATGGTCTTTTTGCGCTGTATATATGACGGATTGTTTGATTGTTTGATTGATTGATTGATATTGGTGTAATGCTTTGCAGAGGGTTTGTTGTAGCAATATGTTTTCTATTTGAGCCCTTTCAGCTGTTTTCTTGATTGTGGCCATGATTTGTACGGCAATCCCTTTTGCCTGTGGCCATAATAGATCTTAAGGCGTGTGAAGCCCAAGTGGGCTGTAAACCTTTTGAAATACTGACCATTGGTGGCTCATTATCAGACTTGACCACACATGGAATACCCCATTCACTGAACATCTCACCTAAGACTTGGTCCATTGTTCTGAGGTGTGTGTAGGGAATAGTCTGGGTAATCGGGAGTCGGGACTACTCATCAATAAATCCATTCCATCCTGCCTTGGGCTGTAAATTCAAATGCTACATCATGGTAAGCATATCTGCGGAGATCAGTGATGTGTAAAGGAAGTGGTAGGCTTGGCTTCACTGTGAACTGACAGTGTTTGATTGCATCTTCTACTGCCCCGTCCATGAAGGGGAAGGATATTTGGTTTCTGGGAGGTCTTTTCATGTTAACAGTGCCTGCCTGTACGTCCTTCCTTACCTATGTCAATAAAAGATCTTTGTAGTGCTTTGTGTATGATAAGTCTTGTCCCTCATGGCAGTAAGGACTTCTTTGAAAAGGTGAGTTCTGAATGTGTAGCTGCCCCGATTCTGGATTCTATAACGTTTACTTATGGCTGTTGAGCGCGATATTTGTCAACACATTTCCATGTATTTCCTCTTGTGAGGACAATGGCCGCTTGTATCATTGGGTCGTCCCTGCATGCTGTGGATGGTGTTTCCTGTGGTATAGCTCCTGGCAAAGCCTTTGTTGCCATGCATTGCAGGTAGTTGCCTCCTCCTGGGGTATTCCTTCTGTGACTAGTTATAGGGATGCTGAGAAATAGAATCAGCCGGGCTGAGCTTTGAGGTCTTTGCCTGGTGTGTGAACAATGTGATAGTTCCAGCTTTGTAGTCTCATGCCCCATCTTTCGATGCAGGGTGCCATAGTTCTTGGATTCCCAGATATTGACAGAAGTGCTTAATGGGTATTGATGAGTGTGAATTGCTTCCCTTCCAAGGGCCAGATTACAGAAACGTTACTCTGATGCAAGTGTAAAGTTTGTACAGTATTAGCACCACGGCAAAGGTTGCCCTATTTTTAAAAACACTGTGACACATTAAAAAACCATTGCACCTCGACAAGTGTAGTTTGGCATATAAATAGCACCAGGGCTAAAATTGCCTTAGTGCTAAAAAGATGCATTTTTTTGGTGTATTTGTGCATTAGAGCAAAGTTTGCCCTAGTGCTAATACCATTCCAATTTTTGCCATGTCGCTTTTAATATGCCAAACTGCACTTGTCAAGGTGCAGTGTTATTTTTATGTGTCCCATTGTTTTTGAAAATAGGGCAAACTTTGCCCTAGTGCTAATACCGTGCAAACTTTACACTTGCACCGGTGCAAGGTTTCTGTAATCTAGCCCCAGGAGGTTTTGGTAATCTGCGCATGCCCACACTGCCACCAGGCTTTCTTCCTCTTGTTTTCAGTATGCTATCTCCATTTTAAATAACGCTTTGCTGGAATATGCCACACATGTTTTTACTGAGGGTTTCATCTCTGCTTTTTGTGCTAATTTGGCATCTACTGTGCCTTCTCTGTGGCATGCCTGGTCAAAATATGCCAAGTGATGTGTGTTGGCAAATGCTTGCTTTAAGGTGGGGAATGCTGTTTGTCAACTTGAAAGGGGTGTTTGAATTTTGTAAATGGCGAATGGGCTCTGAAGGTTGTGGTGTAATCGGAGATGTACCGTGCACAGTATCCACCATACCTATAAATAATCTTGTCTCAGCTACCTGTTGTGGAGCCAGTAAATGTTTTATAGTGTCCACTCTACTGGGATCGGGGACCATCCCCCTCTCTTAAAAAATGGGCCCATATAACCATAAATGGTTCTTGTTAATTATGAACTTGTCGGCATTCAGTGTGAGGCCGGCAGCAAGGAGGGTCCTGCAGAATTTATCAAGGGTAAAGTCATGTCCCTCCTATGGGTGACCAAACATGAGGATTTCATCACTGTAACTGAAGGTTTCTGCAGCCAAAGAGATGCCTAAGTTTAGGTGTTTTTATTGATACAGTGTGTGGAGAATACAGTGATGGGGCTGGAGCCAGGGTGCATGGCCAGCTGGGGATAACCTTGATTGTAGCTGTAACAGCCTTGTTGATGTGTACTATCATGCCCTCAATGTTGGCCCCAGGAAATCTCTCTCGCGCATTGTCAGTTTTGTGTATGTGCATGTCAATATACAATTGGATGTGGCCACTGTCCTTTGGGACAACTACGACTGGCGAGGTCCCATGACTTCTTCAATAATGTCAGCAGCAAGGAGTTTTTTTCGAGTTCATCTGAGACCTTTTGTTAGAGATGGAAGCCGACTCTTTCTGGGTGTTACATGACAGAACTATCTTGTTTGCCAATGCGGAGGCAGATACGCAGGTTTTTGAGCCGGCCCAGTCCTTGGAACAGGTGAGGAAATTTGACCTTCTGTGATTCTTGGGATGGTAGGTGCAACAGTATATGTGGAGGTGTAAAGGTGTGGTCCCCCACATGATCCAAGAAATAATCCAAAAAGTCAAAAATAGAATGTACAAGTTGCAAGAACATTTTTTTAGTAGACCGCTGGTAGAAAATCAGACACCTCTTTGGTCCTGAACTGGACAACTGTTTATTAACTTGCCACTTCCTGGATACATCTTTTAAAGTGCAATTAGCAATTTCTACAATTGCAGCAATTAGTTTCCCAGGCAGAGAACATTTCACCACCCTGAGAAATACTGCCCCTTGATGACAACATGTTCTGCTGGGCAGCCCAAAACCTGGCGCATGGATTGGCTGGCAGCCTTCATAGTGCAAGGCGATAAAATACTTGATGCTAATTGGAGCACTATGTTGGAGACAGCACGGGCAGGAACATCTCACTGAAACCGACCAATGATATTGTGTGTGAAAAACAGCCAGGGACTAACTATGTTGCTGCCTTTGGAACTCTGCCCTGCTCGCTCTTTGGCTGTTGTGTTGATACATTTTCCAACTCTGGGCCCAACCTTCTAGTTATATTCTCACATGAACAGCTGCATGGACAAAACATGTGTGTTGCCCTGATGCTAGAAATTATTTCCCTCTATTTATTTGTTCTACAACTCACTTTTATTTCTGATCCACATGCCGTTGTCAATAGGGGTGCTGTTGCTCCCCTCATACTGCTGTATTTTGGCATTGCTGTGATCTGATCCCCCTCATGCATCATATTGTGTCCTTCATGATCACTGTGTATTCATTAGTTTATCATCTGGGAAGGCACCTGCATGAGAAAATACTTCCTTGCAGCAATTAATGGGACACTGTTTGGCATTTCGTTCCATTCTGACCGTTGCTTCATGAGCTCCCCTGCCCAACCGTGAAAATAAAATTCAATTAAATGGATAAACCATGATACTCTGCAATTTTCAACATGGACCAGCTACAATATGGCTTCTCTCTTGCTCCCTGCAACAACTCACAATGCCACTTAATACAATCCAACCTCCATAATAAAACCCAGCCTCACCAACCTGCCTTTTACCTAATACTATAAGTGTACCCAGGTTCCCCCTAAAACTATCCGTCTACACATGTGTTTTCCTACCAAGCCCCCAACCTAACAGCTCCCTGATGTGTGGCACCACTACATGTCTATTCTAATTACCCTGTGATGTCACCCAACCATGTGTCCACTGCATCACTACCCAGGCGCAAGCCCTTGCTAAAGAAATTTTCATAGCCTGTACTTGCGCCCCCACCTCAGTATGCTGGAATTGTATCTTTACAGAGCCAATGACTGGGGGTTGGACATTTGACATGTAATGTCGATGAAGTCTAGCTACCTTGCCATTTAGAAGGAGAGAACGCAACGATCAGCAGATTGACTGCTCAGAAAATGGATGACTGCAGGAACTATAGCGGCAATATGACAGAAGGTGTAAGAAAACTGTCCGAAACTTGGTAAAGGTACAGAGGTACCCATTGGTAAAATCCACCCATGGAAGGTGGCAGAGGTAGCATCTTGTCAAGGAGGTGAAATTGATGTTCATTCATGGTATTGATGGTGGCACGTGTGAGCGTTGGCGAACGAGGTGATTTTGCCATGTATGTGTAAATCTACTTTGTGTGATGAGCTTGTGCCTGCCGAGTTTGTGATAAAGCCACATATTCATCTGTAGCATCAGGGCTTATGGTCAGACCGCTAACCTAACAAGTTTCTGTAGGGCATTCCAAGACCATGGAATGTAGTGCTTGATGTGGCGTGGCAGAGCTGGCTGTTGTTTGGGATGGGAATGGCCCATCCTATTTGCAGCCCATATGAAAATAATTCTGGTGACCATATTTGCTGCCTGTCTGGCCATCGGTTGGTCCTTTAATGTGGAAATGTGAAACCGCATCTGGAGCAGAGATGAGGACTTCCAACTTCCAGCATCTTGGATATAGGGCTGTATTGATACCATGTAGGGCGGGGTGTGGTGAACATTGCAGCAATGACCGAGCCCTTCTTAGATGTCTCCATGGCAGCAGCTCGGGTGTCAACCCTCTTATATTTTCTGCCAAGGTCAAGTATATCTGTTAATGGTAGTGGCTTCTTTATGAGATGTTTATGAAAAGTGGACAAGGTACGCCCCTTAATGATGCAAAAGTGGATGGCTTCCTCATCAGAGAATGTATTGAACTGCCAGTGGGTGACTTTCTTTTGTAAACAGAGAAAAGATTAATCTACAATTTCCTGTGGTGGTTGACAGAATTGTTTGAAGGCATACCGTTCATAATCTTGATTGGGGTAAGCAACGAATTTGCTGGTGAGTGCAGTTAATAATGTGGCATAAGATAATGTGTCAGCATCAGGGAGGATGTGATGATGCTCTTTACCTCTCTCCTGACAAGGTTGGTCCATATGTCTGCCATGGCAGTGTAATCAGCGCCGCCCGTGGCCTTGATGAAGGGGGTCATTACGACCCTGGCGTTAAGGGTTTAACGGCTCTGTAAAAGGTGTTGGCGCCGTTAAACCCTTAACGCCTGATTACGAGGTCCGTTTGCGGCTCCCGACCTTAACGGCTGGTCTGCACCAGCCGTTAAAGTAGGGACCCGCAAAGGGACTTCCGAGGTAATTACGGTACCGCAATTTGCGGTACCGTAATTACCACCTTCCCCAGTCCCATTGAGCCCTATGGGGCAAAAATGGGAATGCGGAAGGGCCAATGGTAAATGGGGAATTACCGCCCTGCCAACCTTGGAATGGGGCAGTATTTCCCCATTTATCATTGGCGGACTCGTTACAATACCGGCAGCAACCATGGCGCTAATAGTGCCATTGGTTACCGCCGGTGTTGCAATAAGGGCCGAAGTCTTGAAAATCTTCCACCCAGTCGTACCATTGTGGACCGCGGTCTGATGGTGAAGCTAGTTTAAAGGGGTGGGTTTGTGGAGGAACGATAATCTGTGAGAATGATGAGGCATGTGTCCATCTGGTGTTTCATCTGCACGCATGGATGAAAAGGACAATTTAGGATTTATCTGTCCCTGTTGACATGGAACGTTGTATAATACATGTCTCTGTATTTTATTTCAGTGCCTTGCCTTGTTTTTGGTATATATATATATATATATATATATATATATATATATATATATATATATATATATATATATATATTTTAATAGGGTTGTGTCACGCTCGGATGTGACATGTTGAACATGGAGACTGGTACGTGTGGATGGTAGCAGCCACGCCCTGAATATCTGCAGACAGCAGCTGAAAAATACTGCTCACCAAGACAATGTGGGCCATGCAGTACACACGGATTGCACACTCCAAGTGCAAAGCACGGAGGAGCTATTGTGCAATGAGCACGTAACGTAAATGAATGGCATAAAAGTCTAGGCTTTCACACCATTCATTTATTTCACGGATCATTTTCAAACATGTGTATGGTGGAGAGGAGGGGCGGAACACAACTTGTGTTTCCGCTGCGTCCCTTCCTCTGTGGCAAACAAATGCTCCAGCATTTCCGCCTGCATGTATTTTTCCAGCGCACATGCTGGAGATCCCTCTGGGGTCCGTGGGCTTTATGCACCAGAATATAGCAGGCGGACCCCATAGGGATCTATTGTAAATGCTGCCTGCCATGCTTGCATAGAAGGCAGTGTTTACAATTACAAATAAACCCCACCCCACATGCTCACAATTAAATGTACTCACATTTACCCATTTTGTACGGTGGAGTACAAAAGTGCACTTTTGCACTAATGATGAAAATTTGGAATCACGGAGCCACCTACCTTTATGTCAACATGTAATGGCTCCCTGCCACCAAATTATAAAATGTAGGAACATGAGCTCCGGAGTGTGTAAGGCTTGTAGGCGTCAGGTGCTCTTCTTCACCACAGTTCTTGTGTAGAGCCAAGGTACACACCACAGTCAAGGAAGCAGCCCCGTTTCTTGGCCCGGGCGGGGCGGGCGACCGCCTGGGGCACAGAGCTAAGGAGCTCTGGAGGTGGGCGCAGTAAGGGGCCCACACAGACAGCTGCCGGAAACAGATGAAGCAGCCTGCTGCCTGGTGCGCTGCTCTGCAATGTGCGGCTGGATGCGGCTGCTGCTCTCTGCAGACTTTTGGATAACACGTGATGCGTTAGGAATATGCAAAAAATTGAATGCATATTCCAAACGCAGCGTGTGGGATGCTCTGGAGTCACACACCCTGTGCCACTTATTATTTGTGCTGACAGCCTTTCAAGTAGGTCAATTTACAAGTGATGGCTCACTCAACAAGTGATTCTTTTTACATAGTATCGGCTTAACATTATGTTAAGAACTGAACATGGGGCATTTGTATTCACCAGGCCAGGCAAGTATCAGTTAGCTGACCAAGCCGATGCATTCTTCCAAGAGAATTAACGTGCCACACAGAAACGTTTTAAACTATTGTCTTTATTGTCTTTATTGTTATATCTCTTTATTTGACACACCAAAACTTATGTAACTAAAAAGTAATATATATATATATATATATATACATATATATGTATATATATATATATATATATATATATGTATATACATATATATATATATATATATATATATATATATATATATTACTTTTTAGTTACATATGGCGCATCCCTGGGAAGGTTAACTCTAATTTTCTTGCTTAAGGGACATGGACTAAATGCATCTGCTCAGTAGCAAAGGTCTTTTAATGATCTGAACAAGCCAGCCACTGCCTATCCAGCACACTAGATGGCAACTCAATGTCCTGTCACTTGGCACCTTGATTAGGAGAGTTCATTGTGTCACCGTGCAGACAGTAGTCCATGGCAAATCATTGCCGTGATGTGTGGGCAGCAATGATTTGTGCGCTGCACAAGTCACCACCCTGTTGGTTAATGGCGTCTATGTGGTGCTCCCGTATGTAACATCACATATACCTGTTTTTGTCTGATGTTCCCAATGTCCATACAAGAGCACACTGGGGTGTTTTGTATATGTGACTCTGACGAGCATGCCATACTGTGCCCACACTTAAACACATAAAGCAATCAAAGAAGTTGCCTCAAATTGTATATCCACTAGGCCAAACTCCTTTTCTACACTGCCACATCATGATGTTCACTAGCTGCAGACTAGAACTAATAAGAGATGCTAACGCCAGCTCTGATAGATAAAGCAGGGGCCTGCTCTTTTTTGCTGAAAGAACCCCTGAGGCCTGTATAATAGTGAGGCGGTACTGGATGAGGAACTGTGTACCCTTTACCGGGCATTAGAAGCTGATTTTTTTAAACGCTTCATCAACTTATTACTGGTCAGGCTAAAGTTTGAAAGAGGTACAATCCTTTCTGTGTAGCCTTTCTGTGCATTGTTCAGTTAGTCCCTCTTGTGCGGTATCATGCCCTATCTGTAGATATAATTCTCTAAAGATGTTTCTGTATTGGGGTTGAGCATGCCCACACTGAGACCAAGCCCTTCCTCCTCTAAAATTCTTCAGAAACAAGAAGCAAAAGATCCCCTGTACCCCATTTGAGTGGCTGATGTTGCATCCATTTTATACTCGCATCCAAAAACGTAAGCTGTCCAAATGAGCATGTATGGCTCATGGTTACATCTTAATGTTAGGGTGAGTATTGTGAACCGTGATGTGAGCACCAAGCCATGCATCAGTTATGAATTTAGAGATTCACACATACAATCCTTGTCAAGGGTTTTGACCCATGTGGAATCCTTAGACTGGGTAGATGTGGGGATGAGCTGTCGCCACCCACATTCATGCCAGAATCCAGGAGAACTGCGCAGTTGGCACAAGACCATTCCAAAGATACAACCTTCTAGTGGGGGGTCCCACATCACCACTCTACTGTAAGGATGCCATCAAAACAATGTTAAGCAAGGGTCCTATACTATCAAGCAAAAGACCACTCTATTGAAATGCAGTAATTCAAGACAGATCCCAAAAATGGATGCAATACCGGTACTCACCACTATCAGAAAGCCGGCGTTTTAAAACCACCAGACTTTTGTGTAAAACTGAACAAATGAACCGAAACCAGGCCAAGGAAAGACTTGCTAATAGGTGGATACAATGTAAAACTATATTCTGAAATGACTTGAAGGAAGTAATTATTTAATGTACATGTAAAAATGTACGCGCGCATTTGGAGGAAGTGCTTTGGAAAGTGCTGTCGGCTGTGGAGGACTCCGTATGCCCGTTTCTTTGTGGATCTTTGTGGACTTACTGAAAATCTACCAACACACGTGAATTTCGAGCGTAAGCTCCGCCCCTTTTTTTCCCACAATCCTCATAAGCAGGAAGCTGCGCGCATTTGGCGCGCGCGCATTTGGAGGAAGTGCTTTGGAAAGTGCTGTCGGCTGTGGAGGACTCCGTATGCCCGTTTCTTTGTGGATCTTTGTGGACTTACTGAAAATCTACCAACACACGTGGTAAAGACTCTATCATTTGAGAGACAATAATATAAGATACCAAGATCACTAGTATAAGTGGTACTTATTTAATATCTATCTATATTTCATTATTTGCAGAATTTCGAGCGTAAGCTCCGCCCCTTTTTTTCCCACAATCCTCATAAGCAGGAAGCTGCGCGCATTTGGCGCGCGCGCATTTGGAGGAAGTGCTTTGGAAAGTGCTGTCGGCTGTCTGCTGGCTGAGGGTCTGAGGGCTGTGGTTAAAACAAATGGTCCTTCTTCCTTCCTTTTTATTACTGTGCGTGCTTGCATGGACTTTTGAATACTGTTGAGTCAACAGAGGTGAAGCTATTGAATTCTTCTCCAGCTAGAGCACCTCGATCTCTGTGTTTATTTGTTATTAATTGTGCCTCTGAGTGCTCTTTTTGCTGGAACTGCTTGATCTGCCTGAATTTGCGAATTGTGGGCTTTGAGTGTAGTAACCCTCACATTTTGATTAATATACTCGCATCTAGGAGATAACTTAACGCCACTGTCCTAAAACAAAATGGTAATGACCTTGTGTACAGGAATGCCTTCAAAGGAAGTCATTAACGAGTGTACTCGTGAGGCGATTTCGACACCTAAATCGTCCTCGAGAACAATTAATCTTAAAAGAATTAGTAAATCAGCCTCTAGTATAAGAGTCTGCTCTACCTTGGTGGATATTAGAAAATTCTGCGCCCCAAGGGACAAATGTGAGAAAGTTGTGGAAAATAATGATGGAAACTGCAGAAACGCATGTGTAAATGCGTCATTTAATCAGGACTTACCATGTGGTGATAGACAGGATAGTAGCCTGTGCTCTTATTCCACTCCCCCAGATTCCTTGGTTGCTGCTGGTGCTCTCAATGTTATAGCTCAACTAGGCACAGGAGCGATTGATCTCACAAATGAAGAGAGTACAGTGGGCCTTGATGCGCAACCCAACAGTGTGTCTGGTGAGGGGGGGGTTATGTTGAATACTCATGATATCGTGAGACAAGAGGACATTATTGATGAGATGGAAACAGAAGCCTTGCTCGGCAATATGGACAGCCACCACGAGGTTAAAAAGAGCAGCTGTCCTAAGGAAGCTCCTGATACTAGTGATGTCCAACAAGACTTATATGATTCACCAATGATGTTCTCCCCAACAGCGGATGCATCCTCCCCGTCTTCCTGTTCCTTTGTCCACCCGACCCCTCGTAGAAATCACGCTGCCTTAAATGAGGATTTATCAGCTCCTCCGGGTAAATTTGTAATTGGTATTGAAACATCATTACAAACAATGAATGCTGCACTCTTTTCCCTTACACGATTATATGATACACTAGACACTAAACTGAATGACCAGCACTCTGTGATAATCAAGCTGCTATGCAAAAAGAAAGTGGCTGACGATCACTGTGTATGTTGTAAGAAAAACACGGAGAGTGTTGATAGCACAGATGACAATCCACAACCAAGTACTGATGAAATAAAATCTAAAGAAGATGAGATCCTACTAATTGACTGTACACAACATCAACAGTCTGCCTTGCAATTAGGGGTTAAGAATAAAAAAAACAAAGAAAAGAGAGATGAGCTTATGAATCTAGCTAAATTAGAGACAAACATTGTCCCGCAAATGGATAAATCCTCGGACATCACTTTTACAAGTAGATTACAAGTCGAAAAAGAAAAGTGTGAAGTAGGACAACCATGTATTAAAAAGAAGAAAGATAAAGCAAAGAACATAGAACATTCCTGTAAAAAAAACAATGAATCAACTCAAAAGCAATGAGGGCCTGACTACTCAGGGGGCTGAAAATGATCCTGTTGTGTCGTATAACATCTTTGACACAAAAAAAAGGGAATAAATTTTGTAAAGAAAATCACAAAAAAATCTAAAAATGTGTCAAATGTTGCGAATGCTAAAATCACAGGCACTAAACAGTTTATCAATACTCTAACATTACCCAAATCAGCTGCTGCGGTAGCACGTATGGCTATTGCTAACAAATATCGAGATATGAGTTTACAAAAAGGACGACTGTGTCAAAAAGAGCCAGAAGAATATGAGCCTCTAGACACTTTGATCTTGTTGTCAAATCAGCAAAGAGAAAGCAGGAATATGGGTCCGGACAAAGCACAAAATGAAGGGGATGATGCCGGTAAATTGTGTGGCATAATAGGAACAGCACCAGGCAAGTTAAGCACTAATCCAAGCCATACTGATAAATTGACCATGGCAAATAGTCCTGATATAACAGTTGAAAGTACAGAATGTCATGATATACAGAAACTGAGCCAGGAACAACTTATATCAATGAGAGAATGGAAAATGGAATTAGAACATTCTTTAAAAAGAATAATTACCCAGACTAACAAGCATGATGTGCATATGCCCAAGGCTAGTGATGATAGCAGTAAACCAGGTGGTGTAACAAGTATAGCGATAGACCACCGGAGCAATGAGTCAAACAATACTGAGAAAGTGAAAATGGGAAAGAGTTTCAAATTACTTGATGGGACAACAGAAAGACATACTATAGATAAAGTGACTCAGGAAAATTTCATCTCAATGAGTGATTGGAAAACAGAACTAGAACACTCATTAAAAAGAATAATTGTCCAGGCTAATACACCTCACACTCCTATGATAAATGTCAAGAACAACGGAGTGTATACTTCCCTGACTAATACTGCAAGACAACCTAATTATACACCAAATGTTAAAGCAACTTATGCCACAAGAGCGGGGATGCATGTGCCTGTGAGTGATCAAAATACAAACTGTCTATTGATGCAATGTCGTCCTTTCCCTTTTCACTCTTTTGATTTGAATAGACAATCAGTTCTGAATATTTTCTCAGAAATTGTTGCGCTTGATGGGATATGTTCCAAAGACATAGAGCAAGTAGAATTTCTTCAAAGAAATGATTTATCAAAGATTAAGTTATGGATGAAGTCATGCTTTGTTAAAAATGCAGTGTGGGAAGCAAGAAATGATATATATGAAATGGGCTTCCTATTAGAAAATCCAGCTCTTTTTGCTCAACAACAACCGCTCAGTCTAGGAAACCATTATATTCCCAAACCAAATATCTATCAGAAGGGACAAAACAGCAACTCATATATAAACATGTCCCGAGCGGATGATCGGTTGACAGAGGCTAGAGAAACAAGACTGAACAATAACTAGCCAGCACAGAAGGATAAGACCTTTTCTCTAGCCTCATGGAACACTAGAGGTTTCAAACATCTTACGAAATCCAGAGATAGCTTGTTAATGAGTTATGACATAGTAGCTTTTCAGGAAATATGGTTGTCTGTTGCCCCGGTTTGGGATAAACATATTGTGGTGTTGACACCTGCTATCGTTCCAGTCAGAGGTAGACCCATGGCAGGCCTAATGGTAGCCATTAAAGCATCTCCTAACATGCAAATTGAGCCATGGTTCTCCCCGAATAGCTTTATACAACTAACAAAGATAAAGTTCAATTTTACAACAATTGGTTTGATAAACATATATTGGAACCATGCGGCAATAACCGACTCTGATTTTTACGAGGCTATGGATGAAGCACTGAATCTGACGATATTAGATCCATTATGTGGCCATGTAATAGTTACGGGAGATTTGAATCTATCATGCTTACCCCAAGTGGGGAAACCTCTGACCCAGATAGCAAAAACTTGGAATGCTTATATGGCCGAACATCAGCTTCTAATGCTAAATGGTACAAAAAAAAGGTGATATACCGTCCAAGAATACATGGCATAGAGGGTTACAAACAGCTACAATAGATTATACATTCGTGGATCGAGACCTCTTTAGTCATATAACGGATTTTCATATTATGCCCCAAAAAATAAGTGATCATGATATTCAAGCTCTAAACTGGTCCTGGCTAACAGAATCCAAAACTTATGAATCATCTTTAGCTAGAAACCTCACATTAAACACAGCTAAAAATAGGTTTCAATGGAATCCTTCAACCTTGCAAAGTTTAAGTCAAAAGCTTATGCAAGTGTTGAATGAAAAGAGATGTGTTGACTCTACTAGTCCTCATTCGTATGTCGATGAAATGCAAATCTTCAAGATCAAGAATAAGGATCCTAAGTGTCAGAATATAAAATCGCTGCACGTGTTTGACCATGAAGTAGCCATGCATAAAACTCAGTATAGAGCTGATAGAAGGAAAATAATTAGGAATAATGCTCTTGATTGCTCACACCAACTGAATACACTAAAATGTAAATTTAAAAACTGGATTAGAGCAAGAAAGGCTAAAATTTATCAACATGATGCAGAGGCTATGCTGAAGAGTCTGCAATCTAAGAACTCAGCTGAAATATGGTCACACTTAAAATATACCCAAAGCAAGACCCAAATAGTGCACCAAATGAATCCAATTCCTCAAGAAATATGGGCTGAGTTCTATAAATCAGCATATGCGGACACTTTAACAATCAGATGTCAAGATACTAAAGGCAGGATTGATATGAAGAACCTTGTGTTTGATATTGATGACATTCTATTGTTCATTGCAAAATTATCTACATCTCGTGCTCCTGGCCCAGACGGACTTTCCAATTATATGCTAAAAAAAAATCCCACTGCATGGGCCCAAATTCTAACTACCATTTTCAACCAAATTATGCTATCCAGGTGTATTCCGGATTCTTGGAGAAAATCTATCACCATACCAATCTACAAAAAGGGTGACAATCAAAATCCTAGCAACTATAGGCCTATATCTCTTCTAGATATACCGAGTAAAATTTTTGCTCGGTTACTATTAAGAGATATTAACAAATGGTTGAATGAAGCAGGAATTAGAGATCCTAATCAAACTGGCTTCATGCCGGGGATGGGCACTGCAATTAACCTTCATATATTGGAAGTCATAAAAAAACTAGAATATGAAAAGGGACAGGCAGTATACATGGCCTTCATAGACTTTCAAGCCGCATTTGATTCTGTGTGTAGAAAACTCCGATTGAACAAACTTTTGGAAGCGAAGTGTCCTAATTATCTTGTATTTTGGATTGGTGAACTACATTCTCATACTACAGTGCAACTAAGACTGGCCCTTGATGGCTCTCTTTCTGATCCAATTGAAACCTTTCGGGGTTTGAAACAAGGGTGCATTCTGGCAAGTACTTTGTTCAACTTCTTCATGTCAGCTATACAACAGGAGTTCAGGAGTATTGAATCTGATCCTCCCCGTTTGGGAGTCCATACTGTCCCCTGGTTATTCTATGCTGATGACCTGGTCCTTTTAGCTAAGACGCCAGGGGGTCTGAAAGCTCTTTTAACGTGTTTGAGTAATTATGCTGATGCAAACTTGTTAAAAATCAACCAAGACAAGTGCAAAATTATGATATTAGAGCCTAAAAAGAAGAAAGCATCGAAAGTTGGAAGGTGGCAAATACAAAGTGTTGATGTAGAGATTGTAAATGAGTATAAGTATTTGGGAGTAATAATTGGCAATGATCCACACGAGAAATCATACCATCGAGAATTGGAAAAGAAAGTCAATACCGGGATAGCCCAGACCAAGTTGATACAAGGTAAATTTGGAAAATTTTCTTTATCACCTGCCATTATATTTTACAAGCAAAAGGTCACTCCTATAATAATCTATGGGGCAGAATCCAGGGAAATTATGCTGGAGAATGTATGGCTAAGATTAGAAGGCAGATTTTGGAAAAAAGTGTGTGGCCTCCCAATGTCGGTTCCAATGTGTTTATTGAGGCATGAAATGGGTTTGGTGTCTTTACACACAATATATTGTTGGAAAGTGTTTTCATTGTACCGAAAATATTTACTATCGGTCAAAACAAATGGAATCATGTATACAATGGGCAGATATATGGTGGAATCAGCTAACCCCATGATTCTGAAATGGAGAAAATGGTTAAAAGGACTGATGGAACTAGCTGGTATTGATGATGAACTACTTATGAACAACCCAGAGAGAGCAAAAACCAAGCTCTGGCTATATGATTGGATTAAAACTAGAGAGGCATGTATGAAATTGAAAGTGTCCAAACGACAAGCCTTTGCAATTAAAAAACTTCATGTTGTCGAAATGTACCTATTGAAGTCTCCGGACCCCAAATTCAGATATTCATATATGAGATTCAGAATGAATATCTGTTTGACAAATGAAGTACGCTTTATGAGGCATATGTCGCCCAACCCTAATTGTAGATTCTGTCTGAATCCATTAGCTAAAGAGGATTTGAAGCATTTGTTTTGTGAATGCCCGGCTTTAATCCGTCAAAGATGTCTAATTTTTAAACACCTCTTTGAGAATCATATACTGTTGACTGAAGAAAGTTTCTGGAATATTGTGTATAACAGTCAGTCCTGGAAATTGAACATTGCAAGTCTTTTGTTTGTGAAATCGTTAAATTTACCAAACTGCATAGATATCGAAAAAGAGTAGGTCACCGGACAGATTAATAAAATGTCCAATGATTGTTTTATTTGATGACAAGATTTTAAATTTGTATCAGATAATTGTCTTGTAATATTGACAGCTAATATTGTATTTTATTGTTTTGTTTGAATGTTTTTGAAAGGCTGTATTTTACAGCTATGTCAAAATAAAAAAAAATAAAAAATTGTAAGTTTTGATTTAAACCGGGAACTAAAGTGACATTTAGCTGAATTCTGCCTGACAACAACCCCCGACAGGAGTTGAAACTTGATCAAACTGCATTCCCAGGCCTGGCTGCATCCTGCTTCCCCACCAAAAGGAGTTGACACCTCTCCAATTAGATTAGGGGAGGGGACCTGCAGACTGCAGGAGGTTGAACAAAGCCTTGTCCTGGACTCAGGCAAATGTTATATTGGGGGGCCGTAAAGTGGCTTCCTCTTGGGAGAAGTGGGAGGAGAAGTTCCTGTGAGAGCCAGCTGAGCTTGGGGGAAGTGGATAAACCAGTTATTCCACCATGTGATGTGGGAAGCCACACCCCTTTTTGACCAGGGCATAAGTTAAAAAGATGGATAATTCATAGTACGGACTTGTCAGAATTATGTAAGTAATATCATTATTCTGGTGATTTTTCTGTGCACGTTTTAAGAGATGTTAGGACCCTGTGGTGTATTCTGGGGGGTTGCTAGCGGAAAATAGGGTCTTACTCCAAATGTCTGCATGTTAAAAATCTGACACTTCATCAATTAATGTCCATACTCCTTGCGCACATGTGTGTAATTTTTGGTAAATGTCCGATATTGGTAAACCAGTCAAAAAGCGCAAAATGTTGTCATTTTTGAATGCAAGCCCCCAGGAAGATCAGAGGCAGACAAGCATGGACCATAAGGAATATATAATGTGTACATGCAATTTCAACAAATTGTGTATCTGGGAAATAGGTATTTGAATCAAATATAGATTTGTGGGCAAATTGACCAGGGGAGGATCCTCTGACCCATAAACAGACCTCATCATGATGACAATCCATTTCCTTCCCCCAATCATGGGAGAGGGGAGAATTGGGCCAATGACAAGCAGAGAGGGGCAGGCTCAGTTATGCCACGCACACACCCACTTCCAAAACACATAAAAAGAGACTGCTGGGACAGGTAGAAGATTCAATCCCATTTGCTGCGGAGCATGCTGACCGACGACTTCACATCCAGAGATCCAACTCTTAGACTTCCAAGCTATACAGAGACTACAGAACTTTGAACCAAGAAGGCCCACTGCAAGCAAAAGTATTTGTCAGCAGGCCTCAAAATCTTTTGCAAACTATTCCACTGTCTGAATTCTTTGCCAAGAACTCTTGCCAGTACCCAGAAAGCAGTGTTACATCCAGAATCCACTTGATCCGGACCGGAAAGCACAGCAGTATCCAGAACCAGAGACCGCTGTATCCAGAGAGGCTAGACCAGCAGAGCAAAGCTGACCCAGACGCTGTGAGCAGAACCGCCCGAAGTCCAGCCCAGTTGACCAGATCCGTGACGAGGCCCATTCATTTCAAAATTAGGAGTGAGTATCCGCCAGAACTGTGCAAAACCAATCTCTTAGTTAAAATAATCTAATCCAAACTATTTTAACCTAAGTAGAACTGCCTCCTAGAAATCCTGTCATCTGTCATTCTAAAGCTGCAAACTGTCACCTGTCATTTTGAGTTTTACTTTAAATCAGAAAATCTACCTTTATTAAATCGTCCGTATCTCTGGAACCGTTTGTCCTAGGAACGAGATTTCACTTTCCTCTGAAAGCTTAGAATCTAACCCAACAAGCCTAGAACCCACTTCCTACTCCTCATACCTTTACCGCAATCGCGATTTACGCACTCGCAAAATTTACCGCGATTTGCGATTTGGCCTGATTTCGTCATCTGTAAAAAGATAGCCGCTTTTGCCTGAACTGCTAAAATTCGTTTGCAACCTAATAACCATCCCTGAACCATTGTTAGGGCTGACCTGAACTGATTTAAAGTGTCTACCACTCACCCTGAACCTCCTATAGGGAATTAAAAGCAATTTTAGCATTTTTCACTTCCTTGCCACCACATTACAAAGCACTCTTGCCCGTGTTTTAAAAAGCATACCTGTTGTCTAAGGTTGCTGGGGGGGGGAGCGAATTCCTTATTGTATTTGATTGTATTCCTGAAGACTGTGTGCGTTACTTCCATCTCCTTGCATTGCACATAGGGGGGGGGGGGGTGAATTACCACCAGGGGAAAAGTGAACATATTATCTCTTGTGAAACCATATCAGTTTATTTTCTGTACTGCATTTATTCCACCTTGCATTTCCTTGAAACCATAAAGCATTTCAGCTACCTCATCCTCTATACTACTTCTAAGTAACCAAATCAGTTTACCAGTAGAACATTATCCATTGTTGATCACTGTCATGTTTTAAGTGTGATATCCAATATTAATTTATTATAAAAGTGTGATAGATATATAGTGTTATATTTCTCAAATAAACCTTTTAAATTTGCAAAACAGACCTACTTCTTGGCTCAGTGGGGTCAGGGGGATTCTAAGAGAGGGGTGTTATATAAGGGTTGTCATCCAGAGTACATGAACTGGACCTAAAAATATATCAATAAGGGTTTCCCTTAGCATCCCAGACTAGGCATTGACTTAGCTGTAGTGTTGAAGTGAAGCCGCTTAACATCCTTTTATCACAGACTTGTTTATCAAATGTATAGATCTCTGATCACGGTTATAGTGCTAAAATGCTCTGTGATTTTATGCAAAGCATACATGAATCCTCATTGGAGCTATTTCTCCCCTTTCCTACTCTCAAAGAGGTATTTTGAAAGAGTACAATAAGAGTGTACCAGACTGTCCATCTTGGAATGATACTCTTCTATCAGAAAATAATTCATATGGACCCTTGCGAAATACAAGTGAGGGGGTACGAACAGAACACCTGCAACACAGGGCCAGGTCAGTGAGCCCTCAGACCCCGGTAGGCTTTTCAACCTCAGTGTGCCAGTACGAACAGTTTGAAACTGCATTTAGGCAAGGCCTTACCTAAGAACAGGTGACAGAAAAAACATTTAGTTAGGCAGCAACAGCTGTGTTTCTACATTAGAATTCTTCTGTAAAGTACTTGAATTACAATGTAATGAACCCAGCTTCATTTATATAGCAATTATTCATTCATTTTGGGGAAGGGTTTTGTCACATGACAGAGGTGTCGTTTGGGAGTGACGTGTGCCAGTGAGGGGAGGGGGGGCGCATTCTGATGTTTCCCCCTGGGCACCAAGTTGGCTAGAAACTGCCCTGCAAGGAAGTCATTATAAAAGCCCTTAATTCTCTAGGACTTTCTGCATCGCTTTTCTCGCTGCCTTGTCCTTGCTTTTTCTCTCCCTCAGTGTCCCTACTGGGAACATGACACACCATGTGCCTTGATATTTCGCTGTGTGCACTATAGAGTGGGGGGATTAGAGCGCAGGGCATGCAGGCGGTGCTGTACTACTTGTATAATTCCTCCTGTTTATCTTTGTCTGTAGCCTTCCCGAGGTAAAAGCTTGAAAAACAGACCTTAATCCCGCTCTCAAATGCTCAAATTTGATTACATTTTTTAAGCCAGTGCTTCAGTGCCACGTGTAAAGAGGCTTTTCAAATGAACGTGGGTACAGTACGGCCGTTGTACAGCTGTTCCTGCAGGTGTGACGTCTCAAGAAGACTCGATTTGGCACAGTGATAGTAAGGAATTTCTCTCAAGCTCTGGTCTTCTTGTGTTCATAAAGCTAGTCTGTTCAGCCTGGGCGCTCCGATGGCCTCTCACTAATGAAATCTTGACGCATTTCAAGCCACATCTCACTGTGCAATAAATCCCCAGGCACGGAGTCGAGCACACACCACACTGCTTGGTGGTCACACTGGCTGCTGATCATTTGAAATGGAGATCTGTGAATGTGTTTATTACATAATTCGAGACCGTCAAAGCAGGTAAACTGCTTCCTGGAAGAGGGGCTGGCCTCGCCACAAATTAAGCGACCTAAAGCTTTTCCGTTTCAAATCTGTTCGTTTGAACTCTTTCTCTTGAGATGAAGTATTTCTTGGTGTGTGGGTATCCAATCCAATCCAATGATACGAGATGCGCACGTGGGTGAGGTAAACTTCCGATAACTGTGCAGGTCCACATTTCTGTGCCTTTCACCACACAGAAAAGGATGTTGTGGGCTCTTAGTAGCAGTGGGAGGGCTGCACTAACCCAGGGCACCTTACAATCAGCACATGTTGAAAACAAACTAGTCAAAGCATCTTGTTTTTAACTTGTGCATTAAAATATTAAACACAAATTAAATGATAGATTTGAAGATGTCTCCAATCAGCTGAAAGGGAATATGTGATTTTGTGGCAAAACTGTGCCAGAAGAACCCGAAGACTTGCATCCTAATCTTGACCTTGTCACCATTGTTATCTTGTGCTATTGGGTTTTATATGGCACTGCTTCTGCAATTTTGATTGCCTCCAGGCACCTTGAGATCAGCAAGAAAAGTTGCTAGAGTAGCTTGCTGGTTTTTTCGGAGCAGAGCATGTATGTTTCTATATGTTTTTATGAGCTTTTATGGCCGTGGTGTTGGTGTGCCCTAGAATGGCAATTATTTATTTATTTGTATATAGTACTTAAACGTTTACAAATTCACATATCATAGTACTCAAACGCATGCCATAAATACAACATTTCACATACATTTGCACAATTAATGTATAATTAAAACGACATAATTCAAATAAAATTTTTGCAACGGTACAATTCAAACAGTATCACCTTTACAATTGACATTTAATCCCAAATTCATATTGAAAACCCATAAAACAATTACATTTAATTCATATTACGAGAATTGTAATTAATATTATTATTGTATTAATTGGTTAAGAAATCAGAATGGTAATGCAAGTTGTTGGTTGGGTTGTGTGGGTTGACTGGAATGGAATGCTTGAGTGTTATGGAAAGGGTGGAGTGTTCAGTTGGTGCATCTTTTGTGGGATTGTGTACTGTGTGCATCTTGCGGGGGTGGTGGTCACTATGTTGCCCTCGATTGTTTTGAGTGTTAGGGTTGTGTGTTGAGGTGCGTGTTGCTTAGGGTGTTAGACTGGAAGATTAGTGGTGGTTAGTATTGTCTGAGGGCAAGGCGATTTCACATGGTGTCCTCCAGATATCGATCCATTCATTGGCATATTGAGGTGCTGGTGGTGTTCCGCTACCTAGGTTCTGGGAGATATCATGTTTCTCGGGCAGCTGCAATGTGGGCTGGTAGGCCATTCTCTAGTTTGTGTCGCCTGGTCAAATCACATTGGCCCTCATTACGACCCTGGCGGAGAGGGGTAATGCATGGCGTACCTCTCCGCCAGATTAGGACTTTCCGTAGCGCCATGGTGATTTTTACGCCCGGATTTTCCGGCCGGAAAAATCCATGGCGCTACGGGTCCTCTCGTTAATTACGCCACCGTAATCTACGGTGGCGTAATTAACGCCTTCCCCACTCCCATTATACCCTATGGGGCAAAAATGGGAATTGGGAAGGGTAAATGGGGATTGGGGACTTACCGCCCGCCAAGGTCGGAATGGGGCGGTAAGTCCGCCAACCCCCATGGCGGAGTTGGCAGCTCTGCGCCATGGTCCATGGTGCAAATTGCACCATGGATCTCCGCCAGGGTCGTAATGAGGGCCATTGTCTCCTGACATCCAGTACCCTATGCTGCTTAGAAACAGAAAGCATCACGTTAAAAAAAGGGATCAGTTATATGTTCTATCACTGTGTTAAAGATCCTGACCTTTTAGACGTGTACATCACATCATATTTACCATAACAGCCTACAGCTGATCAGAATTCAGTGCTGCTTCAAATCTTGCTCACAGTTACTCAATGAGCTCTGGAGCTATAGTATAGCGCCTACGGTGGACGTGCACTGTGGCAAGCCAATGCGATTGTTTCACAAAGCAAGAGCTGGCGTTCTTCCTGGAGTAACTTGTGTGGCCAAAGCTCAAGCTGTTAAGTGCTGAGGACGAGTATGCTCGTCCTATTTGCAAGGTCATGCACAATAGCCCAGCACTTACTTGCTGGGGAGAATATTCTTTGCTACACCTCTACCACCTACACTGCTTTTTTCCCTCCACCATCAACATTCCAGTACATTGGGTGGTTGGTACTGACTCCCAGGCAAGTCACAAAGGCCAATTTAGAGCACACACCCCTTCACTGTGGCTGTCGACTAGTTTTGTTTGTGAGCTGTTGTTTTCACATGGAATTACTCTTTTTAATTGCATCCCAACTTTTAGTCTCCGGGGTGATTCCTATTAACAGGCCGATTCATGGAATAATTAGCACGGCGCAAGTGGGCAAAAAAGTGCGCGGCGCACGTTGGCGCACAGGCCATCTAACGGCGTGCGCCAGGTCACAGCGAAAATCGCACAGGCCACAGCGAAAATCGCACATAGCGCGGCGCATGCAACAAAAGTAGGCGGAACACGGGGCGTAACACTCGGAATGGGGAACAACTTGTCAAAATGTGGGCGTCACGGGGGAAGTACAGGGTGCAAGTGCACGGAACGCCCACACGCTCGCCTACAACACGTATTCATGGAATCGAATAGGGCAAAACAGCGCACGGTCAAACCAGCGCACAGGCACAAACACGACCGCCACAAGAAAGCAGGCGGTAGCGTTCCTGCGCCTGTAAAAAATGTGCGGCAAAAGGTGCGCCAACAAATAGCATCTATATACAGCTATGATCAATGTCCTATACTGTGGCCCTCCAGGACAAATGGCGTGCAAAGGGGTACCCACAAACACGGACACCCGCTGACTGAAAAATAACGTGTGCATGTATTTCGGGGTGCGCGGGAAGTTTCACACGCGAATTGGCTGGGTTCGTGGATTCCAGGGGTGCGCGGGAAGTTCCACACGCGATTTGGCTGGGTACGTGGATTTCAGGGGTGCGCGGGAAGTTCCACACGCGATTTGGCTGGGTACGTGGATTTCAGGGGTGCGCGGGAAGTCCCACACGCAATTTGGCCTGGTACGTGGATTTCAGGGGTGCGCGGGAAGTTCAACACGCGATTTGGCCAGGTACGTGGATTTCAGGGGTGCGCGGGAAGTTCAACACGCGATTTGGCTGGGTACGTGGATTTCAGGGGTGCGCGGGAAGTTCCACAAGCGATTTGGCCGGGTACGTGGATTTCAGGGGTGCGCGGGAAGTCCAACACGCGATTTGGCTGGGTACGTGGATTTCAGGGGTGCGCGCGAAGTTTCACACGCGATTTGGCCGGGTACGTGGATTTCAGGGGTGCACGGGAAGTTCAACACGCGATTTGGCTAGGTACGTGGATTTCAGGGGTGCGCGGGAAGTTCCACACGCGATTTGGCCGGGTATGTGGATTTCAGGGGTGCGCGGGAAGTTCAACACGCGATTTGGCTGGGTACGTGGATTTCAGGGGTGCGCGCGAAGTTTCACACGCGATTTGGCTGGTTACGTGGATTCCAGGGGTGCGCGGGAAGGTTCACACGCGATTTGGCTGGGTACGTGTATTTCGGTGTTGCGGGGGAATGCTACACGTGATATGGCCATGTGGGTCCCCCCAGGTGTTCCCTCTACACCCTCCACGGCCCCTGCAGGCAGCCCACACCACAGGGTACTACCCTGCACCCCTGCTCATGTCCCACAGGCAACCCATCCACCCTGGCCATGCCCACCAGCCAACCCACATGTCACCTTGCACCACTGATCACCAACACATGTCTCCCACCACCCCCTACCCCCCAGCAGTCAGGGGCAGCCTCCACTAGGCCCCCACTCATGTCTCCCACCACCCCCACCCCCCAGCCACCAGGGGCAGCCTCCACCATGCCCCCACTCATGTCCCCTATTACCCCCACCCCCCCGCAGTGCAGGGGCAGCCCCCACCAGGCCCCCACCCATGTCTCAGACCACCCCCTACCCCCCAGCAGTCAGGGGCACCCTCCACCAAGCCCCCACCCATGTCTCCCACCACCCCCTACCCCCCAGCAGTCAGGGGCAGCCTCCACCAGGCCCCCACTCATGTCTCCCACCACCCCCACCCCCCAGCCACCAGGGGAACCCTCCACCAGGCCCCCACTCATGTCTCCCACCACCCCAACCCCCCAGCCACCAGGGGCAGCCTCCACCAGGCCCCCCCCATGTCTCCCACCACCCTACCCCCAGCAGTCAGGGGCAGCCTCCACCAGGCCCCCACTCATGTCTCCCACCACCCCCCACCCCCCAGCCACCAGGGGCACCCTCCACCAGGCCCCCACCCATGTCTCCCACCACCCCCACCCCCCAGCAGTCAGGGGCAGCCTCCACCAGGCCCCCACTCATGTCTCCCACCACCCCCCACCCCTCAGCCACCAGGGGCACCCTCCACCAGGCCCCCACCCATGTCTCCCACCACCCCCTACCCCCCAGCAGTCAGGGGCAGCCTCCACCAGGCCCCCACTCATGTCTCCCACCACCCCCACCCCCAGCCACCAGGGGCAGCCTCCACCAGGCCCCCACTCATGTCCCCTATTACCCCCACCCCCCACAGTGCAGGGGCACCCTCCACCAGGCCCCCACTCATGTCTCCCACCACCCCCACCCCTCAGCCACCAGGGGCAGCCTCCACCAGGCCCCCACTCATGTCTCCCACCACCCCACCCCCCAGCCACCAGGGGCAGCCTAGACCAGGCCCCCACTCATGTCCCCTATTACCCCCCCCCCCGCAGTGCAGGGGCACCCTCCACCAGGCCCCCACTCATGTCTCCCACCACCCCCACCCCCCAGCAGTCAGGGGCAGCTTCCATCAGGCCCTCACTCATGTCTCCCACCACCCCCACCCCCCAGCAGTCAGGGGCAGCCTCCACCAGGCCCCCACTCATGTCTCCCACCACCCCACACCCCCCAGCCACCAGGGGCAGCACCACCAGGCCCCCACTCATGTCCCCTATTACCCCACCCCCCCGCAGTGCAGGGGCACCCTCCACCAGGCCCCCACTCATGTCTCCCACTGCTCCCACCCCCCAGCAGTCAGGGGCAGCCTCCACCAGGCCCCCACTCATGTCTCCCACCACCCCCCAGCCACCAGGGGCACCCTCCACCAGGCCCCCACACATGTCTCCCACCACCCCCACCCCCCAGCAGTAAGGGGCAGCCTCCACCAGGCCCCCCCTCATGTCTCCCACCACCCCCGACCCCCCAGCCACCAGGGGCACCCTCCACCAGGCCCCCACCCATGTCTCCCACCACCCCCTACCCCCCAGCAGTCAAGGGCAGCCTCCACCAGGCCCCCACTCATGTCTCCCACCACCCCCCACCCCCCAGCCACCAGGGGCACCCTCCACCAGGCCCCCACCCATGTCTTCCACCACCCCCACCCCCCGCAGTGCAGGGGCACCCTCCACCAGGCCCCCACTCATGTCTCCCACCACCCCCACCCCCCAGCAGTCAGGGGCAGCCTCCACCAGGCCCCCACTCATGTCTCCCACCACCCCCCACCCCCCAGCCACCAGGGGCACCCTCCACCAGGCCCCCACTCATGTCTCCCACCACCCCCACAACCCCAGCCACCAGGGGCAGCCTCCACCAGGCCCCCACCCATGTCTCCCACCCCCCCCTACCCCCCAGCAGTCAGGGGCAGCCTCCACCAGGCCCCCACTCATGTCTCCACCACCCCCCCACCCCCCAGCCACCAGGGGCACCCTCCACCAGGCCCCCACCCATGTCTCCCACCACCCCCACCCCACAGCAGTCAGGGGCAGCCTCCACCAGGCCCCCACACATGTCTCCCACCACCCCCCAGCCACCAGGGGCACCCTCCACCTGGCCCCCACCCATGTCTCCCACCACCCCCTACCCCCCAGCAGTCAGGGGCAGCCTCCACCATGCCCCCACTCATGTCTCCCACCACCCCCCACCCCCCAGCCACCAGGGGCACCCTCCACCAGGCCCCCACCCATGTCTCCCACCACCCCCTACCCCCCAGCAGTCAGGGGCAGCCTCCACCAGGCCCCCCACTCATGTCTCCCACCACCCCCCACCCCCCAGCCACCAGGGGTACTCTCCACCAGGCCCCCACCCATGTCTCCCACCACCCCCATCCCCCAGCAGTCAGGGACAGCCTCCACCAGGCCCCCACTCATGTCTCCCACCACCCCCCACCCCCCAGCCACCAGGGGCACCCTCCACCAGGCCCCCACCCATGTCTCCCTCCACCCCCTAACCCCCAGCAGTCAGGGGCAGCCTCCACCAGGCCCCCACTCATGTCTCCCACCACCCCCCACCCCCCAGCCACCAGGGGCACCCTCCACCAGGCCCCCACCCATGTCTCCAACCACCCCCACCCCCCGCAGTGCAGGGGCACCCTCCACCAGGCCCCCACTCATGTCTCCCACCACCCCACCCCCCAGCAGTCAGGGGCAGCCTCCACCAGGCCCCTACTCATGTCTCCCACCACCCCCCACCCCCCCCAGCCACCAGGGGCACCCTCCACCAGGCCCCCACTCATGTCTCCCACCACCCTCACCCCCCAGCCACCAGGGGCAGCCTCCACCAGGCCCCCACCCATGTCTCCCACCACCCCCTACCCCCCAGCAGTCAGAGGCAGCCTCCACCAGGCCCCCACTCATGTCTCCCACCACCCCCCACCCCCCAGCCACCAGGGGCACCCTCCACCAGGCCCCCACCCATGTCTCCCACCACCCCCACCCCCCAGCAGTCAGGGGCAGCCTCCACCAGGCCCCCACTCATGTCTCCCACCATCCCCCACCCCCAGCCACCAGGGGCACCCTCCACCAGGCCCCCACCCATGTCTCCCACCACCCCCTACCCCCCAGCAGTCAGGGGCAGCCTCCACCAGGCCCCCACTCATGTCTCCCACCACACCCCAGCCACCAGGGGCACCCTCCACCAGGCCCCCACCCATGTCTCCCACCACCCCCTACCCCCCAGCAGTCAGGGGCAGCCTCTACCAGGCCCCCACTCATGTCTCCTACCACCCCCACCCCCCAGCCACCAGGGGCACCCTCCACCAGGCCCCCACCCATGTCTCCCACCACCCCCACCCCCCAGCAGTCAGGGGCAGCCTCCACCAGGCCCCCACTCATGTCTCCCACCACCCCCCAGCCACCAGGGGCACCCTCCACCAGGCCCCCACCCATGTCTCCCACCACCCCCTACCCCCAAGCAGTCAGGGGCAGCCTCCACCAGGCCCCCACCCATGTCTCCCACCACCCCCACCCCCCAGCAGTCAGGGGCAGCCTCCACCAGGCCCCCACTCATGTCTCCCACCATCCCCCACCCCCAGCCACCAGGGGCACCCTCCACCAGGCCCCCACCCATGTCTCCCACCACCCCCTACCCCCCAGCAGTCAGGGGCAGCCTCCACCAGGCCCCCACTCATGTCTCCCACCACACCCCAGCCACCAGGGGCACCCTCCACCAGGCCCCCACCCATGTCTCCCACCCCCCCACCCCCCCGCAGTGCAGGGGCAGCCTCCACCAGGCCCCCACTCATGTCTCCCACCACCCCCACCCCCCAGCCACCAGGGGCACCCTCCACTAGGCCCCCATCCATGTCTCCCACCACCCCCTACCCCCCAGCAGTCAGGGGCAGCCTCTACCAGGCCCCCACTCATGTCTCCCACCACCCCCACCCCCCAGCCACCAGGGGCACCCTCCACCAGGCCCCCACCCATGTCTCCCACCACCCCCACCCCCCAGCAGTCAGGGGCAGCCTCCACCAGGCCCCCACTCATGTCTCCCACCACCCCCCAGCCACCAGGGGCACCCTCCACCAGGCCCCCACCCATGTCTCCCACCACCCCCTACCCCCAAGCAGTCAGGAGCAGCCTCCACCAGGCCCCCACCCATGTCTCCCACCACCCCCACCCCCCAGCAGTCAGGGGCAGCCTCCACCAGGCCCCCACTCATGTCTCCCACCATCACCCACCCCCCAGCCACCAGGGGCACCCTCCACCAGGCCCCCACCCATGTCTCCCACCACCCCCTACCCCCCAGCAGTCAGGAGCAGCCTCCACCAGGCCCCAACTCATGTCTCCCACCACCCCCCAGCCACCAGGGGCACCCTCCACCAGGCCCCCACCCATGTCTCCCACCACCCCCACCCCCCGCAGTGCAGGGGCAGCCTCCACCAGGCCCCCACTCATGTCTCCCACCACCCCCCCCAGGCACCAGGGGCACCCGCCACCAGGCCCCCACCCTTGTCTCCCACCACCCCCTACCCCCCAGCAGTCAGGGGCAGCCTCCACCAGGCCCCCACTCATGTCTCCCACCACCCCCCACCCCCCAGCCACCAGGGGCACCCTCCACCAGGCCCCCACCCATGTCTCCCACCACCCCACCCCCTAGCAGTTAGGGGCAGCCTCCACCAGGCCCCCACTCATGTCTCCCACCACCCCCCACCCCCCAGCCACCAGGGGCACCCTCCACCAGGCACCCACCCATGTCTCCCACCACCCCCTAACCCCCAGCAGTCAGGGGCAGCCTCCACCAGGCCCCCACTCATGTCTCCCACCACCCCCCACCCCCCAGCCACCAGGGGCACCCTCCACTAGGCCCCCACCCATGTCTCCCACCACCCCCACCCCCCCGCAGTGCAGGGGCAGCCTCCACCAGGCCCCCACTCATGTCTCCCACCACCCCCCAACCCCCAGCCACCAGGGGCACCCTCCACCAGGCCCCCACCCATGTCTCGCACCACCCCCTACCCCCCAGCAGTCAGGGGCAGCCTCCACCAGGCCCCCACTCATGTCTCCCACCTCCCCCCACCCCCCAGCCACCAGGGGCACCCTCCACCAGGCCCCCACCCATGTCTCCCACCACCCCCTAACCCCCAGCAGTCAGGGGCAGCTTCCACCAGGCCCCCACTCATGTCTCCCACCACCCCCCACCCCCCAGCCACCAGGGGCACCCTCCACCAGGCCCCCACCCATGTCTCCCACCACCCCCACCCCCCGCAGTGCAGGGGCACCCTCCACCAGGCCCCCACTCATGTCTCCCACCACCCCACCCCCCAGCAGTCAGGGGCAGCCTCCACCAGGCCCCTACTCATGTCTCCCACCACCCCCCACCCCCCAGCCACCAGGGGCACCCTCCACCAGGCCCCCATTCATGTCTCCCACCACCCCCACCCCCCAGCAACCAGGGGCAGCCTCCACCAGGCCCCCACCCTTGTCTCCCACCACCCCCTACCCCCCAGCAGTTAGGGGCAGCCTCCACCAGGCCCCCACTCATGTCTCCCACCACCCCCCACCCCCCAGCCACCAGGGGCACCCTCCACCAGGCCCCCACCCATGGCTCCCACCACCCCCACCCCCTAGCAGTTAGGGGCAGCCTCCACCAGGCCCCACTCATGTCTCCCACCATCCCCCACCCCCCAGCCATCAGGGGCACCCTCCACCAGGCCCCCACCCATGTCTCCCACCACCCCCTACCCCCCAGCAGTCAGGGGCAGCCTCCACCAGGCCCCCACTCATGTCTCCCACCACCCACCAGCCACCAGGGGCACCCTCCACCAGGCCCCCACCCATGTCTCCCACCACCCCCACCCCCCCGCAGTGCAGGGGCAGCCTCCACCAGGCCCCCACTCATGTCTCCCACCACCCCCAGCCCCCAGCCACCAGGGGCACCCTCCACTAGGCCCCCACCCATGTCTCCCACCACCCCCTACCACCCAGCAGTCAGGGGCAGCCTCCACCAGGCCCCCACTCATGTCTCCCACCACCCCCCACGCCCCAGCCACCAGGGGCACCCTCCACCAGGCCCCCACCCATGTCTCCCACCACCCCTACCCCCCAGCAGTCAGGGGCAGCCTCTACCAGGCCCCCACTCATTTCTCCCACCACCCCCCACCCCCCAGCCACCAGGGGCACCCTCCACCAGGCCCCTACCCATGTCTCCCACCACCCCCACCCCCCAGCAGTCAGGGGCAGCCTCCACCAGGCCCCCACTCATGTCTCCCACCACCCCCCAGCCACCAGGGGCACCCTCCACCAGGCCCCCACCCATGTCTCCCACCACCCCCTACCCCCCAGCAGTCAGAGGCAGCCTCCACCAGGCCCCCACTCATGTCTCCCACCACCCCCACCCCCCAGCCACCAGGGGCACCCTCCACCAGGCCCCCACCCATGTCTCCCACCACCCCCTACCCCCCAGCAGTCAGGGGCAGCCTCCACCAGGCCCCCACTCATGTCTCCCACCACCCCCCACCCCCCAGCCACCAGGGGCACTCTCCACCAGGCCCCCACCCATGTCTCACACCACCCCCACCCCCCCCGCAGTGCAGGGGCAGCCTCCAACAGGCCCCCACTCATGTCTCCCACCACCCCCCACCCCCCAGCCACCAGGGGCACCCTCCACCAGGCCCCCACCCATGTCTCCCACCACCCCCACCCCCCAGCAGTCAGGGGCAGCCTCCACCAGGCCCCCACTCATGTCTCCCACCACCCCCCAGCCACCAGGGGCACCCTCCACCAGGCCCCCACCCATGTCTCCCACCCCCCCCACCCCCCGCAGTGCAGGGGCAGCCTCCACCAGGCCCCCACTCATGTCTCCCACCACCCCCCACCCCCCCAGCCACCAGGGGCACCCTCCACCAGGCCCCCACCCATGTCTCCCACCACCCCCTACCCCCCAGCAGTCAGGGGCAGCCTCCACCAGGCCCCCACTCATGTCTCCCACCACCCCCCACGCCCCAGCCACCAGGGGCACCCTCCACCAGGCCCCCACCCATGTCTCCCACCACCACTACCCCCCAGCAGTCAGGGGCAGCCTCTACCAGGCCCCCACTCATGTCTCCCACCACCCCCCACCCCCCAGCCACCAGGGGCACCCTCCACCAGGCCCCCACCCATGTCTCCCACCACCCCCTACCCCCCAGCAGTCAGGGGCAGCCTCCACCAGGCCCCCACTCATGTCGACCACCACCCCCCCAGCCACCAGGGGCACCCTCCACCAGGCCCCCACCCATGTCTCCCACCACCCCCACCCACCCGCAGTGCAGGGGCAGCCTCCACCAGGCCCCCACTCATGTCTCCCAACACCCCCCAACTCCCCAGCCACCAGGGGCACCCTCCACCAGGCCCCCACCCATGTTTCCCACCACCCCCTACGCCCCAGCAGTCAGGGGCAGCATCCACCAGGCCCCCACTCATGTCTCCCACCACCCCCCACCCCCCAGCCACCAGGGGCACCCTCCACCAGGCCCCCACCCATGTCTCCCACCACCCCCACCCCCCACGCAGTGCAGGGGCACCCTCCACCAGGCCCCCACTCATGTCTCCCACCACCCCCACCCCCCAGCAGTCAGGGGCACCTCCACCAGGCCCCACTCATGTCTCCCACCACCCCCCACTCCCCAGCCACCAGGGGCACCCTCCACCAGGCCCCCACCCATGGCTCCCACCACCCCCACCCCCCCGCAGTGCAGGGGCACCCTCCACCAGGCCCCCACGCATGTCTCCCACCACCCCCACCCCCCAGCAGTCAGGGGCAGCCTCCACCAGGCCCCCACTCATGTCTCCCACCACCCCCCACCCCCCAGCCACCAGGGGCACCCTCCACCAGGCCCCCACCCATTTCTCCCACCACCCCCACCCCCCCGCAGTGCAGGGGCACCCTCCACCAGGCCCCCACTCATGTCTCCCACCACCCCCACCCCCCAGCAGTCAGGGGCAGCCTCCACCAGGCCCCCACTCATGTCTCCCACCACCCCCACCCCCCAGCCACCAGGGGCACCCTCCACCAGGCCCCCACCCATGTCTCCCACCACCCCCTACCCACCAGCAGTCAGGGGCAGCCTCGACCAGGCCTCCACTCATGTCTCCCACCACCCCCCCACCCTCCAGCCACCAGGGGCACCCTCCACCAGCCGTGCAGTTTGCCTGGGTACGTGTACTTCGTGGTGTGCTTGAACTTCCACACGCGATTGGGCCTGTGAGAGTGGGTCACATGTATTCCAGGGGTGGGCTGGAATATTTACCTGCGACTGTGCCTGTGAGAGCGTGCTACGTGTATTCCTGGTGTGAGCGGGAAGATTCACACCTTCGCCTACGACGAGCCGAAAAAGGGTCCAATCCTGACACACGTACGCCAGCATGAAGCAGGCGTACGTCGACCCGCGCAGCATAAAAGTGCGTGAAACCACAAACAAGCTCATACGCCAGGATGAATATACCATTCCTAGCAGCAGTGGCCGTGGGTTACCAAAGGAGGAGGAGGAGGATAGTGAGGGCCCGAATTTTCACTCCCAGAACAAGCCTTTTTGGGATACCTGATGACCAGGTGTATGGGAGGTACAGGTTTCCCCCACACATAATACTGTACCTGGTCAGTGAGTGGGAGGATGACCTCACATCACCCACCCTGTGCTCCCAAGCACTCAGCCCCCTGGAGAAGGTCCTCATTGTACTGCACTTCTTGGCCACAGGATCATTTCAGTGGACAAGTGCCATAGTGGGTGGGGTGCCCAGGACACCTGCAGAAAGGCAGGCTGCCACCCTCGATTTCTACGGTGTGGCACAATTTCCAAAAGTGCTAGGTGCCATTGACTGCACCCATGTGGCACTACGTCCCCCCAGGGCATCTGAGCACATCTATAGGAACCGCAAGCACTGGCATTCCATCAACGTGCAGGTAGTATGTAATGCTAAGGGAATCATCACCTCAGTATATGCCAACTATCCAGGGTCCACCCACTACAGCTTCATTTACCGAATGTCTACCCTGAGCCGGGACCTCGAAGCTGGGTGGCATGGTGCCACATGGCTGCTTGGTGAGTATGAATGCCACTGCACATGCATGCATGTCAGATGCAGAGTTATGTCACTACCCCACTAATGATACCCATCACCTCCTCACCAGGGGACAGTGCCTACCGTCTGAGCACCCACATGATGACGCCAATTCGGAACCCCATCACGCCTCCAGAGGTAAGATACAACACAGCCCATATTGCAACCCGGGGCATAGTGGAGCGCACATTCAGAGTGCTCAAGTCACGCTGTCGCTCCCTGGACCGGTATGGCGGGCAGCTGTTATATGCGCCCCCAGTAGTGTGCAGGATCATAGTGGCAGCATGTGTCCTGCACAATGTTGCAACACGCCGGAGCCTGGCCGTGGACATGGTGGTGCCCCCACATCCCCAACCACATGCACGCCCGCTGCGCATGGGAGGGGAGAGGGCACGGGGTGAGGCAGCCCGTACGCAGCTGGTGGCTAATTACTTCACATAGAAATAACACCCCAGTGAAGTGCACACAGGCCTGGCACATACCATCTGATAAGCAATGATGACTCGACCTGACAATTAAGACGAACAAAGGGACTGTCAACTGTCAGAACCATAGCAGGCTGAGATTGTTCATGTGGAAGTGTCACAATGTGTGCATCCCTACCTACAAAAACACCACCAATGCAGTGTCATGAAAAGACACTTCCATGCTGCAGAAATGAATAATCACTTGCAAAATACTACATGAAAACAGTGTCATGTCACCCACCCCCTCCACGGCACGGCCACACAACACACCATGCATGTCATGCAATGTGAGAGGAAAGAAATTAATCCCCACAACATGCCCCAAGTGTCAGCAGCTACAGTGTCCCTAATGGAAACCTGTCCACACATGAAATGCTCACAGTAATGCAGGACCTACAGCCCACATTACCAAATACTTACCAATAATACCAATCACCTACACAACCTCCAACCCACCTTAAACATGACATTACAGACTTGAAAATTAGCTAGCCTCACCACCTGATGATGACAGCCCTCCGAACACTTGCAAGTATACAGTGTTAGCGCCACGCAAGAGTGTAGGTGCACTGCTTACAAAATGGACTCCAGTTCCAAGGTGGACCGCATTGTGAAGACATGAGGAATGGACCTGCAAATATGGAGGATGAGATGGATGCAGAGGCACATATAAATACACCACACAGTGTACAATACAACAACAATATGCACTATGAATGTATACACAGTATTGACTACAGACTGCCCACACAGCTCATGGGAGTCCAATGTCACCATGTACGTCAATGTCACTTGGGCACCCCCTTTGCAAGCCCATGGAAACGGGAAGCAGGAGGGGTGTGTGTGACAAAAACCCAAGCATCTGAACCAAATCCATGACAAGCCTGCATGTGCCCAGCCACAATGCAGCGTATGCCCATGGGAGCCACACAAGGCAACACACTGTCCCAAAAAAAATAAAAAAATAAAATAAAAAAAAATACGACATAAATAAAAAATGGCCATTAATGGGCCCGGGGGGGTTGGGGAGGCCACCCAGGAGGTCTGAGGACAGTGTGCACATCAAAACCCACCTGTGTGGATCTTGCAAAAAAAAAACACCTCCATGGGCTCATGGCCCACACGGCTACCCTATTGTGGGAGTATCACTGCTGTCGCTATTCTCACCCTGTGCAGCTGCATCCGGAGGTGGTGGCACTATGGGAGGCAGCCCACACAAGGCCCTAGTCTGTTCCTCCATGGCTGCAAGCATGCGGGTGTGGTAGGTCTTGTTCTGGAGGATGAGTGTGCGGAGGTCCCCATGCAACAATTCACGGGATGCCCGGACCTCCGCCCTAGTTGCCTGCATCTCAGCTGAGAGCGTACGGGTGAGACGCTCCAGCTGCTGTTCTGTCCTTCGGTCTGTTGAAGCCTCAAGCTCAACAAGAGTCGTCCTGAAGTGAAGGAGTTCCAGCCTCAGGGCTTCCCTGCGGCCCTGGGACTCTATGGAGATGGCTTCCTGCAGAGTCGCCAGTGCCGCCCGCCTCTCCCTTTTGGACGCCAACATGTCCTCCCTGTGTGACTGGCAGATGGAGTCGGTTGCCTGCTGTAGTCGCTCCATCAGCCTTTCGGGGGGGACAATGGAAGTGGCCACCCTATCCATGGCCTGAGCCATCATCTCTGATGATGCTGCCTGTTGGGTTGCCATACCGTAAATGGATTGCTCCCATGCGGTATTGCCAGGTGGTGTATGGCCACCACGTCGACGGGCACCACACCTGTCTGGGGCAAGGCGAACTGCGCCTTGCTGTGCCGGCACTGCCTGAGGCTGCACGACTGCATTCCCCCTCTGATCTGCTGGCCCAGGAACAGGATCAGATGTCGCGGAGTGTGACCCTGCATCCGTAACCACCAAAGGCGTACCTTCCAACACTGACATCCCCATTGAGGGTTCTAACCCTGGTGCAGGTGGGTCGGACAGAACAGAATCCCTCCCAGGAGCACTCACCTGCGACGGCACGTAGGTCTCATCATCCGAATCAACACCTGAGTACAGCTCGGGGGAGGTGCAGCCAGAGACACCCCTTGAGAGCACGACCTGCAGCAGTTGTGGGTTCTCACCCACCACCACACCACGTCCCTCACTGGTGGTCGGTCGGCCCTCAGACCCCTCCTGGGTCTGCACCATCTCCACAACCCCAGCAGTATCAGGTGCATCCTCCCCTGCAAAGACATAAAAGAAAACAAATGGAAATAGGCATAAGCACCATGGCACACAATGAGGGCTAAGAGGCTACAGAAACAGTACTTGATTGACACATGTCCCACATGACTAAAACACTCCCATGCATGCACCGTCACTGCGTGTGATGGGGAGGCAGATGCCACACATTGATGACACCAAGATGGAAGATGAACACATTTGCTGCATGCTGCCTAGCAGTGGCATCACACAGATGGCATGTACCCTAGCCATGAAGTGAAGAGGGAGAGGAGGTCACCAATTGTTCATTCAGTCCAGTTTGTTCATATGATTGATTATTTTCATTGTAATGGTTCTAATGTTTAACATGCAGCTGCCAGTCAAAAATGGTACTATAGCACAGGGACATGTCCAAACTAATCATGTCCACAAAACTGAGCCAGTCCACTGTACCATAGCCATGTCAGTCATGTGACAATAGGACTGAGAAATCCAGAGTAAAAGTGGTGGTATGCAAACAATCTGCCTGAATAAGCAGAGGTAAATAAGCAACAGTGTAGTGGCAAGATGACACTCCAAGGGAAACTGGCGTGGTGTTGGGCTGGATGTCTAATGTTGGCTGAAGGGATGCTGCTATACCCAAATGCTGGTGCCAAGAATGTTTAGGAAGAGGCACATGGGTGAGCCGAACCACTCAGGCACACACACCCTCCCCTGGCACACAAACAGAAGCCCTCCCACACACAACATGCACATGGATGACACACACATGCATGTGCACTCACCGGACAATGCCTCGTAATCTGCCACTACTACCACGCCTTGGATCTGTTCCTCCGTGACGTAGGTCCCAGCAACCTGCTCATGTGGAGTGAGTTCTCTGTCGTCTGCTGGAGACCCACCTCCAGTCACTAGAGTTGTGGCATGACTTGAGGCCAGCTTATTCTTTGCCCTGCGCTTCAGGTCATTCCAGCGCTTGTAGCAATCATTAGCTGTGCGCCTCACGATTCCAAGGGCACTTATGATGTCCGCAATGGTCTGCCAGTGTGCCTGACGTTGTGCAGGTGTGGTCTTGGATCCTGCAGCAATCACCATTTCGCGGTCATGTGCGGACACATACTCTACAAGTGCATTCAGTTCGGCCTCATTGAAGCTGGGCTTCCTTGACGGGCCGGACTGTGTAGCCATGTCTGGGGCATCAGCCTCTACTGGACAAGCACTCTTCCTCTTCCGCTTGGAAGGTGGTGGGGATCCGGAGTGTCCTGCGCAGCTCTGGACACTAGGGGCAGGAGCGTGGGATTGTACACTCTGCATGGGAGTTGGTGCAGGCATTATCTCAAGTGTGATGGTGTCAGGGGGATTGTCAGCATGATGGACTTGGACCGACACTGTCCTGGCTGGGTGTGTGAGAGGTGGGGGGGATGGAGCCGCAGCTGCCCCTGCAGCCTCCCCAGCCTGCCTACGCGGGGCAGCAGATGACCTAGCTGCCCCTGATCCACGTGGCCTGATGACACCAACGTTCACCGGCGCACGTGGCCTAGACCTGCTGACCTGGAAGTCAGCCATGGAGTCACCCTGTGCCAGGTCTGGTTCCACAGTGGGCTGGTCCAACAAGGGCTGAGCATGGATGGTGTCAGCCACGGTAACCTCAACCGGGGGGGGCATGGGTGTCCCTGACTGCTCCTCCACACATGGGGGGCTAGGGGCACCCTGCAAGTCACAGCCACGTCCCCTACCGGATCCACCACGGCCACCACTTGGGGCTCGGCCACCTTTGCCACCCTTACGGCTTGTTCGCCTCCCAGCCATGGCACTGATGTTATTGTGCGTATGGGAGTTGATGTGAACTATTGTCCTGGGCAATTGGGGGTCAAAGGGCTTGGGTACCAGATGGTAATCGTACCCTAGTGCTCTAGCAAGGCTGTATGTCACCCCTGGGGAAAGATGACGGGTCACGCAATGCACAGGCAGCCCAAAAAAGGGAAGTAAGGTGCACGCAACCCCTCCTAGACCACGTGCGTGGAAAAAAAACCCTGCACTAAGCTGTGGCACCCAGGAACACAAGAATGAACGTATGCGTGTCACACGCAGCCTAGAATGACCTCTGAAGGGGTACGCGACACACGGGGCAAGCACAGATGTTAGATACGTGCGCGACTCACCGTCGGCCAGGAACAAAAGCGTGAAAAATATGCGCGTGCGCTTATTGGCAACAACCCCGCCAAAAGAAGAATTGTACGCTGTTTGAGGAGACAGGACAACAGTAGTAGGGAAGCTGTTTGAGGAAACAGGCCCAGGAAAAAGAGGAAAAGAGAAAAAACTGTCAGAGGTAACAGGGAGTACGAACTGGAAACGCCGTGAAGTAAATCGCGTGTGAACTGACAAGAAGTACAGATTTCACCCACTCGCTCTCCACGAAAAGCACGTACTAATGGCGTCCTACACTTACCTTTTATACACACGTCATAGACGCGCATACGCAATGAGGCCATTTCCACCAATTACGCGCTTTGACACTCGGACGTGTATCTCTTCATTTTTACACGCGCCATTCTCTACGGCCATGCGCGTGACGTCACAGCTGCGCATGGTGGCCTTTGGGCCAATGAAATGAAACTGCACATCCGAGTGTCATCGCGTGTAATCGGAGCGAAGTGAGCGTACACGCGATTGGCCTGGGTACGTGTATTTCTGGGGTGCGCAGGAAGTTCCACACGCGATTGGTGTAAATCCACGTGTGCTCTGTCATCACGTGTAATGAGGGAAACACCCGCGCGCCTCACGTCACAGACGCGCTCACACGCTAAGCGCCTTTGGTCCAATGGAATCGCATATGCGTGCTGACGTGCATACGCGCTAAGGGCCTTTCCTCGATTTACACGCAGAAGTGCAGGATTTTCACGTGCCAAATCACTCCGCATCAAGCTGGCCATGCGTAAGCACACGGAAGACCACGCTCCTGCCCAAAAGGCCGAATTACTGACCCCCAGTGCCCCGAGCAGCCTCCCACGAGCCATCTGCTGCTGCCTGCCTGCCTGCTGCCACCGTGCCCTGCCATTTGGTGCCTGCACATCAGCCATCTGCAGGGGTCCATTTGCTGTGTCCACCCCTGCTGGAACAGAAGACTCCCGACTGGGATACCATCGCTCCACAGCCCAGCCCCAGGACCCAGTTGCCCACCCACTCCTGCCTCTGGGGTTGCCATGTCGGGCACTGCTACATCTTTCACCACTGGCAACCCCCGGTCAGAGAGGCAGAGGGGCACCAGCTTCAGTGCACCGAAGTTGGTGTCCTGGTGGAGCAAGTCCTGGGGCAGTATGATGCCCTCTTCGGAAGTAAGCGCGCCAACAAGGAAGGACGGACTCGGATCTGGACGGACATCGTGACTGCCGTCAACGCGGAGGGGGTGGCAGTCCGCGACTACCAACATATCAAGAAGCGCTGGGATGACTGCAGGTCCAGGACCCTGTTGAAGGCCCGGCGCCTTGTGGAGGGGGGCCAGGGCCGCATGAGTACCATCCAGATGAGGGTCCTGGAACGCGTAGGCCCAGCGCTCCACGGCCAGATCCTTGAGAGGCAGACCCGTCTGGAGTTGAGCGGTAAGTGGCCAAGCATTGCTGTGTGAGACAGGGCATGTCGCAGTGTGCTGGTTGTCTGATACTTGCCTGTATGTGTGACATAGCCCATGTATGCATGTGTGTGTGCAGGGACGTCATGCATGTGAGACCAGTAATGTGTGAACCACACGGTTGGTGCATGTGTTCAAATGCAACATGGGTTGCCCTATGCGGAAGGGCCACATGAAAGCATGCCAGTCTCTGTTCCTGGACATGGGTGAGGGATGGGTGTTGATGCCATGTACAAATATGCTGTCCATGTCTGTGTGTCTGACCAGCGTGTCTGTGACTTGTGAATGCCTGGGATGCATGACACATGTCTGTGGCAATGTTCCGGTTCACTGATGCAGCCTAGTCATCCTTGTATCCACTGTGTCTGTGGTGTACGAGGCCAGATGGATGAAACTAGGGTGAAGTGTCTGCATGTGATAGGCATGGCACATGATGCATGTGAGTTCCAAAACAACAGTATATGTTTAAAGAATAACTTGGACATGTATGCTAATGTCCATAGCATGCGCCATGCCTGTTACCGCATGTGTTTTACCTGCACTGATCCATGTGTTGTGGAGGGACATGATGGAAGTGATCTTTGACAGTGCCACTCATCTGCTATTGCTTCCTGTCTAGGGGACCATTGTACAGTACCCTGATGCTTGTGTTCTATGTCTCCCTCTACACAGCACCACGTGAAGAAGAGGGCGGAGACGGCTCTGTGGAGCAAAGCGGCAGGGATGCCCCCACGGCTGCAGCAGAAAGGGTGGGTGAGCCCCCACAGGGGCTTGCAACAGCAGAAGACGGGGTGGAGCCATCCAGGTTGGTAGTTTCCACAGAGGAGGAGGAGGATGCTACTGAGGCGCACATGGGGCCTGGTGGGGGCATCCCTGCTGGTGCAAGTGTTGCAGTCCAGGGGCAGGTGCAGGAGGCAGCACAGGTCGCCGTGGAGGGGCCTGTGCATGTCACTGTCCCTGACACTGTGTCTGCACCACCATGCACCAGCAGGGATGCCCCATCCCAGGCCCGTCCGCAGGTAGGGGGGATGTCCATGTCATCTGACTCCCCTCCACCTGCGTACGAGGGGACCCCTGGCCGTATGGAGAAGGTCCTGATTGGTGTCGCGTTGCGCACAGGTGCAATTCGTGATGAGGTGCGTGCTTCCCGGGAGGAGCATGCACGTCATCACGGAGAGCACCGTGCCAACGTGGCCCAGTTGGGAACGGCCATAGTCGGGGGTTTCCTACATGTGTCGGCCAATCCGGCGACCCTCTCCTCCTCTGTGGAGACTATGCACCAGTCGTTCTCCATGCCTTCTTCCGGCCCAGATGCCACCAGGGCCCCCTGTGGACCTGCCCCGACCAATGCAGCCGGCTCGGTGGGGATCCCATCCCTGCCACAGTCGGGAGTCGGAGGTCCAGCAGGGGGGGACACACCAGCAACTGGACCCCAGCAGATGGAGGATGTGACGGCATCATCGGGCAGGGCACGTGCACGACAGCGTCGGTGGATACCATCAGCCTGGATGCCATCGTGCTAGCACAGGCAGTTGCGTCGGAGGCAGCGGCAGGCTCGACGTGGGAGGCATCATGGCTCGGGGCCATCAACATCAGGGGTGCAGGCATCGGCCGAGGGCAGGAGAACCCTGGAATGGGAGTAGCTTCCGTGTGGGAGCGGTTGGGCCAGCGGATAGGTGCGGAGCGGTAGCGGGCAGAGGAGGAACGGCTCACAATGATCAGGACGGAGAACTTCATGCGGAGGGCGCTGAGGCGGGCTGAGTGCCTCGAGGGTCTTCGCAGGGAGTTGGAGCTGGACACTGCTTTATCCCTGCGAGACCTCGGGGCCAGGGAACATGCCCGCCTCCAAGCCGTTGAACAGGAGTTCGATGATGCCCTGGCCCATGACAACATCCAGTGAGCCGTTGGACTAGCCCGCTGCCCATGTAAATAGTTATGTAGTTAGTGTTAGGTTTCCTTTGTTTTTGCTTTTTCTTTGGACCTTTTGGACAATCGGCCACATTTTTGTATATAGTTATTTTTTATTAGGTAGTGTTGTTAGATAGGTTTCATTTCATTTGTTGGGATCATGGACCCTGGCTTGTTCACCTGTACATAGTTCACTGTTGGATTTTCGTTTCTTTTTACCATTTACCCATGGAGCAATGGCTTTCTATTATAATTTCACATTGGATTTTCTTTTCTGGACTGTGACTTTGGACACCATTCCTTTGGATTCTGATTTTTGGTTTTGCATTTTTTCATGGACATGCTTCTTTTTACTTTTTTTACATTCCCATTTCTGTTAGTTTATTTTTGATTCAATTCTTGTTTTCTTTAATACATATTTTTAGATCAAACTTCAATGTGTAGTATCATCTCATTGGTTTCATGCATATCATGATATGGGTTTGGAGATTCACTGAGACCCATTGGGTGTATGTGAGGGACATGTGTTCGTTTCCAAACTTGGAATTGCAGTTCTATCATGTTGTTTCCATTTCTGAGTGAGTGGATGCAATACTCGGGGGGGTGTTTTGCATTTGGAGGCTGACCATGGGGACCGGCGATCTAGATTGTGATGACATGTTGGCTGGGGAACATGAGTTGGACATGAGTGGGGGCCTGCTGGCAGGTGCCCCACGGTGCTGGGGGGTGGGGGTGCAGGGGAACATGAGTTGGACATGAGTGGGGGCCTGCTGGCAGGTGCCCCGCGGTGCTGGGGGGTGGGGGTGCAGGGGAACATGAGTTGGACATGAGTGGGAGCCTGCTGGCAGGTGCCCCACAGTGCTGGGGGGTGGGGGTAATAGGGGACATGAGTGGGGGCTTGATGGAGGCTGCCCATGCACTGCTGGGGTGTGGGGGTGGTTGGAGACATGAGTGGGGGCCTGGTGGAGGCTGCCCCGGTGGCGGGGGGGTGGGGGTGGTGGTAGACATGAGTGGGGGCCTGGTGGAATCTGCACCTGGTGGCTGGGGGGTGGGGGTGGTGGTAGACATGGGTGGGGGCCTGGTGGAGGCTGCCCCTGGTGGCTGGGGGGTGGGGGTGGTGGTGGACATCGGTGGGGGCCTGGTGGTGGCTGCCCCTGCACTGCTGGGGGGTGTGGGTGGTGGGAGACATGAGTGGGGGCCTGGTGGAGGCTGCCCCTGGTGGCTGGGGGGTGGGGGTGGTGGTAGACATGAGTGGGGGCCTGGTGGAATCTGCCCCTGGTGGCTGGGGGGTGGGGGTGGTGGTAGACATGGGTGGGGGCCTGGTGGAGGCTGCCCCTGGTGGCTGGGGGGTGGGGGTGGTGGTAGACATCGGTGGGGGCCTGGTGGTGGCTGCCCCTGACTGCTGGGGGGTGGGGGTGGTGGGAGACATGAGTGGGGGCCTTGTGGAGGGTGCCCCTGCACTGCAGGGGGGTGGGGGTGGTGGGAGACATGGGTGGGGGCCTGGTGGAGGGTGCCCCTGGTGGCTGGGGGGTGGGGGTGGTGGGAGACATGAGTGGGGGCCTGGTGGAGGGTGCCCCTGCACTGTGGGGGTGGTGGGGGTTAATAGGGGACATGAGTGGGGGCCTGGGGGAGGCTGCCCCTGGTGGCTGGGGGGTGGGGGTGGTGGGAGACATGAGTGGGGGCCTGGTGGAGGGTGCCCCTGCACTGCGGGAGGGTGGGGGTAATAGGGGACATTAGTGGGGGCCTGGTGGAGGCTGCCCCTGGGGGCTGGGCGGTGGGGGTGGTGGTGGACATCGGTGGGGGCCTGGTGGTGGCTGCCCCTGCACTGCTGGGGGGTGGGGGTTGTGGGAGACATGAGTGGGGGCCTGGTGGAGGCTGCCCCTGACTGCTAGGGGGTGGGGGTGGTGGGAGACATGAGTGGGGGCCTGGTGGAGGAGGCCCCTGCACTGCGGGGGGGTGGGGGTAATAGGGGACATGAGTGGGGGCCTGGTGGAGGCTGCCCCTGGTGGCTGGGGGGTGGGGGGTGGTGGGAGACATGAGTGGGGGCCTGGTGGAGGGTGCCCCTGCACTGCGGGGGGTGGGGGTAATAGGGGACATGAGTGGGGCCTGGTGGAGGCTGCCCCTGGTGGCTGGGGGGTGGGGGGTGGTGGGAGACATGAGTGGGGGCCTGGTGGAGGCTGCCCCTGACTGCTGGGGGGTGGGGGTGGTGGGAGACATGAGTGGGGGCCTGGTGGAGGGTGCCCCTGCACTGCGGGGGGGGTGGGGGTAATAGGGGACATGAGTGGGGGCCTGGTGGAGGCTGCCCCTGGTGGCTGGGGGGTGGGGGTGGTGGGAGACATGAGTGGGGGCCTGGTGGAGGGTGCCCCTGCACTGCGGGGGGTGGGGGTAATAGGGGACATGAGTGGGGGCCTGGTGGAGGCTGCCCCTGGTGGCTGGGGGGTGGGGGTGCAGGGAACATGAGTTGGACATGAGTGTGGGGCCTGCTGGCAGGTGCCCCACGGTGCTGGGGGGTGGGGGTGGTGGGAGACATGGGTGGGGGCCTGGTGGAGGCTGCCCCTGCACTGCTGGGGGGTGGGGGTGGTGGGAGACATGAGTGGGGGCCTGGTGGTATCTGCCTCTGGTGGCTGGGGGGTGGGGGTGGTGGGAGACATGAGTGGGGGCCTGGTGGAGGCTGCCCCTGGTGGCTGGGGGGTGGGGGTGGTGGTAGACATGAGTGGGGGCCTGGTGGAATCTGCCCCTGGTGGCAGGGGGGTGGGGTGGTGGTAGACATGGGTGGGGGCCTGGTGGAGGCTGCCCCTGCACTGCTGGGGGGTGGGGGTGGTGGTGGACATCGGTGGGGGCCTGGTGGTGGCTGCCCCTGCACTGCTGGGGGGTGGGGGTAATGGGAGACATGAGTGGGGGCCTGGTGGAGGCGGCCCCTGGTGGCTGGGGGGTGGGGGTGGTGGTAGACATGAGTGGGGGCCTGGTGGAATCTGCCCCTGGTGGCTGGGGGGTGGGGGTGGTGGTAGAAATGGGTGGGGGCCTGTTGGAGGCTGCCCCTGCACTGCTGGGGGGTGGGGGTAATGGGGGACATGAGTGGGGGCCTGTTGGAGGCTGCCCCTGCACTGCTGGTGGGTGGGGGTAATAGGGGACATGAGTGGGGGCCTGTTGGAGGCTGCCCCTGCACTGCTGGGGGGTGGGGGTGGTGGGAGACATGAGTGGGGGCCTGGTGGAGGCTGCCCCTGGTGGCTGGGGATGGGGGTGGTGGTAGACATAAGTGGGGGCCTGGTGGAATCTGCCCCTGGTGGCTGGGGGGTGGGGGTGGCGGTAGACATGGGTGGGGGCCTGGTGGAGGCTGCCCCTGGTGGCCGGGGGTGCGGGTGGTGGTAGACATGGGTGGGGGCCTGTTGGTGGCTGCCCCTGCACTGCTGGGGGGTGGGGGTGGTGGGAGACATGAGTGGGGGCCTGTTGGAGGCTGCCCCTGCACTGCTGGGGGGTGGGGGTAATGGGGGGCATGAGTGGGGGCCTGTTGAAGGCTGCCCCTGCACTGCTGGGGGGTGGGGGTAATAGGGGACATGAGTGGGGGCCTGTTGGAGGCTGCCCCTGCACTGCTGGGGGGTGGGGGTAATAGGGGACATGAGTGGGGGCCTGTTGGAGGCTGCCCCTGCACTGCTGGGGGGTGGGGGTGGGGGGAGACATGAGTGGGGGGCCTGGTGGAGGCTGCCCCTGGTGGCTGGGGGGTGGGGGTGGTGGTAGACATGAGTGGGGGCCTGGTGGAATCTGCCCCTGGTGGCTGGGGGGTGGGGGTGGTGGTAGACATGGGTGGGGGCCTGGTGGAATCTGACCCTGGTGGCTGGGGGGTGGGGGTGCAGGGGAACATGAGTTGGACATGAGTGGGGGCCTGCTGGCAGGTGCCCCACGGTGCTGGGGGGTGGGGGTGCAGGGGAACATGAGTTGGACATGAGTGGGGGCCTGCTGGCAGGTGCCCCACAGTGCTGGGGGGTGGGGGTAATAGGGGACATGAGTGGGGGCCTGGTGGAGGCTGCCCATGCACTGCTGGGGGGTGGGGGTGGTGGGAGACATGAGTGGGGGCCTGGTGGAGGCTGCCCCTGGTGGCTGGGGGGTTGGGGTGGTTGTAGACATGAGTGGGGGCCTGGTGGAATCTGCCCCTGGTGGCTGGGCGGTGGGGGGTGGTGGGAGACATGAGTGGGGGCCTGGTGGAGGCTGCCCCTGACTGCTGGGGGGTGGGGGTGGTGGGAGACATGAGTGGGGGCCTGGTGGAGGGTGCCCCTGCACTGCGGGGGGGTGGGGGTAATAGGGGACATGAGTGGGGGCCTGGTGGAGGCTGCCCCTGGTGGCTGGAGGATGGGGTGGTGGGAGACATGAGTGGGGGCCTGGTGGAGGGTGCCCCTGCAATGCGGGGGGGTGGGGGTAATAGGGGTCATGAGTGGGGGCCTGGTGGAAGCGGCCCCTGGTGGCTGGGCGGTGGGGGTGGTGGTGGACATCGGTGGGGGCCTGGTGGTGGCTGCCCCTGCACTGCTGGGGGTGGGGGTGGTGGGAGACATGAGTGGGGGCCCGGTGGAGGCTGCCCCTGACTGCTGGGTGGTGGGGGTGGTGGGAGACATGAGTGGGGGCCTGGTGGAGGGTGCCCCTGCACTGCGGGGGGTGGGGGCAATAGGGGACATGAGTGGGGGCCTGGTGGAGGCTGCCCCTGGTGGCTGGGGGGTGGGGGGTGGTGGGAGACATGAGTGGGGGCCTGGTGGAGGCTGCCCCTGACTGCTGGGGGGTGGGGGTGGTGGGAGACATGAGTGGGGGCCTGGTGGAGGGTGCCCCTGCACTGCGGGGGTTGGGGGTAATAGGGGACATGAGTGGGGGCCTGGTGGAGGCTTCCCCTGGTGGCTGGGGGGTGGGGGGTGGTGGGAGACATGAGAGGGGGCCTGGTGGAGGCTGCCCCTGACTGCTGGGGGGTGGGGGTGGTGGGAGACATGCGTGGGGGCCTGGTGGAGGGTGCCCCTGCACTGCGTGGGGGTAATAGGGGACATGAGTGGGGGCCTGGTGGAGGCTGCCCCTCGTGGCTGGGGGGTGGGGGTAATAGGGGACATGAGTGGGGGCCTGTTGGAGGCTGCCCCTGCACTGCTGGGGGGTGGGGGTGGTGGGAGACATGAGTGGGGGGCCTGGTGGAGGCTGCCTCTGGTGGCTGGGAGGTGGGGGTGGTGGTAGACATGAGTGGGGGCCTGGTAGAATCTGCCCCTGGTGGCTGGGGGGTGGGGGTGGTGGTAGACATGGGTGGGGGCCTGGTGGAATCTGACCCTGGTGGCTGGGGGTGGGGGTGCAGGGGAACATGAGTTGGACATGAGTGGGGGCCTGCTGGCAGGTGCCCCACGGTGCTGGGGGGTGGGGGTGCAGAGGAACATGAGTTGGACATGAGTGGGGGCCTGCTGGCAGGTGCCCCACAGTGCTGGGGGGTGGGGGTAATAGGAGACATGAGTGGGGGCCTGGTGGAGGCTGCAAATGCACTGCTAGGGGGTGGGGGTGGTGGGAGACATGAGTGGGGGCCTGGTGGAGGCTGCCCCTGGTGGCTGGGGGGTGGGGGTGGTGGTAGACATGAGTGGGGGCCTGGTGGAATCTGCCCCTGGTGGCTGGGCAGTGGGGGGTGGTGGGAGACATGAGTGGGGGCCTGGTGGAGGCTGCCCCTGACTGCTGGGGGGTGGGGGTGGTGGGAGACATGAGTGGGGGCCTGGTGGAGGGTGCCCCTGCACTGCGGGGGGGTGGGGGTAATAGGGGACATGAGTGGGGGCCTGGTGGAGGCTGCCCCTGGTGGCTGGAGGATGGGGTGGTGGGAGACATGAGTGGGGGCCTGGTGGAGGGTGCCCCTGCAATGCGGGGGGTGGGGGTAATAGGGGTCATGAGTGGGGGCCTGGTGGAAGCGGCCCCTGGTGGCTGGGGGGTGGGGGTGGTGGTGAACATCGGTGGGGGCCTGGTGGTGGCTGCCCCTGCACTGCTGGGGGTGGGGGTGGTGGGAGACATTAGTGGGGGCCCGGTGGAGGCTGCCCCTGACTGCTGGGTGGTGGGGGTGGTGGGAGACATGAGTGGGGGCCTGGTGGAGGGTGCCCCTGCACTGCGGGGGGTGGGGGCAATAGGGGACATGAGTGGGGGCCTGGTGGAGGCTGCCCCTGGTGGCTGGGGGGTGGGGGGTGGTGGGAGACATGAGAGGGGGCCTGGTGGAGGCTGCCCCTGACTGCTGGGGGGTGGGGGTGGTGGGAGACATGCGTGGGGGCCTGGTGGAGGGTGCCCCTGCACTGCGGGGGGTGGGGGTAATAGGGGACATGAGTGGGGGCCTGGTGGAGGCTGCCCCTGGTGGCTGGGGGGTGGGGGGTGGTGGGAGACATGAGTGGGGGCCTGGTGGAGGCTGCCCCTGACTGCTGGGGGGTGGGGGTGGTGGGAGACATGAGTGGGGGCCTGGTGGAGGCTGCCCCTGACTGCTGGGGGGTGGGGGTGGTGGGAGACATGAGTGGGAGCCTGGTGGAGGGTGCCCCTGCACTGCGGGGGGTGGGGGTAATAGGGGACATGAGTGGGGGCCTGGTGGAGGCTGCCCCTGGTGGCTGGAGGATGGGGTGGTGGGAGACATGAGTGGGGGCCTGGTGGAGGGTGCCCCTGCAATGCGGGGGGGTGGGGGTAATAGGGGTCATGAGTGGGGGCCTGGTGGAAGCGGCCCCTGGTGGCTGGGGGGTGGGGGTGGTGGTGGACATCGGTGGGGGCCTGGTGGTGGCTGCCCCTGCACTGCTGGGGGTGGGGGTGGTGGGAGACATGAGTGGGGGCCCGGTGGAGGCTGCCCCTGACTGCTGGGTGGTGGGGGTGGTGGGAGACATGAGTGGGGGCCTGGTGGAGGGTGCCCCTGCACTGTGGGGGGTGGGGGCAATAGGGGACATGAGTGGGGGCCTGGTGGAGGCTGCCCCTGGTGGCTGGGGGGTGGGGGGTGGTGGGAGACATGAGTGGGGGCCTGGTGGAGGCTGCCCCTGACTGCTGGGGGGTGGGGGTGGTGGGAGACATGAGTGGGGGCCTGGTGGAGGGTGCCCCTGCACTGCGGGGGGTGGGGGTAATAGGGGACATGAGTGGGGGCCTGGTGGAGGCTTCCCCTGGTGGCTGGGGGGTGGGGGGTGGTGGGAGACATGAGAGGGGGCCTGGTGGAGGCTGCCCCTGACTGCTGGGGGGTGGGGGTGGTGGGAGACATGCGTGGGGGCCTGGTGGAGGGTGCCCCTGCACTGCGGGGGGGTGGGGGTAATAGGGGACATGAGTGGGGGCCTGGTGGATGCTGCCCCTCGTGGCTGGGGGGTGGGGGTAATAGGGGACATGAGTGGGGGCCTGTTGGAGGCTGCCCCTGCACTGCTGGGGGGCGGGGGTGGTGGGAGACATGAGTGGGGGGCCTGGTGGAGGCTGCCCCTGGTGGCTGGGGGGTGGGGGTGGTGGTAGACATGAGTGGGGGCCTGGTGGAATCTGCCCCTGGTGGCTGGGGGGTGGGGGTGGTGGTAGACATGGGTGGGGGCCTGGTGGAATCTGACCCTGGTGGCTGGGGGGTGGGGGTGCAGGGGAACATGAGTTGGACATGAGTGGGGGCCTGCTGGCAGGTGCCCCACGGTCCTGGGGGGTGGGGGTGCAGAGGAACATGAGTTGGACATGAGTGGGGGCCTGCTGGCAGGTGCCCCACAGTGCTGGGGGGTGGGGGTAATAGGGGACATGAGTGGGGGCCTGGTGGAGGCTGCCCATGCACTGCTGGGGGGTGGGGGTGGTGGGAGACATGAGTGGGGGCCTGGTGGAGGCTGCCCCTGGTGGCTGGGGGGTGGGGGTGGCGGTAGACATGAGTGGGGGCCTGGTGGAATCTGCCCCTGGTGGCTGGGCAGTGGGGGGTGGTGGGAGACATGAGTGGGGGCCTGGTGGAGGCTGCCCCTGACTGCTGGGGGGTGGGGGTGGTGGGAGACATGAGTGGGGGCCTGGTGGAGGGTGCCCCTGCACTGCGGGGGGGTGGGGGTAATAGGGGACATGAGTGGGGGCCTGGTGGAGGCTGCCCCTGGTGGCTGGAGGATGTGGTGGTGGGAGACATGAGTGGGGGCCTGGTGGAAGCGGCCCCTGGTGGCTGGGGGGTGGGGGTGGTGGTGGACATCGGTGGGGGCCTGGTGGTGGCTGCCCCTGCACTGCTGGGGGTGGGGGTGGTGGGAGACATGAGTGGGGGCCCGGTGGAGGCTGCCCCTGACTGCTGGGTGGTGGGGGTGGTGGGAGACATGAGTGGGGGCCTGGTGGAGGGTGCCCCTGCACTGCGGGGGGTGGGGGCAATAGGGGACATGAGTGGGGGCCTGGTGGAGGCTGCCCCTGGTGGCTGGGGGTGGGGGGTGGTGGGAGACATGAGTGGGGGCCTGGTGGAGGCTGCCCCTGACTGCTGGGGGGTGGGGGTGGTGGGAGACATGAGTGGGGGCCTGGTGGAGGGTGCCCCTGCACTGCGGGGGGTGGGGGTAATAGGGGACATGAGTGGGGGCCTGGTGGAGGCTTCCCCTGGTGGCTGGGGGGTGGGGGGTGGTGGGAGACATGAGAGGGGGCCTGGTGGAGGCTGCCCCTGACTGCTGGGGGGTGGGGGTGGTGGGAGACATGCGTGGGGGCCTGGTGGAGGGTGCCCCTGCACTGCGGGGGGGTGGGGGTAATAGGGGACATGAGTGGGGGCCTGGTGGAGGCTGCCCCTCGTGGCTGGGGGGTGGGGGTGGTGGGAGACATGAGTGGGGGCCTGGTGGAGGGTGCCCCTGCACTGCGGGGGGGTGGGGATAATAGGGGACATGAGTGGGGGCCTGGTGGAGGCTGCCCCTGGTGGCTGGGGGGTGGGGGTGCAGGGGAACATGAGTTGGACATGAGTGGGGGCCTGCTGGCAGGTGCCCCATGGTGCTGGGGGGTTGGGGTGGTGGTAGACATGGGTGGGGGCCTGGTGGAGGCTGCCCCTGCACTGCTGGGGGGTGGGGGTGGTGGGAGACATGAGTGGGGGCCTGGTGGTATCTGCCCCTGGTGGCTGGGGGGTGGGGGTGGTGGGAGACATGAGTGGGGGCCATTTGGAGGCTGCCCCTGGTGGCTGGGGGGAGGGGGTGGTGGTAGACATGAGTGGGGGCCTGGTGAAATCTGCCCCTGGTGGCTGGGGGGTGCGGGTGGTGGTAGACATGGGTGGGGGCCTGGTGGAGGCTGCCCCTGCACTGCTGGGGGGTGGGGGTGGTGATGGACATCGGTGGGGGCCTGGTGGTGGCTGCCCCTGCACTGCTGGGGGATGGCGGTGGTGGGAGACATGAGTGGGGGCCTGGTGGAGGCTGCCCCTGGTGGCTGGGGGGTGGGGGTGGTGGTAGACATGAGTGGGGGCCTGGTGGAATCTGCCCCTGGTGGCTGGGGGGTGGGGGTGGTGGTAGACATGGGTGGGGGTCTGGTGGAGGCTGCCCCTGGTGGCTGGGGGGTGGGGGTGGTGGTAGACATGGGTGGGGGCCTGGTGGTGGCTGCCCCTGCACTGCTGGGGGGTGGGGGTGGTGGGAGACATGAGTGGGGGCCTGTTGGAGGCTGCCCCTGCACTGCTGGGGGGTGGGGGTAATGGGGGACATGAGTGGGGGCCTGTTGGAGGCTGCCCCTGCACTGCTGGGGGGTGGGGTAATAGGGGACCTGAGTGGGGGCCTGTTGGAGGCTGCGCCTGCACTGCTGGGGGGTGGGGGTAATAGGGGACATGAGTGGGGGCCTGTTGGAGGCTGACCCTGCACTGCTGGGGGTTGGGGGTGGTGGGAGACATGAATGGGGGCCTGGTGGAGGCTGCCCCTGACTGCTGGGGGGTGGGGGGGGTGGGAGACATGAGTGGGGGCCTGGTGGAGGGTGCCCCTGCACTGCGGGGGGGTGGGGGTAATAGGGGACATGAGTGGGGGCCTGGTGGAGGCTGCCCCTGGTGGCTGGGGGGTGGGGGTGGTGGGAGACATGAGTGGAGGCCTGGTGGAGGCTGCCCCTGCACTGCGGGGGGGTGGGGGTAATAGGGGACATGAGTGGGGGCCTGGTGGAGGCTGCCCCTGGTGGCTGGGGGGTGGGGGTGCAGGGGAACATGAGTTGAACATGAGTGGGGGCCTGCTGGCAGGTGCCCCACGGTGCTGGGGGTTGGGGGTGGTGGTAGACATGGGTGGGGCCTGGTGGAGGCTGCCCCTGCACTGCTGGGGGGTGGGGGTGGTGGGAGACATGAGTGGGGGCCTGCTGGTATCTGCCCCTGGTGGCTGGGGGGTGGGGGTGGTGGGAGACATGAGTGGGGGCCTGTTGGAGGCTGCCCCTGCACTGCTGAGGGTTGGGGGTGGTGGTGGACATTGGTGGGGGCCTGGTGGTGGCTGCCACTGCACTGCTGGGGGGTGGGGGTGGTGGGAGACATGAGTGGGGGCCTGGTGGAGGCTGCCCCTGGTGGCTGGGGGGTGGGGCTGGTGGTAGACATGAGTGGGGGCCTGGTGGAATCTGCCCCTGGTGGCTGGGGGTGGGGGTGGTGGTAGACATGGGTGGGGGCCTGGTGGAGGCTGCCCCTGGTGGCTGGGGGGGTGGGGGTGGTGGTAGACATGGGTGGGGGCCTGGTGGTGGCTGCCCCTGCACTGCTGGGGGGTGGGGGTGGTGGGAGACATGAGTGGGGGCCTGTTGGAGGCTGCCCCTGCACTGCTGGGGGGTGGGGGTAATGGGGGACATGAGTGGGGCCCTGTTGGAGGCTGCCCCTGCACTGCTGCGGGGTGGGGTAATAGGGGACATGAGTGGGGGCCTGTTGGAGGCTGCCCCTGCACTGCTGGGGGGTGGGAGTAATAGGGGACATGAGTGGGGGCCTGTTGGAGGCTGCCCCTGCACTGCTGGGGGGTGGGGGTGGTGGGAGACATGAGTGGGGGCCTGGTGGAGGCTGCCCCTGGTGGCTGGGGGGTGGGGGTGGGGGTAGACATGAGTGGGGGCCTGGTGGAACCTGCCCCTGGTGGCTGGGGGGTGGGGTGGTGGTAGACATGGGTGGGGGCCTGGTGGAGGCTGCCCCTGGTGGCTGGGGGGTGGGGGTTTAGTTTTAGTTTAGTTTAGTTTATTATTTGTAGGGCGCGCCAAGCCCTGGAGCATCAGGGCGCACAAGACAAGAATATGCTCAACTTTTGTTACAGGTACATCTACATAATCATAGTACAATCTGCAATAAATAAAATATATACAGGTACATGTGCATGGTCATAATGCAGTATACAATAAGCAAGAATGAGCAGGGCTGGAGCTAGGTCCAGACAAGAGGTGATAAGGGTACAGGAATATTTAACAATGTGGAGGTGATATACAGTGGAATAAGTACAGTAATATACAATGGTGTAAAATACAGAACGTGGTATCAGAGCTGGGGCATGCAGGTGGATCGCTAGTAGGGACAGTCAGGTCAAGCAGGTCGGATTAGTTAGATGTCATTAGCTCTCAGCCACTTGGTCAAATTCTGCCTAAATTTCGCAAAGGGCTGGGGTTCTCTTATGTCATGTGGTAGGGAGTTCCAAAGCTGTGCTGCTTTGACTGCGAAGCTATGTCCTCCAATAGTGGCACGTTTAAAGCGAGGGACATAGAGGCAATTCGCATTGACCATTCTTGTTGGTCTAGGTGAGGTTCTTAAGTGTAGCCTGTCCATGAGGTAGGGTGGTGCCATTTTATTGAGGCACTTGTGAGTAAGGGAGGCAATTTTAAGTTGGATTTTGTCCTGAGTGGATAGCCATTTATATTCTCTTCTTATAGAGGAGATATGCTCTTTCCTGTTGATCTTAAGCGCGGCTCTCAGGGCATTATTCTGTAGGACCTGGATTTTTTGGATAGTCTGTTTGTTAGCCCCAATGTAGAGACCATTACAGTAGTGCAGTTTGGACAGTATAAGGGCTCTGGCAAGTGTGATGCAGCTGTCTGTAGAGAGGAATTGCTTGCTGGCTCTAATGAGTTTGCAAGTATATGCTGTAGAAGAGGCTAGGGAGTTGACTTGTTTGCCAAAGTTTAAGGTGGCGTCAAGGTAAAAGCCTAGGGTCTTGACTTCCTTTGCTACTTTGATATTGTTCCCATCGATAATGAAGCTGGCATAGTCAGTGTTAAGTTTAGTTATGTATGTCGGGGTACCTAGGATTATGAGCTCAGTTTTGTCGTCGTTCAGGCATAAGCCGTGTGTGGCCATCCATGCCTGAACGATGCTGTAAATTTTATTCACTAAAGTCAGATCCACGACGTAATCTCCTGAAAGCGGAAGGAGGATCTGGGTATCGTCTGCATAGTTGGTGTAGGCGATACCCAGATGATCCATTTCGTCAAAGAGCGGCTTTGTGAATATGTTATAGAGGGTTGGTGATACACAAGATCCCTGGGGTACACCGCACGTTATAGGGATCGGGTCAGCTGAGGCTGATGGAGAGAAGACTCTCATGGTGCGGTTATTCAGGAAGGATTTGATCCAAAATATGGCCTCTTTAGAGAAGTGAGCAGCAGAGTCTAGGTGGCTGCATAAGACTGTATGGTCGACTAAATCGAACGCTGCTGAGAGGTCTAGCAAGAGGAGTAAGGCTGCTTGGCCATTGTCCCTACATTGATCTATTTGGGCCTTGAGATCGATAAGGGCAGTCTCTGTTCCATGCTGGGGACGGAATCCAGATTGGCGGGTTCCGAGCAGGTGGTTGGATTCAAGGAAATTTTGTATTTGCATGTATGCCACTTTGTCTAAAATTTTTAGAAGAAAGGGCACAGTCGTGATAGGCCTAAAATTGGTGGGAATGGCAGGGTCGAGGGTTTGCTTCTTTAGGAGTGGCAGGACCCACGACTCTTTAAGATTTTTCAGTACAATGCCGGTAGTGAAGGATGAGTTGACGAGTTTAGCTATGAATGGCGATAGTTCTCTCGCAGCATCCTTAATTAATTGGGCAGGGCATTGGTCACCTTTACAGTTGGATGGTTTAAGTCCCAGGATCACTTTTTCGACTTCAATGGTAGATACCTTGGAGAAGCAGAAACGTGTTATTTGTTTAGATTTAAGTATGGGTGCTGGGGTTAGAGCGTCCTGAGGTGTGAGAGATGCTTTTTTGAAGGCGATTTTAGTTTGTAGGTTGACTACTTTGTTGGTAAGGGCAAACTGAATGTCTGAGCACCATTTTCTGTCTTTGGTGCAGTTTTCTTGGGGAATGATGGGTGTTTCCAGCTCTTTCAAGATACTGAACAGTTCTCTGACACTTGATTTAGATTGGGATATTCTGGTATTGTATGTTTCCTGTTTGGCTAGTAGGATATCTTTTTTGTATTGGGATGATATCTTTGCAAGGTTTAGTTTGTTTTCTACTGTAGGAGTAAGTCTCCATTTGGATTCTAGTTTTCTTTTGGTTAACCTGAGATTTTTTAGGTGGGGGGTGAACCATGAGTTGAGATGTTTTTTCGGTTTACTAGTCCATAATTTGAGCGGTGCTATGTGATCAAGGGCTGAGTTCATAGTTTCATTGAATTGATCAACTAGCATATCAGGCTCCGTGTTAGCTGGGAGCGAGTTTAGTTGGGGTAGTATGATTGGCAACAATTTTTCCGTGGTTATTAGCTGTTTGTTCCTCGTGGGTATAGGAGGGGCAGGTGTGGGCTTGGCTGTGGCTAAGTTAGTATCTACTGTAAATATAAGTAGAAAGTGGTCCGTCCAGATCTGGGGAACAGTGTCTGTAATGGTTACTCCACAGTTGTGATCAGCTATCCAGTCAAGGATGCAACCTTTATTATGAGTGGGACAGGTGACTCTTTGGGCAAAGCCCAGCTCTTTTAGGATCAGAGCAGTAGCTGTGGACTGGGTGTCTTTAATATCATTGTAGCCTAGGTTGAAGTCTCCTAGCACTATAGTTTGGGAGGTGTTTTTCAAATTGTTGGACAGGGTGGTGGAGAGGTCCTCAACAAAGGTTCCAATAGGACCAGGAGGTCTGTAGAGCTACATGAGTGGGGGCCTGTTGGAGGCTGCCCCTGCACTGCTGGGGGGTGGGGGTAATAGGGGACATGAGTGGGGGCCTGTTGGAGGCTGCCCCTGCAGTGCTGGGGGGTGGAGTTGGTGGGAGACACGAGTGGGGGCCTGGTGGAATCTGCCCCTGGTGGCTGGGGGGTGGGGGTGGTGGTAGACATGGGCTGCGGCCTGGTGGAGGCTGCCCCTGGTGGCTGGGGGGGTGGGGGTGGTGGTGGACATCGGTGGGGGCCTGGTGGTGGCTGCCCCTGTACTGCTGGGGGGTGGGGGTGGTGGGAGACATGAGTGGGGGCCTGGTGGAGGCTGCCCCTGGTGGCTGGGGGGTGGGGGTGGTGGTAGACATGAGTGGGGGCCTGGTGGAATCTGCCCCTGGTGGCTGGGGGGTGGGGGTGGTGGTAGACATGGGTGGGGGCCTGTGGAGGCTGCCCCTGCACTGCTGGGGGGTGGGGGTGGTGGGAGACATGAGTAGGTGCCTGGTGGAGGCTGCCTCTGGTGGCTGTGGGGTGGGGGTGGTGGTAGACATGGGTGGGGGCCTGGTGGAGGCTGCCCGTGCACTGCTGGGGGGTGGGGGTGGTGGGAGACATGAGTGGGGGCCTGGTGGAGGCTGCCCCTGGTGGCTGGGGGGTGGGGGTGGTGGTAGACATGAGTGGGGGCCTGGTGGAATCTGCCCCTGGTGGCTGGGGGGTGGGGGTGGTGGTAGACATGGGTGGGGGCCTGGTGGAGGCTGCCCCTGGTGGCTGGGGGGTAGGGGTGGTGGTAGACATGGGTGGGGGCCTGGTGGAGGGTGCCCCTGCACTGCTGGGGGTGGGGGTGGTGGGAGACATGCATTGTTGATCAGTAGTGCAAGGTGACATGTGGGTTGGCTGGGGGGCATGCCCATGGTGGATGGGCTGCGTGCGCGACATGAGCAGGGGTGCAGGGTAGTCCCCCGTGGTGTGGGCTGCCTGCAGGGGCCGTGGAGGTTGTAGAGCGAACACCTGGGAGGACCCACACGGCCAATTCACGTGTAGTACTCCCCAGAACACCTGAAATACACGTACCCTGCTGAAATCGCGTGTGGAACTTCCCGCGCACCCCTGAAATACACGTACCCTGCTCGCACGGGCCAATCGCGTGTGGAACTTCCCGCGCACCCCTGAAGTACACGTACCCTGCTCGCACGGGGCCAATCGCGTGTGGAACATCCCTCGCACCCCTGAAATACACGTACCCTGCTGAAATCGCGTGTGGAACTTCCCGCACACCCCTGGAATACACGTACCCTGCTCGCACGGGGCCAATCGCGTGTGGAACTTCCCGCGCACCCCTGGAATACACGTACCCTGCTCACACGGGGCCAATCGCGTGTGGAACTTCCCGCGCACCCCTGAAATACACATACCCTGCTGAAATCGCGTGTGGAACTTCCCGCGCACCCCTGAAATACACGTACCCTGCTGGAATTGCGTGTGATACTTCCCACGGACCCCTGTAATACACGTTCCCCACTTGGCGTTTGCTGTTTGCCAGCCCTGTGAACTGGTCCAGGGTTAGCGCAGCCCTTTGTGATTATTTGGGGATTTTGAAGGCTTTTCCTTGCGTGAGGGCGTTCTTGGGGGCGTAACTGGCGCTGCTGCAGGGTCGCTGCGCCACGCTGCGCCACGGCTGGTTTTGGATGCGAAAATCCATGAATACGCTGTGCGCGGAAATCGATTTTAGCGCACGCGGCTGGCGCAGACATTCGCACAGGCATGCTATGCGCCAGTCGGGTGCGCCAGTCGCGTGCGCCACTTTTGTGCGATTTTCTATGAATTACCCTGTAAATGTTTCATTCAGTCCTACCGCACCTCACTGCACAATGTTTATTGGGAAACCACAGGACGCCGCGTAAGGGATGCTGCTCTGCGGAACTAGGCCTACCTCTATCCTGCGCAAAAGGCAAACCCGGTCTCTGTGTCAGCGCAGTGTATATGGGAGCACATTACACACACTGCCCATGCATTGCTCATACCGGAACTTCACTCCAAATTGTCTGTATGTGTCCAGTGCTGCAGGAGAGTTTTTACCAAATGCACATCAATGGATTCCACATGTAACTGGCCATATAGCGATAAAGGGAACACACACTGACAAAGCTAATAGGCTTGGTTGGAGTGTAAAGATGAAAGCTTGTGGCTGTTGACTAGCTTCAGGCAGTACTCTCACGTCCCTCTTCTATGTCTAGTACTTACTTGCTCAGGTGAATTCCACCTTGGACGATAGGATTTGATATGCCTAATAAACTCCCCACAGAAGGAGACTTCTCCTTTTCAGCAGTCATTAGACGGAGAAGGTGCTGCCCCAGGATTCGTCCTGTTGTTTTCTGTCGCTCACAAGATGTCTTCTTCATACCTCTGCTGGGATGGGCACTGGGTCCTTATTCCTTGATTTCCTTGCCAGGGGTCAGAGATAGTTGGAAGGATGCAGGGGGAGGTTATGCTATGTTAATGGGAGTTGGACTCGGCACTCCTGCCATTTGCTGGTCCCCAGGCGCTCAGCTTCCCGGCCTCTGCTCTGGGTTGAAAGATTGGTGAATGTGGCAGGCTTGAAACCTGCTTTGCATAATGTACACTCTGGTCTCCACACATGACACAGCTTTCCCCTGGATACAGTAAGGCTTTGTCATTTGGTAATGGGTCTTGCGTATTCATGGTCCAAGCGCTGGACACATGTGCATGCCTTGACATCATCTCTGACCGCTTCACCAGCTGGATTCATTGGGAAGCCTGGGGGTGCAGGTAATGTTGCATGATGCATTCCCCAGTTGTGAATGCTACCATGGCCAAGTGTGGTAGCATATATGTAGGTTAGTGTTCCATGTGTTGCGTGTTTATGTGCCCCTCGAGCCAGTGCTTACCTATTAGCTCGAATACTCCATGGCTCTGAAAATTTAGAATCCGTGCTTGGGCAGAGGCCATGGGGTGCAACCAATAAACTTGTCTGGAGCCTCTGTCTGTTCATGGGTAAGGGGCCCACCACAGTGTGGCAATGAGGCGCATCCCACAGGGAAGAAACCTGCGTATTGGGGATCTGGCTATCTGGCACCCACCTCATGGTAGGCGCACCACGGTGCAGAGCGGTGGCCCAATGAAAAACACTGTCACACCGTGCCCATTATCCAGAGGGTACGCGCGTGCGAGGAGCATGGCACGGGGAGCAGCAGGAGCTCTGGAGGGGAGTCGGACAACCGCTGGAGGCGCGAAGTAGAGCACACATTGTTCTCTGCCTGGGAAACGCTAGAGGACCGTGAGGAGTTTGTTTTGTCATTGTGTACACCAAGGGCTACCTGCTGACATACATTGGTATGCCACCCAGATTAACTTCATTTCTGTAACTCCACTGTTACTGGTACTGGAAGACTCTCAGAAAGGAAAAAAGGTTAGACATTGAACATTGGACACTTTGAAGCATTGTCAATTCACAGTGCAATTCACCAATACAAAATAGCCTCCATGTTTCTTGAACTGTCCAGAGGACCCCCCTATCAGCTGGGAATGATGGATTGATGCATGCAAGATATACCTGCAGGCTGCTGGTGAAAGTCAATATTCTGATGACCAGAAGGAAGCAGCGTTTCTCAACTCTTGGGAGATGGAGGGTTTACACATTTTTCAGCTCTTACCTGGTGAGGATGTCATGGTAGCAGGAGGCAGCGGAGAAGGCAATGCTGCTGTGAGTGCATATGAGTCTGCTTTGGCCAAACACAAAAGGCATTTTGGAATAAAGCTAAACATTGCAATAGAGAGATATAATTTATTTTCAAGGTCCCAGAGAATCCGGAAGAATCCATTGGCATGTATGTCAGTCACCACGCTTAGGGCCCTGAAATTGAACTGCAATTTTACAGGTGTCATTCAGGGATCGCACCATGATGGGATCTTGCAATACCGAGGTACGAGAGACTGTGGATAGATTGAGACCCCACTCTGTATAAGGTGTTGGAATTGGCAAGGGCCATTGAAGAATCAAAAAAAGGTTTACAAGTTGTGGCCCAGAAGGAAACACAAGTAACAATGAATTAGACACATGAGACGATGATTGAGAATTTTCAGGAGGGATTTAACCCGTGACATGATGTGATAAGTAACGATAATACCCTGATTTGAAAAAGGCACAAGAGAAGCCCAAACACGTGTCTCAGAAAGGGCTCAATCTTCATGAGTTATAAATAACACACATTAAAACTTAGAACAAGCTTTAAACATACTACTTGTATCGAGTTTTCTTGTATACCTAGTGGCGCATAAACTTGTGTGAAAGCCTCATTTCGAATTACTTTACACAGAGTGGAGGAACTCAATTTTTTCACACACATGCAACACCAAAAGAACCTATGGATTGAATAGGGTGCAGAGTTGATATCCATCAATTCCTCAAAAAAATATTTTAATAATGAATGAGGACGTGCAGCCTGTGTACTCTAATAAATGAACTGATACCAGAGGAGTAGATCCTAATAGGAACAAACCTGAGATGTAGACCAATCAATCTGCCAAGGGGAAGTGCTCATGCAGCAAATGCAGATGGAGCAGTCACTGCACAGGAGTGAGAGTAGGCCCTGCCATGGTGGTAGACTGCAGGCAGTGTGCAGTGCATGGGTATTTTGCTAGACAATGTAGAGCATTCACTGGTGCTTTCAAGCAATTTGGTGAGACAGACCCACCATGTACAAGCAAAGTATGAATATGGTGGAGGAGGCAGCAACCATCCACATTTCAGTCATGGAAGCAAAGGTATTGTTGCAGATCCATTCCATGATGTTGATATTAAAATTATGGTGAATTTGGGTTCCTCCTACACCATGATTTCTTCAGAGCTTTTTGAAAGTTGTTTTGGGAAATCTGTAAGCACACTCATTCTGGGAGATATAAACCCCAGTGCCTATGGCCAAGTCCCAATTACTGTCTTGGGAGATGAATGGGCGTAAATCAAATACATTGGAAGGGAGGCCAAGGGAAAATTGTATCTTACATATAAGGGTGCTAGTGTTTTGTGGAAAAAGCAGTTTTGGAAATACAATCTGTCTGGTGAAGGAAATCTACATGTTGGGTATAAGTTCAAATATAGCTTTGTCAGATGAAAGCCTCAAACCGTCCTATCCCACGGTTTTCAGCGACAGGTTAGGTATGTTGAAGGGGTTAGCATATGCAATAATATTGATGAGGGGAGCATTACCTAAGGCCCATAAGGTACAAAATGTGCATGTACTTGCTAGGGAAGCACTCAGAGGGGAATTGGGTAAACTTCTTGCAGAGGGAGTGATTGTGGGCATTAATGCATTGGAATGGCTAGCGCCTATTTTTCTGGCTAAAACACAGGATGGAGGATTAAGGATGTGCATGTATTTACATGATTTGAACGGCAAAACCACATTAGGGAATGCTTCATGGCTCTTGACATTTGAATTGTCATCTGCATTTCAACAGATTGAGCTAAACGCAGCATATTGGTCCTCATTACAAGTGAGGTGGTAAGGGGTTAACGGCACCGGTAAAGGTGCCGGCACCGTTAACCCCGTACCGCCTCATTATGTGGTCCCCTCACAGGACCCACTCTGGACGTCTGATCAGACCAGACATCCTCTGCGGGTCCCGCGAGGGGACAAGCATGCTAACAACAGGCCTGTCATTAACAGGCCTTTGTTAGCGTGCTCCCCATTCCTATTGAGCCCTATGGGGGCTCAAATGGGGATGGTCCGGGTCCGGGTTCCCTGAATGGGGAAATACCGGGCCCTCCAAGGTCGGAATGGCCCGGTATTTCCCCATTCAGGGAACCCGGACCTGAGTTTGGAGTCAGCCATGCCCTTATTAAGAGCATGGCTACCTCCAAACTCGTAATGAGACCCATTGTCATTTGACATTGTTTATTACACCATTCGGGGAATACATGTTTCATAGAATGCCTTTTTGGTTAGCGTCGGTCGCAGCTGCTAATCAGCATTTGATGCAGGAATGGTTTAGCAGATTTGCTGGGGTGAGCTACTTCTAGGATGCTACACTAGTTTTGGGAGTGTTTAAAGAAAAGGGGTTGATGGGGAAAATGAGTAAGTGCCAGATCAAAGTGCCCAGCATCACGTATTTGGAGCATACCATTGACAGTCAGGGAAGTAGGGTGAGAGGGGGTTTAATAAGGGTAATGTCCAAAAACACCCACTCCAGTGTCCAAAACACCCACTCCAATGTCCAAAGATTAGATGAAATCACTTCTTGGGCTTTGTGAAAAACTATGTAAAGTTAATTTTAAGGTATGCAGAGAACACTATTCACATGAAAAAATTGTTGAAGAAACATGTAACATTTGATTGGTCATGACAATGTGAGCAAAAATTTTACATGGTAAAATGTGATGTAGAGTCATTATCTACTTTTGATGTAAAGTGTAAGACAGTATTGATAGTGGTTGCCAGTGACGTGGGCCTTGAGGCAATATTAGTGCAGTGGTAGGAAGATGAGTACAGGCCTATAAACTTTGCTTCTAAGATTTTGTGAGATCCAGAAACTAGATGTTCTGTTACACTGAGGGAAGTGCCATCTGTGTGTTGGGCATTCAAAAATGTCTACACTTTGTTGTAGGGGTTCCCCTATGTTGTAAGGATAGATCAGAAGCCTCTCATTCACAGTTTTACTACTAAAGGGCTTTGATCTGTGTCTCCTCATATCGGTAGATGGATGGTTGACATCCAAGATTATAAGTTTGTTGTGGAATATGTTCCAGGTCAGAGAAATGCAGTTGCTGACTGTTTCTCCAGGTTACCAGTGTCTTCAGGTGAAACTACGCAAGTGGGGGAGAGTACACACATGGCATGCATCACACCAGCTAAAGACAAAGAGAAATGGTCAGCAGAGAGTGAGAAAGATTCTGAATAATATGGACTTTCAAGGGGTTGAAAGAAGGGTGAACAAAGACTGAGATCATACCAGAAGGCAAGAAATATGTTTCAGTTTTGGATGAGCTGGTGGAGAGTCCTTGGGGGATTACCAGGGTTGACAGGTTAATCACATAAGCAAGAGGAGTTGTTTGGTTGTGTTGGCCCATGAGGGATAACTGTAAAGGACACTTACAAAAAAGGCTGAGAGAATCGTTTTGGTGGCTGACTTTTGACAGTGATGTGGTGATTGTAGTCAGAGATTTTGTATTTTGTGCTGTCAGTGACAAACGTCAGGTGGTGAAAGCGCAGCCAATACATCCTGTTTTGATTCCGGATGGAGTTTGGAGCAAGATAGCTCCCGATATGATGGATCCTTTTCAAGTTTTAAGTGAGAGTGCCATGTATCTTTTGGTTTTGGTGGACTATACCTCTAGATGGGCAGAAGTGGCCCCAGTGAGTTCAGTGAACACAGATATGGTGATAGACTTTTTGGAAAGAGTTTTTACTAGGAAAGGAGTCCCGGGGAGCATAGTGATGGACAATGGGGTCCAATATGTATCTCATCAAACTGTGCAGTTCTTAAAGGAATGGGGCATGGAGCATTATAGGAATGCCTTGTATAATATCAGTGCAAATAGTCTTGTGGAGCGTGTAAACAAGTTTATCAAGGACAATACACAACTAGCACTTGCAAGAGGTTTGGAGTGGAGAATATTGATGACAGAAGCTATAAAAGTCCACAGGCATACCACTTATGGTCTCACCGAGGGTACACCATTTGACATTGTGAGGGGAAGGAAGGCAGGAAGCTAATGGAGGCCTGTTTGACCAAGGGAGGGGTGCATTCTGAAGTTGACTTAAAGGTGGTGATACAAAGAGCTAGGGAGAAACAGAGAGGACGGGGGTTGATAGGCATAACAACAAATGTAATGAACAGTTTCATGTTAAGATTGATGATGAGGTGAGAGTAGTTTCTCTATTCTGCCCCATTACTCCACACACCACGTCTCTTTGAGAAGTGGTGTCCCCAATAAAGGGTTTAGATCCCTGGAATGTCCAGAAGCAGAGATTCTACCTTTTCTTCAGAACATGTTTTCCTTGTCTTCTTTGGGCCTCATCACAAGTCTGGTGGTAATCCAGCACAATTTCCGCCAAGCAGAAATAGCATTATCGCTGGGTAGTGTGGCAGTATTAGCGCCATATCACAACCTGCCGGTAACGCGCACCTAACTCCAGCGGTAACGCTATTAGCATCTGGCGGAAACTGTGCCGAAATAAGGGTTGCTCCACTGCTGACGATCCCCAGTGCTATTAGCGCTTGTGGAAATTGCATCATCGCTGAAATGGGAAGCATTGCGGCAGCCATTTTGAAAAACACAATCCATTAAAAATCTCCACTTTCTGCAGCCATCCAGTCCTGGAAAGAAGCCAGAAAATCTCAGGAGAGGATCAGAGGCAAGGTGACAGAAAATCATCTGTCAAAACCCGAATTTGGTGAGGGGGAACCAGTGGTCCTCACAAATGAGGTTATTGCCCACTGCGATGAACTATATGGAATTCAGTAGCATAAGACCAAAGAACAGTGCAGGACAGCCATCTGGTATGGCATCATCCAGAAGGTGACTGCAGTGGCGATGGTACCCTGTAACAGAGAGGACTGCCGCAAGCGATGGAACGACCTGAGGTTCAGGTTGCAGGGACTGTTGTTACAACACCGCCAGGAGTCCCTGATTACAGGAGGAGGCACTGTGGAGCCACTGGTCCTCCCCCGCCTGGGAGGAAAAGTACAGCAAAGTGCTGGATATGGAAGGAATAGAAGGAGTTGGCGGTGCAGAAGCGGGTGCCAGCAACCAGGAGGTGAGTCAACACCCCGACAACACAAGTGCATGCAAAAATGACAGCACAGCATAAGATACCCCAGTGGACAGTGACACATGTCAGCAGACCCAGAAGCTGGGCATGCCAACAGGATGGAGTGATGGGTGGCACATCAGCCACCCTCCACAGCAGCCATGGGGCAGGGCACCAAGGGCACCTCTGAGCGTCACAGCAGCGGGAATGGGTGACAAGTGGCCTATCCAAATGCCATGCACACCACACCCTTGCTGGTGCACACTGTGCCAGCGGGATTGTGGTGCATGAACAACCCCGACACTGTGCACCAGCCATGTTGCGGACCCATTTGGTATGCCCCATGTTGCCATGGCAGACAAGCCACAGGGAAGTACACGTCCCCCTACACCAACATGTGCCCAGCTAGCCAATCGATGCAGATCAGTGCCCCGTAAAATCATGCCAGTTCCATGGAGTAAGCCACCACCCCCACCATGTGAGTGCCAACTGGGGTGGCGATGTGGGGGCATGAAGGACCACAGGCATGCATGCCATACATCAGCATGAGCAGCTTCCTGTCCCAGCTCATAGTGACTAATGGCAACATGGTGTTGGAAACAGTGTCTGGGTTGGGGGTGTGCCTTAGTTAGCCATGAGGGGGGGGAATGGGAGCACCTGTGGCTTCATTTCTGACATCTGTGTTCATTTACCTCCGGATGGAGGCTGGGGGTAATTGCACTGTGTGTTTGGCGGTATAAGCCACGGTTTTCAGCGCTAATACCGCTGCACATGGACCTGCGGATGTGAATGTGCTTGGAGTTCCCAGCACAGATACCACCAGGTGTAATAGAGCCGTCTGGTTGATTTTGCAGCCAGCAGTATTTGGGCTGGGTCATGATCCAGCAAAGCGGTATTGGCAGCGCTAATTCCATTACCGCCACTTTTGAGGGTTACCGCCCAACTTGTGATGAGGCCCTATGTGTCTACTTTCAGAAACCAATGGCTTTCAGAGATTCCTGGGTAAATCTTCCAGTAGCCTCTTCCCTAATCTCTCATGCCTTAGGAGTTGCTCTTTGACGTGACCTACTCTCTAAGCCCGACCAAGTGCCTCGGATCTTCCCCATGTCTTCTGTAACTCTTAGCATCTGCCCTCCAAACATATTGGCCTGCAGAAATTAAGTTTGTCTCTTTTCAGACTCTTTTCGTGGTGGCTATTACATCTGACTGAAGAGTAGTAAAGTAGAGGCCAGATTTCGAGTCTAAAGTTTTGTCAACGTTTCTGACTTTTACGTTGTTTTCTTCCCTTCGCTTTACCTTACCACACCACCCGCATCCGACAACCAGGAGGAATGTATGCATTTCCTCGATATTCAACAAGTGGGTTTTACTACCTTCAGAAAACAGTTTATTTTGTTTCTTCTGGCTAAGGCACTATGGCTTCCACAGTTACTCTGATTTACAAATCATAGACATTGAGCCTCATTACGACCCAGGTGGTAGAGGGTTGCCGGCGCCGTTATCCCTCTACCGCCTCATTACGAGGTCTGCTCGCGGGACCCGCTGAAGACGTCTGGTAAAACCAGGCGTCCTTAGTGGGACCCGCTAGCAGACCAGGATGCTAACAATGGGCCCGTCATTAACAGGCCCGTTGTTAGCATCCTCCCCATTCCCATTGAGCACTATGGGGGATTGAATGGGAATGGCGATGGACCGGGTCCGGGTTCTGTGAAAGGGATTTACTTGGCCCTCCAAGGTTGGAATGGCCCGGTAAATCCCCTTTTGTGGGACCCGGACCCGGGTTTGGAGGCAGCCATGCCCTTATTGAGGGTATGGCTACCTCCAAACTCGTAATGAGGCCCATTATTTCCATTGCTAATCCCAGAATCAGCTTCCCCTATCACTGGGGTTGAGGTGAAATAATACAGGGGCATTATAGTTTAATGTGAATAAGCTCTGAGTACTACTCTGACAGTTATGTAGGTCAGTAACCTGGGCAACCTTGATTCTTTTCTTTTCCATTACCGTTTGCATCTGGGGTTCAACAAAACCAAAACATTTGGGAGGGCATTGGTGTAGGCTAACAATTCATATTGTAGGGAGTGGCTACAATCAGAGACTTGTGGATGGCGGGGTAACTTATTTGCAAAGGGACCCTTTCCTGTTCTTCCTCAAATAACGTTTGTGGGAACTTGTGAAATTAGTGGCAAATGTTCCAATAGCCAGAGGTCTGCAACCTTTAGCTCTCCACATGTTTAGGACTACAGCTCCCATCAGCCCCAGCCAGCAGAGTCAATGGAGAGGGATAATAGGAGTTGTAGTCCAAAACATCTGAAGAGCCAAAGGTTGCAGACCACTGGGGGGCCAGCAATACTGCACAGAAAACATGGAAGGAATTAAAGACAAAATGCAAATTTGTATTGGTACCTGCCATCATGATAATGCTATGTTTGTGACATGGTATGTGGTTGGCTTTGTCAGTTGCTAGTTTGTGATACATATACAGCTCCACAGTATAATCCTACACTTTTGTAAACCACAGTGACCCAGTGTTTGGAGGGATCTATGTGATTTTATTCGAGAAAGGAAATCTTGCAGCCCAAAGTACTGCATTTTTGTTTTCTGCACATTTCAATCCACGTATATGTGGGGGGGAGGCCCCCCATGCTCCCTTTACAATATGTATTACCCTAACCCACGCCCCACATATAAATGCATTAAAATGCACAGTTCAAAATTCAGCATTTTCGGCTGCAGGATACTCGGCCACGAAATAATGGGGGATACCTGGTTGGAGTATCTTTGAGGTGTCAGCGGCCAGTCAGAAATGGGTCTGAGGAATACACTACAAATTGTGGACCCTGAATGTGTGCCTTGGCATAGTAACTAAAAATTGCATAGCATAATCTGAAATAGTATAACTTAGCCTAACATTAAATAGCATAACATCAGGTTGTTGGTGGTTATTGTGTGGCCTGCTGGGTAAGGTATGGCAACAATAACCACCTCTAATCTATTCTGCCTCCTGCCCAAAGCAACAATACACTGCGACACACAGGTTCAGCAGTGAAACAAGCAGGTTTACACAATGGAAAGTGCACCACCACAAGACGCGTGTCTACATTAACGCAACACAGATACACTGGGCCAACTCTTCACACTCTTCTTAAACACTGATTAGCCATACACTAAAGACAACCACCAATTTACTTTGGCAGCTTGAAGCACACATTAACCCCTACGCCAGACAACTCGTAAAAATATCTAGAACAAACACAGCACTCAGATTCTTATCTTTTCAGAAAGTCATAGATCGACATTGCAACAAAGCAACCTTGTCCTGTACCCTCTACTCCTACATTAGTCCTTTGCCCCCTCCACTCCTCTTGCAGCTCATGAAGCAGGGAGAGCAAGAGACCATGAACATGGCAGAAGGTGTGCAATGAAAGACCCAGTAACAAAGCATAGCAGGGCATCCCAAAGAGCGTAGAAAATGGCTCTGCCCAGCCCAAGCACCTCTAGCGACTGGCAACAACTGCAGAGTAAATTAATGTTTGTTCTGCTGCAAACTGTCCACTATCCTAGACTGCCTTGACTGACTGGTGAGATTGTATACCTCCTGTCAGTGGTGGAGCCAGGAGGAGCCAGGTTTTGATGCCAGGAGGTGCGGAGTGTGCCTCACGGGGCACTGCGGCAGATAGCGCCGGATGGGTCAGAGAGGTGTCAGTGTCGCTACCGTAGAGTTGCCAGCACGCAAGTTGATTCAGATCTCAAGCACCTACCATGAAGGCACTAGTGTAAAATGCACCTCCTACCAAAGGATGGACAAGAGTTGTTGCACCATGCTGGTAACATTTTCTTTAATTATCTGGCAGAACAGGATATCATGTCAAATAAAGTCAGAAGCATTTCCCACACATTACGGGCAGGGGACACCTCCTGAATTGACAAAATTGAGAGCCAGATTCCCGCTCTAACTGGAAGACCCTCGCTTTCATTGGTCGAAGTCCACAATAACACAGTCTTATCAGTTTTCATTACATGATGTCTCCAGTCAATTTAGAGTGGATGTAAATTATCCTAGGGATTTTCTGACAAAGGCGGGCCTCTATATACCATGCAGTGCCATTGACTATTACTGAGGTCAAGTAAACTGCAAGGTTAGAACAAAGAGGTGCCCATAATCTAAATGAGGGAAAGTTTCCAATTTGCAAAATTTCCGACTGCCCAAGTTATATATATGGCAGTCCATTGATTGATGATGCCTTAAGAATGTGCTCTCTGTCACACCCACGGAGCAACATAGCATCCAACCATAAGTACCTTCACTTTATTCTACACCTCTTGGGCTACACTGGGACTCACCCCCTGCTTTTTCTAGGTTCATGGCTTCATGTTGCTTTGATACGGCGGCTCTTGCTGTAGCCTTGCTTCTTGACAATCAAAACAGTCTACTACTACCCCCTTCACCCTTGCACCTTTGAGATCTGCCTTGTGAGTGTTTCACTCCCACCCAAATTGTGGCGGACCTTGGAACACCAATCGTTAATTTCCATAGACTAAGTGATGGAAAGCTGAAGGGGGTCATGACATTAGTACAGCATTCTGTTCATAGTGTAGGCCGGGCAGGGGAGTAGTTGCCAATGCAACTAACAGGATGTCAGCTACGAGGGTACTTAAGACCTTTCATATATGGAAGATAACAATGGCGCTGGCGCAAGTACACAACCTTAACCTGACTCCTCTTGTCATTTTGAATGAAGGGGACAAGTATCTGCTCCTTGCTGGCCCCTCACATATAATCCCAGCCAGGTGGACGTAAAGACGAGACCTTTTTGGATACTTTGGGCCTCCTACCTTATGCTATGGGAAGTCCAAGATATTCATAGCTATAGAAATAGAAGTCCAGACAGCTCATTGCCTGACTCACCTTGCACTCTATGTAGATTAGGGAGACAAAGCTAGTGTACAGATGCTAGAGTATAAATTAACTCTTTAGATCAGGTGTAGAAGGACCATTCGTGATTAAAAGATAAAAATCAGTTTTAATAGTTGGTTATAGGAATTAAAATACATAATTAAATTTGTGGTCCACAATACAAAACTTGACATCCAATATAAAACAGGGGATACATAACAGGCTTAAATAGCACGTTAAAACAGCTTCACAGAAAAAACATACACAATTGGTACTAATAAAACAAACAGTAGTGTACGAAGTTCTATTAGAATTGAATGTATCTTAGATTTTAGTCGCTGTTTTTAGTCCAGAGATTAGTCTCGACATGTTTCTGTTCTGAAAACATAGGTGTAGAACATTCATCAGGAGAGAATGGTTATTACGGTATAACCTTATTCTAATTGGATTGTGGTTATAATCAGCGTCTGTCTCATAGCATCTGTGAGGTTAAAAACATAAAACAAAAATTCAGCTTATAAATAGCTAGATAATTTCATAGGTTCAATTGAACTTGGGCACCAAAAAAGGGGAATATTTACCTTTTATAGTGCTGGTGGGGGCTCTCTACTTCCGTTGGTCAGTAGGTATAGGAGGATGAATCAATCCTAAAAAGTATGTTTAACACTTTAAGCATAGTTAATTGCTTATAGAAAATAAGCCTATTGTGTGCTCTAAACACAATTACAGAATCAGGTGGCTATCCCGCTGTGAATGGCTTAGATGCCAGTGGGATAGAGTAGCCAGTATTAACGATTAAAAGGGAAGTGGATGAAAACCTCCCTGTGGCATAGAGATGGTGTGGTAGCTAGAATTGGCTTTTAGTGGCGTGTACAGAAGCAGTAGCTGTCCCTTAATGAGCATTGCTCAGAAGGATAGTACCAGGACAGGGCGATTGTCATGCAGAACACAGAAGTAGATGCCCATACTGAGCGTTAAGCGAGTAGTGAGGGGGTGGTAGTAAGTACAGGGTGCCTCCTACGTGGATAGCGAGTCTTAATAAATATGTAAAACGGGTCTGAACATGTCGTTGTTAGTATTTGTGCAAGATAGAATAAACAGGCAAAATTGAAAATCTAACCTGTAGGTTGAACCATTCGTTGTATGATGGTTAGGGGGTCACGAAATGACCAACCGCATATGTTTTTACGATGCGGGAATATTGCAGAACGGGAAAGGATCCCTTGCTCGTCGCTGTTAGAGAAGGAAAGGGAGCGCAAGTAGGTAAATAGGTTAAGTCGGGTGGCCAGAATGGGTCTGAATCACGCGGCGGTCAGTCCACACAATTTTAGAAGGGGCTTACCTGAAAGTGAGCGAGAGTGGTGCGCTGAGTCACGACTCGGTCTGCAGAGCTCTGTGTGGATGGCTGGTATCGCGGGGGGAGCCGATGCGCAAAGTTGTCATGGAGACGCGAGTAGTCCTTTCTCCATGTTAGTGTCACGGTATAGAATGAAGAGAGTGACGTTCAGCAGGCGGCCATTTTTGAAAGGGCAATGTTATAGAAAATACCCTATACATGGTATTGTGCGTGCTAAACTTTATAGCAAGAGAGTTAGTGTGCAGGTATATATAGAATCAAATAGATATATAAGGTTGCAAATATATATAAAAATGTTATATAAAGAATTATGCATAAAAAAACAAGTATACATATAAAAATAATTATATATATAAAGAAGCACAGACTCCTGTGTTGTAATGGCTGTTAAGCTGTTCGGACTTGTGAACAAATGTTGGGCAGTGAAGCATAAATAAGTGTGAAGAGGTGATGCCCTAGAGGTGTTGTCTGGGTGAAGAGAGAGACTGTCGTTCAAATAATAATACAGAATGAAGTATTGGTTACAATCTCTGCATTAAAGTGTAAGGACAAAGTGTGGAGGGTACATGAAAAGGTCGGTAGAGAGGCATAAGGATAAATTGAATATTAGACTTAGGTACATTGTAAATATGGAATTATATATTGTACCATTCGATGGATTCGTTCAGACCTTTGACATCGCTGTGTAAAGTATAAATCATTTTTTGTTCCATTTTCAAGAGTTTCTTTTCACGTATTTCGTGATTGGCCCCTTTAAGAGACAACAGTACAGTCCATGTAAAATCTTCATAGTTGTGCTTCTGATGGATGAAGTGCTTGACCATGGGAGCATTTTCAGTTTTGTTTTTCAGGCAGCTTCGGTGTTCCATGATGCGGGTTTTCACTTTGCGGATGGCTTTTCCCACGTAGTGCAGTCCGCACTTGCATGTAATCAAGTAAACAACAAACTCTGTATTACAATTGGTTACATTTTTTTGGATCCAGTGTTTTGAAAGACATATGTCAAGTTCTTTACTTTTAGAAGTGAGTTTGCATACTCCATAGGCGCCGCCTGGGTAATGTCCAGTGGCTTCAGGGAGGCCCCATAGGGTGGTCAGTTTAGGGTCAGATGTATTTATGCATTTCAATGTGCTGTTACTAACTCTGTTGCCTATGGTAGTGCTTCTTTTATAAGCAAATATCGGTGTAGGCATAGATAGGGTTGTAGTATTAAAGATTTTCCAATGTTTCTTGATGATATTGGTGATTTTAAAACTCTGGTCCGCGAAGGTGTTGACACATACAATGCGGTCATATTTAGGTTTAGTAGGTTTAGGTTTTCGTAGAGCCTCTCGATTATTGTTAAAAGCCCTTTTTGCTGCTTTTTTCACTAGTTTTTATGGGTAGCCTCTTTGTCTTAGTTTTTTAGTTAGGGTGGTGGCTTCTGTTTCATATGTGTCTTTATCTGAACTATTCCTTTTGAGGCGTAGAAATTGGCTGAAGGGAAGATTTTCCTGCAGATGTTTAATATGGTGGCTGGAGTAGTCTAATAGAGAGTTCTTATCTGTAGGCTTGTGATATGGTTTGATTTTAAGAACTCCATTCTGGGGAAAGATTGCTCTCTGCCATACAAGAGGTCAGTTCCAGAGTCAAACAGCATCCTTGTTACAGGTGACTGAATGATCAGCTCCAGAAGAAGATGATTATGTGCAAGATTTGAAGACAAGAGCAAGAGCACACACCAGAGATCATGTGATAAGATATGAACAGCCTTGAATGAAGGGAGCAGGAATCAGATGGGAAATATTTAAAAAGCTAAATTGCCAAGGAAAGAATGAAGAAGAAATATGAAGATGCAAGGAGAGAAGCCAGATACAGATCTGGGGACCGGTTCTTTCTCCAGTTGGATGGGAAGAAGGCATAATCGTATGCACAGCGGTGGCAGTAACAGGACATCACAAACCAGTTATAAATCATTTAGAAAAGGGATGCAAACCTCTCTGGTCAAGGCTTGCTGAATTGCTGACATGGGTTGAGGACAAAGGAGGCCTGTTGTAGGTAGTGCCTCTGGCTAATGCAGAGCTATGCTTCAGAAATAATGGCAAAAGAAAAGTTGGAAAATATCAGCAGTGCGGTCGAATCTTCGATGTACCTGAAATTGAAGGATGGAACAGTAGTGATAAGGGACCACTACAGAACCTGTGGATCCAGAGCATATATGAAGCTGCCCAAGGACTGGGGAGGGCTGTGTTCTATAGTGAATGTTCATGTTCCAGCATTGGTGATTCTGAAAAGAGTGACTTGAACATTGGAAAGTTTCCAAAAGCAGATGCTCATCCGAGGAAGAGGAGAGCAGTTGGATTCCTCAATCAAATAAAAATTGAGAATTACTTTTCAGCTAAATCGATATAAGCTTTCAATGACATCCCGTACGAATATAGGTTGTTCAGCCATACTTCAGCGATAATCACGTCAATCTGTATGCCAGGGATCCAGACGATGGCAAATGTCAAATGGTTACAGATAACCAGATGGGAGCTCCTGCAGAATATCAACACTACCATAAAGGGATTCAACGCTATCAAGGAAGAGCTGAGAGCCATAAGACTGATGACTCCTCAGAACAGATATGTCCAGGACATGATGATAGCTATGGATGGAGGTGTTTGTGTAAAAAATGGAGAATCATGTTGCACATTCATACCTTCTCATGATGAAGAGATTGGGACCTGGACAGAGGCCATAACGATATCAGTATAGCATCTAAGCAATATTAAGTTTCTTTCATGTATAATTTGTGTTGCATTCATTCTTCCAACAACGGGACGCTGATGTGCTCCATGAAACTACTGATGCTGCTCACATGTCCATTTGATAAAGGCATTTTGCTTTCAGTGAGAGATTTCAGGGACTTTTGATACAGCAGCAGACAGATTATCCTTGGTTACATATTTTCTTAGACTAGACACCAGTCCCAGCCTGGACTGCTAGTGTGGGTAGAATGCACTACAATCTCTTACTCATTAGATTGCACTTCATTAGATAATGTAATAATCCATCGATAAACAATCTCACCCTTAGGTTTGACATGAAGGTATAGTACATATAAGCAAGCCAACATTAAATACATCAATCCATTTAAAACACATATACCATTCAATATAAAGTGCAATTGTGCTAAAGTGTCACTGTGTTGCATCTTTTGACTACCACTCACAAACCCTACCTCATGTGCAAAAATTACAATGGTTCTCTAGATCCTTTTAGAGATCCATACAATCGTCATGTGCCCAACATGTTTCGTTCTTTTATCATTAGAATCAATCTATAGAACTTCTTCAGGGGCTAGTACCCCTTCACAAACCTATTGTACAATATGCTGTACTCGGGTTATGTGTGGCTTACTTCTCTATGCTGCCAAGAGGTGTACAATCTTAACACTCTACTTTCCACGGCGGGCTAGAGGTCGAGCAACTCTTATACCTATACTTGCTAGGGGTGCTTTTTAACCCTTTATATTATTTCCTCATTACAAATCAGCCTTCTGTTATTATTAATTAATAGCGTTTGGCTTTGATGGCCTAATCTATACAACCTGCAACCTGGCTCGACATCCATCTTTTCGTTGAATGTCATCTGTGAGAGGTTGACAGTCTTAGTGAAGATGCGGCACAGAGAGCGCGGCACAAAGAGCAGACCAGGAATAAGCAGACCACCGTCCCGAACAGCAACAATTGCAAGGATTGCATTTACACTGAAAAACGCTACTGACATATGGCTAACCAGTGTCCACTGTCAAACCCAAGAAGTATGATTCCAAGCTACCACAGCGAAGCGGGAACCCTTTAATCTCCATAACAGACCAGGAGCAAGCATTCCACTGCATAGGTGAAGGTGGACATTTGACACTTCACTCTCAAGAAGAGCCACAATGAATGGCACTTATATAGTCATGGACGACATCAAGCGAAAGGCTGGACGTAGAGCCATGAAGGCTGATCACAAGAAAGCAAGCACTGGGGTGAAACCAGAGCTTAGGAAAGGTGCAATATGGTGTGTATAGTATATCGGGATATAAACCAAACTTTTCCCAAGTGATCACCATGTCTAATAACGATTTGAGCTGCTGACTATCTGCCCATTTTCTGCAGAATTATCACTGCAGTAATTCCGACTAACATTTCCCATCGAGTCCAGTGGACTCAATAAAATGGGGACTTACACCACCACCAGTAATCTGCCAGTAATACCGCCGGACCAAGTGGCGGCAATGGTAATACCCGACCAACTCATACTGAACCCCTTTGTGGTGAGTCCCAGAAAACTGGCTGCAGTAATTTTAAAGAACAAAGGGACAGAATGATCAGGAACATGGTGGGTGTCCAAAAACACTCATTTATATGGGTTCTAGCATTTTATTAGAAATGTTTTTATTTATTTATTGAACATTAGTATTGCGCCTATACAGCATAAAGTGTTTCCAGGTGCCGCAAGATGAAAGAGGGGGGGGGCATAGGAGAAAAACAATAATGGTCCTACTATGCCTTGTGACATTTGGATCGTGCAAGTGCAGAATCAAGAAGTGCTGGGGGGGAGTTGGGGTCAGAGAAGAGATGGGCTAGTGGGAGGGAGAAGGGGAAAGTGACAGAGGTATAGTGTACAGGGGACTTTGCAACTGCTAAGGGGTGCCCAGGTGAGCCAGTGCCAAGGGAAGCAAGGGGTAAGGTGATAATGAAAGGGAGTGAGGAGGATCAGTCTCTGAAGGCTGTTCAGAGAAGGGAGCCCATGGCAAGTGGTGGTAGGAAGGGGTGAGAAGTGGAGACTGGATGAAGGATGGCTTGACCCCGGCAAGACTCATAAAGGACAACAGGCATCCAGTCATAGTGGCAGGAGGAGACTAGCAGGGGAGGGGGAGAGAAAAGAAGGAGGCGAAAAGGAAGGTCTTGATGAGTTTCTGGAACTTAAGGAGATACGACTCAAGATGGAGAGGGGCGGGGAGGCTGTTCCAGAGGCAGGCTCCTGCCGAGGAGAGAGATCTACCCCTCACTCTCTGCTTGGAGAAACACCTAATCTGCAGAGAGTTTGAGCTAGAGGAGGAAAGCACTATAGTAGGGAGGTATTTAATGAGAGAGAGTTGAATGTAACGAAGTTCCAGGCCCCAGAAAGCCTTTTGGGTGATGCCGAGGGTCTTGAATTTGATCCTTGCAACCTTGGGGAGACAGTGGAGAGATTTTAGGGCTTAAGAGATGGCGCTCCTGGGCTTGAGGCCAAGGATAAATCTGAGTCCTATTCGGGATTAGTTGGAGAAGGTGGAGAGAGGAGAGAGGCAGATAAAGGAATAGGCTGTGCAATAATCAAGCCTAGAGAGAAGCAGAGCTCTGGAGAAGGTGAGTTTCTGGGGGAAGGTGAGGAAAGAGAGAATACCCGTGAGGAGGTGAGGCTGATCATGGGCCTACATCACACATGGAGCAGAAGTAATCATAGTAAGGTGGAAGGACAGTGAGTGACAAGTCAACATTGTGTCATATACACAGAGGTGAAGATGCCAGGTGAGAAATTCACCCTGCCAAGGGACATTGGTGCAGGTGAGACGGTGACAAGATTTTTTAGATGTGTCATCATGTTGGTCATCTTGTCAGAACCTTTTGTTTCAGTCACTTACAGTCACATACAATATGTGGCCACATTGACAAGCGTAGACCACAATGATGAACAGAACAGAGGCTCTGATACAATAGTCTTTAAGGCCACCGAAACAACACCAGAAAAGGCAAGAAACCACATTGTATTACGATCTTTGATGGCTTTCTCATAAAACTATTAGCATATTTGGTGGTCTGACCTCACAATTGTTGCAATCAGCTATTTCAAGGCATTGAGGAAGAAAGAAAAGGTAAGGATGAAGCAATCAGACATTGAACCTGCCAATCAAACAGAAAGTATGCGTGCCAAGAAATAAAATATCTATTTGGCGAAAATGCCTTCAAATCCAGCCCCTTTCATTCACGCTCCTCCGTAGCTGACAAGATCACCATCTCTGGTGGCGAACACCCTGCAAGAAGCCTATCTAGATTGGAACTGCAAAAATGCAACAAAAAAAAGCAAAACCAGGAGACAGGCAGTTTTCATCGGTGGTCAGTCAAAATGTTGAAAAAAAAATCTCGACTAACAATAAGGTAAAAAAAAAAGACAGAAAAAAAAAAGTCGAATTTCTCTTTTTTTAATTATATATTTATTTTGGGGTCCGGGATTTTAAAAAAAATGGTAAAAAAAAACGTCCTAAAAAAAAAATGCGACTTTTTTTTCGAGATTTTTTTTTTCGAGATTTGTTTTTTGAGATTATGACCATAAACCGTTTTCATCTATACCCCAGGATGTGGAAACACATACCCGTCAATATTGGACTCAACCCCACCCTCATGCCATTCAGAAAGGAATTCAAGACCTTCTTCAAGGACCACATTCTTCACATACTGCAGACACTCCGAATCCCACCTCCCTCACCACTAATTAATGCCCCTAATGCTTAGTTCTATGTGTCCTCTCCACCCTTGCCTGTATTCCTAGTAACCCATTGTTCGGCTCTCTGCTGCTTCTCAAAGCTACGCCTGTATTCAATAACTACCCTAAATAGCGAAAAGAAGAAATGTGTCATAATGCCATCAGCAAACCTTTGAAGGACACTGAATGTTGAAGTCCTGTTCCGCTCGAAAAAAGAAAAAACAGGTAAACTGCATGGGGCCTGCCCGGTTTGAACTGGGACTCATCGCTGATCACTACCTGATCGTTAGCATTTATGAACTGGTCCTCAAAGTCAACAAAGTCATAATCTTTATAAAACTCGATGTGAAGACTGCCTACCATCGGGTGAGGACATGCAAAATGTCAAAATGGCTCACAGTATTCATCACGCCATTTGCCGGGTTCCAATAGAGTGGTATGATATCTGGCCACCCATCTCCAACTTTGGTTTTCAATGGATGATTCATCGCCTCGTAGACAAGGTTAGCCACGTTGTACATTTCCAAAATGACACCCAAATCTATGGAAGTATGAACAACATCTTATTTTATGGTAGTACAATGAAAGCATGCTGCAAAATGTAGCTCAGCAAATTATGGGCCATTGGACATAAACTATGCACAGAATAGTGCCATTTGAAAGGAATGTGGTGGAGTAGACTGGTTATAGAATATCAGGCAGAGGAGTTGAACCACAACAGAACCTATTGAGGCAATTGGGAAAGCACTGGCTCCAGACTAATGAGCAACTCAAATCCTCAATGGGTCCCTTCCAATGTAATTTTAAATTGATCAACCATTGTTGGATGACAACTGAACAATTGAGGAACCTAATGAAAAAGAAAGATTAATTTGCATGGGGCCCACAAATTGAGCAAGCATTCATGAAAGCCTTGATGACATTGTTCATGCACATTGCCTGCTACCGTCTCATCCAGTGCATCCAATGATCGTCACAGTTAATGCCAATGCATAAGGGCTTGGTGCCATTCTATTACAAAAACACAAGGGGCAAGACCAGATATTGGCTTTTACCTCAAAGACAATCTCCCAAGAAGAATCATAGTGCTCGCTTATTGAGAAATGGGAAACTTCCAATTTCTGAACATATGCATGGGGCAGAAAATGTTGTTTACTCTCCAACCTTAATGCGTACCATTAGTCCAGAGGAAACTAAATTGTCAACCGGAGACTTGCAAGATTGGCAGCAAAACTTCAGGGATTCTCATTCAAGATACCAACATACCGGGATGGAAGAACATCCAGGTTGATATTCTTCTTAGGTTTCTGACGAGAGCAAAAAAAACAAATACATTCCTGGCAGATGAGGATGGAGTGGCAACCATCGAAGATGTTATTGAAGACACAGGTGACGGTCTCAGTGAAGACAAATGAAAAAGGTGTAATGGAAACAACCATCTCCTGTGACTGGTTAAGGAATATGCCTCAAAGGGATGGGTAGAGTAGCAAACTTTACTTAATCCACTGCAGCTATACTGTAAGTTGGGCTGGGAGGATATCTCAGGGGCAACGTATTTGTCTTGGAAGCAAGACAGGTTTGAATCCCGGTCTCGGGCTTCCCGGTCTGGTATTTATCGCGCTATAAAAGAACAATTATTTTACTGTGAAACAGTACTTCAAATGACAGCAGGACATCTACATACCCACACATCTCAAAATGTTCCCCTTTATTGTACAGTCCAACCAACCCTACAGAGTTAACATTTTAAAGTACCTTAAACGCAAGCTGGCATGGCCCACAGCCTAAACCACACCCACAAATGTAATATTGTGCTGGAGCGCCCAATCCATTGCTCAATTTTCCTCCTGGCGTGTTGGGTATTTTGAACAATTGTACAAACAGCAATGATGCAAACACTATGTACCACTTCATTTGTTATAAAAGGTGCCTGCATTTTGCAGCTACGAAGAATGCTGTTGCTTCCCACACATGAATGTTCAGGGTTCCCCTTTTCCATTACTCCACAGTGAGAATGCACAGCCAAAGATTCCAAGAACCTTCTCCAGTGGTCTTTACTCTACTGAGGTATTTATGCCCAGGGAGAGTTTAGAAATTTCACTTGGAATTTTGCCTTATTTTAATGGTGGTCCAGCCCAAGGGATTGCCATTCCCCCTACCCCCTGCTAACACCAGCACTGTAACCATGAGAAGGGGCTCGAGTTCTTTTTATTCCACATTTTTGTATGATGTGCCTGTACCACTTGCATGTATTTCATATGTAAACTTTATAATTTGACAAGACCCGATGTACAAATTTAGTTATGTTGCATTAATATCACAGACCAGTCTAGGACCTTCTCATAGTGACAGCAAGAAATGTGTGAGAGAAACCAGATATTAGCATTGAAACCAAAATTCCTCATTCCAACCTTCTCTCACTTGTGTCCAGTTGGCAGATGGCTTATGTTCTTATCACTTCCTCTAAAAGATTGTTTTCGGACTTAACCAAAAGTAGACAATTAGCCGTAACAATTACCTCTAGTGCACTCAACTGTAGAACACATTGCCTTTTCCAAAACTTGGGCAGCAGAGATCTGAAAATACTCTTTCAACTAACATAACATAGACGATCACAGGCTTGAATTAATAGAGAGGAAGGAATAACGTTCTAATCCCTGCAACCTTAAAAATATCCTTATAATGTTACGGAGCCAAGGCTGGACTGTCCCACCGGGACACCGGGATATCCACCGGTAGGCCTCGGGGCATAGGGCCTCTTTGGCGCATGGCGCAAGGATACAGAATTAGGAGGCCTAAAAACGATCTCGTTAGCCCGGGTAGATCGCATTGAATTGGCTGCACTGGTCGGATGCGCATTTCTTTTCTGCAGGGCTGGGCTGCTGCTGATGCTGACGCTGGCTCGCGCCCGCGTGTCTAGTGGGGGACGCCGCCCCCGAGAACCGCACGTGCCAAAAGTTAAGACTTACATTGCGCAGGTTCGGCGTGCACTGGCTGCAGTCTGGGTAGGCCGCAGCAGCCAGGCCTGGCTGCTTTCCGAATTCCGACAATGAGCGATGAACGACCAGGTGAGAACGGATGTGACATGGAGTTGGTGCCGGTTCCGGAACGGGGGTGTGAAAAAATGTATTTATTATACGTATCGACGTATAATAAATGCATTTGTTCACATCTTGCTTTAACATTGACACAAAGGATGAATTAGGAAAAAGATTGCTTGGTGGTGGCGGTAGCTCAGGTAGGCGGGGGCGGAGGCGGAGGGGGGGTTAGTGTGTAGTGTACTGTTAATGGCTGGCTGCTGCTGGGCTGGCCTTGGCTGGAGGGGACGCTGGGCGGGACGGGGGCGATAGTCTAGTGATGTTAAATGTTAATGTTAAGTGTTTAAATGTGGGTGTACTTTTAAAAAAAAGTAAATAGCAGGATTGAAAGCCTCCATGGAGATGACTGGCGGTGGCTGTCTAATGCGTGTTTATCTAGCAAGCAGTGAACCACAGCCACATACGCGCACACCTCAGCAAGGGGGTATGCTTTACTCATGCTCCGATACCCCGCTGCAAGCCCCATTCCTCCTCTTCTGTAGGTCACCAGTTTGTCACCGGCTGCGCACACAGCAGCAGGATTGTGCGCTTCTGCTTCATCCCTAGTGAGGGACAGCGCTGTCTCCCTGAATGGCAGTCCCTTTTCATTGCACAGGCCCATGGGGAAGTCAGCCACGAGAGGCAGGGACTCGTATGTGGCATGGTGGCAGCACATTAGCTGAGAAATTATTTGCACTTTAAGTGGAAGCTACAGCCACTAGTGGCAGTATGTCCTTGACCTCCAAAGAGCCATTAAAGTGGCCTTTTCCAAAGATCTTTTTTTTATTACCATCTAATTAGCTCAGACCAATGGTGGCCAATTAACTGCCCTCCCCCTTCCCTGTGTCCGTGTCCCTGAATGCAGGCAGGCTCGGACATCAGTCTTCATCTGGTGCTGTTCCGAATCTCAGCTGAAGGCTCAGACAATCAGTAATATATTACAGAGAATTCCCAACATTTTTACCATCGTCCTTGTTGAACCGCAGGCCTCCTGCTCCTGAAGGAACAGGACTCTGTCAACGCCTGCATCTTTTTGCTTGCACTGGTGCTGGAGGGACTTTGGGGGTGTCTTGCAGCTAAGGTCTGTGTTCTGCAGGTCACATGTTCCAGAGTTGAAATGGGTGACTCTGCCTTTCATCCTGCTGAAGGCAACGTATAATTTGAACTGACCCCATATGTTGTGCTGGTCTGAAACCGTATAATCTCTTTTGGCAGTGGCACCATTTACACCATGTTGGGGCCGCCACGCTCCCCTGAGCACTCCGCCACACTGAGATGGTGGGAGTCTGTGCACGAGGCATGCCCCTTCCACCACCGGCACTACCAACCGACATTGGGCGAATGGCATAGAGACACTGTGGTGACTGGTGCTGCCCAGGGGTGTTGCTAGGTCTGGAAAAGACCCGGGGCTACGCTAATGTTGGAACTGTAGGGACTGGGGGCTAGCTAGCCTTTTGGCTGTAGCTCCTGAGATTCTATCCGGGGCTACAGCCAAAAATCCAGGGGCTATGCTATGCTGCCCTGCCCCTCAGTGTTGGTTTTCAAGTTTAAATGATATGTCTGTGCTATCCTTCTAAACGATAACACACTACCACAGAGACATAGCACTTTACTTAACAAACCAGAAAACCAACACTGAGGGAAATGGCCCACGCCCACCGGGAGGACCGCCGTTGGCTCTGTCAGTGCCATGATGTGAACAGTGTGAAAAATGCATTTATCATATGTCGATTATCTACGTATGTATAATAAATGCATTGTTTCACACTGCGTTCACACGTTGCAGCATGCGAATGAGCACTTTATCAAATGATGCGGCTTGAGTGACAATTCATTTCTGCTTTAGGGCTGTGTAACTAGTAAATGAATGTGGCGAGTTCACATAATGAAGATGTCCTTCCTGTCAAAGTTTCATGATTAGGGTACAGGACGCAGCTTCATTAGTGAGGTCGATGGACTTCACCAAGGAGTTCCCTGCTGTTATGCACTTCTCACAGGACTCGGATTTGATCATCTTGACTGAATGCATCCACAATTTCCATGTCACATCCCATGTACATTGCGAATTTAGCAAAGCTGAATTTGTATTTGTATTTGTATTTTATTTATTTATAAAGCGCAAAGAACCAGGCCCATGGGCAACCGGGCGCATACTTTGAAGACATGTTACAGCAGGTAATTACATTACATTAAGTACATTAATTACAGAATTAATTAATTACAAAGAAATTACACACAATATACAGTAATATACCGAGATGTACAGAAAGAGTGCCAAAGCAGATTGTAGTGTAAGTACAGTGAGGTGTATAAGCATGGCCTAAAACACACAAGAGTACTAGATAGAGTGAAGGTCTCATAAATCATGGGAGAACAGCCAAGTTTTGGCGTTGTTCTTGAAGGCTTGGAACAATGGTTCAGTTCTGATAGGAGTGGGAAGCTTGTTCCAAAGTTTGGAGGCTAGAACAGGGAAGCTCACCCCACCCGCTTTTTAGAGTTTAAATCTAGGCAACGTGAGGCTGTGAGTTTGGGCTGCTCTAATTGGACGTGATGATGTGTGTAGTGTGAGGCGGGCAGACAGGTAAGGTGGGGCTTTGTTGTTAAGACATTTGTGAGTCAAGGCTAGCGTTTTCAGGGCAATTCTTTGTTTTACCGGGAGCCAACGTAGGTCCGATCTGACAGAGGAGATATGGGAACGTCTCGGGATGTTTAAGGCTGCCCTTAAGGCATTGTTTTGTACAGTTTACAGTTTATTGAGGTTAGACTGGCTAGTCCCTAAGTAAAGGGCACTGCAGTAGTCAATTTTGGCCATGATGAGAGTTCTGGCGAGGGTGATGCAATTGGTCGAGTTAAGGAAGGGTCTACAAGCAGTGATAAGTTTGCAAGTATAGGCAGATGCTGACCTAACTGCGTTTGTCTGTTCAAGGAAAGCGTGCAGTCAAGATAGACGCCTAGGGTCTTGGTGTCTTTGGAGACCTTAATGTCGTTGCCGTCGATGGTGAATGAATTGTAGGTCTGATCAAATTTGTTAAGCCGATGGTTGGAACCTAGAAGTAGAAGCTCGGTCTTGTCATCGTTAAGGCAGAGTTCATGATGTGCCATCCAAGCCTGAATGACCGAGTAGGCATCATTGAGGGCTTTGGTGTCAGCTGTGTAGTCTCCTGTGATAGGAATGAGTATCTGGGTGTCGTCCGCGTAGTTGGTGTAGGCGACACCCAGATAGTCGAGCACGTCGAAGAGGGGCTTAGTGAATACGTTATACAACGTAGGGGAGACACATGACCTGCATGAATGTGCAGTCGTGAGGCTTTTCACTGACTGTGCACATAGTCTGTTTTCCAGATACAGCTAGAGCGCTGCTCTCTCTCGATCTATCTATATATATATAGTGGATTAGTGTCAATACACACCTATTACACTGCAGCATGGGCATTGCCTTGCAGTTTCCAGTTCACGTATTGGCAGAAGCAATCAGACGTGATATTTAGGAAGCAGTACAGTGCTTAATAAGCTATGATCGAGCATTAAATAACGACAGCAACAGGGAAGAGCTTTTGTTCAGAATGACTGCAATTTAGGTCATGTGCAAATCATCTTCTTTGCTAAGCAGGCCATCTCTTGTGTGACATTAGGAGTGGTGCAATGCCGTGTGATTCACGTCCCATCATGTCAGCCTCTGCTCTCAGAAAAGGCATAAAGCTGCCTACAAATAATGTTCACGTAAACTCAACGCGTAGGCATTATTATTAACATGATAGACAATAAAATGTCTCTATCGCAATAAAGCAGACTGTATACCCAAGACAAGGAAAATAAGGCAATTTATAAATATAAGTTAGTATTACCTCCTCTAAATCAATCAGAATCCTGGGAATACAGTTAATACCTTCTGTTACTGGCCACATTCCAAAAAATCTTAATTCCGACGCTACCTCACAGCTGACCTTGCATTTACTTTTTTGGGGGTGGCACAAAGTGCGAATAGCCTTAAAGACCTCATGAGGTGCCATTATCGAATGGGATAATGCGCGTGCAGTGTCGGTCTGGGGCATAAAAACGTGGCCCACAGTTGCAAATGGCAATGCATTCCTTTTGTGACAGACTGTTTGAGTAGGACCCAAGGGGGAGGTTTTTGATGAAATGTGATGCAAATTGTGCATTTAAAGAATATTTATTTAGCAACACTGGTCAAAACTTCTAGTTGCATGGTGAAGTAACTCATCACTGGTCCACATGGGCCAAAAAATGGGCCCACTTCTACCAAAATAGGAAGTTGATAGGCAAAGGTGAAATGTTGTGGCGACAAATAACTGTGATGGACGTCCCACTAATGCTGCACTGCATCAGGTACCCCTCTAGCACAGGCCTGAACCACTCATCGCAGTCAACTCTTCCAGAAACTGCATGACAGAGCGTATGGTATTTATTGTGGTTTTTGCACTCATTTTGACTAATTTTATTCAACATTTTCTTGGGGGTTACTCGTAATCCCCTCATTGAAGAGTTGGCCTCACAAGCTGTGCTCGCTCCTTCAGCAAAATGCGGGGCCACTTTGAAAAAAAATTCCAGGGCCACTTTTGGTTCCCAGTCCAGCCCTGTACGGAGCCAAAATGGGGAACACAGTGGGGGTGAAGGGATGTAGTTTGGACAACGCAGACAGAGTTTGTTGAAGGGTGGAATCTGGTGAGGGTGCATTTAGCTATTTGGGACCATTCTTTCTTAATAGCACCTACTAAAACAGGCATCCAACCATTGGGACTACTCTTTCCTGATAGAACCCACCAAAACGGGCAGATTTAAAACTGCTGGAACTACCAAGGTATCCCATAAAAACTTTCTAAACAAGGGTGTGCGGTAGACTGATGTATGCACCAGGCACTTTGAATCTGGGTAGTTTCAAAAAACATAAGTTGTCGATAAATGTATACATGCGTTACTTTATTTGCACATTCAAAACACCTATTTGTTTTATTTATGCTATATGTTTTATTTTGAATTTCCTTCAAAACACTCACGTTTAAGTTGCATTGGTTTGTTTAAAATATTACTATTTATTTTTGTTTACAATTCAAAAAAATGTTTTGTACATATATGTAAGTGTTTGTTTTAATACAAGCTATTCATATCCACAGCCCCTTGTGTGTATGTGGGTTTTCCTTCTGGACATTTTCTATGGGCCATTTTCTTTAGGATATACTCCATTAGTAAAATTAACAAAGGTTACTTGTTATAACAAATATGTCTTGCTTTATTCAGTGACATAATCAGGATGAGCCTTTACCAGTAGAAGTACTATTTTTTCTGTATCAGAAGGTGCAGAGTCTGGCAGAGGTGGAGTAAAGTTGGGGGGGCATGCGCTTATTTGGGCCTAGGGCAGAAGAAAGCCTAAATATGCCATTGAATATAAAATTACCTAACCAGTTAGTTTAAAAGGAAACTGACATCATATTCTCACCCCACCCCCAAAAGGAGTGAAGGAGTACATACAGCAACACTCAAGCAGATTCTAGTTAATGTGCATTTAGCTTTGGGGAAAGAACACTTTGATCCCAGCAGAGCAAGACATTGCAAACATGTTTCTAGAGTTTAAGACATGATATGGCGTAGCATAACATAAACCAGTATAGCATACCAAACCTAATTCAGTGTAGCATTTCAAAACAGCAGGGCTGGGCATAGATAATAAAGCTTGGCACGGGCCAGCAAAACAACACACACACCCTGCTCCAGACTCACCTTCGGCTGCTCTTGGGGTGACTGATTGCAAGATAAAATGTCTGCTCTTTTGTAAACCAAGGCAGGGGCAAGGAGCTCTACCCCTCACACCTTCCTTCCCTCTACCCGGGGGCAAATTGCGGTTTCCTGTCATTAAGAGGTGACTTTCCTCCTTTGATCTTTGTTCCCCTTTGTTATCTCTCTAGGCCAGAGGAATAAACATTTGGATGCTTTTATGGGAGAACATGAAACAACTTTGGCTTTATTTGCTAACAAGAAGTGCCCCAACGCTGCACAGGTTCTGTAGACAGACATGCTCATCAATTGATGAAAATCAATTATCCTGTAAATCACTGTTCGGAGTTGCTTATAGCTTGATATTCTTTGCACTCTCAAGTGAACTGCACTCAGAATGGGCATGTGTTGCTGGCTGACATACCCCAGAGCAGACATCGAGGGGAGGCGAGTGTTGACATGCTGCAGCATACTGGAACACTCTGTGCGCTTTCCCCACCTGTCGCATACATGCCAACATTCTGTGACCAAAAATCTGTAGGAATCTTAAAGTATCAAAAATAGTCAGGCGAGGAGGTAATGATAGGAATAGGGCGCATCAGCAGCCCATTGTCATTGAATGAGCCCGCCGCCGTGGGTGCATTCAATGACAATGAGGCACCTGCTACGGCTTCTGTCACCACGCCAGTTCGGGGGAGCCCATTAAAGACTCCCCCGAGCTGGCGTGTGCAAAAAAAAAAAATTTGAAACAAAAAAAAATGATCGGAATTTGTTGCCAATAAATCGGTAGGCGGTAGGACTGCTTAAAAAGCGGTATCCTACTACTAGCTTTGACTTCACCATTGAGCATAGGCCAGGTTTCCTACAGAGCATTTGTCCAGAATGTTTGACTGACCTGAACAGAACATGAAACTCATCCAGGGGTGCATTAAGTCCCCCTGTCCTTAGTCTGGGAGGGGCAAGTGTTAGGAAAGATTTCATTTATATGTAATTTTCCCTCCAGTTGTACACCTCCACACTTTTTGATGCTGTTTAAACACCTTAGTCTGACTTTGCCAGGGGGGCACAGCCTTCTGCTCCACTCCTCTGGGCTTTCACTCACTTTTTATGTGGAAACTGACATGCCCTTAGTGAGTACTGGGAGTCTTTGTTTCCCTTAGTCCTCTTCCAATGTTGCAACTTTTCTGCACCATGTAACAAGTGCACAATGTACCTTCCAGTACAGTGCACTTGGGTCTCATAGTCGATTACAAAGACCCTAGATGCTCTCGTAGGAATTTTTTGGAGATGTGCAGATGTGTCATGGACAGGGCTGATGGCAGCTTATCTTTTCACGTAATTGTAACCCTTGCCTGCCAGTATTCTAGTAGGATTGTGTTGGTTTAAACAAATTACTGTGATATTACTGTGTGTTGAACTTCAAAGGCCTTGAATAAATGTACTTATATTTTTAATATAGATACACCTGTCTGGGAGTGATTTGTAAGTGTCCTTTGAACTGTGTGCTCATTAAGGTCTTTTAGTCACCCTCCTGAAACCTAGTCTTGACCACCGCAATGCTACCTTGATTGGTCTGGCTTGTCCAGAAGTTTTCCCTGTTCCAAGAAACTAGGCTGGCCTTCTGAACCTCTGGCCACCAGGTCAGTGTACAGAAATCCATCTTAACATTGATTGTCAGCTGATAATGTAAGGCAATCTAGAATGAAGTGAAGAGTGTGTTTGTATGTGTTTGCGCTTCCATAAAGAGGACTTCAGAAATGTGCACAAGATGCGCAGCACCTTGTCAGGCCTTGCCGCAGCACATTCAAAACTCTCATGTTCGACTATAAGAATATACACTACAGTGGCAGGAAATACTACCCATTGCAGAGGAAAGGAAAAAAACCCAGTGTCTCCCTGATGACTACTGCTCTACAGTAGTACAGGGAGAAGAAGCGGTGTAACCGCCTACACAGCCCCACGCTACTAGTAAGCCAGAAGTGATCCCAATCATAAGGGTGAAAGAGGCACAGCCTGAAAGCTATACCTCCTTCACCTTATGTGGTAGCACAGTCCGAGGGTAGGTTGTATCTTCAGGAGGGGTGTGAGATATAAAAGTAGCAACACACACAAATTAAGTACAAGTTCCAAAGTAAAAGAATGTCCAATCAAGGTCCTATAATAATATACATGTTTAATCAAATGATAAAATGCAATTAAACTAAGAAGAAAACACTAGAAGAACCCATCCCAGTAAATGGAACGCACAGACTGCAGACTTTTGAGAAAGGGCACTCTGGGTAGATGAGCAGGGCTCATCAGGTGTTTAATTGGCACAATGTCAAAGATCCAGATTGCGTCTTAGCAGGAAAATGTAGAGAAGAGTGGCTTAGAAGTCACTATGGGACCAAAGGTAGTCCAAGGGGGCTCACCACCTTTGGATAGGCTTTTTGGCATCAAACTGGGAGTCTGGGTGCATTTGGCACTGAGGAGGTGTCAAGTCGGGAAGTGGAGACACCTGGTCCAACATGCAGTGTGGTCCAAGCAGCAACATCATATGGCACGAAGAAACTAGGAATAGGCTGCAGGTGTCCTGGTTGATGTAGCTAACAAGGAAGTCAATGTGGGAATCAGGGCCCAGGGCTGCTCCTTGACTTCTGGGTAGCTGGAAGCCCCAATACAAGGTCTCCAGGGACAAGGAGAGTCCTTCTGTACTGCACTCCCACTGTAGAGAGCTTGGTTGGCACCTACAGGGGATCCTTCACCTCCAGTGAACAGGAGCCTACTTCCAATGCAACCAGTAGAGATGTCTTGGTCCAGCAGCAGTCACTCCCACGGTTCCCTTGGGGATGGCTAGAGAACGGAGTTCCCTTCTGTCCTTTATGCCTTCTGCTTTCAACTCTATGGCAGGAGACCTTGGAATGGATTGAACTCACAACAAGGTCTCAAACGTCAATGACTTCAAAAGGGCTCCAGCGGTTGGCACCCTAGTGTGAGGGAGACCTTTTTATGTTACTGCCTGCCTCTGAAGCATGGTTCCCAGGAAACCTCCTACAGGAGGTTTCTATGCCCTTTAGAGATAGAAACTCCCCTTACCCTTCCTGCTGGATTATTTATGTGGCAGAATACTAGCTATTGTTCCACATGGCAGATGTGGAGACAGCCTAAATGCAATATAGATCAGTACTGTCATATTTAGATCCTGTTTACAGAGCTGACAATGGTGTGATACCAAATTGTAGTGGTTTTATAATTTTGTAATTCTAGTGATTACCATGACAAACTAGGCATGGCTTATAGTTACAGATTTACGTTACCCTAGACTGTCTAGATTCCACAATCATTTCAATTTAGATCAGAGATGCAGAGAGTTAAAATGCTACCTCTGCCTGCATGGTCTTTTTGTCTTTGCAGCTGTCAGGGATGCATATGTGGCTTTTGAACCTGCCCTTTGCCACCACAGATCTGGGACTGTACATGTCAGGAGACTGGTAACATGTGTGCATACCTTTGGCAAAGAGCATTTGTGAATGGGAGTCTCCTTTTCAGAGACAGAATTGCCTACATCGTTTTATTATATAAAAATAAAAAAAGCTTGGCCTGTCCCACCCATGCAGAAAATAATCCATCACACTCCCATTCTGTGCCTTATTTGGTTTGTTACTTTTGGTGCAGGGCAGAAACACTGGCTGCCATTTTAAATGGGAGGACAGTATTAGGAACAGGTTAGCAAGCAAGAACAATGATCAGTTTCAGATTATGCACAGCTCTTTGTTGGCAGGATGTGAAATGCATTTCCATGTTTGTCCAGTTTGCACACATCCACCTGTGTGGCCCCAAAGGACACCCTTTCGGCATGCAGAACATTTCTATAACTACACGGGTGCCCACACCACCATCATTTTTATCCCCCTACTTACCCAATGCAGCCACCCAAAGCCAGCGTGAAAACGTGTTTACAATAGCATACTAATAATATTGGGCAAGGCCACCATGAAAAGGTTTTACAATGGCAATGCCACCATATATTGGGCCACAGTCAGCATGAAACAGTATTTTATAGGACAATGTTGGTATATATTGTTAAGAAAGGCAACAGCTTTACTTTGGAGATAGCGTGAAACTGTGTTGCAAAATACAGCTGTGTATTGTCTGGGAATGGCCATCTATTGGAGGTCTCTTGTATTGGCTCTCTCTCTCTCTCTCTCTTTGCACCCGCACCTCACTCTCCCTCTCCCTGCACCCTCACACTCGCACTGTGCACCTTGAGTCTTTCTCATCCTGGCTCCCATGCATGCATCCCCTTTTGTACACTCAGCAAGCACATCCTTTCATGTGCCCTTATTTCTCTCTCACCCTTCCTCTCTGTCACCCTCTCTCTCGCTCTCTCTTGTCCTCACTCTCACGAACACCTCATGCTGAACCTTACTGGCAGCCCCATCACCGGCACCCTGCTTTGCTTACACCGTCCCCCTTTCTCGTCGTCTCGCTCACCTGCATCCCTTCTCAGATCCTCAATCACACCTTTACAACTTTCCCCTTATTACCCGTTGCCAGTAAAAAACAAACTGCCATGAAAGACAGCAAATGCCCAACTATTAGCTGTGCCGATGCATGTTCAGAATTGCATAAGCAGAGATGACTTACCTCAGCCATCTTCTGTTTAGATAACCATGGTACATTTACTATCACATATATGCACAAGGTTTTATACGATTCTTACTTATAATTAAGTTGTGGACAGAGTAGTCTCCCATACCATGTCATTTAACATGACTTTCTCAATGTTCATCAGTTCAAAATAATTTTATTTTTCAAATAATTCAATCTTCCCTTAACTCCAGAATAACTTTAAAATAAATAATCTTTTTTTAAACAAAAAATCGTTATTTGTTGCCAATAAATCAGTAGGTGGTAGGACTGCTTAAAAAGCGGTATCCTACCACCTAAATCGGTAGGGTTGGCAAGTATGCTGTCGCCTCACCCTGGCATGGTGCAGAGCATTGCATTGCAAATATCTCAGAAACGGTGCGTCCTAGGGTCTTGAAACGTGTTTTCAGATGGGACCTGTGAGTTGTGTTCCTCGCGGCAAAATGCTTAAAATGAGCTCTGTCCACTCCACATTGAGGTTTTGCAGCTTTCAGGCAACCCTCTCATGTGTGAAGGGTTTGAGATCCGAGGAAAGTGGTGGGGTGTCAAAATGTCATGTAGCCAGTAATGTCGGGAGGTCCTAACACGTAACTATGCAAAATGTGGTGCAGTTTAGTGGAACAGTGTGGAAATATATAAGGAACAAACTAAAAGCTTTCCTGCTTCATATATAGAGAGATTTATTTTGCACGACCAAACTCTAGGCTTGTGCTTCTGGGCAGAGTGCTTAGGGACCCAAAGCATGTCATTTGCTCTGCATTGATCAATCTATTGTGTCTTTCACAGTATCATAGAGAGCATGAACATGTTGAAGCCCTATAAAGAAAACACAGATGGCAAAGCCAGTCTGGTTACTTCCCTAGGGCCCCAAACATTTTTGGGAGTGGTTGTATGTCAAAAGTCCAAATTGGGCCATTTTTGTAACAGCTCCCCCAAAAGCAAGCTAAAACAACTTTGATTAATTTGGGCAGTTTCCTCATGGATACCAAAAGGGTTTATTTATTTTTTTAACCAAAACCCTGAGCTTGTGCTTCTGGGCACAGTGCATGTGACATTATAAAGGAACCCGATAAGAGAAGTCTTAATTGAAACATATGGTAATAAAGCAAGTTTGCATCATGTCATAGAAAAAGAAGGGGTCGAGCCAGTTCCACAATCGGGTGCAGTGGCATACTAGTGAGGCACACCTCTGTCTCATTTACCTGATTTTCCTTACCTATCACCCTCCAGTGCCCTTGCTTTGTACCACATTCGCAATGCCCCTTCATCACCCACTCCTTAAAATTAGCTTTAGGACCTCTTTTTCCCCCTTCCTCCATCCCTTAGCCCATGTGACAATCCCTTTCCTTTGCACGCACCCACTTCCTCTGCACACATTGCTCAGTCAACAGTTCATTGGCACTCACCACCTTCAATTGCCCATCACACCAAGCCCATTCCTTGCTCCTCACCACCTTCTTTGGCCCTGGCTAACATGTAGACAGTAGACAACCTTGATTTGCCAGTTAGCCTCTGCCAGACATAACAAGAAGCTGTGGTCAGGGCCTTGCTGGTAAGTGTGGCTACGGGTTTGACACTTGGACAACATAGAGTGAAAGACGCTGAGGTGACTTGGCTTTTATTATGCTCCCAAGTTGCCCTTTCTTGCAAGGTTGGCCACATATTTCAACTCATGGAAGCAGAGGGAATTGCAATGGGCATCTGCATGGGATCTGGTGATCGAGAGGGAGCAAGAGAGACCTATTATATTTATTAGTGTTTTCAAGGAAGGTGGAGAGTGTTTGTGTGTGTGTGTGTGTTTGGAATTGTGTAACGTGTAGGTGGAAGGATGTATCTTTGTTCATGTGACTGTATCTGAATTTATTGTTGATATGCATGTGTGTCTTTTGATGATCTGAGAGTGTTCTGGAAAAGCCAATGAAAATCTATCAACGACACATGGGGTAATTTAGTGTTGGGTGATAGAGGTAAACATAGGCAGTATTTAGCAAATATCCCTGATTTTACCATCCACACAATTAAGGGTTTGATCAAATTCAATTAGCGGTATTCCATGGAAATAACATCAGTGGTATTTTAGGCAGACTTTCTGCACAAAATCTGCCTAACAGGTGCCACATTTAATCACGATGCTTTACTGTACAGAAGGAAGCCCAGATGCTTTTTAAAAAGGGCCATGCTAAGAGGGCGAACATGTGGCCATCTCTGATTGCTCCTCCTGCAATACTTTACCCATGTAATGCATAAAAGGTTCACAATTTACCCTTTTCTGCATACACATTGTTCAGTAGTTGTTTGAGCCACTACTGAACAAAATCCATCTCTTCCTTCAAACTAAAGAAATTATAAAAAAACACAATTTTTCTTACCACCGGCAGTGATGGTATTTCTGAAGTAGCTTTGGCAGTATTCTAGAAATACCACCTGTAATGGTGGTAAACATTAAATTGGGTGATTTTCAGAAATACCACCAGTGTAGGCATTACCTTTCTCCAGGTGTCGTGACGGGTTTACCGTCTTTTAAATTCTTCTTCGGGAGGTGACGAGATATGGGCTGCCCCTTCCAGCCACCACCTGTCCTTGTCCTGAAACAATTGCTAAAGGTTGCAGGGACAAGTGGCTGAATGGAAGAGGAAACCAATCAGGAAAAAAATATCTGAACAGCAATACTCTGATGGTAGGTTGCTGCAGGAAGATGCAGCTAGGCCAGCCGGACCGAAGGACCAGAGGATTGAGTAGAAGCAAAGGTGGACTCTGGATATCAGAAGCGAACATAGACTCTGCTCTCTAGGATGGACTCACAATGGCTAGCTATTGCAGGATAGAGATCGCATGGGGAAACTTAATGGAGCCCAGAGGCAACCTGAAAATGAGAGGAAGCCCAGAATGAGAGCAGGCGACTAACAAACGACAGTGTAACAACTAACCTGGCTTGTTGAGTTGTGCCAATCCGCTCTGTGTATGCTCCTCCAAACAAGCACAGCTACTTCCTAGTCAACATGGAAACAAACTGATCCTGAAAACACTGTGGCCATCTAACATGGTGTATGTCCACGATGACTGCACCTTCTGTGCTAGAACCCGTACTGATGCATGGACCACTGGCATTTCATTAAAAAAGAAATCCACCCAAATCTGGATGACCCATTAGTTTGTAGTCTATTAATAACTAATGCGTGAATGTTAGACCTTTCTGTGTGTGTTTCACATGTGGCCAAAGGTGAGTACCACAAACAATCCAACAGCCATTTCTATAACCGCCATTTAGTAACATTCATGGGTGCTTTCTTTTAATGAACTCACTAGTGATCAAGAAATTCACCAGAATATATGGAAGAATTATACAAAATAAAACCAAGGATTTACTCTAATAAGATATGGACCCTTAATTCTTTGGCAAGTAGGAGGCATGATATGCTGATGAGGATTGTGGATTGTAACAGGCCAATGATATATAAGGTGCAATTGTGCCAACATTACCATACAGGATCACAGAGCCTGTCATTTCTTGAGTGTGCACATTGGCGGTGGGTAGCATGAGTATGCCCCTGCAGACCAGACCATTTTCCCTCTCACTCACTCCCTGTGAAGACCCATGTGTGGAGACCACCCAGGCAGCAGCCGAGCAGGCCGTGCAGCACTCAGTTCCTTTGAGGCAAGCTAGATTCTGAAGGATTTTGGATTTTTCAATTATTTGTTTTACATTATATGGCTCTGGCCCAGGGAGCAACAGTCCAGACAGCCTGGGAGGCAATTGCCCGCTTTCATCCCTTCCCAGCCCACCCCTGCATATGCAGAGTGCAAGGACAGTGTCACCCCTCAGAGACAGAGCTGAAAATGAGACCCGAGCTCCACATCCAGTGGCATAGCCAGGGAGGGCTCAAGTAGGGAGGCTACCATACTTGGATCCCTACTCATGTCCCGCTGAACCCATCCCCATTGTCCACAGGGCCAGCACCTAAACCAGCACTTTAAGCAGTTTTGTTTAGCAAAAAAAACAAAATATAATTGTGCAGGAGGAGATGACTGAGCGTAGCTGAAATTGCTGCTAGCTCCAGCCCGGGACGCTGGTTGGCAACCAAACTCTGTTTACTACACGTGCCCACCAACCTTTCCCTCCGATGAATGTCAGTGCTACAATGCTTCCTGCTGCCCCCCCATGTGTACCAGACTGGAGTGAAGAGCTAAGAAAGTTTTTGTTTGAATAAGTGTATGTATGAGTACAGTGCTACAGCGAGGCAAACACACGAGTGAATAAGTGTGCATGCTGCACTGCAATCCAAATGTATTTACAAACCGAGCCAGAGAGAGATTTAGTTACAATATGCAGAATAGATGCAATCATCCACCCCAGACCACGCTGAGTGACACAAAATACATGTTTGCAGGGTCTTATGATGTATTTTTTGTGGCAGGCAGTCTTTGCCAAACCCAAAAAGGTTTGGCCAGGACAGGCACTTTTAAATGTATACAAAAGGTCAAACCCTTCATTTTTTGTAATTGGGGGGTCTGTGATGTAACAGGGTAATGATAATATATCAAGCAGGAATCACAGACTACTCCCTCCTCCTGTTCCTTTCGGTTTAAGAGCAAAGATAGCTCGTGCATGCTGATACTTAAATTCACACACAATGAATGGTCCCAGACCCTGGTGTCTCTTTCATACAAACTTTTACTTATTTATTCATCACATAGACACCTCCTGTGTGGAGAGTGTTTTTTCTAAAAAACACATTTCACGTCATCAAACAATGCATAATAAAGTGCATAGTCAATCCCTGGTTGGTGCACATTTATTTTTTTTACAAATTAAAGAAACAGATTTCACAGATGTTCAAATAGTTCACGAGCATCTATTGCCAGAGAAAACGGATGCAGAAAAAAGGGAACAAAACCATGATGGTGTTATTATACTCTCACAATCCGGGACAGTGTTTGCTTATACACTCATTTCGCTGTTACAGGTTCCTGATGTATATAGAACCTTCTGCCATCTTCTGTGTCACTCTTTTTTGCCTTTCTTAATCTCTGTGGGATTGTTAGTGTCTATTATCCCTATACAATGTTTCCCAAAAGGATGTACAAATAACGTTGCGTCAATGCTCTGTGTTTCGGCCCATTACTCAAAGGATAACCCCATCCCAGATAAGATTCTCTAATTTAGACATTAGATCCTTTTGTAAGTCTTCATTGTGATGATTACGGGCGAATGGCACGGCAACCTAAAGTGTAGGAAGACATACTATCATGCCACAGATGAATAATTGTTACGCTTTATATATGTTGAATAAGCAGAGAAGCGTGGATATTTGCTGAAACAGCATGTGGAACGGAGCAGTCCAACCGGAAGGTAGTGACTGGCCCAGTAATGGCCGCACTAAGAGAAGTGCTCTGGCGAGTGAGGGATTGTTCTAGTCCTTCCTTTATTTCCACTGTATATGACAGCAGACGGGGAAAGTACACTGTTCTGAAATAGGAGAACAGTGGATACGAGAGGCTTTCCTGCAAGTATGATTAACTGAGGAGATTTGTACACAATACCGAGATTTGAGACAGTAGGGATTTGTAAAGTTTGTACTACAATCCTGTGTGTCACCATACATTCAATGAAACAGCAGCGAGAAAGACAGCCGTATGCAGTTGGTTTGTAGCCGTGAGGCAACAAAGGTCATTGCATCAATACAAAAACGCTGTGTCACGATGATATTGACTCTAGAGTCAGGAATTGAGATAAAGCAGAAATGGAGTCTGAGAGACTCCTTAGACACGAATTAAATATATCAAAAATGTGTGACTATCTGATAAGCAAACCTCTGGTCAAGTAAATATAATAATGCCATTGTTTGGTTGTTTTACAGGCATAGACCACATGGGATGCCATATAGTAGTGCAAGACTGTACCCAGTTACACAAGTACAGCACTGAGGAGACAGCTGCAATGCTTAGTGCAATCAGTCACCCTGCACAGCGCCTACAAAACAGAGGTACAGCCTGCAGAACGTCAAGTGCACATTGAAGTAATGTTACACTTCCATTAGTCATATAGAACAATGACCTTTTTTTGCCCTACTTATGCAACATATGTATTTCTATGTAGGAAGAAAACGCTGAATATGAGAGTGACCAAATGAATGAAAATTCCTCTCCCTGTAAAACCTACTGAATAAGGTCAGTAGGAAGACCATTAAGCTCAATTTTTAACAGAGCGTAAATATACACTAGAATGGGGCCTGTGCTGCTTTTATCTGATAATTTTGCAGGTTATCTGGGCAACGATTGGTTTAGAAGATTGATGATCAGTGGAAGAATAATGAACTTTTGTCCTGACGAAGGCCGCTTGTAAACAATTGGGGGAACCTTATCTGGGATGGGGTTATCCTTTGAGTAATGGGCCGAAACGCAGAGCGTCGACACACCGTTATTTGTACATCCTTTTGGGAAACAATGTATAGGGCTAATATACACTAACAACCCCACAGAGATTAAGAAAGGCAGAAAAGAGTGACACAGAAGACGGTAGAAGGTTCTATATACATCAGGAACCTGTAACAGCAAAATGAGTGTCTAGGTATACACTGTCCCGGATTGTGAGAGAATGATAACACCATGGTGGTTTTGTTCCCTTTTTTCTGCATCCGTTTTCTCTGGCAATAGATGCTTGTGAACTATTTGAACATCTGTGAAATCTGTTTGTTTAATTTGTAAAACGTTTTTGCAACAGTAACCCTTAATTGACTATGCACTTTATTATGTGTTGTTTGATGTGATACATGTTTTTTTAGAAAAAAAAACACTCTGCACACAGGAGGTGTCTATCTGATGAATAAATAAGTGAACGTTTGTATGAAAGAGACACCAGGGTCTGGGACCATTCATTGTGTGTGAATTTAAGTATCAACATGCACAAGCTATCTTTGCTCTTAAGCTGTAAGGAACAGGAGGAGGGGGTAGTCTGTGATTCCTACTTAATATACGGGCACTTTTTAAGCCACATGGGTTAGGCATCTTTGTTAGAGCACCCCTTGATTTCTCATCCCACTTAAAGCACAGGGTAGGTGTGAATGTGACTGACGAGTGTGCATGCTTACGTGTCTGTGTTCAAGTGGGAATGGTCCATGCATGTGTTTGGCATGGCAGGGGCAGCCCCAGCATCATCGAAACAGTGCTCAACATTTAAAATGATATACATTGGCATTCCACCTTGGTGGTGTAGGGCGATGTGGTCACAGATAGGAGTAGACTCATGGCAGGCAAGCAACAGCCTTTTAAAAAGTCTAAAAAATAATACAGCTAAAATAATGCTACGTTTTATAAAGATGACTTGAAACATGAACACATTGCATAATAAACTAACCTGCTCATATAGTTGTTTCCCCCATCCTGAAGGGAGTCCTACAATTCACTTTAAAGTGACTAAACACAGTTGAAAGTAAATGCACCTGGCTGTTGTCATTGTTTCATAAGGGATGCATAAAGCTGCATCCCTCTCCTTTTCTAATTACTCACCATTCACACCTCTTAAGCAACAATAGCTGCTACATATTATTCAAGAGCTCCTGGTCCTGCAGCCATCTTGCATTAATTGCATTTTAATGTGTTTGAGTTCAAAACAAAAGAAAAAGACACGCTGTAGCAGAGCTCTTTTGAGCTTGGAACAGGGCTGTTGCTAGGTGTGGAAAATATCCGGGGATACTCACTGTCAGGACACAGGCCCACCTAGCCTTTTGTTTGGAGCCCCTGAGCTACTATCCGGGGCAACAACCAAAAGACCAATGCCTATAGCCCCCTCAGGTCACCCTTAGCAAGGACTCTGGCTTGGAATGTCTCAGAGCACTGGGGACAGCTGATTATTGTAGGTGCAGTGTACCACGGTTGCTCAGGCATGGACTCGTTTTTTTTTGTTTCTTCAGATTCGGAATCCATGGAGACAATTTTTGCTGGATCCCAAATCTGCGGAAATCCACCCCAATATCAGCACTGCATTAAAGTTTCTGATATTTCAAAAGTCTGGCAACTCAGGGAGCACAGCTATGGAATAACACACACCATAGAGATATTGTATCATAATGAAAGTGATTTACAATGAGAATGCTGGCTTATTTTGCATGGATAACAATCAAATTGATTTAAAGTGGCATAGTTGGCATAACTTAGAGCACAACTTGATGTACAGTGTCAGGGCTGGTATGTATTGTGGGCGCACTACCATCAAAGTGATTTACCATGGGAATGGATGGGTATACAGTCGCTGCTGCAGTATGAATTATTTTTGCATTTTGCAGCGCCAATTGTAGTATATGTTGTTGGAGGCAGACATTTACCACCCTACATCTATAGGATTTTTTTTCACATGTTACGCTGTAGAACCTATTTTAAATTGTATGACTTTTTACTCAATTTTCCCCAAAAAGTGTGCTTGAAAATGCTGTTTAAAAAAACTTCCCAGTCGAAAACAACCCAAGCTTCATTAGTTCACACCCTCGATATGCTCGCCGGCTCCTGATAATTCAATGGACATATTAATGCCTCACCCTCTAAAAACATGCAGCCGACACTGACCTTGAGTCTTTTAGAATATCGTGCCCCTTCATTAGCCACCCTCGCCTCACTACCCTCCTCCCTGGCACCAACTCCGGCATTCACCACTGGCCACAGCACTTCACCCTCCTCGACTGCCCCACTTGGGCTAGCTCGATCCGACCCTCAGTATTTGGAGTTCTTATTTTTGCCCGTATTGAGGGCCGGGACGTCGGCAAGCTTGAGGAGAGTACTGGTACTCAATAACGTCGTCCCTGCCCCATATTTCCTTCTCCCAGCTCGGTATCCACACTTCTCTTGTGAAAGGCTCAGCGGCTCCCCCTGCAGTTTAGCTTCGTGTCCACAAAGCACCATAATAACAGAATTAGATTTTGATCGCCCACGCACAGGGGTGCCTGGGGCAGGAGTGTGATTCTGTTAGAGGTGTGAATGGGGGTGATACTAAATAGGAGGGAAGCATAATGTTGCATTCTGTGTGAAATAAAGACTCTAGCTGGTGACATTACATTGCGCTGACTTTTCTTGCACTCTGAACACATTTTAAAACCCATTTTCTTTCCCTGTAAAACAGTTTTAAAAACGTACCCACTTTTGTAAGCTTTTACTGTGATCGAATCAGGATGGGTAATACAAAACTGTAATCCAATTTTTGCTTGCCATGTTTCTTAAACGATTTATATAATGTCAGGTTAGTCTTTTATGTAATTTGTGTACTTTTAAATGCACTACTATTAAAATATTATTTAATCTTTTCAAACCCAAACCTTAACCAATACTTATATTAACTATATATGAGAAGATATGCGGTCAAGTGCGTGAATCGCAGAGTGGGCTCAAATCCAAGGTTCACCACATCAGAGTGTGTGATTCTGGCCAAATCATTTCTTTTCGCCAGATTAGGGGGTACTTTTCCCAGACCGATAAATGAAAAGTAAAAAGTAAAAACCATGTGTTTTAACCTCATTTGTCACTCCGGGGGATTTTCAAGGCTCTCACTGGTTCGGGTGGGGAGGGGACCCAGAACAAAACTTAAATGTCCACCACCAAATCCACTCCAGCTTTCAAAGACGAATGCATATCTGTCAGGATCTGATGCACATGATGGCAGGTATGCATTACTTTCCTCTGAAAACGGTCAGCTTTAAGCAACTGGTAAAAGTTAGCTGATTACAGAGGAATTCATGGAAACATCTCATGCCAAGTTTAAAAAATGCAGTGAAACTCGGGTTCACTTGATTTACCATGCATTTGTGCTTTGTGTTCCAAGCACCCTAAATTGCCTGGGTGAACCGTTAACATGCAAGTCTCCCTGCAATAAGCATAGGGAAGAAAAGAACCCCCTGCAACCAAGAAGTAGGCGTGGTAGGCTGCTCGGATGAGGTTTGAAGCCAAGTTACACATTTAAAAGTCTGCAGAGCAACTCATTACGATGATCAGGTCAGAAACCAAGTTATATGATATATGTCATTTATAATGCGTCTATATATAAGTGTTTCTAGGCGCAACAAGACACGGGGGACGACAGAGGGAGGACAAGACAAACTATCTTACTAGGCCTTGTGTCATTCAGATCATGCAAGTGCGAAAGGACAAAAGTGCAGGCGGAAGGGAGAGGGGGGGAAGTGGCAGGGAGAGCGAAGGGGAAGTGCAGTCAGGGCAGCAATGCTCTGAGTGAGTGCAGCCAGGGCAATGCAGCTCTGGGTAAGTGCAAGGAGGCAGGGGGCTGTAGAAGGTTACAGTTATAGCCCATAAGTGCAGGGTAGTAGTCCCGGAGGCAGTGCAGAGGAGATTGGTCATGAAGGAGCCTGGTACCCAGTGAGACTCTGGGGCTAGCCAAGCAACCAGTCGGCGCAGCAGGCAGGTAGGTTAGCAGGGCAGAGAGAGGGAGAAAGCAGAGGAGAAGAGGAAGGTCTTGAGAAGCTTCCAGAGCTTCAGGTGATCCGGCTCAAGATTGAGAGGGGCAGGGAGGTCATTCTAGACAGAGGCACCTGCAGAGGAGATTTACCCCGCCTATACACCTATCTGCTCTTTGTTTCATGTATGCAGCCACTCTGTGTCCCACAGCAGGTTTCAATGAGCATTGTTAGTTTATCAGTTAATTTTCCCTTTAAGCACCCTAATTTAGCCACAGACCATAGTTATTCATATAGTATTACTTGCCTTTCTGACCCTCCTTCCCTTCAAAACTTACCAACGTTTTCTCAATATTGGTGCCAATACTGGACAAAATCAGTCCGTGATTCATGGACATCTTTCTGAGGTGACTGCATTAGGCTGACGGAATCAAATGTACAGCGAATGACTTAAAAGTACACCATTATGCTGAGCTTTTGGTTGGAAACACTGACTGTAATGTTTCAGTGTGCTAGGGCCTCAAGGCCCAAGCTCAGAAAAAAAGGGCTTACACTGAAAGGATGAGGGCGAAAATACGATTAGCGCGTGGGTAATTAGGAAGAGAGAAATAGAAAGTGATACGAATAGATAGTAAAGCTGAAAGGGAGTGGAATAGAGAAATAAGTGACTGAGCGGGCGTGGCAGGTCCAGGGAGACCCGGCAAAGGCCCCGGCACAAGAGCAATTGTTGGACCTGTGGGTCTGAGCTCCGGCTCACGGGTAAAGCCTAAATTGGTGAGTACCCGCGCTTCTTTTTTCCATTTAAAGCACTGGTTCACAGCATTTAATAATGGAAACTAAAGCGACAGCACTTGAACCTCGTGATTTGTTCAGCCTGAAGGAAAAGACCACACTGGAGAAAGAGGAAGCGAGAGACGGAGCACGTGCATTCGCACGCAGAGCCGAAGGCGTGTGGCATGAAACCCACATACCTGCAACAATGTACACAATTCAAATATAGATCGTTGCGCCACACAGCAGCACTGCACCCACCCATGTATTCAACGTTGGTTCATTCCACTCACATCTGCTTAAGATAAAATCCATCGCGCTGGTTTATTGGCAGATGTGGAAAAAGCATTTCTCATATCCGACACCCCCACAGGAATGGAACTAATTTGCTTCTCCATGGAATTACAGAAATGTAACACGCTTTTTACTGCAAGCATGTGCTTGGGTACAAGTCAATAGATGAAATGGCAGCAGCCGGGATAACGAGTGTATACGCGTTGACTAGCTCTCACTTCCCAAGAATGATGTGATCACGGCGATTGCCTCCAGTGTCTGAAAGAAGGTAGTTCCAATCTTGTTCCCAGTATGAGGCTTTTGTAATGTCAGTAGAAGGCTTCATTTATATTGCGCAGACCTACCTTCGTGGCACAGTACAGTGCTTTAACGAGAACAATGTTGTGTAGCATCTGGAACGTAATGTACACGCTGCCTGCAGCACAGACTGTGCCTGCCCTGTGTCTCCGGATTAATCAGCTCAGGATGCAATGGGTAACTGAGACAGAATGAAAAAGGCACGAGTACGTTGTACAGTAATGCTTAACATTGCACGTATTTACTATTTGAGACTCGGGAAGGTAAAGGGTGAAAGGAAAGCAACCCAAAAAACAACTGTAAAAATAATCCTGGAAGGCCAAATAAGCACTGCACCTCTTTGCAAGCAAGACCAGGCCTTGTTACACTCAAAAGGTCTCAGGCGGTCCCGTAGAAGTGAACTGACATGAAGCTCATCACGGCCCACAGAGTTACAGGTCATATAGTGGGAAAATACCAAATGTAGTTATGTGTCTTATGAAGTTATCCCAACACCCTCATTGTCTACCACCTATAGAACATGCCTATGCCCCCCCTATAGTCCATGGACCAATTGGTCACACACTAATTAAACCCACTCCCCTAACATGTGGTCACTCTACATCGTCACTGTCAGATCCAGGTATGGGATTAGTTACTCAAGTATAATGGCATATTGATAATTCGAGACTGCCACGTGATGTGCACCCCTCCTTTCCAGATGCCCCCGAAGTACACTGGCGTAGCCAATTCCAATTTGATAAGACACTAGGCCCTCTCATTATACCAGACGTAGTGGTGCACACAAGTTGCCTCCCCGACCTGGTACTTAATTTACTGGCATCACCTCTGCTCCTCCAAGACGTTCCGGACATGATGCCCCCCCTTATCTCTTTTAGACCCCAGGTGCTGAGTAATGATGTCACTGGAGCACTGCTTTTAGATTTGACTTTCAGGAATGCATTTGCTTCGGTTGTGTATCTTGGTGGAATCCATATGGGACGACCGCTAATGGCGAGCTCAGTAGTGCTCTTATATCTTTGCTTAGCCTCTTGGCATCACAGAACCTTATGCCCTGTTCTCATGAATTTGTCCTTCACGGGGCTCATCTCTATCGCCTCACATTCCATTCCCACCATGTTCAGGCCCTGCGGCAGGATAACATTAGCAGTAATCTGTGCACCTCGGGTGACTTTGACCTCAACTTCTCTCCTGCGGAACAGCAAAGGAGATTTGTTTTCAAGCTAACTACACATAGCCAAAGCTCCACATCAGGTCCTGCTTTCTATTCTGTTAATAATATTCTTGCGCCTCCACTACCAAAATGGCGTTACTCTTGCCCTGCTAACAGACTGACCTCACTGTTACCACATCACTTTTCTCACTCCATCTTCCGCCTTCCTCGACTCCTCTCACACAATACATTAGCCCCTACCAATAACTTCATATATTAGACACAGAACCTATAATACTACCCTATCTAGAACCTTCGCAACCGCAACAGTAGTACATGTGTTTCTCTTTTTGTGTTGCTATATGTGAGTTTAATATGGGTCAAACCTAACTGAAACTATACGTGCTCCTTCTCCTATGCAACCCTCAATCTGTTCCTGCGATGGTTCAGGCTAATAAGTTTTTCGCAGCCCATACCTTTTTGCCCTGCTGGAACGATGGATGTGCATCCCAACATTACTCCCTTTAGTTAATACTCCATTAACTAACTCTTCTCTATCTTCCTGTGGTACCCATGCACACATGACGTAGACACAACCTCCCCCTCAGCGTACTCTTCTGGGGTACCTGTCATGAAACAACACCCTCCATCTCCTGCCAAATCAACCCAGCACTCCACAAAGTTGTCTGAGTCTGGTGGGGGTGTGGTCGCTGTCCCCACGGGTTTGAAAGGTTGTTCTATTTTCATAATTCTTGGTCTTCCCACTGCATTCCATCTATCAGTCTGGTGTACTTGCCTTTTATGAGAGGAGGTGCTCTACCTGCCCGTATAGATACCATCATCATAGCACTCTTCGTCAACGTCTTTGTGCAGCACCTCAGGATAATCTGATATGAACAGAAAAGCATGAGCAGAAATACTATGATGGAAACCAGCATATGGCTATTTCTAACCATGACAGAGCCCATGAAAACATTGAGTCAAACCAGTCATCGACGTTCACCTCTGCTTCTTTTTCCACCATGACCCTTGGGTTGTGCAGGGCTCCTGCAGCATGGGATAGGGACCCTCTATCTGCATCATTTGGGGTTATGTATGTACAGCAAGACAGACCAATTTTCTTGCACATGCCCTTTCCACAGCCATGAGCAGATTCAAAACATATTGGTTCTGGAGCGGCATGAGCCCTATTTCCCGTAATGACATTTTTATAGAATTAGGGCCCTGCTCTGTCTGGTTCGCCATCTTCAAAATCTCCCATCCGGTTATCTGCAGCCATTTGGCTTTTGCTGCAGTCTTGTTACCTGCCACCAGGAGGGAGATGAGAAAGGTTTCCGTTTTGGTGAATAGGCGGCATTGCTCTGGAATCACCTTCATTTTTTCAGATGAGTCCTTTGATAAATAGTTTGATTGCTTCTGATGACGAATTCTTGGTGAGCGATGGATATGCCTATTGGCTGGGGGCTTAGTTGGCTCGGGGGCCGGCTCATTTATTACTGACAGATGAGAATCAGGAACTACTAAACCACGGAGTGAAGGATGGTCAGCAAGCATATGCCCTTCCATGGTGGTGGGAGGTGGAAATAAGCATATTGTCCACACACCCAGTACACATCTATCATCTGTATAGTGCTATTTCCTCAAAAGCAAAAGGAATACTCTGTCAACCTCTGTACTTTTGCGGGTGTTTCACTTAGCTCGATCCATGTCAATTTAGGTACAAAACATCCTAGCACAGTTCCCATTCAAACATGCAACTACATCTCCTGAAAACCCAAGTAACCCACCCACTGCGCAGCTCCCTACTCCTGCCACCCATCTATTATGGAAAAATAATGTTCATTACATCTTTAGCAACAGTATTATTTTGCACCACACTTGTTCTTTCTTCTTGGCACATTCTTCATTATCTTTGGCCATTTTTACTGCTTGAACAGTGTGCCATTGAAAAAGAAAAGACTTCACAATTTGCACAGGGCTAAATACACCAAGCACTGGGCTATATGTAGAAACGACTTGGGTGTGCCTGTTGCATGAGGTATCTGAGAGCATACACAGCAGCACTCGTTTGACCTCTCCCTCCCCATCTGGCACATGTGATTGTACCACATGTTGTCCGATTCAGGTGGTGCATATCACCCACAGTGTCGAAAAGTACCCCTGTATACTGTCTGTATTCTATATCTTCTTCAGTTTCCCTGATGGTTCATGTAATTCCCAAAGATATTCCCAAAGATAGGTCTGTTTCTTTTCCTTTCTCCCCCTTTATATGCCATAAACATATAAAAAATAACCACACAAAAACCCCATGTTTACTCCAAAAGTAACACAACATAAATAACATAACATATATATATTACATGTCATCCGTAGGGTTGACCCTGTAAAGGAAAAAAGAAAGCAGACAACTCAACAACAAATTTTAACTTTGTAATTATAGGGAGGGGATTGATCAACTGTAAAAGATCAAGGAAGTGCGCCACCAAGCATATTTTAATTTCAGTCAAGAATATAACTATGAGGGGTGGTGGGGGCACTTTCTGAATGCCGGATAAGTTGATCCAATGCTGCAGCTCTTTCACTTGGACAGAAAAGGGGGACGAACAAACTACTTCACTGCAGCGGTGCACAAAACTTCAGACAAATATCTTGTCCCCGGGGTTACAATGTAGGGATGGTAAATTCAGTTCATCGGTCAGTGAAGCTTCAGTTGTGTCATCTCTTCTATGAGTGATCTGTTAAGATAATACTTTAATATGCTTGGTTAACTTGCGCAAATACCCATAAAACTCCTCCCCCAAAAGTCCTGCTGCCCTGTGAGCATCTGATGCCATGCATATAGGAGTAGGAGGCGTGTGTATCCTTTTCCCCATTACTATCTTGTGCAGGAAAAAGTGGTGATCTTTGCTGGGCTAAACTAAGCCAGAGGAGACATTGAATCCAGTCCGTACCTAACGTTACACAAAGTTTAGATAACCTATTTTTCAAAAGCCAATTCATCTTTTCAACAATTCTGTTGGCCTGAAGATGGTATATTGAGCAAAGTTTGTGCTTTATCACCAGTAGGGACATAATCTCCTTGAAGAGCTCATTAAAGACGTAAGTCATGTTAGGACCTCACACACACCCCCAGCAAGGAAATACTTTGTGAACCAAAATTTTAACAGTAGATTCTACATCAGGTTGGGCTTAGGGACCAGCCTCAACTCAACGGGAGAATGGGCACACTACACAAATAAGATAACAATACTTACTGCACCTGTTTATCATGTCCACATTGTCAATGTGAAGCTCCCAGAATGGCCAAGAGGGATGGGGAAATGTGCCACGCAGCATCCTGAGCATCTACCAGTGTTTTAAAGGTGACACATGGTGCAATGACAAATGTTTTAAGAAATTCTTGCAGGTTGGGGACAAGCCAGTCCTCTTGGATGCCAGCAATTATATACTGATTGGAAACATGCGCTGGGTAGTGCAGCTGCACAAAAGCAACCATAAGCAACTCCTGTGGCATTACTACCTCACCTGTAACATTTTGCCTTCAAATCAGGTCAGTCGGGGACTGTGAACAACCCTGCTTAACCCAAAGGTCCTTTTCCTGCTGGGGCGCCTGACCCTGTAACTCAATTATTTGGCTGTAGCAAAATAGACTAAGGACCCTCTTTTTTGGTTATGGGAGGCCTGACTCGTGAGGGTATGACAGAGATATCGAAAGCAAGGTGAGCCCAGGCTACCTCTCCCTTTAGCTCTAGGTAAACATTGACACACAACCGAAGGCTAGTGTAACATAATTAGATTACACTAGTATAGCACACATGTGGTTAAAACAAAGTTTATTCTAAAAAAGATAACAAAATGGTGACAGCAAGGCATAACAATAAAGGCTGTATATGCATGAGGATTATGAAATTCACAGTTTGTCCAATTAATTAATAATTAATTAAGTAATTGTTGCAGATTTTTCTATGGCAAAGGCTGCAGCAGCCAGTGTTTGTTCACAAGAGAACTGACACCGCATCACTGAATTTAACATGCCACTGTAATATGCCAGTGGTTTGTGTCCTAAAGCTGTCTGCTGATCCATCACAGCAGTCATCAGTTCCCCATTGGAATGTGAAAACAAATACAATTCCTTGGTGTAATCAGGGGTGGCCCATAATGGTGTGTAAATTATGGCATTTTTGAGTTCTTGGAAACAGCTAATCATTTCTTTGGTCCATGTAAGGAATTCATTATTTTTCTTTGCTTCCTTGAGTTATTGTAGTAGAGGTTGTGTGTAACTGGAATAGTAAAAATTCCATGCTCTACAATAGTTACACAAACCCAATAGGGCTGAGGTGTGTACTGTACTGCGGCTGCTCTCTCTGGTGTTACTCTTTTTCCTGTAGATGATATTATTTGTCCCAAGTTCACTACCTCTTTAGGACAATACTGTTTTCTATCCTTGTCTACTTTGTAACCTTTGTCTGCAAGTAATATCAGCAATGTTATTTAATGTATTCTATAAACGTCTTCTGTTGTGCTACACCCTAAGAGGTCATCAACATACTGAATAATTGTACTGAGTACATGTAAATTGCCTAAATCCATATGGAGTACTCTATTCAAAATACTGGGCAATTCACAGTACCGCTGAGGAAGTCTAGTGCGTTGGAATCTTTGTCCGCGATAGGTAAATGCAGTGAGATATTGAGAATCAGGTTGCAATGGGATGGAGAAAAATACATTCTTAAAATCAATAACATTGAAGTGTGTGGAGTCAGTAGGTACACTACAAAGACGCGTGGTGGGGTTTGGTACAACTGGGAACTCTGATTCAATTAGCCGGTCACATAGCACAGCAAGTAGAGCACTCGCTTTCACTCCTGTGCAGAGCCTGCCGACGCAGGTGCGCATCCTAGCAGGGCTAAACTCAGCCTTTCATCCTTCTGAGATCGATAAATGAGCACCACACACTGTGGGTAATAACAAGCAGCGCTCAGATGCCTGAGGGTTCTTAGCGCTATATAAATTCAAAATCAAAATCAATAATATTATTCAGGGGCACAAATCCTGTATTATCCTTTGACTTGAACCTTTTGGCTTTTTGGCAGGGTATATAGCCGTGTTACACGGGTACTCTGATGGTACTACAATGCCCTGCTGCCATAATGCCTCAATTGTCGCATGTATCCCCTCATCTGCATCCCTTGACAATGATACTGCTGCACTCTGGGAAACACTGCCCCTGGCTTTAGCTTTATGCACACTGCTCCTAAGCTTTTCAAAAGCCCTACACCACTACATGGGGGTTGTCCATCCATGAAGTGCTTGAGACCTCAAGCCAATCCTCCTGTAAGTTTGAAGGCATGCATTTAGCAATATGTATAGGACAAGAGACATTCCTATGCTGAATCAAAATTTGACACAGAACACAAACCACAAGGATCATTTCACCTTCATTGTCAGCATCCTCAAACAACTGCCCATCTGATCCCCTGCTCAATGATTGAGCGGGGTCAATGAACAAAACTGTACTCCACTCACCTCCCTCCTCATCAGTCCCTATGAGCACTACCTAGTAATCTGAAATCAACTCACCCTCCAAATCTAGCACAATGATGGTACCCAGAGCATGATCTTGGGGCACTGCAGGTCGAAACAAGAATTTCGATGGCACCCTCCATGACTTGTTTCCAATACCTGGCACTCAGCTCAACACTGCAGTCACTCCATAAATAAACAAATCTGGGTGCAATGGTATTCCTTTAATGGCACCATCACTGTACAATGCTTGTGTTATCACTAGCGATCTACCATAACAAATTCCTGGTGTAGAGCCTACTACCCCTTCTTCCAAAAATGAAATTGTCATGTTAAACTTGCTTAACAGATCCCTGCCTAACAAGTTCCCGAGAGTTGCAGTTGAAAACAATAGTGAAGCTAGCACCTTTTTGTTACCTATCTTAATGGGTTCAATTTCTGTAAATAGAATTGAATGTATTGCCCCAGAAAAACCTTGCGTGCCCTTTCTTTTACTTGATAAGGGAAATTGCCTTTCCTTTATACATGATTTTGTCGCACCTGTGCCAACCATGAAAACAAATGATTTGTTGCCTTTCTCTATACCTACCTGGGGTTCCTCTTCCAGGTTGGCAGGAACTGATAGGACTGGGCACGCCAAAGCTCTCTGTGGGCTCACCTAATCTGGGTGGGTGTTAGATGCTGGGAGCCCGAAAGGGTTACCGCTGACCACACTCGCCCCTTGGAATTGCCTCACTGTGCCATGTGGTAAAGCATTTGTTCCCATACCTGTAGTGCTGACTGTTGTGTTTGTTGTTGTATGTACAGAGGTGCACTATTTAATGCTAATGTCTGCACCTGCTGTGGTGACACCTGTTGTGGTAAAAGCAGCAGTCATGATGCCTACCCCCAGGCATCCGGATCAAGCCCATCAGCCCCGGGAGCAGGTATCCAGATATTTATTAAAACCCCAGCAGCCCTGGCTGGGGGCTGTCTGGGTTCAGTCCTGGCGCCTTAGGCACCAGGCTCATAATAGAATTCAGTCCTGGCGCCAGGCTCATAGACATTACTTACCTCATGCAGACCATGCTGCAAATGAATCCAAGCCAATGTGAGGCCTGGATGGGACTATTTTACTACAGGGACTATTTTTTACTCGGGTGTGGTTCTGGGGAACTTCTTACCTGGGACTACTTTGTAGGCTATTTAAACCACGCCAGAACAGCAGCACACGCTTCGCTTTATTCTGCACTCAGCAGCGTAACGCTCACCGTGCCTGCAAGTCAGCATCCAGCCACGCCCATCTTGAATCCAGAGCTCCTAGAAGAAGAGGAAAGAAGAGGCAAGGTTAGAAAACGGACATTATTCAGTTCCTCACCTGATTCCGGATCCATCACGTCTCTGAACCTGGAAAGGAAGTTATTTCTGCACGCGTCGCATCGCCAGCTGCAGCGCCACGCCATACTCACCAGTCCTCACAGCATCTTTCAATTCGGCGCTGCCTCCATCATTTCTTCGCCGAACTCCGGCACCTAGAGGACAAAAGAAACAACAAGGTGAGCCGAGAGAGCCAACAAATACAATCTCTTTTGCCACCATAGACTTACCTGATTTACCACCGGAGGCATTATTCTTTAACTCTCCAAATCCTCATACGCTGCACCTGTGAACGGAGAGAAAACAACACGTCAAATACATGCATCATTTTACCGGACAGCGTCGGGTAATACAGACTCTTACCTGCACGCCATCAGCTGCCATGAGACCAACTTCTCTCGGACGCAGCTGCAAGATAAGATAGGAATGGGACAAGAGTGAACATCGGACATATTGAACTCTATGAACTGTATACTTACTTGTCCTCGCCAGGAACCTCAGTGTCAATACTCATCCGGAACTCTCCCAACGCTTCGAACCAGTGAAGTAACTGGTATCTATGTGCCCCTGCAATCCACGCAGGATGGAGAGCTCATCTTTCAAGAATATAAGGTGAGATTACTGAAAGGGAATTTTGGAGGTAATTGGTGAGGAAGAAGCGGGGTGCCATCGCTAGAATCCACAGGTGGCTAAACTCCTCTCTCCACTTGCAGGAGAATACTTCTACGGATCAAGCAGACGAGATTAGGAGGGCCAGTCCAGTCTGTCATCTCTGCACTACGCATCAAGTTGGTGGAGTCTGCAGCTGTCCGGGTCCGATCGACACCCCTGTGGGAGCCAGGTGAGCATAACACATCTGATACTGGTACTGTGGCTGTTGTCCCTGCTGGGGCGCCTGTGCAGGTGCTGCGCCTTAGGGGGCACTCAGTGGCATCATCCCATACTGCTGTGGATATTTGACCGGGGCCACTGGCCCGCTTTGATATGTGCAGGGATCATACGCAGCTGCTTGCCTACTCTTACACTCTCACGCTAAAGGACCCATTTTAGCACATGAGTAACGTCGTCCTGTTCCATCAAATCTCAGTCCTACACTGCCAAATCCTCCTCTAACTCCACGGTACCCTCCTTGTCCCCCTAGAATAACCTCCCTTATACTCTTCCCGGTAGCCATCCTGGTATCCGCCCTGGTACCATCTATTATGTAGGTAACTTGCATACCCTCCAGCACCATTCTCGGTTTCCCCAGTGCAATTCACAGGTCCTCCAGGCCCACAGGTGGCTCTGTAATACCCTCCACAATATTCAACTTCACCATTTCTTTCTGTACTAACTTCTCTTCAGCCTGCTGCACATTATCCATCACTTCCTTCTCCTTCTCCTGCCTCCTTCTACAATGGTGTACTATGATTGCCTGTATCTCAGTGCATCCTGCATCCCTTAACCTCGATCCCCACTACCTTGTCCAAATCTTTCTGTACATCATTTGGGAGTCCTTTCTTCAACGTGTGATCAAATATTGCTATAGTCTTTTTCCATGGTTCCCCTGTCTCAGCCCTCCACATTTCCTGAATCGGTAATATGTATTGTGCTGGCCCTTCATCCTCTTTCATGGTCCGAGCCATTATCGAATGTATGTCCAGTGTATCAGAATATGCTGCCCAAGGTTAGCCCATGACTTCGCTCAGTAGTCATTGAAATGTGCCCCATCATGGCTGCAATCACCTATTTGTATCCCTGGATACCAAGCTCTTTTCTAAATGTAATCTGCTTGGTCGGACAATAATGCGGTGAACAAACTTTTCATGTCCCCCATCACTAGTGTAATGCCACATTTCTGTTTTTCCAGAGTGTATATCCACTTACCTGCTCTTGCTGTGAGTGAGGGCAGTGCCTTTATTAAATTATTTCTATCCATTTGTGGCCAGGGCATGTACTCTGCTCTGTCAGGACCTTTATGTAACAATGGGAACTGTGCTCCCCCCTTCTTTACAGGCACCTTTTCCCTGCTTTCTTCCCCGTTTACCACTGCCATGCGACCTGGTTACACCCTCAGCATGGGACCCCACAAACGTTCTACCCTAAGCATCACTCTAGGTGGCCTCTTATCTCTTGATTATCATCTCACCCCCACTCCTCCTCTTCTGCAGCTCCTACATCAACATCCAATCTTATCGACACATAGCCTAGATTGCCCAATCATAGAAATCCCTTCTCCATACCTATCATTGTTATATCCCACATCCTCTTTTCCAACATGCGCATCCCTAATTGTGGTGCTATCAATCCTAAATAGGATGTCACCTGCTATCCATTCATCTGTGTCTAGTGGCGCTCTTTGCCTCTCCTCCATTTCTAGCTTTACTTGTGCAAGCTCTGCCTCTGTCCTTAATGCAGTTTCTCTGTGTGCCCTGTTCTCCATTTCCATAACTGTATGTGTACATGTGTCCCAAGGCATCTTTGTTATTTATTCCTTCTTCAGTCCATGGCTTGTACACCCCCCTCATGTCAACAACCCACAATGTGTGGTATTTCATGATTTTTCCCTATGCAGCGGGTGCACAGTACACATATATTCAAGTGGGGTGAGAGAACTCAGTATTACATCTATCAGATCTAGTTCAAACTAATAACAATCATTTTCTTTCCCAACACTGATCCAGTTGCGCCGATCTATCCACCCCCTCCAAAACCTCCTTCACTCCCTGCCTTTACCGCGCCATTCATTTTACCCCAGACACCACACACATAATACCCCATACAACTTCTCACACACCACAACAATCACCACTCCACATCCACTCCACATCCAAAAAATGTCTTAAATATCAGTATGCTCACTTATGCCAGGTGGAAGAATCTCAGACCCACCATTTAATTGGGCCACACAAAAAATCACATTTATTTACCAATGGTATAGACCTTCCTCTATCCCCTTGCCCGGAGATGATGGTATTTACCTCCTCACACTCCCTTTGCCTATCGGAGAGATCCCAGGTCCTCCATATAATGGACCTCACCTTTTATTTAATTTTGCAGCGCTGCCTTTCCTCCAGAATCATTGAAGTTCCTGTTTACTCTCTAATCATATCTTTCCTTATAATATATGCTGGGATGTCACCTTACATAAAACCAATATATATTATCAGTGGCTTTTCACACTACATCCTTTCACCAACAAATCACTCCACACATGCCCACTGACCCTTATTGTTTTCTCCCACAAAGGTGCGTTTGACCAAAGTTCCTCCAATACATTCCCGTCAATGGCCTACACAATCCACTCCAAACAGCAGACAGGCCATCTGACAATACGGCGCCTGTGAACCTCTTCCAGTTTTGCACAGGAACCGATCTCTGCAAATGGGCCCTGCACCCCAGGATGCATGGCTGGGAAAACCCCAACCTCATGGAGAGTCTGGGATCATGTTGTGGTACCAAATTTAATTGAAAGCAGCCCAAAACCTGCTTGTAAAAAGGGACAAATAAGCACTGCACCACCTTGCAAGGAAGAACAGGGTTTATTACATGCAAAAAGTCTAAGGCTGTCCCGCAGAACTGAATTGACATGGAACTCATCATGTCCCACAGAGTTACAGGTTATGTAGCAGGAAAATGAAATATTTGGTTATATAAGTTACAATGTTGTCCCACCAACCTCATTGGCAACCACATATAGAACATGCTAATGCCCCCCTATAGTCCCTGGACCAATTAGTCACACATTATCTAAACCCACTCCCCTAACACTTGGTCCCTCTACATCGTCACTGTCAGATCCAGGTATCTGATTGGTTACTCAAGTTTAATGTTCCCTTGATAATTTGAGACTGCCACGTGATGTGCACCCCTCCTTTCCAGACATGTCTGAAGTAAACTGGTGAGACCAACTCCACTTTGATAAGACAATAGGCCCTCTCATTATGCCAGACGCAGTAGCGCACACAAGTCGCCTCCCCGACCTTGTACTTAATTTACTAGCATCACCTCTGCTCCTCCTATCTCAAATTGCGAGCTGTTCCAGACACAACTGCCCCTTTATTTCTTTCAGACCCCAGGTGCCCAGTAATGACGTGACTGGAGCACCGCTTTTCGATCTGACTTTCAGGGATTTATTTGCCGTGATAGTGTATCTTGGTGTATTTCATATGGGATGGCCGCTCTTGGGAAGGGCAGTTGTGCTCTTAAATCTTAGCGCAGCCTCTTGGCATGACAGAACCTTATGCCCTGTTTTCATGACTTGGTCCTTCAGAGGGCTCATTTCTACCGGCTCAAATTCAATTCCCATCACGTTCAGGCCCGGCGGCTGGATACAATTAGCAGTTACCTGTGCCCCTCATGTGCATCTGACCTCTGATTCTCTCCTGGGGAATAGTAAAGGGGATTTATTTTTCAAGCTTACTACACTGAGCCACGGCTTCACATCAGGGCATGCCTTCTATTCTGTTAATAATTTTCTTGGGCATCCACTACCAAAACGGCGTTACTCCCGCCCTGCTAACACAATGACCATGCTATTACAACAGCAGTTTTCTCACTCCATCTTCTACCTCCCTCAACTCCTCTCACACACCTACATCAGTCAGACACAGGGCTTATAATACTACCCTATCTATAAACGTTGTAACCACAACAGTAGTACATGTGTTCCTCTTCCTGTGTTGCAGGTTAGGGACGATGTGAGTATCTAATGTGTGTCAAACCTAACTAAAACAATATGTGCTTCTTCTCCTACGCAACCCTCAATCTGTTCCTGCGATGGTTCAGGCTAACAGGGTTTTCGCAGCCTATACCTTTTTGCCCTGCTGGATTGCTGAATGTGCATCCCAACAAGGGATGTGTCCAGAATCACACATTTTTGATCCAATTTTGAAGCCGGGATTAGAAACCAGTAACAGGATGAAGAATTTAATCATAGGGTCACATTTTATACCATCCCTTACCAAACAGTTCAAATCACAATAGCGCTGTTTGAATGGTTTTTATTAATCCTAGCATTCCGTTCAACAAGGATCTTCCATTGAACTATAAAACAGGTAATGTAGAAGAGGGGCCATTTTCATATTACTCAGCCAGGGGCCTGCAATCTTTGGCTCTCCAGATGTTTCAGACTACAATTCCCATGATATCTGGCTATTGACTAGGCTGGTTAGGGATGATGGGAGTAGTAGTCCAAAACTTCTGGAGGGCCATCATGTATTCCCCCTTTGCTCCAGCCTAGGCAAAGAGCTACCCAGATGCAGTTAGTAGCATACATAGGGAGGTTTCATTGCAGGAGATTTCGTCAAATTTGTAGATTCTTTTTAATGAATTTGCCCTCAAATATATATTGGGGGGTGGGTACAGGTAATAATTAAGGTGGGGGATTTAGCTCCTGCAGAGGTCTACCACCTGTGAGGGGTCAGAGATGAAAGCCAGACAAAAATGTTGTCTCGTTTTTGGTTAAAGACTTATTTAACTTAAACGGGTTGGGAAAATGCCTCTCTGACCCTGCTTTAAGAGGAGTATCCCTAACTAAAACCAAAAACTAAGGATCTGTCTCTGTCAGGAGGTCATAAATCAAAAGCCGTCCTTGTGTCCAAACGTTTTATCCTGACCCTCACACTACAAACAAAATAATAAAGTCACATGGCAAATCTTTAACCTGATATTTGCAAAAAGTGTTCTTAAATATAAATAGCATAGCTCCAGCGTAAATGATCTCCAAAACGGAAACAACCTTAATTCCACGGGGTGATTCCATTTCCCTGGATTCCTTACTGGTATCACAAATATCTGTGGCTGTAACAGTTCCTTGTGTTTTTCTTGGCCCACAACAATCCTGTTAGATGAAAACTGTTCAGCCTTGTAAGTTCTTCTTAAACAAAAGTTCCTACATTTAATAGAAGTTCCTTCTTTGTATATCATACAATGTTTATGCTTGACGCTCCTTATAGGTCTGCAATTAGCCTGATATACTCCCTGCCAGGACTCTTTATGCACTTCCTACTGCCTGATGTACTCTCCTGCCAGGAGTTTTCTTGCACTCACAACTGCCTGGTGTACTCACCTGCAAGGATTTCTCGTGTACTCACAGCTACCTGGTGTACTCCCCTGCCAGAACTTCTCTTCTTGTGCTTTCAACTACCTGGTGTATGCTTTCCAGGGCTTTCTCATAAATTATAGTTCCTCTTTAGAACCAAGTAGCATATAACTTTGTTGGATTGGTATATCTACTTGTCTCACTGTACTTTTAAGCTTTCTCCACCTTAGCATTCATTTCTTTTTGGAGTTCAGGTGGACACTCTGCCCTTTCAATTCACAAATAATCTTCTTATTATTTCACTTTACGTAGTTTCACAATGTTCAAACTATTATGGTCATTAGATTAACAAATAATCTTTTTAGCATTTCACTTTACATACCTTGACAGTGTTCAAATTCTCCTTTGCGTGGTCACCAAAATGCCCAGAGTCACCACTCTGCTCTGGCAGACACATTGGTTCTCTGTAGCGTCTTCTGTCTTGCTCACACTTACACAGCATACGTTTGCTGGTTGCTTCCCACTCTGGACGGCTCTGTTGTCTCTCCAGTTTCTCTCGCGGCTCTGCTTCTGCACGCTGGCTTCTCTTCAGCTCCCAGTAAGGACACACTGCTTCTCTTGGCTGTCGAACGCCCGGGGTTTCTCGCGCAGTACTGGGCGTCTCCAAGGCACTCCTTGCGTGCACCACATTTCTTTCCTTCTTTGCTGGCAAGCTCCTTCACTCCTCCACACCGGCTCGTGCCTCCAGCTTCCACACTCCCACTCATGCATTCAGCTTCTGTCTGCCTTCAATGGAGATGTGACGTCTTCTCCTGAGATCCCTCTCATAGTTCGGTTATCATTTTTAAAAGTCCTGCGCACAGGTGTTTTCATCTAACAACTACAAATCTCATTATGCTTGACGCTCTTGCTGCTCTGTATCAATTCCTTCATCCTCTTCATCTCAGTACTTAGGTGGTACAGTCCTACCTCTCAACTGTCAATTATACAAGGATACAATATTGTTTTCTGAATATTTAAATAAATCTTTCCTTCATAGTTGAACTGAATATCAGTTGGCTGATGTGAAGAAGTTGAGTCTAAACAGCTACTTTTTATTACAGTAATTGGTATGCGGAATGGGCAAATTGCCTACCATTTTATTTGGAATCCCATCTCTTTATATATAATGTACAACTAAACTTTTTTGAAATTGGCATAGCCACCAAAATAAGGCAGCATAACAATCTGGTTGCGGCAGCCAAGCAGTACAAGTTACTAATGACTTTTTTATATACTTTTTTGTCTCCCTTTTTCTTTCTTGTGTTTGTTTCACATCATGCAATTGTTTGACCTTTATTCTTTATGCAATGCTGTGTCTTCATTATAATCGAAATTGTTTCTTTTGTGGATTGAATTGCTGTACCCCTCTTTTTTTCTCTTTCAATGTGTGACCGCCTTTATGTTACCCCTTGGGTGGGGCTTACTGATGTAAATGTTTTTTTACTATGTATGGTCTACGCGATCAATGGATGTAAAATCATGTTTAATCAGCCAAAGAAGAAAAGCTGGATAGCTCGAAACACGTGTCAGGCTGACATCACTTTCACAATAAATGCAACTTGGCACTTCATTTTTGACAAAGTGTGGCACAGTGTTACTGGAACTAATACTTTCTATTTTAACTGTGGTGTATATAGGCAGTGTACCCACACTCTCCAGTGATCTGCAGCCTATGTCTCTTATCTGAAATCATATTTGTGCGAGCGCTGAAGAACCCTCTGACTTGGTGTGCCGTCAGTTATTCCCATGTTCTCAAGGATGTCAAGGCCTTACAAAATAAGACCAGGTGCGTTAAGAATTTCTTTCTCTTCCTTCAATTTACACAATCTGCAGCCCATTTGTCTTTTAACACCATTGTCTCCTGAAACCAAAACCTGTTGGGTGGGGTACAGATTCAAACGGAATCTCATGAACTTTGTTCCGATGTTGTGGTTTGGTCTCCTTGACAAATATTTGGGAAGAGCGTTGTCTCCATATTGAGACCCCTTGAGTACATAGTTTTGCTCTTCTCGCTTTTTCATGAGTCAAGATCCAATCCTGTCTCCAAATTTTAGTTTTTCCTGAGTCAGGGTTAATCTGTAGTTGGTCTTCCATTGATGTTACAGATTCCAGAGCCCTGATGCAAGTTCTCTTCCAGTACTCTAAACAACAACCTCTTTATCCCTGTATTTCTCCTTTCAGTGTCCCAAAGCCTCTTGCCGAGGGTCACTGATACGATTTTCCGGAATAATGCTAGGTTTTTCCATGTGATATGAGCTTGGAGTGAGATTAATCCAAGCTCTTTTCTCACCATGCCATCGGAACACATTTTGGGAGGTTCAACATCTTTTTCCAGTGTATACTTTCCAAAATGTCCCAGATTTTAAGTGGCAGTGACAGGAAAGCTTCAGCCCCCTACGTCACTGTTGTTACTATTTTCATTTTCTGGAAAAATAATGCTGGTATAAAGCAAAATGTACAGTATTTTCTTTGGATTAAACTTCCTTGAGTGTTTAGTGATTTGATTTTGTTCCTCAACATAGTTTCTTGTGGAGGTTATTGATATTGATATTGATATTTTATTTCTATCGTGCTCGTACACAAGTGTTTCAGAGCGTGACAAGGCAAGGGAGGGGAACAGGGGAGAACAAAAGAGCTATCTTACTAGGCCCAGTGACATTGAGAACGCGCATGTGCATGGAAGAGGGGGAGGGGAAAGTGCATGGATGGAGGGAGAAGTGAAAAGTGCAAAGCAGAGGAGAAACAGATAAATAATAATAAATCAATAAATAATAAAGGCAACAAACAGTGGTAGTGCAGCCAGCAATTTGCAAGTGCTAGGTTTAAGGCAGCAGATAGGGTAGGTCTGATAAGTGTAGGAAGAAAAAAGGGGGGGCCTGTATGGGTACAGATACAGACCCCAGTGCAGGGGGTGGCCCAGATGCAGTGCGGGAGGGTGGCTAGGTGAGCAGATACCTGGGCCCGGAGGACAGAGGGTGGGCAGGTGCACAGTGCCAAGAGAGAACAGATCAGCAGGGGAGAGGGGGAGAGAAGGCAGAAGAAAAGGAGATGGTCTTGAGGTGCTTCCGGAACCAGAGATGGTTCTCCTCAAGTTTTAGAGTGGCAGGGAGGCTGTTCCAGAGGTAGGCCCAGCTGAAGACAGAGATCTACCCCCAACTTGTTTCTTTGAAAAACGACTGACCCTGAGGGAGTTAGAGGTATAGGAGCAAAGAGCTCGAGAGGGGAGGTATTTGCGGAGGGATAGCTGAAGGTATTTTGGACCCAGGCCCCAGAAAGCCTTGTGGACAATGCAGAGGGTTTTAAATGTAATCCTTGCATCCACTGGGAGCCAATGGAGAGATTTCAGAGCTGGAGAGATACAATCCCAGGGCTTGAGGCCAAGGACAAGTCTCGCAGTCCTGCTCTGGATTAGTTGCAGAGGGCGGAGGTCTCTTAAGTCAGTATTTATACAACTCCCCATGTACACGATAGAGTTCACTACCATCAGTCTTTCGTTATCCAAGTACCAGGCTTTCTCTCTTGATCTCCTTCCCCTAGCTTGGTGTAAAATTAAAGTCTTGGATTTGTTTACATTGATTTTTAAGCCATTCACAGATACGTATAATTCCAGAGCTTTCAATTGCCTTTGCAGGCCCACATGAGTTTGGTCTATTAAAACCAAATCATAATACTGATTATAGCGAACAAAATGGCAGTGGATTGGTCTAAGCAGCATTGTATAGCAGGTTGCCCCAAAGACCCACTGATTGGTTGGCATTCTAACCCAACCTTTGACTCTCGGCTCGGCTAGCAGCATGTAAGGAAACCGAAACCCAGGAGCTTGAATCACATCAGATTACTCCCTACTTTCCCAATTAGTCCATCATCTCTCTTCAGACCAGCCATGAGCCAAAGTTTCCTGTCTGTTTTTGACCTTGTAGCTGGCTCTCTGTTCTAGAACATTCGAGGGAGTGAAAGCACATCACTATTTTCATCCAAGGCTTAATGAACAGCCCTTGTTTTCTACTTCTAAATCACGTAAAGAGACCACAAATTTGTCCATTTCAGCCTCTTATTTACTGCTATTTCATTAATTATACAGAGTGTCATTGCTCCTCTTGGCCTTTAGAGGCTTGCTGACTCTACCTTGTATAGACTTTATACACTTTTAATTCTACAATACTTTTCTCTTTCAGATGTTTTCTTCTTCTTTAATCTAAGAGAAATATGTCTCATCCATGGCTTATCTGTCTGCCTCCCTTTGTGCTTTGCAGCTATTCCTTAAAAATAGCATCCTTGATCCCAAGCCAACATACACTCCTCTTTGCTTTGCGCACAAAGCTGTTCTTCCAGCGTCTCCAGACTTTGCAACCCTGATCTGTTTCTTAGGAAGTTGATTGAATAGTTACACAAGCTGGTGTCCATTTTCCAACAATGGACATCCTTTCCACATTATATATTCTTTTATAGCAAGCTTCTATGTATCTTTTCTATCTTGCGTTACTGCATTTTTACACTTATTGGTAAGCAAGTTACTTTGTCTTCTTTTGCATTCATGATTACTTTATCGTTTCATGCATGTTTCTCTTATTGCGTCAGTTATATCATCACTCTTAAGTATTTTCATATTGTTTCAGTATGGCTTCGTATATCAACTTTATGACATCACTCTATCCACGGTAGATTTCATTCAGTGCTCCATGATGTCCAATGGTGCGTGCTGACATCCTTCCATACGTCATCCTTCCACACTTTCAGTGCAAAGGTAGGTTTTATACAGTTTTCTGCGTGCATATCGTCTTTCATACACTCAATGAGGTATAGGCATAGCAGACAGTCTCACATAGGGCCCTTCTCCTGCTGTTCCAGTATGACGGTGGTGAGGTGGCGGGAGTTAGGGAAACTGCGTCCACCTGCTCCTCTACAATCTCTCGGCTGCATTTGACACTGTCGACCACCACATCCTTCTCTCCCTGCTTGCTGATAGGATGCGATTCTCTGGCACTGTCCTGAATTGGTTTACCTCCTACTTCTCAGGCAGACACCAGGCTGTCCAGATGAACTTGTTGCGTTCTGACTCCAAAGCTCCATTCTCTCACCAATCCTTTTTAATCTTTACATTCATCCTCTGGTACTCTCCTCAAAGATCCCAATATAGCCATCCACCAATACGCAGACGATACTCATTTGTACATGAGAGTTAATAGCACGCAGGACATGTTTCGTCTCCACGACTAGCTAGCCATCATCCAGTCCTAGATGTCGACTTCCTACCTCAAACTAAACCCATCCAAGACTGAATTTGTACTCATCGGTCCGCCCGCTATAAAACAACTTGTCCAATAACGACTCAATGATATGCGCCTAGAAACATTTGATCCACAACTCTCAGACTCAGCAAAATCCTCAGGCTTCACCATTGACAGCAATCTGTCCTTCCAGAAACACATAGCCAAGAAGGCCTAAATAGCCTGGCTCAGAATCTCTATTCTTTGAAAAATCAAAACCTTCATCCCGCTGCAGGACTTCTGGACCGTAGTGCAGGCCCTTATGTTCTTGCACATCAATGGGGGAAATGCTCTCCTGGCAGAGCTCCCAGCTGCTCACTTGGTTCCCCTAAAAGCAGCCCACCATGCTGTAGCATGTCTTATTACGGGAGCACAGAAATGTGACCAAATTATCACCATCTTAAGCAAACTGTTGGCTTCCACTCCAAGCCAGGATACTGTTCAACACTGCATTTATCATCTACAAAGCAGTCACGAGTAGCACACCAGCGTTCCTGGTGTCTAAGCTCCACATATCTGGTGGCACACGCACCTCACGCAGCAAATCGACCAACAGGCCTGAATGACAACTCGTACCCAAAGAGAGGACCGGCAAACAATCTTTCTCTTGTCATGCTCCCACCCTTTGGAACCTCAATCTCAGTGTTGGCTCGGAATGCCCCCACAATTCTCCAATTTTGCAAATTTCTCAAAACATGGCTCTTTCAACAACACCTGACCAAGTACTAATTTCAATGGATGCATATACCGACGCACAAACTTCACAGTATTGCACTACTGTTAAAGGATGCCAACTCAAATGCCCGCTACCCACACTGTGCACATAACTCTGCTGCTCTTGAGCTAGGTCTGCGCTTTAAACAATAAAATACAAAAATTAAAGAGACCCTACCTATACAGATGTTATCAATAAGGGCTTACCATCGTCGCTAATGACTAGAACTCAACGGGTGCTAGTATTTTTGCTCACTGCTGCCACTCGCTCTGTCGGGGTCATCCCACAAGTCCATGCTCCACAGACAGGATGCTGCACTGTGACCCGCGAGGGGCCACAAAATATATTGGGCGTTATATCAATGACAGGCCATGTTCACGTTGGTACTGCAACCAGGGGCCATCTGGTAAGGGATACGTACATTCATATCTCTATGGAGGTTGGTTGCCATTCATTGAATCTAGATGATGTAAATGCAGCGGTGGCTTTTATTCTTACAGCACAAGTCCCTCACTGTGCATTACCACTGTGGCATGTGAAAATGCACCAATGCCTGCCAAAAATAAAAATGTATGTTTATAGTGTGTTCATACAAATAGCGTATGTCCTACGGAGCATGTCTCCCAGTGTTCATGACCAATAACACACTTGGGTATGCAAAAAGCCTCCCAAAATGATAATTCACTATTTCAACACCCTTTCATGTATAGGCATGGCTACAATCCCTATTCATTAAACACAGCCCCAACTTTACCACTACTCTTGGTCATTGAGGCCAGTGGTGAAAGACTGTAACCTATACATCCAAAGATGTTCTTCCTTAGCTAAAATGGAGTCTAGCAACCTTTTCCCAGGGTTCGTCTGAACTTTCTCTAATACCCACCACCTCATGTCATCCTCTGAATGACTTTCCTCATGGTAACATTGTACTAGAAGTGCGTTCATGCTCTCTGTGTGGTGGATGTGTGACCTGTGCTCGATAATCCTGCTGTTTGCCTGTCGAGTGGTGTTCCCTATCTACACCATGTCACAGCGACGCATGATGACATACGCCTCACCCGTCCACAAGGCTTTCTGGGGCCTGGGTCCAAAATACCTTCAGCTATCCCTCCGCAAATACCTCCCCTCTCGAGTTCTTCGCTCCTATACCTCTGACTCCCTCAGGGTCAGTCGTTTTTCAAAGAAACGAACTGGGGATAGATCTCTGTCTTCTGCTGGGGCCTACCTCTGGAACAGCCTCCCTGCCACTCTAAAACTTGAGGAGAACCATCTCTGGTTCCAGAAGCACCTCGATCAAGTCTTACAATTAGTCAAATGCTGAACGTGCCAACGATCAAAGGTGGTTGTCTTCATCAAAAGTTTACAAACACTGCATTGCCCACACAACCAATGGCCTTGTATTTTGGGTAATCGCCACATTTCGGGTGAGGTTCCATCTTTGGGTCTATCTGATCTTGTTGCCCGTGTCAGGGACTGGCGTAGGTTGCTGTTCTTCTTGAGCACAAAAATGAGCAGTTCTAAACTAGGGACCTCCAACTGCCAAATGTGCCAATTTTTCTCAATTCGTTTGTTTAGAGCTGGCGTGTCTGCACAGATATTCTGTGAGGAGGCATCAGTGTCCACAAAGTAAAGGCTGTGTCACTGTAACAGTCCATTTGCTGACCAAAGACAGACCTCTCCTAAAAGCATTCTGTAACCACAGGCATGTTGCGCCCTGCTTTTGCTCTTTGGTTTGAGGCAGCAAATGTGGATAGAGATTAATAAAATGTAAGGTGAGGCTCATGTTATGCAAAGCTTAATGATAAAACCAGGGAAATCCCACAGCGCACTGTGCATTACGAAGCATGTCCTCTGGATGTATTCTTCCCGTCCCATATATTATATACTGATTGTGTAACAAGATACGTCCTCCTGGGATACAAAACTGCATTAACTGAAACAGTTTGAGCCCTGTAATACATATACCTTTTTTCAATGTCCTTTTCCATTTTGCGACCTTAAACCTACACCAGATCGCAGCATGCATCTTGTTGACAAATGCAAGTGGATTTCCCAACTCCAGGCTACCCTCCCTCCCCCATAGATCTTCTGCCTACCCCGAGTGTGTTTGTTTACAATACAGTGGGAAGCGGAGAGGACAGGACAAGGGGAACGGACCGGGCTCAGGTACCCAGAGCAACACAGGTTCGATTCCCGATCCCACCTGTTAGACATTGGTTTCTCTCCAGTATAGTTATAACGGATGAATTAATTAAAAGAAATGTTTAATACCGCGCTCATTGGCCCGTCTTAAAAATGTAAGCTTTGATACTTTTTACAGCATCGGTAAATAATATGCCAAGCTTGCACACTGGGGGAGTTTTCAAAGACCCATTGTCGTTTTTTCTCTCCAATGTAAACGTGTCTGGGACATCACAAGGGCATGCATTGCGCCTTCTTAGCATATGATTCGCACTTAGTGCAGTGACATACATTGACTGTGAACTTTGTGGTTTTAACTGAAATACGGAAAGTCCTAGGGTCGCATGATGAGTCCGACAGGAGGGAAAATCCTTGGGTCGCATAATGAGTCCGACAGGAGGGAAAGTCCTTGGGTTGCATAATGAGTCCGACAGGAGGGAAAGTCCTAGGGTCGCATAGGGTCGCATAATGTGTTTGGCAGGACTGTTATGTTATGTTGATTTATAGCGGGCACCTCTACCACCTGCAGACAGTCTCCAGTTGATTGGTAAAATAATTAATATTTCCAGATGCCACCTGTTTTACCATTTTGCCTGATTTTGGATTTTGCAACCCATTGGCAACAAACATAAAATGCTGCTTGTGAGTCTGGGTGGCGCCTCCCCTCCAACTGGTGGCAATATGGCTGGATGTATGGCCGTATGCAGTAGCACTGCCACGCCCCAGTGAAGCCCAATGTATGGCGGTTAACAAATACCAATAATCAGGTGGTGAATTACCACAAGTACTGATGGTGACACTAATTCAAATTGAGGGCTATCGGAACTGATAATACTGCTGCATTTGAAATGATGCTACTAGTTTACAGCACCATCAATTGGGCTTTAGAGGTGATCAGGTGAAGGGAGTGGCCGAAGTGAAACTGTCTCCTTCGATAATAAAACTGAGGGGCGTGGCCAAAGGCATGGGTATGAAACAAAACAAGTATCCATTTGATGTCTTTTCCTGGCCTTCGATAGACCCAAAGATGGAACCTCAGCCGAAGTGTGAGGATTACCCAAAATACAATGCCATTGGCTGTGTGGGCAATACAGTGTTTGTACATTTTTGATGAAGACAACGACCTTTGATCGTTGGCATGTGCAGCATTTGACTAATTGTAAGACAATGGGTGTGGCGTATGTCATCATGTGTCGCTGCAACATGGTGTAGATAGGGAAAAGCACTCGCCAGGCAAACAACAGGATTATCGAGCACAGGCCACGCAGCCACAACACAGGGAGCATGAACGCACTTCTAGTACAACGTTACCGCTAGAAAGGTCATTCAGAGGAAGACATGAGGTGGTGTGTATTAGAGAAAGTTCAGACGAACCCTAGGAATAGGTCGCTAGACTCCATTTTAGCTAAGAAAGAACATCTATGGATGTATAGGTTACCGTCTTTCACCACTGGCCTAAGTGACCAAGAGGAGTGGCAACCTTGGGGCTGTGTGTAATGAATAGGGACTGTAGCCATGCCTATACATGAGGGTGTTGAAATAGTGAATATCAATTTGGGAGGCATTGTTGCATACCCAAGTGTGTTATTGGCCATGAACAAGCTATTTGTATGAACACACGATAAAGATACATTTTTGTTTTTGGCAGCCATTGGTGCTTATTCACGTGCCACAGTGGTAATGCACAGTGAGAAACTTGTGCTGTATGAATAAAAGCCAGCGCTGCATTTACATCGCCTAAATTGGATGAATGGCAACCAACATTCATACAGCGGTCATTGATATAACGCCCAATATATGTAGTTGCCCCTCATGGGCCAGAGTACAACATCCTGTTTGTGGAGCGCAGACCTGTGGGATGCCACTGACGGAGAGAGGGGCAGCAGCGTGCAAATTACTAGCACCCCTAGAGTTCTAGTCATTAGCGACGACAGTAAGCCCTTATTGATAAAATGTATACAGGTAGGGTTTCGTTAATTTTTGTATTTTTTGTATTTTATTGTTTAAAGCGCAGACCTAACTCGAGAGCAGCAGAGTGATGTGCAGAGTGTAGGCAGCCGGCATTTGAGTTGGCATCCTTTAACAGTAGCACAGCACTGTGAGGTCTGTGCGTCGGTATGTGCATCCATTGGAATTAGTACTTGGTCAGGTGTTGTTGAAAGTGCCATGTTTTGAGAGATTTGCAAAAATGGAGAATTGTACGGGCATTCCAAGCCGACACTGGGATTGAGTTCCAGAGGGTGGGTGCATGACAAGAGAAGGATTGTTTGCTGGTCTTCTCTTTGCGGACATTGTGATTCAAGCCAGTTGGTCGATTTGCTGAGCGAGGTGCGTGTGCCACCAGATATGTGGAGCTTATCCACCAGGTAGGCTAGTGTGCTGCTCGTGACTGCTTTGTAGATGATACATGCAGTCTTGAACAGTATCCTGGCTTGAAGTGGAAGCCAACAGTTCATGTAGGATGGGGGTAATTCGGTCACATTTCTTTGCTGCCGTAGTAAGACTTACTGCAACGTGGTGGACCGCTTTTAGGGAATCCAAGTGAGTAGCTGGGAGCCCTGTCAGAAGAGCCCATGTTTTCAACTTCTGAATCACGTGTGAGGAGACCACAAATGTATACCTTTTATTTACAGCTATTTGATTAAATTGAGCAGGTTGTCATTACCCTTCTTGTCCTCTGCAGACTTGCTCACTCCATTTTGCATAGGTTTTCTGCATCTTTAATTGTCTAATACTTGGCTCTTGCAGATGTTTTCTTCTTTGCTTCATCTAAGAGAAATATGTATTACGTACATGGCTTATCCTTTTGACAGGTATCCACGGGTAGAACTAGATGGGGGGATCTAGCACCCAAATCTTCCCCTAATAATCATGGTATCACATAGTGACTCAGGTAATTTTGCTTGGTTATTGCTTTATCTTCAGTAATCAATCAATTTTTGTGATGTTCCTATTGTTCTTTTTCCTTAAAATATTAGTTGTTTTCCAAGTGAAAATTAACTTTATTTTATTCGATTTCTATGGAATGCAACTTGTTTCTAAAAAATATGACTCCACTTGTGCCTTACAATTATTCCTTGAAGTAGCATCCTTTATCCCAGACCAATAGACTCCTCTGTATTCTTCACACAAAGCTGTTTTTCCAGCATCTCCAGACTCTGCAACCCTGGTCTGTCTCTGAGGTAGCTTGTTTGGTTTTAATACAAGTCTGACATCCATCTTTCCATCATGGCTGCTCTAGCCACGTTATGTGTTCCTCTGGAGGAAGCTTCTATTTGTCTCAACTACCTTGCATTTATGCTTATATACACTTATTAGTCAGCAGGTTACTTTATCTTCTTTGCATAAATGATTTCTTCATATTCGATTACATGTTTCTCTTGTTACTTCAGTTACATCTTCATTCTTTCAGTATTTGCATATTGTTCCAGTGAGTCTCAGTATCTTTCCTCTATGATGTCACTCTGCTCTTGCCAGATTTCACTTATAGCTCTATTAGATCCAATGGTGTGTGCAGACATCATTCCACCATGTCAGTGCGAGGGTACATTAGATACGGTTGTCTCAGTGCATATAGTCTCTCATACACTCGATGCGGTATTGGGATGATACCTTATGTTCTACATAGGGCTCTTCTCCTACTGTTCCAGTATGATGGAGGTGAGGGGGCAGGAACATGTCCCCCGCTCCTCTACACAACATAGAGTGTACATATTATTGCCATTTTTGAATAGTCTTGCCAAATACAAAGTGCTAATATTTATATGCACATATTTTGCTGAACCTTATTCTATATAAATAAGCTGTTTTATCACGTAAAATATTGTGTGCAAATTCCTTTGTGGGAGCTCGGGGGTCACTGTACTTAAGAACCAGCCTGCATCACCTCCTGAGAGATTAAGCCCTGGTTGCTCGTCTATTGCTATCATATAGAGAACTTTGGCTGGGATGCCCTTTGCCTATGTCCCAACCATCTTTTCCGCGCACCAACCAGCACTGCCATATTCATAACGCCACCAGACCCAGGCTACAGTGCTTCGCCTAGCAAACAGCGCAGCTCCCTTTTTTTAAACAAATCTTCCAGTCTAACCGCTGATATTTAAAGAAAACTTCCCCCTTGAACCACGTCCTGATGAAAGTCCGGACCCTTCATTTTACAACACCACTACGCTCAAGTGAAGGCTTACTCCACCCCGGACTGGAAACATATTTCTGTGTCGACAACCAATACTACTATCTGTTTAAAAGTAGTAATGTAAACCCTGTTCACACAATATGTTAGTAACCTCCACTTTAAACTGTGATGTTTAAAACAGTTCTAATTTTGTGTTGAGGTTTGGCTCAAGTAAACCCTTGAATAGGTTCTGTATCTATATACTTACTGTTTTTATAGTGTGCAATAATGTTTTGAAGAAATCTACTTGTTTTGAAAATTTCTCTCCCCTGACCCCCCTTTGCCAGCATCTATACACTGGCAACCTGCTTCTCTCAAGCCTATCTTCTACATACGGTTAGAACAGGGGTAGCCTATGACTCTTCTCTTCTTACTATATATGCCTTTCTGAGTCAGGTCCCCCTTCAACAAAAAAGAAGGCTCCAAGCCCCCCCTGTTTCTACCCAACCATATAAAGGGCAGAAGTACAGATAACCCCCTCCAGTCTTTACAGGAGTCATCTCCTGCCTGTCAGCATGTTAATGTTGCAGAGACCCACAACGTGAACATACAGAATGAAAAGAGAGGTAAACATAAGTGTTGTTACTCGCCCACATTCAATGTAGGCCATTGTAGCTAGGCAGGAACACTTATCATCTTTTCTATGTTTAGTTTACTTTATCTGTGGTAACGCAAACATAAGTGTTACTACCTGGCTAGACTGGCCTACATATTCACTTTAATATATGCCAGTCTAGCCAGGTAATAACACCATGATTGCTTTACTCTTGACAATGCCATGCCACTATGATAAAGTATATGCAGACTGGCACTTATAGCATCAGTCAGCATACACCTTCTTAATGTGGCATGGGCAGTTTTTACTTCACATCAAGGGAAAAGCAAATATAAGCTTTATTATTTGGCTAGACTGACCTACATTAGTAGTGCCAATCAGCATTTGCTTTCTGAAGGTAACATGATCTTTTTTACTTTGCATCAAGGGTAAAGCAAAAATTATAAGTGTCATTGCATGGCTAGCTCAGTCTATGGTGTCAGTGTACATTTACTTTCTCATTGTGGCATGACATTTGTTAATTTTCACTTGGCATCAAAGGTAAAGCAGACATTATGAGCTTTATTACATGGGTAGGCTGGCTTACATTGGTGGCTACAGTCTAGCCATAAAATCCTTGTGTATCATGGCATTTTTGTAATTTGCAACAAGGGTAAAAGCAAACATAAGTGTGATAGCATGGTACACAGGCCTATCTTTCTATAGCCAGCCTGGTTATACTGTTTTACTGTTGCAGGCCTGATATGGAAATACTGGCATATATTGGTGCAGTAGTAATGGACATGTATAGGCACAGTCAGCATGAACATATTTTATATACTGGCGTATGTGAAGAGGAATAGATCCTCTCCCTCTTTGGTAGTAGATAGGTGAAATTGTCATTCAAGGGTATGTGTCCCACCCTCCAGTCCAACATTGTAAAGGTCAGAAGCATTTTTCACTGAGGCAGCCAGACTGCCTTTATTATAGGCAGGTACATTATACAATAGTTGACACTACACACATTTATTTAGGACAAACATAAAACATAAAGATATGCTTACATTGTGCACACCATAATTAACACAGAATATAGATTTCTGATATAGAATATAGGTTAGCTAAAGGCAGCCTTTGCATTACAGATGGCTACCGGCCTCAAAGCCCAAAATTTAGAAGTGTTGAGCAAACAGAAAATGTATTGTCGTGTGCAAAAAGGGAGTGCATTGGGCCGAGGCCAATATGCAGTGATTCAGAAGTTTAAATAGCAGAATAGATGTTTTTAATGGTATTGCTTACAGATGAAGCTGGCAAAAAATCAGACAAAAGATAAGGAAGGGGGATTAGCCAAAAAGAAACTAGGCAGATAGTTTATGTCTTGGACATAGTGTGCTTAGAATTCTGAAGCAATGAGTAATTTCCAAAACCTGCTTTTTCCAGTTTTACGGTCAGGAAATATATCTAGTCATTTAGTAAAATTTGGAAAACACCTAGTCATGATGATTAGCATCGATTTGGTCATTGTGACAGAAAATGATCATGTTTTTCAGGAAGTGTTCATGTCCAATGGAAGCTAAGTGATGTATTTGACCTTTAAGTAAATTGCCCTATCAAAATAGAAGGTTCATATTAGCATACATTTATGGTTGTCTAAAATGTAAGAAAAGCTGAGATATTCTTTTTTCAGCCTGTAAAATGGGTGATTAAAACAACATGCTCCCGGCTAGTCGTTATCTGTGTCTGTCATTTGCACATCCTGGTTCCCTCCCAGGGAGGCTGGCAACAGGAGATTATCCTAAGAAATTGACCATTTAACATTTGGCTGACCACAATGTGACGCTTTGAATCTTTTGACAGATTAACAGCAACAAGAACCTGAAACCTTCTCTGATGAGCAGCGTTGCTAGGCACAAAGACATTTGCAACAAGGGAAACATGAGAGGGAAAAAAGGAGTCTGCAACTGATCTCTGTGTTTCAAAAGCCTATCTTCAGGCCAGGAAGTGCAGCAGATGGAAGAGAAGGGAGCCAACCTCCATAAATTCATGGTAACGTATCGCTGTGCAAATGACAGGACAAAGGGAAAACATACTGATAGCAAGGGCTATTGAAAGTGCTGTGCCATCCTCTGTGAAGAGGCAAAAAATATATGTATAGTTTTCCTCTAGTAAGACTTGAGATGAGCACACTTCAAATTCCCAGAGGGAATAGATTTGGGTGATGAGGTTGCACCCACTAAGGGACAGTGCACATTATGTTGGGGTTTAGCTGTGATAGTAAAGATATTTTGTATTTACCGTTAAATGTATGCAGTGAATGAAGCTGGATTTCATTTTACCGCATATATTTACTGCATATAAATGGACAAAAGGAAATTGGCTTTTTAATGAAAATTGTTTTTGAATATTTGTTATGTTACATGTTTTATTGTGTGATCATGAATACTAACCCATGTTATATGTGGTATGGGGTATGTGGTGTGGTATTGTCTGTTGAATTCAAAGAAAACGATTCTTTCTTACATGTGTTAAGGGATTTTTATTTTACTTTTTAACAAAGAAATACAGTTTTTGTCATAATTGTTATAGAAACAGAGCCACATTTTTGACCAGTGAAGAATCATCTTTAGTTTTAAAAGAAACTCAGTTTGTCAGCGGCTAAGTTGTGGGCTGCGTGTTAGTCTTAGCAGTGCATGGTGGTGGCGCGAGTTATGGTTGCTTAGTTTACCTTAACTGGCAAATTTCTGGGGTTTTTCAGTTTTACTTGTAATCATAACATCCCTTAAACAAAGGTTTTTTTATTGAATTTCATAGGTTTTTATTAGTGCAACTTGACAATAACGTCCCTTTAACAAAGTTTTTTCATTGAATTTCATAGGTTTTCATTAGTCCAACTTAACCATAACGCCCCTTTAACAAAGATTTTTCAGTGAATATATATATATACCCCCCACAATAGGAGACATTATTCCCACAATAAAAGTATAGCGCCAACTCACGCAATAGTAACCCCATGTCCTGTAAAACAAAATATGAAACGAGTGTCAGCTGCTGCCTTCACTTCCACCTTTATTCCCCTTCCCCCAACACAGACTGTACTACCGACACTGCTCTCAGCAATGTTCACCTGTCCAACACCCTTGACATTCTTGGCCCAGTCATGAGGATCATCCGTCTGAAACCCACATCTAAGCGCAACACTTAGTACGACTACGAACTTGCAGCCCTGAAACAAAAGTGCAGAGCTGCAGAATGGAAGTGGCAAACTTCCGGCTCACCCTCTGACAAACTGGCCTGCTGCCAGCTTCAAAGGTATTACAGACTCTATATCCGTGCAAAGAAAAGGGCCCACTTTAAGGCACAGGTATCTGGCACAACCAACAACATGGCTGAACAAAATCTGCAGGGAATCTCCTACTCGCCTATTCCGTCTCAGGCCCTCTGCAATGTCCTGGCCACTCACTTTACCACCAAAACTCAGGACATCCTGAACAGCGTGTTACTCACCCTCCCAACCCATCCCTCGCTCACTTGCCTCCCTTGGCCACTCACCCTCCTACTTCCACCTTCTCCTCCTTCGCCCTTGTCACACCCGAAGAAGTGACCAGAGTTGTCTGCTCCATGAACATCTCTTCCAAACAGGTTTCCCCTTGTTTATCCAGAACCTTCAAGGAGAACATTGGCTCTCTCAGCCCTACACTCACTGATCTTTGAAACCGCTCCTTTGCCACTGGTTCTTTCCCTTCATCCCTGAAGCAGTCCCTTGTGCGCCCCCTCCTTAAAAAAACACCAGCAGACCCTACCTGCACACCCAACTACTGCCCTATCTCCATAACCCCCTTCCTGGGGAAACTGCTGGAGAAGTTGGCCCTGCCCCAACTCAACTCTCACAGTGAACTTGTTGGTGATCTCCACGACAATCAATCTGGATTCTGAGCATCCAGAGGCATGGAAACTGTTCTTCTAAATACCCGTGAAGAACTGGTCACATCCCTGGATTCCAACTCCCCAGCTGTCTTCATCCTTCTTGATCTCTCTTCTGTCTTTGACATGGTCAACCACTCAATCCTCATACAAAGGCTCCACGAGATCCTGGTAATCTCAAATGGACAGGCTGACCTCCTTTGTAACTGACTGCTCTTCCCAAGTCATCCTGGGCACCTTCTTCTCTCCTATCTCCTCCTCCACCTGTGGTATCCTACAGGGCTCTATCCTCTCACCTTGGCTCTTTAACATCTACCTTACTCAGCAGGCACTCCTCATTTCCTCCTTCTCCCCCAACTTCCAGTGTTATGCTGACAACACACAACTCTTCTTCAAACTTCCAGCTGACCCTCTTGCACCTTCCATCATCCCTAACTGCCTAGCTGCCATCCAGGCCTGGTGCACTTCCAATGATCTCTGCCTTAATGGCAGCAGAACTGAGATCCTTCCCATTAGTACTCATGCTCCCAAAATCTTCCCTTCACTCTGGCCTTTCTTCATGGGCTCTCCCCCTGCTACTTCTTCTGAAGCCATAAACTTTAGAATCATGTCCAACTCTTCGCTCTCCTTCCTACCTCACACTCAGGACATTGCCAAGAAGTCCCACTTTCAGCTCTTCCTTCTCAAAGGAGTTCGACCTTTTCTCACCTTCCCCCAAAGGCTCAATGTTCCCTGAGCCCTGGTTCTCTCTAGGCTTGACTATTACAATAGCCTCCTCCTGAATCTACCTTCTTCCACTCTGCGACCCTTCCAGCTATTACAGAATAGGGCAGCAAGATTCATCCTTGCCCTCAAGCTCAGGGATTGAATCTCTCCTGCCCTAAAAAGTCTTCACTGACTCCCGGTTGCTTCACAGATTAAATTCAAATCCCTCTGTATAATCCACAAAGCTGTCTGAGGCTGGGGGTCACACAATCTGCAACTCTCTTTTACCAAATATTCCCCCTCTAGACCTCTGTGCTCCTCTGGCACCAACTCTTTACGTGTAAATCGTTTCGCTAAACAGAGGGCAGGAGGTCAATCACTTTCCTCAGCCATCCCCTTCTTTGGAACAAACTCCCACTCCCTCTTCATCTTGAGCCAGACTTTTTTAAAGCGCCACAAGATGTTCTTCTTTACCTCTTCCTTCCCCTCTTCTCTCCTCTGCTAATCTGACAGTGCTTGATTGGTTTCCAGGCCCATGTGCATCTTGGGGCCATGACCACCCAAACGGAATCACCCCAGCTTCTGTCTATCCTCAGCACTTGCCTCGGCACACCCTCCACCATGGAGCCTCACACTTACCATACATTGAATTTGCTTACTGTTAATTTACAAATTTTGATTTATGTTACAAAAAAGGGTGTCATTTGTGGAGCACAGGAGGAATCTGTATACAGCCTAAGTGGGGTATAGTGAAACAAATGGAAGAAACATTTTGAGAAAAGGTAAGTACTAGTGGATGAAAGAGGGAGATTAATAAAGAGTCAAAGATCAGGTGCCCATGGATGCTAGAAGTGTGTGGATCACCTCATTTATTATTAGAGGAAAGAGGACCCAGGTGAGTACAAGTGAAGGATAGTGAAAGATACAGTGTTTTCCAACTGATAGCATTTCTCCTCAGTAGAGTGTAGCAGGTGTAGCTAAAGTATAGCATATTTATAAGTATGGCCACAACTAGTGAAGAAGGCAGAGAAGACTCCTGGATGTAAGAAGGTAGAGTAACCCTTTTATGATTATGTCAATGAAAATTATTGAAAGTATGTTTGATATATGTTATGTTTTAGTAAAGGAACAAAGAAACAACGGGCCATGAAAACTTGCTGCAGCTAAAAATAAAGCAATAATGGACTGATGAAGGATCTGTGAACCCAATATGGAGAAGAAAAGAGAACCCAATGGAAGATGTTCTTAAGCGAGATGATGGCCAATAAATGAACTCAAATCAGCTGGCAAATGGGGACAAAGGAAATGTTATGGGGTGGAAAAGAGAAGGAATGTGGGTTTACAAATGGATATTTAATAACCTACTACCTACTGGGAGAAAAAGTGGAGAGAAGGAAAAAAAATGAATGAATGAGCTGGTTGTATATAAATGTCATTTAACGATATCTCCCGATTTTCTCGTAGTGGCAGGATCACTTGTTGTGCATGTAAATTAATGTTTAATTGGATAACAGGCGTGGGAACAAGGTGGAAGTAAAGAATGTTACTTTCTGGGGATACATAAATACACACAAATAATAGAAGAGGGCAACATATGTTGCATCTTGGAGAAAAAAGGGATTCATATACAATAGATTAGAAGAATATAACATGGTTGGAGACACTATTGGCCCTTTAGGAGTTTTCTTGCACAATACCACCCATATTTGAGATAGAGCACTAAGTTAAGGGGCGTGACTGAGATAGGGATGCATAGGTACATTGCATGCAGGGGAGATAAATAACAATTATGTGGTTCAATATATCGACCAGAGGGCGGAATGAAGAGGAATAGATCCTCCCCCTCTCTGGTAATAGACAGGTAAAATTGTCTGTCAAGGGCATGTGACCCGCCCTTCTGTCAAACATTGTAAAAGTCAGAACCATTATTCTTTGAGTCAGCCAGGCTGCCCCTATTTTAGGCCGGCACATTAGAAAATAGGTGACACTACACACATTTATTTAGGACAAACATAAAACATATTGGCCCTCATTACGACCCTGGCGTTGGACCATGGTGCTAATAGCACCATGGTCCATGCCGGTAACTTACCGACTCCGCCATGGCGGAATGGGGAATTACCGCCCCATTCCGAGGTTGGCGGGGCGGTAATTCCCCATGCCGCCATGGCCCTTCCCCATTCCCATTTTTGCCCCATAGGGCTCAATGGGAAAGGGGAAGGCGCTAAGTACGGTGCCGCAAATTGCGGCACCGTACTTAGCACCAAGGTCCCTTTGCGGGTTGGTTTTTAACGCCTGCAAAAAGCAGGCGTTAAAATCTCCAACCCGCAAAGGGACCTCGTAATCAGGCGTTCAGGGGTTAACGGCGCCGCCGCCTTTTACGGCGCCGTTAACCCCTTAACGCCAGGGTTGTAATGAGGGCCATTGACATGCTTACACTGCGCATAACATAATTAACACAGAATACTGATTTCTGATAGAGAATATAGGTCAGCAAAAGGCAGCCATTGCATTTCAGATGGCTACAGACCTCAAAGCCCCATGAAGATTTAGAAGTGTTGAGCAAACAGAAAATATAGTGTTGTGTACAGAAAATGGAGTGCATTGTGCAGAAGAGAGTATATTCAAAGTGAGCACATAGGGTGGTCCTCTTTTTTAGGGGGCTGTGTGGATAAGGACCAGCATATAGTGAAGCAAAACAGATTCCACAAAAACATGCACAAACACTCCAAGAATTTGTCATCTGGTTGAACACACAGGAGCCTTGTATCAAGTTCACAAGGACTAGGAGTAAAGACAAGATTGCTTTTCTTGATTTAGAGATCTACAGGGCCGACAATAACCGCTGGGCACCACTCTATTCAAGAAACCTACAGGTAAGTACACGCCACTACTTTTCAACAGGTTTCATCCCCTGAGCCTCCGTGAAAATCTCCCTTACATTTACATTTTTTTACATTTATTTATTTATAATGCGCACAATGGACCCGTAGGCATGATGGTGCGTACAGACAAACAACATAAAAAGATTAACAACATGAAACAGAAAAGAGGGAAGGATGAGAGAGGGAACTCAATAGCAATCAGGGAGACTTGGACTGTCCAGAAAAAATTAAAGAACCTGCAGCCAAAAGAGAGTACTCAATGGGTCGAGGCCTAAAGTAACAATTTACAATTTGAATCAGACATAGGTATATATTTACATCGTCCAAAATAGATTCAGGAATACTCAATTGGTGAAAGCCTAAAGTATCAATTTACAATTTGAACCACACCTAGATATAAATAAGCATCGTCCAAGATAGGAAGAGAGGTTACTAAGCCTGCATCCACCTACTACACAATCAGTAGATTGCAATGAGCATCAGTTGCTCAGATTAATCCTTCGTGCAAACTTCAGGTCCAGTGTTCGGACCACTCCAGGCCCAGTTCTTTGACGTAACCAGGCAAGTACCTTATAACGTAATGAGTCTCTGGATTCTTTCCCCTCTGGTTTCTGAACATTAGTTATTATGAAGTTCCTTTGATCCAGGACGAAAGATTTAATACCCATGTTCTCAATATTGGGCATGAGTTGCTTCTTAGAATGCACACTTCGAAAGTCACCTGTTTAGAAGTCAGTGCTACTGAGTGATTAACAGGGATTTGCCCCGGATTAGGAGTACATGGTTCATAGGCATCCTTTAGAGGTTCGAAAGCCAAGGAATGGACGGGTAAAACAAATCCCTTCTGCAGGAGGGAACCTGATGCGGAAGACGTTACAATGTCTGTTTGGCAGCCTTGATGGACCCCATGTGGGGAATAGAAGGTTTGAATTGATTTTTCCGGGCGATCTGGTGCAACATGGGTGACAAGCTGGTGCTACATAACGGCCAGTTTTTGCAAATTAAATGCAATTGTAGCACCAGGGAAAATGTTGACATCAATAGCAAACATCTCGCCTCCAGATTAAAAGAACGAGGCTACCCCAATCACATCCTATCCAGATCCCTCAAGCGGGCTCGCCATGTAAATAGGGACGACAGTCTAACAAAACAAACTTGTACAAAAGAGGATAAAATGACTTGCATCACCTCTTTTTTGCCCATAAGTAATTTTGTACGCAAAAGCGTTCTAAAAAACTGGGGAATGATTAACACTGAAGACTTCAGAATGAATAAACCTCATTTTGCGTTTAAGCGTATGCTTAACTTGTACACACATGTCCCATCCCTCCAGGGAGTACTCCAAAAACACAAACATGCCTATGGGATTTACCTCCTGTAACTAGCCACTTCAAATGCGGTAACTGCTCTGTCTGCCGTCTCACCAGTAACATCAAGGAGATAGATCTTAAAGGCTGTAAATGGCAATTGAAAACATTTACCAATTGCTCAACTAAGTGGGCCATCTACGGAATCAAGTGCCCATGTGGGCTTTTGTACATTGGTAAGACAAAAAGACCTATAAAACAAAGGATATGTGAGCACCGCTCGTGTGAAGAATTCCATATCAGATAAACCCCTGGTGGCTCACTTTTCATAAGCTAAACACTCGCAGGAAGATATTTACTGGTTTATCATCCAAACAGTACAAGCATACCCCTGAGGGGGCAAGAGACCTCAGATTAAGAAAATTAGAAACAAACGTTTTTCTTTGATCTAAATACGGTAAAGGAGGGCCTCCACATTGCCATTGAGTGGAATCTGTTTATTCATTAACATAGTTAATAGATTAAGAACGACACTCAAAATCCTGTGACTTGACACTCTCTAAGATAGAAAAAACTCATTAATTGGAATAATAAGAAGTAACCATAATGGGATGTAACCTCTGCACCTGTTATTGTTATTTTATACTCTCGATTGTGAGACGTGCGCAGGGGTGTTGCTAGGTCTGGAAAAGACCCGGGGCTACACTGATGTAGGAACTGTCGGGACTGGGGGCTAGCTAGCCTTTTGCTTGTAGCTCCTGGTATTCTATCCGGGGCTACAACCAAGAGATCAGGGGCTATAGCCCCCTTAGCCCCCCCCCCCCTAGCAACGCCTCTGCATGTGCGCATTTCATCTTAGACTGGCACGAAATGAAAACATGTCTCATGGTTAATACTGCCAAATAAAAAGTCACCCAGGCCCACATAGTTATAATGCTGTAACATCATCCCCTCCTTATGATAATGCACATCAGGCATATGAAACAATGTCCGTAAATAGACTGGGACACATATTAGAGTCACTTAAAATGGCGGACTTAGTCATGAACGACACACAAAATCCTGTGACTTGACACTCACTAAGATACCAAAAATCTCATTCATTGCAATAACAAGAAGTAACCATCACGGGATGTAACTTCTGCACCTGATAATGTTATTTTATATTCTCAATTATGAGATATGTGCGCGTTTCATCATAGAGTGGCACAATATGAAAACATGTCTCGTGGTTAATATTGCTACATAAAAAGTGACACAGACCCACATAGTTACAATGCTGTAACATCACCCCCTCTTTATGATAATGCACATCAGACATACGCAACAATGTCCGTAAATAGACCGGGACACATATTATAGTCACTCAAAACGGCGGACGCAGCCACGTTGCCATCTAAACGGCGTTAACGTTGCAACATCCAACACGTTCATACTCGTGACTCGACAATAGGCCAACTCCAGAGCTATTAGCAAGCGGGGTAGTGTTATTTTATTCTTACAGAACACTGATTAACATCAATGCCCAATCCTGAACATTACGTTGAATAACGCCCTCATGGCTCAGGCAAAACCTACATAGCCGGATGTAGACACTATCTTCCTCAGGTAACCCCTGCTAACCAGTGTATATTGAGTTCACGATTAAATTAGAAATGTATATTTCCTAATTTAGCTCACACAGGTCATGAAAACATGTGTGTCATTTTTCTGACTATAGGTAAACATTGCATGATATAGAAGGCAATCCAACCTAACACTGTGATCCCTCATAGGAAGTAAAATATTGCGCTCATAGGTAAACACTTTTGCGAATTCTGTCATAAATATAAATGTGTGTTATCTGCACATTGATTATGCTAAAACATAAAATGAAATACACAGTTATAGACTAATGTCTCCCAAAAAAAGGGAGAACCAATAGTAAACTTTCGTTTACTTTGTCATCTTTGTTGCAGTGCATTTTTCAAGCAATGTATGTGCCAATTGATAAGGCTATCCTTTGAAAATGGCACCTCATATGCTCCTAAGAAATTGAAGGTCAGTGAATTTCCTTTTCCACGTGACATTATCTGAAGTGTTCTGCCAATACACATTTTAATAACTAGGGTGTTCTCTCTGGGTTCTTTTACGGATCGTGTCGCCTTTTAGCACTATGTATCGCCCATCTCACTATTACAAAGATAGTGTTAGAACTTTGCAGTGTCCTGACCAAGGGAACACATGACATAAATTGAACAGTGAATGTGTTAAAAATCCTAGACCCAGAAACACGATTAAGTGTTGACAAGAGAATAATAGTATTCTAAAGGGCTACTGATTTAAAATCCTTCACTTTTTCTTACTAACCTCACCCTTTTCTGGTTGCTATAATGGCAGAAAATCCATTAAGGCAGCAATGTACGTAGGCTAGTGAAATTGAATGTTTTGCCTATTGTGTTTTTTTATGTGCAAAATTATTTCTAGATTTTTAAAAAAAAATATGTTGTATATTAATTAAAATATGTATTGTTTTGATAAAGTTTGTGTATTTTGGTCTAAATTAAGTTAGATGCTTCTCCAGATCTGAAACATGTGGTCATTTCACGCCCTGAATATATGAAGGAGGGTAGCTGTTTTTGTGGAATCTGATTTTCGTGCATTGGGCAGAAGCCAATATGCAGTGATTCAGCAGGTCAAATAGCAGAATAGATGTTTTTTGACAGGGTTGCTAACATCGCAGTCCCCCAATATCCCACCTCATTCTTCCTTGTCACAGTCCCCCACTTACCGCAACTCACTCTTCCTCTTCACATCCCCCGCTACATCACTCTTCTTCATTACAGTACCCCACTTCCACCACGTAACTTTTCCTCGTCACAGTCCACCACTGCCACTCACTCTTCCTCTTCACAGCTCCACACTACCACCATATCACTCTTCCTCATCACAGTCCCCCAATACCACCACATCACTCTTCCTTGTCACAGTCACCCACACCCATGTCTCACTCTTCTGCATCACAGTACCCCCTACCCCACCTCACTCTTCCTCATCTAATCCACCCACTACCCCACCTCACTCTTCCTTGTTACAGTCCATCCCAAACTACCCAACTTCAGTCTTCCTTGTCACAGTGCACCAACAACTCTACCTTATTGTATTCTAGTCACAGTACCCCATTAGTAATCTCTTCTTATCTGGTGGACACAAAAAAGGATGTAATGCCTTATAAACCCTATGCTGCACAGCTGGTGAACATATATTGATAACACATGATATGACATCAGTTATGTTATGGGGGAAAAAGGCAGAGTTACAGGTGGTGGGAGATACAGCAGAACAAACTCCTTGAAATTCAGTGAAAAAACTTTATTTGAAGCACCTTTAAAGTGAAGCTATCTAATGCAACGAGACCAGAGAAATTCAGTGGACAAAATGTTAATTGAAGTGCCTGTAAGGTGCCAAATTAATGTCACAAAACCCATGACATTTAACAGGTGCTGAAAGCTACGTCCCTTAACTATGAGGACCCCATTGCACAGCCCCTAAGCACACTGATGACATCACTGATGACATCACTTAAGGCATCATCAATTATATCACTGGTACAGCAGATTGCATGTGCGAGTATGAGGGATGCAACATTTATACAGCATTTTTCTGCATCTAAGGGTTGATCCAAGTGCAAAGCTTGATTGCAGTTTGCATTTAAAAATACTGTCCATTTACATCCATGTCATTCCATCTACTTATTGTCGGTATAACAAATCAAAAGGTGTGCCTTGACCATTTCGAATAGTAAAGGTTAGGGTAGGGGGCCTGCAAGGGTCTATAATGTTAAAAAAAGAAACTTTCATTTTGTGAGGATGCACGATTATCAGGACTAGAGTAGCTAATGTACTGGAGGGACGGAAGTTGTAATTGTTTTCATACTGGGGGTTTGAAGCCAGCATTCCACTAAATGTTTTGGACCATGACTCCCATGATCCCTCACCATTGTCTATGCTGGGTAGGGCTACTGGAAGTTGTAATGTAAATATTCTGGAGATTGTACAGGAGAAAACATTCCTCAGCATACTGACATCTACCCACCAACATAAGCACTGTTGCTGGTGCAGGTGACTGGCAAAAGGTTCTTAAAGTTCAGGGAGGCTAAACACCACTGCCAATTGAGATATGGGACACACAATGTCGTAGGTCCAACCTTGCCAATGGCACCAAAATGACACACAAAAACATATATGTCCCTGTGTTTGGAGTAGTCTGCGGAGTGATGTCACCTGAAACCCAGGCAATTGTAGCAACAATTCCTGCATATGTACTGCCCTGTCCAACGTCTGTTAGAAACTGGGCCACATTGAATGTCAAGTCCTGAGAATTCATGGGGTGAGATTTCTAGTTGACCAGGAACCCCAGGTGAGTGAAGAGAAAGCAAGCAGAACATACAAAACCCTCCAGCTGCACCATTCAGGATGCTATAACAAGCCAATAGTCCAGGTATGGGAAGACCTGCACCCCTCTACATGAAAAGAGGCCATCACTGGAGCCAAAATGTTTGTGAGCACCATGGGGAATGTCTGCAATCGATACGGGAGCACCCTGAAATGGAAGTGATGTCTACCTACTGCAAACCTCAAGAACTCCTTAGACTTCTGATCGAGATATAAAAATGTATGCACCCTGATGGTCAGTGGATGCCAAGGAGTCCCCTTTCTCCACCAGGGGATTGATTCTCTGAAGTGTCTCCATCTTCAACAGGAGTCTTTCCACATACCGGTTGAGATTCTATAAATCTATCACCAAACCGGAACTTGCCAAATCCCTTGGGGACTAGAAAGATACTGTAATAGAACCTCCAACCTACACAGTCCTTGGGAACACTATGAACAGCCCTCTTGTCCAAAAACTGGAGGATAAGCGCTGACTGAATGGGCAAAAAACTCTATTCTGTATCCTAGCCCCACACCTTGATTGGCCTATGGATCAGACGACCTGTGTTACCATTCGTTGAAGAAATATCACAGATGTCCCCCACAGGCCTCCTTCATCCATCAGTACTCCTGCCCTTCCAGATCCAGGTGTAACTTGTTCAAATTCTGATCAAACCACTCCTCATTCCTCTGCCTGCTCATCGGCCAAGAGTGAAGCAAGAGTTTTCATTTTTGTGAAATGATGTGAGCTTGGATCGGAATGACTTGTTAACCTTCTGCTGGAGCTTTTCCGCAAGATTATCTAACATAAAAGCCTGATACAACTGTCCACCAGCAAATCACCAAATAGGGCCGCTTCGAATCTGTTGCCGCTTGGACCCCTCAGAGTGTCAAACCCTGAGATGGAGGTGACGTTGTCTGTAAACCATTGCCTCCATAGCCATATCGGTAGACTCCATGAAAGGCCAGATCTGACAAACAGTTCACCTGATTGCCAATGTCCTGTTTCTGGAACCCCCCCCCACCCCAAGGCAATCTGGGTAATATAGGGGTTTACGGAACTCAGCTTCGAGTCACTATTCAACCAAGATTCGTCTGTAATCCAGCTACTCGGCTTTGGCTGAATACTTCCTGCAAAAACCAGGATTGTGGAGCACTGCTTCAAGATCAGGACTGAAAGAGCTACCGCCCCACTGGTGACACATTTTCTGGAATAGGGACACAGCCAGGATGATCTACGCTGGTGTATCATTGCCAAAATTGAGAGCATGGACACCAGTAGGAGAGAAATGTTGCTGGCCAAGAGAGAACAGTTCTGGCTATACAATTTACAGAGTCACATTTCTGCCCTCAATGACAGGGAACAATGGCTCCCACTGGGTTGCATTTAGTCATTATGCCTCCAGTACCCTTTTGCATGCATAGAGAAGGCATCAGCTCTCCACTTGTGACAATTCTACTGGCCGTGATTCCCATGCACATCACATGCACCCCCAGCCCAGTTTGCCAGCTGGGTCCCCATGAGCCCCTACGAGCATCAGACACCTCCTTCGGTTGGGCCACTCTCCTGCTGGAAGACCTTCAAGAATGCCCCCTTTGGTGTTAGTCTTTTGGTAGAAACCACTGCTGTCTGTGGACTTGCCTCCTGGCAGGCCCAAAATGCATCAACACGCAGCCCTGCAGACTCTGGGATCTGCTGCGCCCATACCCCTCTTTTTCAGGCATGTGCAAGATTTATTTCAATTCATTTTGCACACATTTTGTACATATATCCACTGCCATGCAGGATGTGCAATATTTGACGTGCACCGTCTCCACCTACCAACGGGAGTCAAATCCGCTGACAGCCGGAGCTGCGTTTCAGGCCCCTATGACAACCAAGTAATTCGGGAGGAACCCCAGGATGCACTCATAAAGCAAATAACCGAGTGCGGTCTCTATCTGTTTGCGGGTGGGGTCAATTATTAGCAATCATAAGATAGAGTCAACTCTGACAGGTTAGAACACTGAAAAGATTATGCAACTATATCTTTCAGCATCATTAAAAACAATACAATAATTCTTACAAGAAAAATCAAACACATGATTTGTCTAAAACTCAAACAGCAGGTGTTGTTCACTAGTCCTTCTGAGTGGACATTGGGATGCTCCTGCACAAATAGTTACAGCAGGAGAAAAGTATGTATAGTTGTCCAATTGGTTCACTACATTGTCTTCATAAACAGCTGGTGAGCTCATTGTGAGATCAGTGTGTATCGAAAAGAAATCCTACCTTGCTGTGTTTATCATACATGGCAGGTGGCGATGCAGGGGCATAGAGAACTTGATTCCATCTTAGCACATAGTCGGCAGCAGCGCATTCGTTTAAGCGCTGAAATGACAGAGAGCTGCAGTCAGTATGCATCGTATTGGAGGCTTTCATGGCCGTTGAGAGAGTCGCAAATGCTGCGTGAGTGCTAATGTAAGCGGTACCGATGGTTGATCTCTCACCTTATTGGCGATCTGTTCATCGTGTGTGCGTATCCTCGAGGTAGTGATCTCTGGCTGCCCTCGAGTTGTTCTGATGGCAGAAACGGGTAACGGTTCCCCAGCATTTTACTTGTAAAGAACTCCAGTGTTTAGCATTGGTTGCTAGGATACCAATCGTAGCCAGGGGCTTGATTAGTCCTTCTTCGCTCTTCTTCGGTGAGTAACCACCATGGGTGCCGGTTTATAGTGACATTTTCGAATGTAATAATTTCAAATGCCTTAATGTCGAATGAATAATGTCGAAAAAAAAATGTCGAATTTTTTGTAACATTTTTTTTGTTGAATGGAGGGGGTCCCCCCAATCCCATGTTTTTTTTTATTGACACTTTTTTTGCTAACTAAACCCAAAAAAACTATAAAATAAAAAAAATATATTCAACATTTTTTTTCGACTTTTTTTTTCAACATTAATGCATTCGAAATTATCCATTCGAAATTTTAACTGGACACCATGGGTGCCCTCTTGGAGTGGACGTTATATTGTGGAGAACACCATCTCACCCCGTTTTGACTCTAGCTTGTGACGCTACAATGCAAAATGTTGCATGCAGATCCTGTGATATGTGTTTCCTTTTAGATTGGGGGGGCTCCTCATATTAGTGTGTCTCAATTTTCCTCGAACGTGCTGCGAGCCACAGTTGGTGGATCTTTGACATCCCCTCTGGGTCTCCAGTGTGCCAGTCTTGTCCATAGGTGCTGTCTCTCCGCATCTGGGTCCTATGATTAGTGCCTCTTTACCTTATCAAGGGTTCTCTCTAACAGTATGTCTCCTGTCCACTGGTCCTCTCTGTGGTGACTCCATGGGTGACAGGGGCCATTTCATGTGTGTCTCCATTCTGTCCATCCCATCTGTAGTTGGTGCCCCTCGGCATGGGTGTCAATAAGTTGAAGTGTAGGGGCCTCGGATATAAAAGCCTCTAGTGGGTGGTTGTCCATTTGGCCATGGTATACGCGTATGTCCTTATATTCTATCACCACCTTTCAATCCTTTATTTTATGCCACTCTATAGCCTCGTGTGTCACTGCCTAGGATGTCGATAATTTCTTGTTCTTTTTTCAGTAGTACGTTTTCCATGCGCACTGTGTTGTTGCCTTTCAGGACTTGCAGGGCGGTCCATGAGAAATCTTCATAGCCGTGGTTCTTCTCCACGAAATGGTTAACCATGGGAGCCTTCTCAGTTTTGTTCTTCAGGCAACTCCGATGTTCCATCATTCTGGTTTTAATTTTTCTGTTTGTTTTCCCCACATAGGGCAATCCACATGGGCATTTGATCAAGTAGAACACATGGTCTGTGTTGCAGTTGAAAAAAGTCTTTTGTACCCACTTTTTGTTTGTGCCAATGTCCACCTCTACTTCTTTTGGTTAATTTGCAAATGCTGCACGATCCGCATGGTTAGTGTCCTTTTGGTTTTTCCATCCCCCACAGTGATGTGGTGTTCTGGCCAGAATTTCTGTTGGTTCTAAGTTTGCTACAACTGACTTTGTTGCCAACAGAGAGGCTTTTCTTTGTATGCAAATACCAGGCTTTCCAGAGGGTTCTTAGTGGTCCTGAAGATTTGCCAATGTTTCTGGATCACATTTCTAATTTTTAGGCTCAAGTCAGTGAATGTAATAATGCATACTATTCTCGTCTCTGGTGGTTTAGCTTGTTTTCTTTCGAGGAGGGCATCCCTGTTATTATTACTCGCCATTTTCAAAGCCTTCCTGATCATTTTCATTGGATAGCCTCTTTTTTGTAGTTTAGTGGCCAGTATTTGTGACTCCTCGTCAAAAGTTCTGTGTGATATTTCGTTTAAGCCTGAGGAACTGCCCAAACGGCAGGTTGTCCCAGAGCTGCTTGACATGGTGGCTAGTATGGTCCAACAGTGAGTTATTGTCCGTGGGTTTATGGTATGGTTTCACTATAAGTATGCCTCCTTGGTGACAGATGGTAAGATACAAAAAATGTGTGGTTTGATTGTTCACTGTCATAGTGAATCTGAGATGAGGATTGGGTGAATTCAGCCATTCAAAGAACAAGGCAGTGTTTTGCGTGGAGCCTTCTCATATGATGAGGATATCATCTATGTAATGTGTCCACTTCTTGATGTTTTTTATGAAGGGATTGGTGTCATTGTAGATGTGTTTTTGTCAAAGGTCTCTACGTACAAGTTGGCTAGGCTGGGAGCCATGGTTGCCCCCATAGCGGTGCCTTCGGTTTGTTGGTAGAAGGTACGTTGGAACTCGAAGTAGTTTTTCTTCAGTGAGATCTGAATGCCTCATAGCTCGTCGAGACCGAATTGCTAGAAAACACTCAGGCTTCACCAGTCCATCGTCCATTTTGATGGCACATAGGACAGCATCAGCAGGTTACTTAGTAACCGCTAATGCCTTTCCCCTCCCTCTCCCAGTACAGAGGGTTATGAGGCAAGGCTACAATCAGGCCTGCTACTCCTCAGCGTTTTTCTGCATATTTTCCTGGATTCACTCCACCTCCATATTTTAAGCGTGATCGGGTCTTTCAACCTTTGCTTGTTAACTGTCCCACACGCCCGGCAAGGATTTTATAAACTTGCCGAACCAATTGTACGCAGCGCGTTCTGTAACACGCTGACCTGCTCCACCTAATTATGTCTCCGCAGACCAGACCACAGGCGCCACACAATGGCACCTTAAGACATGCAATTTGCCGATGACATCTGTGACAGTGGGTTCCCCACTTGGCATACTGTAAATGCAGCCGTCTTTGGCACATGGATTTTTATACAATTCTGACTTCATAGAGTGTGTGCTTGGTTTTTAACACACAATATTCACTTCATCACTTGGGGTTGTTGTGGGTACTTCCAATCACTAACAAGGCACTATCCTCCTGAACAGCCTTGGAACAGTGAGAATCCCTTTCATCTTTTAGGTTGACAACACTCTATTTTTTTATCACTACCTTAACACACTGATTTTTTGTGTGTGTTTATATTCTTAGGATAATTAGGAGTACTTTTTTCGTTCAAGAACACTTATCTTGGGCCATTTTGAACATCTCCTTTCCAGGCCTGATGAGAACTAGCCACCAATAGGGACAAGGTTGAAACTAGCACAGGGTGTATAGCTCCAAGGACACTAGAGTTTTGAAGACAAATATTTTTTTTTATGTCTCTTCTAGTAGACTGTTGTTTTGGAATGCAAAACTTGAAAATGTCTTCTTTTTTGTGCTTATGTTATGGACTTACAACTGTATACATTACCCGGTTGGTCAAGTACCTAAGATTGTGACTGTGGACACAATAAGGACCAGGACATTTATTGATGATTTGATGTTTTTTTATGATGCTTTGACTGTGATGATACAAGGGGAAGCACATGGCATTTACAAATTGTCTTTGTTATTTTGGGACGAATACTGTTTGTATACATTTATTTATACCTGCATGAAATTAGTTGTGTTAGGGAACTGTCATATTGTTGAGATTTTCGATAAAAAGAATATGTTTTTGTCTACAATGTGTTATGTGATTCATTTCTTGTTAACCCTAGATAAACCTTTGTGCGACTACTATGTGCATACATTATAATGCAGAATATGTTTTCTAAAGCACATTCCAAGGGATGATTTCCCTGGCATTATCACTGAGGTTGCATAAAATGAGCCCCACCTTGATCTTCATTAATCTCCCACTATATACGCTGCCTCACACCAAGGAGCTGAAAGCAGGGTGCACCTCTGATTATTGCATTCCTTTCAGAGAGGTCTGTCTTGGGCCAGCAAATGCACGTTAAAAGTAACACTGTCTTTAGTCTGTGAAGACAAATGCTTGCTTCAAGAATATGTGCATGCTATCTGTCCCACAATCGGGCTTCATCCTGTGTCAAAATCTGAAAAAAGCAATTGGGTTGAGGATCAGGTTCTGTGGCCCCTGGACAGCAGAATAAAGAAAGACAGCTAGCAGGGAAAGCAGAAATACGAAATAACCACGTAAGAACAGCTAGTAATCATTCTTTGTCTGAGTGAAAGCCCCCTACCTCCACAATGGCTCATTTCAATTGCGAGGCGGCCTCAGCTAAATGTGGCCCCTCCACTCCCCTGACATGGCTTTCCAGGTTCATCAGCTATCTTTTCAAACCCCAATCCCACTCCCCCACCCCGGCTCAGGTATCATGAGGTGCACCTTAACTGCCTACATGTTTTGTGAGCACATGCATAATGAAATGTATGTGTTTCCCCGTGGCACTGCTGGCATGCATTGAGGGCACAGACATCATGAAGTATATTTCACTGTGGATCTGCAGGCATCTATTGGGGCCAAGGGCATCTTGACATCTTTCACTGAGGCGCTGATTGTATTAATTGGGGTCAAGGGCATAATGAAATGTACTGTGGTGCTGCAGCAGGTAGCGGGGCATCATGAAGTGCAATTCACTGTGGCACTGCTGGCATACATTGAGGCAACAGACATCATGAAGTATATTTCACTGTGGATCTGCAGGCATATTTAGGGGCCAAGGGCATCGAGGCATTTTTCACTGTGGCGCTGCTTGTATTAATTGGGGTCATGGGCATAATGAAATGTACTGTGGTGCTGCAGCAGGTATCGGGGCATCATGAAGTGCAATTCACTGTGGCACTGCTGGCATGTACTGTGGCCAAGGGCATCATGTGGCTCTGACCTCCCCCATCCTTCTAGATGCAGCTCTCCTCACCCTAAATGTGTTCCTTTCATTGCCACTGGGGACAATTGAAGTGGTGAAATGCTCCTTTGACTTTTGAAGGGGTGATGCTGTGGGCAGAGAGGGGGTGCTGTAGGGTGCTGTCCTGCAGGGGACACTACTCAAAGAGTACATGATTTTTGTTTCATGGCAAACAATGGTATGCCCTGCTTTCACACACGATTGCTTTGCCTTTCAATCTTCCGACCTCATGGAACTGATTGGTGAAGATGCCAGCAACAGGGAAGCCCAACTTCGGGGCAAGCTTGCAAGATGAACTTGTCACAAATCACAACCTACCAAGTGCTGAGGGTTGCTGGGTAGATGGGGCAGGGATTCCCTTTGAAAGCACGATTGAGGGCCTGCTTGAACATTGAGAGGGGCCAGAGTTAGATTCATTTTTTTTAAATTTCCACTTCCTTTTAAAAGATTTATTTTATTTTCTATTTTTTATTTTATTGGTAAATATAAAATGTAAAGCACACAATTGTATGAATACTGATTCTTATCCAAACTTTGGTTCACCCCTACAAAAAACCTCTCGGATGAGTGGCACGCTTGACATTATTTTTGCCACCAGTGAATGCCCCCAAACAACAGCTAGGTAGACCCCGACATGAGCCCAGATGAGCCCCCAATCCTGGCGCGTGGCAGCATAGATTATTTGTGCCAGCACAGAGGAAACACGCCCTGTTTGAGATTACTCCACAATCACGTTTGATGCTAGCTCCAAAGCTGTGTGTGCTCGGCAATGTTGTCTCTTGGCGCAGCAAACTCCAGGCAGTGGTACATCTGCACTAACAAACCATCCGTGTTGGAAGCCTCCAAGTGACCTTTCCCTGTAAGAAGCCGGAAGAGAAGCAGTCACAGGGAAAAGCCACTGCAATTTAAGTGATGCAAAGAAGAGCAAGAGGGTGTTGGCATCCAGGACTGCATGGGGGGAAAAAAGCAAGCCTGGGCTCAGAAACCCCCCTTTGAGCACGCCGTACACCGTAGCATTGGTGAAATGCTTCCATTCGACTTGCTCACATTTTCTGCTGTTGAAGATGTTGATTTTGCGAATTTGGTAAATAATCTGGAGCTAAGGTACAAACTAGCATTGCAGAAGTATGTTCTTCTGTTGTCATCCAGGATGTGTATACACATCGCAGCTGTGCTCAAGTGTGCTGAAAAAATGACTTTGCACCTCCAAAACAAAGTCAAATAATGCATTAGTTTAAATGGCCATTGGCTATTCAGCAACATGAAAATGCGTTGTGTTTTGTTGCAATGTGAAGCATTCGATGGAAGCTACAGTGGTGCTAAAATAGTGATGGCTTTCTAGGAAATGCTCCAGAGATGGGGAAATTGGCCATTCTAAAGTACATGTGGTGCAGAATCACGTACCAAACATGGAATTTGAGATGCAGATATTGTGGGGGTGTTTTACGCATACACTGAGTTTCTGCATACATGATGCATGCTAGTCCAAGCAAAAAACGAGAAACCTTGCTGGCCCTTTTAAACATTCAAGTTCTGCCAATTCTCACGTGTATACCTTGCAGCAAGATCGGGGGATTACTGAAAAGTAGTTCATGCAAGATTTTTGAACGAATTGAAATGCTTCCATTTTGATGCTGCTGCGTTGGGTGGAGCAGAACCGGCCAGTGAGTCTGTACGTGCGGGGGATAATAAGGTGCTACATCTTTCTGCCTGAAAGTGGCTCATCACGGGAAATGCTATGTTTGCTGATCTGGGAAAATTGGCGGTAATTCCGGCACCATCAATTTTCTCCGACTGGCAAAACACAAGTTTGCTGTGGTGTGACTGATTTACCCTGAGCCAAGAGCTGGAGGTAAATCAGGCCCCCACTGGCAAACAAATGCCGGAATTACCAGCACCGGTATTACCAGTGCCAGTCATTCTGGCCATCCCCTCCAGACTGGAATGGGGGATTCCATGGAACGGGGATTTACTGCCGTTGCCGGTACCTGCAATATCCTGGTAAAACCCGCACAGCAGGTGCCAGTAACGGTAGGGTCAGTTTCCCAGTGTCCCACCAGAATTGTGGGTTCCGCCTTACACCCCCAAAACTGCTAGATGGAGGGACCTCACACACTAGCGGGCAAATGTAAAAAATGAAGTGCTTGCTGCCGACAGCCAGGAAGATGAGCCACAGGCTAAGAAGAGTACCCCACCAGCAGGAATATGGGCCTTAGGGGACAATGTTGTTCAGCAGTCTGCAGATAAGAGTGTGAGTCAATCAATCAAAACTATCATTTTTGCTCCCTAAAAGCAATGATATACTGAAGTTGTGGGAAATGAACAGTGTACAATTTCCCGGACTTGCAAAAGTTGTCTATCTGTACTTGGCATCGCCTCCTATTAGCGTTGATGATTAAAGTGTTTTTAGCACAGCTGGAAATATTTATTTGGAACATTGTGCTAAACTTTTATCTGAAAAGGTAGAGCATCTGGCGTCCCTTAAATTTAGTTTCCCACATACATGATTCAAATATAAGTGCTGTGCAAAGTAAATAAACTCAGGCGGCTGTCCTTTTCTGTTAAACTTAATAAACTTGATTGTGATCTATAAGGTCAATAAAATAGACACAAGAGCACATGTGAGAGGGTATCCTGATTTTTTTATCATGCAAAGTAGTGTGTTTAATGCCCTGGAACATGTTTTGTTAAAACAATATACTATTCAGCTTCGGCCAAATACTTGGGCCAACTATTCAGTATTTGACTGAATAGTACATTCACTTACTATTCAGGACGCGCATGTACCAGCCCTCAAAGCCAGAATATTTTTCCGTGACCAAGATCCAACATATTGATCTTGAAGCCCAGCAAAAGAAAATCGTAATTCTTGATAATTTTAAATATGAACATGTGGTACTCATGGTTGTTATGTGAGAAGTATTTTAAGTGAATTTAGGAAGCAATACATGTTTCTTATTAAATGAAAAATACAGGGATTGTGATGGATTGCCAACTGCAGAGGGTGTGAAACCCTAGATTGTTTGATTAAAATAAGATGATGCAGGTAGTTCTGATGCTGAAAAGGGAGTCTGCTAATCAGACCCTGATTTCATAAAGCTCAATGACAATAGCATAGTGCATAAATCTGCCCTTGCTGCATCAGTCTCCTGACAACTGCGCCCCCTGCTGTTCAGTGGGACAGGGCAGGTTCAAAGATCACATGTGCATTCCTAACAGCTGCTGTGTCCCAAAGTCTCTGCAGCAAGAGGTGACATTTTAACTTCTGCACCTCCAATTCAAAATGCAATCAATGTTGCCCAAGCTGGTTATGGTATGGTGACTGGTAAGTGCGCACATTTATCAAAGCCACACCAAACTAATATCATACCAGTGCCAACTCTGGGAGCCTATCCCAGAAATGTGAGGGCAATTTGTTCTCTTGAAAGCCTGTCTGTCTCCACTAAGTGAGACAAGTATGTTCCATTGATTTCCTGGGAGAAAGCAGAACACCTCGACTGAGGCAGAGGAATTCTCACCAGGAGATCTTGTGAGTGCCTGTTTTCGAAGGGGCACTCACATAATCAAGGTGAGCCTCACACCAGGGTGTTGGTTTGGGTTTTTTGGACAGTGGACAGGTTTGCAAGTTGATTTGAGAGGTGCAGAGTTGTGACTGCGTTGGTGTGGGTTGGTTGAGAGTGTAGTTTAACGGTTTGTGCTGGAGAGTTTGGGGAGCATGTGGTGAGTGAGGGTGGATGAGACGTGAGGTTGTTAGTGTGTAATGTTCTTTGCACGTTGTTTGCAAGCAAAGTTAATTTTGACTTGATTGGATCTTTCTCATGGTTCTTGGTGATGGATAGCATTGTGAAACAGTGCTCAGGTTCTTACCTTTTGTTCTGGTTTCAGGTCATGCTTCAAAATATTGGTTGTTTCGTTTTAATGAGCTGTGCATGAGTGGTTTGCTGGTGTTGCCTGTAAGTTTAATTTGAGTATTCCTGCAGGTGTGTTCCAATGTGTTAGTTTGCTCCTTGGGTTCTTCTTGGTGATATTCACTTGTTGGGTGTCAGGTTTTTTTCCAGTGGTGATGATGCTAAATGGGTTGCACCTGTATGGCATGTTGCCCCAAACACATAACATTTAATGGAGTCGGTGTGTTTTGAAGGTTTGTTCTTTGTTGAGTGTTTGTTTCTTTTGGTGATTTTGAGAGGACATTTGTTGGATGGGTAACATAATCAAGGTGAGCCTCACACCAGGGTGTTGGTTTGGGTTTTTTGGACAGTGGACAGGTTTGCAAGTGGATGGGTTTCAGGACGTCTCATTGGGATGCTTTCTAGCTGTGTGCTTTATTTTTTGTTTCTCACTTGGTTGTGACTTGTTCTTTATCCTTAAATTGCATTGCATTGAAACTTTATATATGATAGTGCAGCAGTCGCCGCACTATAGTTAGGGAACATAGCTAATACCATAGGAAACTCGGAAATTGAATTTCTAATAACGTTTGACTTGCAATTCGGATTTGCTGATATTTTGCAAACAAATGGTTTGTCACAGGCCCCCCAGACTGGAAATGTTGGGAAAGATTAGTGAAAAAATGAAAAAAGCTATTAAGAAAGCAAAGAAAAACTGTTTTCAGCCTCCTCCCATTCATTGTCCCATAGAGAAAATAAATTGAAATGTCTGCACAGCACAGGGCAAAAACCGCTGGATGGAATGGGACCAAATAAGAAACAAGTTGGGCACGAAGCGTTGACTCGATTTCCCCGAATGGTCTATGGTTATTCCGTCCATTAGATTTTAAAACATTTGATGGGGAAGAGGGTGCCCCCTCCTGCCAAAATGATAGCTGCATTTGTCCCATGGTTCTTTGCAGCAGAGGGGCTGAGAGGTTTTTTAGAAAAATTCAAAAGCAGTTATTTTCCCCCAAAATTATATTTGTAATAACGTTTGACTTGCTGGATGGATTTGGATGAACTTTTCAAAACAAAATGTTTGTCCTAGGCCCCCCTCAAATTGCACATTTCGAGAACAAACAATACATTAAAAAAAATAAAACGTAATTAAGAAACAGAACACCATATTTTCACAGTTTTCAGTCCATTCATTTTCCCATAGAGAAAAAGTGCTGATTTTGAACAACTGTAGTGTGGAAACCACTGGGCAGATTTGGACCAAATAAGAAACAACTTGGGCACAAGGAATTGATGTAATTGCCTTGACTGGTTTGGGGGAAATCCATCCAGTAGTTTAAAAAATATTCAACAGCAAAGGGGTTGCCTCCTGCTCCTCAAAACCTTTATATATCGGCCTTGGTGCTTTTTACAGCAGAAAGGCTGAGCGAGGCTAATAGCTTTTAACTCTATGGATGGATATGGATGACATTTTCCAAACAAAAAGGTTCTCAATGGCCCCCTCTAAACTGGAACTTTTGGGTACAATTCATTAAAAAAATGAAAATTATTTAAGAAACCATAAAAATTCAGTTTTCAGCGTGTCCCCATTAATTTTCCCATAGAGAAAAAGTGCAGTTTTTGAACAGCCATAGCAGGAAAACGTCTGGGAAGATTTGGACCAAATAGAAACAATTTGGGCATAAAGCATTGACTTAATTTCCTTGACTGTTTTGGGGTAAATCCATCTAGTAGTTTTTAAAATATTCGACAAAGACATGGGGGTGACCCCTGTTTCTTAAGAACGTCCTATATGTCAGCCATGGTGCTTTGCAGCAGAGAGGCTGAGAGACTATTCAGAAATGAAAATCCACCATTCTTTTTGCTTGATGCAAGTGATTCCTGTGATATAACCAGGAGAAGCTGCAAATGAAAGAACTCAAAATGCTATTTGGAGGAGGAACAAGAATGCCACCAAACTTTGGAAACAACTTCCCTACGACCTTACAGAATATTCTCGACTTCAGAAAGAGACTAAAAACTCTTCTGTTTATGTAGTCACTCCTGTGGGAACACTGATTGTCTTGAACAGCAACGCTTAGATGGCCTGGCCATAGGTGCTATATAAATAGCAATATCAAAAGCAATCACATCAGCCTAGAGATCAGGAGTGGGAAAGAAGACACCATGTGAAGTTGGGGATTTGGGGGTGAGTTGGGGAGCCAGTTACGGGTGGAAAACCTTCAATTTATCAGGGTAAGACAGCGTGAATCTCATGAGATGCTCTCAGAAAGAAATGTGCTTCACACAAAGTGATAAGGGGTACTGGCAGAAGGTTAGGGAGGGGAAAAGCAATTGAGTGGAGTGAGGGGACCTGGAACAAAGAAGGGGGCCATATGTTGAGTGACGGTGAGGACGTGGAAGACTTTTTAATTCTGAGCAATATTTCCTGTCATCACGCAGAATCTGTGACTCGCCACTCTGCCTCAGGAATTTCTGTTATTGGAAATGATTACTTTCAAATTATTGCGGAAATAAGGAGTTAGAAAGAAAAGGTTAAAAATCTGCAGTGCCTACATCTACTGGGCTGCAGGCAATGGGTGTTTGGTAACACATTAATGGTGTGATATGGCCAGTGGCCATGGCTAGTGGGCCCAAAAGAAAGATATTAGTGCAAATTGTACAAAGGGGATGGCCAAAAGCCATAGCTAGTGAGACTTCAAGAAACTATCCAAAATGTTTGCCAGTGGCCTCCGGCCATGACTGAAAGCCATGGCTAGTGGGCCCCAAAGAAACCTATTGGTGCAACAAGTAAAGTAGCCAAGCCCAAAGGCCATGGCTAGTGGGCCCCAAAGAAACCTATTGGTGCAACAAGTAAAGTAGCCAAGCCCAAAGGCCATGGCTAGGGGGCCCCAAAGAAAGCTATTGGTACAGCATGTACAGTGGCCACTGCCGAAGGCCATAGTTAGCACTCCCTGAGGAAAGTAAGGTAGCAAACCCCTTGAAATTCAGTGTAAAACCATTTATTAAGAGAGAGTTTAGGTGATCAGGTTTAACACAACCAAACCCCTGACAATGCATCACACAAACCAAACAGTGATAGGCAGTAATGGCCAAGAGAGGGCCAGGGAGAAAAAAGGCAATTGAGGAGAGTGAGGGGGCCTCAAAACGAGGAAGGGGGAACTTTTATGAGTGCCTGTGAGGATAGGGAAGTGTTTTGGATTTGCAAGCATTATTTGGGGAATACCAGGGGAATCCTGCGGGAATGCAGAGAAAGTGAGAAAAAAAAGAAATGTTTCAACCTGCAGTGATCACATCTCCTGGGCAGGGGGTAAAAGGTCTCTGTGCTGAAGGGCATTGCTAAAGGGCCCCAAAGAAACTTATTGGTGCAACAAGTACAGTCGCCACGGCTGGCTAGTGGCCCATGGAGAAACCTATTGGTGCAACATGTACAGTGTCCACGGGCAAAGGCCATGGCTAATGGGCTCAGAAGAAACCTACTGGTGCAACATGTACAGTGGACTCAGCTGAAAGCTGAGTCCACTGGCCATGGACGAATGCCAGCACTAGTATGCACCAAAGAAACCTACTATACATGTACAATGGCCAAAGGCCATGGCTAGTGGGCCCAGAAGAAACTATAGTATAACAAAACCTTTGAAATTCAGTGAAAAAACCTTACTTAGGAGAGAGTTAATGTGATCAGATTTAACGTGAAAAATACATAACAACAAAACCTTTGAAATTCAATGAAAAAATCATTGGTTAAGAGAGAGTTAAAGTGATCAGATTTAATGCAACAAACCCCTGAAATACAGCAATCGCATTTCAAGCAAATCCACCTTAGCTATGTGCCCCTTGTTGCGCAGTGTATGGCCACAATTATGACATCACAGATGAAATTACTGGTGACATCACTAATTACAACATACATGACATCACTGATGAGATCAATAATTTAATCAAATGAATGTGACATTACTTATTAAATAAGTTGGAATATTTTTGTTGACATCTTTTGATACATATTTTATTTTATTACACTTAACAATAACAACAACATGACGTGGAACAATACACTGATACAGAAGTATGATATTATTACGTGTGGAGCATTCATTTGTAGTACTTATCAACTTATAAACTTTAAAATACAAATGTATAACATTATACAAATGGTTTGAATTTCATGTATTAGTAAACGATTAAAATACATAATTGCAGGGAAAGTACCAGATTCTGGTAAGTCTATTTCAGGTATTTAAAACATAACATAATACAATAAGTATATGCAGCAGTAAAAAAAAAATCCTAAATAAGAATAGATATAAGTACAAACATGTTTAATAGTAAGTATTATGAAAATAGTCAATGTTCACATTTAAATTTACAATTCTCTTTACTGTAATAACATTACATGAACACATTATTTTCTAAAGGATTAGTTGTATTGAAAAAAATCACATTGAAAAGAAAGTAAGTGTCTGTGTGCATTGTGATAATATATAATCTAAACATTTTAAATGTTGTTAATATGCAACAAAATCATTTACTTATGCTATATAATTACATTTAAAGAAAGTAAATGATGATTAGAAAGTAAATATTTGATTGTAAACATAGCAATGGTATTACTAATATGTTTAATAATTTCTTTTGAAAATAAATTATGGATTTGTATTCCAATATAATAGATTACCTTCCAAAGTACATACATGCTTACATACTCGTCTTCTTTGTAATAATGTTTGTATATACTTACAATTGTATACTACGTGTTACATTTAAAGAAACATGGGCAGAATACATATGTAAGTATGAATATGAAATTTGTACACATATGTGTTGTTAAAAACAGAGTTGTCATATTTCAGAATGTAATTAAACCAGTGACATTGGTGATGTAATTGGTGACACCACCAGTGATGTCATCAGAGATATCATGTATGATGTCATTAGTGATGTCACCAGTGATGTCCTCAGTGATTTCATCAGTGATGTCCTCGTTGTGGCCATACACTGCACAACAGGGGACGCATAGTTAAGGTGGACATGCTCCAAATGTGATTGCTGAATTTCAGATGCTTTGTTGCGTTAAACCATAAATCTCACTTAACCAAGGTTTTATCACTGAATATATATATATATATATATATATATATATATATATATATATTCAGTGAAAAAACCTTGTTAAAGGGACGTTATGGTTAAGTTGCGCTACCTAAAAACCTATGAAATTCAGTGAAAAAAAACTTTGTCAAAGGGACGTTATGGTTCCAAGTAAAACCGAAAAACCCTTGAAATTAGCCAGTTATGGTAAACTAAGCAACCATAACTCGCGCCACCACCGTGCACTGCTAAGACTAACACCCAGGACATCAAAGATGACATCACAAATGTCATTGATGACATCACTGATGACATCACATGTTTATGTACTTTTCATGAAATATGTGTACAAAGGATTCTCATTATAATGTTGCGAAACAAGTGTCAAGGATCATTGCAATAAATATCATACCCTAATTAGTGCATTGAACGATGCATTGATATAAATAGCATTCTATTATGGGGTTCTATCTAATATACTAAGCTACTCATACAGAAACATAACATTGTGTGCAGTATACAAGATTAAGGTATAATATTCGTAATGTTAATATGTTGAATAATGAAATTATAATTGTTTTCTTAATAGATGTTTGTGTACTGTGAAATATGTAATAAGTAGCTAATAAAATACATGTATTACATAATTGCATTACTATAGACAAAACACAAAGACACAAGAACACATACCAATATGGGTATATACAGGGAAAGTGAAGTTAACAGAAAAGCACAAGTAGTAGCAGGAACAATTCATAATTTAACTGATTATTTTCATGCAAATAAATGATTGCTCTGTTTCAAAGCTGCTATTTACCTATGTATATGTATCACTTGATGTGATTGGACCCTGAGGAAAGTAGTGTGAGTACAATGTATACAAATATGACCATATACAGGGAAAGTACAGCCATAAAAAAAAACAGAACTATCAGAAAGTGCTCATAAGTCTATTGATTATCTTTATGCACAAAAAGGATTGCTGTCTTTCAAGCTTGTGTCTTCCCGTATGTATATGTTTCAGATGATGTGACTGGACTCTAAGGGAATTACTGTAAGAACCTACTTGAAGGATAAGTCTACAAATAAAATAAAAATTTTAGTTTCTGACTGTTACTGAAGAAAACCATGTGGCCTAGATATGTCAGCAAAAGAAAAAAAGAGTGAGCCAGACATGTGATGTCATCAGTGATGTCATCAATGACATTTGTGATGTCATCTTTGATGTCCTGGGTGTTAGTCTTAGCAGTGCACGGTGGTGGCGCGAGTTATGGTTGCTTAACTTACCATAACTTGCGAATTTCAAGGGTTTTTCGGTTTTACTTGGAACCATAACGTCCCTTTGACAAAGTTTTTTCACTGAATTTCATAGGTTTTTAGTAGCGCAACTTAACCATAACGTCTCTTTAACAAAGTTTTTTCACTGAATTTCATAGGTTTTTAGTAGCGCAACTTAACCATAACGTCCCTTTAACAAGGTTTTTTCATTGAATTTCATAGGTTTTTATTAGTGCAACTTAACCATAACGTCCCTGTAACATTTTTTTTAACTAAATTTTAAAGGTTTTTATTAGTGCAAAGTCACCATAACATCCTTTTCAATAGAAGAAGACCACAACATCTTATGTCCTCAAAGTGGGAACGCCGGGTGGTAAAAAAAACAAAAAGATTTTCCTTCCTACACCGGGACGCCTCTGGCGTCCCGTTGTAGGAAGGAAAATCTTTTACCAAGATGGCCACCATGGAAAGGGAAGGCTGGGTGTATAAAGAACACAACAGGGCATGAGCGGGGGGTCGGGGGGAACACGGGAGACACATAGGCATGAGCGGGGGGGAGAGGGAACAGGGTACAAACGGGGCATGAGCAGGGGGTGGGGGGAAAAGGAAGGAAACACGGGCATGAGCGATGAGCGGTGGTGGGGGGAACACGAGAGAGACACGGGGAATGAGCAGCGGGTGGGGAGGAACATGAGGGAGACACGGGGCATGAGCGGGGGTACAGGGCACACACGGACATGAGCGGGGGGGCAACAGGAGAGAGACACGGGGCATGAGCGGGTGGGGGGAACAGGAGACAGACACGGGGCATGAGCGACGGGTGGGGGGTACAGGAGATAGACACGGGGCATGAGCGGGGGTGGGGAAAGGGAGAGAGACACACGGGGCATGAGCGGGAGGGTGGGGGGAACAGGAGACAGACACGGTGCATGAGCGGGGGGTGGGGAGAACAGATACGGGGCATGAGCAGGGGGTGGGGACCAACAGGAGACCGACACGGGGCATGAGCGGGGGGTGGGAGGAACAGGAGACAGACACGGGGCATGAGCGGGGGGTGGGGAGAACAGATACGGGGCATGAGCGGGGGTGGGGACCAACAGGAGACCGACACGGGGCATGAGCGGGGGGTGGGAGGAACAGGAGAAGATACGGGGCATGAGCGGGGGGTGGGGAGAACAGGAGACAGACACGGGGCATGAGCGGGGGGGTGGAGGGCAACAAGAGAGAGACACGGGGCATGAGCGGGTGGGGGAACAGGAGACAGACACGGGGCATGAGCGGGGGCGTGGGGGGCAACAGGAGACAGACATGGGGCATGAGCGGGGGTTGGGGGAACAGGACACAGACACGGGGCATGAGCGGGGGGTGGGGAGAACAGGAGACAGACACGGGGCATGATCGGGGGGCATGGGGGGCGTGGGGGGCAACAGGAGACAGACACGGCACATGAGGGGAACAGGAGACAGATACGGGGCATGAGCAGGGGGTGGGGAGAACAGGAGACAGACACGGGGCATGAGTGGGGGAACAGAAGACAGACACGGGGCATGAGCGGGGGGTGGGGAGAACAGACATGGGGCATGAGCGGGGGGGTTGGGGGGCAACAGGAGACAGACACGGGGCATGAGCGGGGGGTGGGAGGAACAGGAGACAGACACGGGGCATGAGCGGGGGGTGGGGAGAACAGGAGACAGACACGGGCATGAGCGGGGGCGTGGGGGGCAACAAGAGAGAGACACGGGGCATGAGCGGGTGGGGGGAACAGGAGACAGACACGGGGCATGAGCGGGGGGGTGGGGGGCAACAGGAGACAGACACGGGGCATGAGCGGGGGGTGGGGGGAACAGGACACAGACACGGGGCATGAGCGGGGGGTGGGGAGAACAGGAGACAGACACGGGGCATGAGCAGGGGGAACAGAAGACAGACACAGGGCATGAGCGGTAGGTGGGGGGAAGGGGAGAGAGACACACGGGGCATGAGCGGGGGTGGGGGGAGGGAGAGAGACACACGGGGCATGCGCGGGGGGATGGGGGAGGAGAGAGACACACAGGGCATGAGCAGGGGGTGGGCGGGAGGGAGAGAGACACACGGGGCATGAGTGGGGGGTGGGCGGGAGGGGGAGAGACACACAGGGCATGAGCGGGGGTGGGAGGGAGGGAGAGAGACACACGGGGCATGAGCGGGGGGTGGGCGGGAGGGTCGAGAGACACACGGGCATGAGCGGGAGGTGGGCGGGATGGGGAGAGACACACGGGGCATGAGCGGGGACTGGGCGGGAGTGGGAGAGACATACGGGGCATGAGCGGGGGTGGGGGGCAACAGGAGAGAGACACGGGGCATGAGCGGGGGGTGGGGGGAACAACAGAGACAGACACGGGGCATGAGCGGGGGGTGGGGGGCAACAGGAGACAGACACTGGGCATGAACGGGGGTGGGGGGCAACAGGAGACAGACACGGGGCATGAGCGGTGGGTGGGGGGCAACAGGACACAGACACGGGGCATGAGTGTGGGGGGTGGGGGGAACAGGAGACAGACACGGAGGATGAGCGGGAGGTGGCGAGAACAAGAGACAGACATGGGGCATGAGCGGGGGTTGGGGAGAACAGGAGACCGACACGGGGCATGAGCGGGGGGTGGGGGGCAACAGGAGACAGACACGGGGCATGAGCGGGAGGTGGGGGGCAACAGGAGAGACACAGGGCATGAGTGGGGTTTGGGGGGAACAGGAGACAGACACGGGGCATGAGCGAGGGTTGGGGGAACAGGAGACAGACACGGGGCATGAGCGGGGGGTGGGGGGAACAACAGACATGGGGCATGAGCGGGGGGTGGGGAGAACAGACACGGGGCATGAGCGGCGGGTGGGGACCAACAGGAGACCGACACGGGGCATGAGCGGGGGGTGGGAGGAACAGGAGACAGACACAGGGCATGAGCGGGGGGTGGGGAGAACAGGAGACAGACACGGGGCATGAGCCGGGGGGTGGGGGGCAACAAGAGAGAGACACGGGGCATGAGTGGGTGGGGGCAACAGGAGACAAACACGGGGCATGAGCAGGGGTTGGGGGGAACAGGACACAGACATGGGGCATGAGTGGGGGTGGGGAGAACAGGGGACAGACACGGGGCATGAGAGGGTGGTGTGGGGGGCAACAGGAGACAGACACAGCACATGAGGGGAACAGGAGACAGATACGGGGCATGAGCGGGGGGTGGGGAGAACAGGAAACAGACACGGGGGAACAGAAGACAGACACGGGGCATGAGTGGGGGGTGGGGAGAACAGACACGGGGCATGAGCGGGAGAGGTGGGGGGCAACAGGAGACAGACACGGGGCATGAGCGGTGGGCGGGAGGAACATGAGACAGACACGGGGCATGAGCGGGGGGTGGGGAGAACAGGAGACAGACACGGGGCATGAGCGGGTGGGGGGAACAGGAGACAGACACGGGGCATGAGCGGGGGGTGGGGGGCAACAAGAGACAGACACGGGGCATGAGCGGGGGGTGGGGGAACAGGACACAGACACGGGGCATGAGCGGGGGGTGGGGAGAACAGGAGACAGACACGGGGCATGAGCAGGGGGAACAGAAGACAGACACGGGGCATGAGCGGGGGGTGGGGGGAAGGGGAGAGAGACTCACGGGGCATGAGCGGGGGTGGGGGGAGGAAGAGAGACACACGGGGCATGAGCGGGGGGTTGGGGGAGGGAGAGAGACACACAGGGCATGAGCGGGGGGTGGGCGGGAGGGGGACAGACACACGGGGCATGAGTGGGGGGTGGGCGGGAGGCGGAGAGACACACGGGGCATGAGCGGGGGGTGGGCAGGAGGGGGAGAGACACACGGGGCATGAGCGGGGGTGGGGGGAGGGAGGTAGACACATGGGGCATGAGCGGGGGTGGGGGGGAGGGCGAGAGACACACGTGGCATGAGCGGGGGTGGGGGAAGTGGAGAGAGACACACGGGGCATGAGCAGGGGGTGGGCCGGGAGGGGAAGAGACACACAGGCATGAGCGGGGGTGTGGGGAGGGAGGTAGACACATGGGGCATGAGCGGGGGGTGGGCGGGAGGGGGAGAGACACACGGGGCATGAGCGGGGGTGGGCGGGAGGGGGAGAGACACATGGGGCATGAGCAGGGGGTGGGCCGGGAGGGGGAGAGACACACAGGCATGAGCGGGGGGTGGGCAGGAGGGGGAGAGACACACGGGGCGTGAACGGGGAGTGGGCGGAAGGGGGAGAGACACACGGGGCATGAGCGGGGGTGGGGGGAGGGAGAGAGACACACGGGGCATGCGCGGGGGGATGGGGGAGGAGAGAGACACACAGGGCATGAGCAGGGGGTGGGCGGGAGGGAGAGAGACACACGGGGCATGAGTGGGGGGTGGGCGGGAGGGGGAGAGACACACAGGGCATGAGCGGGGGTGGGAGGTAGGGAGAGAGACACACGGGGCATGAGTGGGGGGTGGGAGAAGGGGAGAGAGACACACGGGGCATGAGCGGGGGGTGGGCGGGAGGGGGAGAGACACATGGGGCATGAGCGGGGGGTGGACGGGAGGGGGAGAGACACACGGGGCATGAGCAGGGGGTGGGCGGGAGGGGGAGAGACACACGGGCATGAGCGGGGGGTGGGCGGGAGGGGGAGAGACACACGGGGCATGAGCGGGGGGTGGGCGGGAGGGGGAGAGACACACGGGCATGAGCGGGAGGTGGGCGGGATGGGGAGAGACACACGGCATGAGCGGGGACTGGGCGGGAGGGGGAGAGACATACGGGGCATGAGCGGGGGTGGGGGGAATAGGAGACAGACACGGGGCATGAGCGGGGAGTGGGGGGAACAACAGAGACAGACACGGGGCATGAGCGGGGGTGGGGGGCAACAGGAGACAGACACTGGGCATGAGCGGGGGTGGGGGGCAACAGGAGACAGACACGGGGCATGAGCGGTGGGTGGGGGGCAACAGGACACAGACACGGGGCATGAGTGTGGGTGGTGGGGGGAACAGGAGACAGACACGGAGGATGAGCGGGAGGTGGCGAGAACAGGAGACAGACACGGGGCATGAGCGGGGGTTGGGGAGAACAGGAGACCGACACGGGGCATGAGCGGGGGGTGGGGGGCAACAGGAGACAGACACGGGCCATGAGCGGGAGGTGGGGGGCAACAGGAGAGACACGGGGCATGAGTGGGGTTTGGGGGGAACAGGAGACAGACACGGGGCATGAGCGAGGGTTGGGGGAACAGGAGACAGACACGGGGCATGAGCGGGGGGTGGGGGGAACAACAGACATGGGGCATGAGCGGGGGGTGGGGAGAACAGATACGGGGCATGAGCGGCGGGTGGGGACCAACAGGAGACCGACACGGGGCATGAGCGGGGGGTGGGAGGAACAGGAGACAGACACAGGGCATGAGCGGGGGGTGGGGCAAACAGGAGACAGACACGGGGCATGAGCCGGGGGGTGGGGGGCAACAAGAGAGAGACACGGGGCATGAGCGGGTGGGGGCAACAGGAGACAGACACGGGGCATGAGCAGGGGTTGGGGGGAACAGGACACAGACATGGGGCATGAGTGGGGGGTGGGGAGAACAGGAGACAGACACGGGGCATGAGAGGGTGGTGTGGGGGGCAACAGGAGACAGACACAGCACATGAGGGGAACAGGAGACAGATACGGGACATGAGCGGGGGGTGGGGAGAACAGGAAACAGACACGGGGCATGAACGGGGGAACAGAAGACAGACACGGGGCATGAGTGGGGGGTGGGGAGAACAGACATGGGGCATGAGCGGGAGAGGTGGGTGGCAACAGGAGACAGACACGGGGCATGAGCGGGGGGTGGGAGGAACATGAGACAGACACGGGGCATGAGCGGGGGTGGGGAGAACAGGAGACAGACACGGGGCATGAGCGGGGGAGTGGGGGGCAACAAGAGAGGGACACGGGGCATGAGCGGGTGGGGGGAACAGGAGACAGACACGGGGCATGAGCGGGGGGTGGGGGGCAACAAGAGACAGACACGGGGCATGAGCGGGGGGTGGGGGAACAGGACACAGACACGGGGCATGAGCGGGGGGTGGGGAGAACAGGAGACAGACACGGGGCATGAGCAGGGGGAACAGAAGACAGACACGGGGCATGAGCGGGGGGTGGGGGGAAGGGGAGAGAGACTCACGGGGCATGAGCGGGGGTGGGGGGAGGAAGAGAGACACACGGGGCATGAGCGGGGGGTTGGGGGAGGGAGAGAGACACACAGGGCATGAGCGGGGGGTGGGCGGGAGGGAGAGAGACACACGGGGCATGAGTGGGGGGTGGACGGGAGGCGGAGAGACACACGGGGCATGAGCGGGGGGTAGGCGGGAGGGGGACAGACACACGGGGCATGCGCGGGGGGTGCGCGGGAGGGGGTGAGACACCTGGGGCATGAGCGGGGGGTGGGCAGGAGAGGGAGAGACACACGGGGCATGAGCGGGGTTGGGGGAGGGAGGTAGACACATGGGGCATGAGCGGGGGTGGGGGGGAGGGAGAGAGACACATGGGGCATGAGCGGGGGGTGAGGGAAGGGGAGAGAGACACACGGGGCATGAGCAGGGGGTGGGCTGGGAGGGGGAGAGACACACAGGCATGAGCGGGGGTGGGGGGAGGGGGGTAGACTAATGGGGCATGAGCGGGGGGTGGGCGGGAGGGGGAGAGACACACGGGGCATGAGCGGGGGTGGGGGAAGGAGAGAGACACACGGGGCATGAGTGGGGGGTGGGGGGAGGTCGAGAGACACACGGGGCATGAGCGGGGGTGGGGGGGAGGGAGAGAGACACACGTGGCATGAGTGGGGGGTGGGGGAAGGGGAGAGACACGGGGCATGAGCGGGGGTGGGGGGGAGGGAGAGGGACACACGGGGCATGAGCGGGGGTGGGGGAAGGAGAGAGACACACGGGGCATGAGCGGGGGGTGGGGGGAAGGGGAGAGACACACGGGGCATGAGCGTGGGGTGGGCGGGATGGGGAGAGGCACACGGGGCATGAACGGGGGGTGTGCGTGAGGGGGAGAGACACACGGGGCATGAGCAGGGGTGGGCGGGAGTTGGAGAGACACACTGGGCATGAGCGGGGGTGGTCGGGAGGGGGAAAGACACACGGGGCATGAGCGAGGGTGGGGGGCAACAAGAGAGAGACACGGGGCATGAACGGGTGGGGGGAACAGTAGACAGACACGGGGCATGAGTGGGGGGGTGGGGGTCAACAGGAGACAGACACGGGGCATGAGCGGGGGGTGGGGGAACAGGACACAGACACAGGGCATGAGCGGGGGGTGGGGAGAACAGGAGACAGACACGGGGCATGAGCGGAGGGCGTGGGGGGCAACAGGAGACAGACACGGCACATGAGGGGAACAGGAGACAGATATGGGGCATGAGCGGGGAGTGGGGAGAACAGGAGACAGACACGGGCATGAGCGGGGGGAACAGAAGACAGACACGGGGCATGAGCGGGGGTGGGGGGAGGGAGAGAGACACATGGGGCATGAGCAGGGGGTGGGCGGGAGGGAGAGAGACACACGGGGCATGCGCGGGGGTGCGCGGGAGGGGGAGAGACACCTGTCGGCATGAGCGGGGGGTGGGCGGGATGGGGAGAGACACATGGGGCATGAGCGGGGGTGGAGGGGAGGGAGAGAGACACATGGGGCATGAGCGGGGGTGTGGGGAGGGAGAGAGACACACGGGGCATGAGCGGGTGGTGTGGGGGGCAACAGGGGACAGACACAGCACATGAGGGGAACAGGAGACAGATACGGGGCATGAGCGGGGGGTGGGGAGAACAGGAGACAGACACGGGGCATGAACGGGGGAACAGAAGAAAGACACGGGGCATGAGTGGGGGGTGGGGAGAACAGACACGGGGCATGAGCGGGGGAGGTGGGGGGCAACAGGAGACAGACACGGGGCATGAACGGGGGAACAGAAGAAAGACACGGGGCATGAGTGGGGGGTGGGGAGAACACACACTGGGCATGAGCGGGGGGTGGGAGGAACAGGAGACAGACACGGGGCATGAGCGGGGGGTGGGGAGAACAGGAGACAGACACCGGGCATGAGCGGGGGTGTGGGGGGCAACAAGAGAGAGACACGGGGCATGAGCGGGTGGGGGGAACAGGAGACAGACACGGGGCATGAGCGGGGGGTGGGGGGCAACAAGAGACAGACACGGGGCATGAGCGGGGGGTGGGGGGAACAGGACACAGACACGGGGCATGAGCGGGGGGTGGGGAGAACAGGAGACAGACACGGGGCATGAGCAGGGGGAACAGAAGACAGACACGGGGCATGAGCGGGGGGTGGGGGGAAGGGGAAAGAGACTCACTGGGCATGAGCAGGGGTGGGGGGAGGAAGAGAGACACACGGGGCATGAGAGGGGGGTGGGCGGGAGGGAGAGAGACACACGGGGCATGAGTGGGGGGTGGGCGGGAGGCGGAGAGACACACGGGGCATGAGCGGGGGGTAGGCGGGAGGGGGACAGACACACGGGGCATGCGCGGGGGGTGCGCGGGAGGAGGTGAGACACCTGGGGCATGAGCGGGGGGTGGGCGGGAGGGGGAGAGACACAAGGGGCATGAGCGGGGGTGGGGGGAGGGAGGTAGACACATGGGGCATGAGCGGGGGTGGGGGGAGGGAGAGAGACACACGGGGCATGAGCGGGGGGTGTGGGAAGGGGAGAGAGACACACGGGGCATGAGCGGGGGGTGGGTGGGAGGGGGAGAGACACACGGGGCATGAGCGGGGGGTTGGCGGGAGGGGGAGAGACACACGGGGCATGAGCAGGGGGTGGGCCGGGAGGGGGAGAGACACACGGGCATGAGCGGGGGGTGGGCGGGAGGGGGAGAGACACACAGGGCATGAACGGGGAGTGGGCGGGAGGGGGAGAGACACACGGGCATGAGCGGGGCGGGGGGAGGTCGAGAGACACACGTGGCATGAGCGGGGGTGGGGGGGAGGGAGAGAGACACACGTGGCATGAGCGGGGGGTGGGGGAAGGGGAGAGACACAGGGCATGAGCGGGGGTGGGGGTGAGGGAGAGGGACACACGGGGCATGAGCGGGGGTGTGGGGGGCAACAAGAGAGAGACACAGGGCATGAGCGGGTGGGGGGAACAGGAGACAGACACGGGGCATGAGCGGGGGGTGGGGGGCAACAAGAGACAGACACGGGGCATGAGCGGGGGGTGGGGGGAACAGGACACAGACACGGGGCATGAGCGGGGGGTGGGGAGAACAGGAGACAGACACGGGGCATGAGCAGGGGGAACAGAAGACAAACACGGGGCATAAGCGGGGGGTGGGGGGAAGGGGAAAGAGACTCACGGGGCATGAGCAGGGGTGGGGGGAGGAAGAGAGACACACGGGGCATGAGCGGGGGGTTGGGGGAGGGAGAGAGACACACAGGGCATGAGCGGGGGGTGGGCGGGAGGGAGAGAGAGACACGGGGCATGAGTGGGGGGTGGGCGGGAGGCGGAGAGACACACGGGGCATGAGCGGGGGTGGGGGGAGGGAGGTAGACACATGGGGCATGAGTGGGGGTGGGTGGAGGGAGAGACAGACACGGGGCATGAGCGGGAGGTGGGGGGCAACAAGAGACAGACACGGGGCATGAGCGGGGGGTGGGGGGAACAACAGACATGGGGCATGAGCGGGGGGTGGGGAGAACAGACACGGGGCATGAGCGGCGGGTGGGGACCAACAGGAGACCGACACGGGGCATGAGCGGGGGGTCGGAGGAACAGGAGACAGACACAGGGCATGAGCGGGGGGTGGGGAGAACAGGAGACAGACACGGGGCATGAGCCGGGGGGTAGGGGGCAACAAGAGAGAGACACGGGGCATGAGCGGGTGGGGGCAACAGGAGACAGACACGGGGCATGAGGGGAACAGGAGACAGATACAGGGCATGAGCGGGGGGTGGGGAGAACAGGAAACAGACACGGGGCATGAACGGGGGAACAGAAGACAGACACGGGGCATGAGTGGGGGTGGGGAGAACAGACACGGGGCATGAGCGGGAGAGGTGGGGGGCAACAGGAGACAGACACGGGGCATGAGCGGGGGGTGGGAGGAACATGAGACAGACACGGGGCATGAGCGGGGGTGGGGAGAACAGGAGACAGACACGGGGCATGAGCGGGGGTGTGGGGGGCAACAAGAGAGAGACACGGGGCATGAGCGGGTGGGGGGAACAGGAGACAGACACGGGGCATGAGCGGGGGGTGGGGGGCAACAAGAGACAGACACGGGGCATGAGCGGGGGGTGGGGGAACAGGAGACAGACACGGGGCATGAGCAGGGGGAACAGAAGACAGACACGGGGCATGAGCGGGGGGTGGGGGGAACAGGACACAGACATGGGGCATGAGTGGGGGGTGGGGAGAACAGGAGACAGACACGGGGCATGAGAGGGTGGTGTGGGGGGCAACAGGAGACAGACACAGCACATGAGGGGAACAGGAGACAGATACAGGGCATGAGCGGGGGGTGGGGAGAACAGGAAACAGACACGGGGCATGAACGGGGGAACAGAAGACAGACACGGGGCATGAGTGGGGGGTGGGGAGAACAGACACGGGGCATGAGCGGGAGAGGTGGGGGGCAACAGGAGACAGACACGGGGCATGAGCGGGGGGTGGGAGGAACATGAGACAGACATGGGGCATGAGCGGGGGTGGGGAGAACAGGAGACAGACACGGGGCATGAGCGGGGGTGTGGGGGGCAACAAGAGAGAGACACGGGGCATGAGCGGGTGGGGGGAACAGGAGACAGACACGGGGCATGAGCGGGGGGTGGGGGGCAACAAGAGACAGACACGGGGCATGAGCGGGGGGTGGGGGAACAGGAGACAGACACGGGGCATGAGCAGGGGGAACAGAAGACAGACACTGGGCATGAGCGGGGGGTGGGGGGAAGGGGAGAGAGACTCACGGGGCATGAGCGGGGGTGGGGGGAGGAAGAGAGACACACGGGGCATGAGCGGGGGGTTGGGGGAGGGAGAGAGACACACAGGGCATGAGCGGGGGGTGGGCGGGAGGGAGAGAGACACACGGGGCATGAGTGGGGGGTGGGCGGGAGGCGGAGAGACACACGGGGCATGAGCGGGGGGTAGGCGAGAGGGGGACAGACACACGGGGCAAGCGCGGGGGGTGCGCGGGAGGGGGTGAGACACCTGGGGCATGAGCGGGGGGTGGGCAGGAGGGGGAGAGACACACGGGGCATGAGCGGGGGTGGCGGGAGGGAGGTAGACACATGGGGCATGAGCGGGGGTGGGGGAGGGAGAGAGACACACGGGGCATGGGCGGGGGGTGGGGGAAGGGGAGAGAGACACACGGGGCATGAGCAGGGGGTGGGCCGGGAGGGGGAGAGACACACAGGCATGAGCGGGGGTGGGGGGAGGGAGGTAGACAAATGGGGCATGAGCGGGGGGTGGGCGGGAGGGGGAGAGACACACGGGGCATGAGCGGGGGTGGGCGGGAGGGGGAGAGACACATGGGGCATGAGCAGGGGGTGGGCCGGGAGGGGGAGAGACACACAGGCATGAGCGGGGGGTGGGCAGGAGGGGGAGAGACACACGGGGCATGAGCGGGGCGGGGTGGAGGTCGAGAGACACACGGGGCATGAGCGGGGGTGGGGGGGAGGGAGAGAGACACACGTGGCATGAGTGGGGGGTGGGGGAAGGGGAGAGACACGGGGCATGAGCGGGGGTGGGGGGGAGGGAGAGGGACACACGGGGCATGAGCGGGGGTGGGGGGAAGGAGAGAGACACACGGGGCATGAGCGGGGGGTGGGGGGAAGGGGAGAGACACACGGGGCATGAGCGTGGGGTGGGCGGGATGGGGAGAGGCACACGGGGCATGAACGGGGGGTGTGCGTGAGGGGGAGAGACACACGGGGCATGAGCAGGGGTGGGCGGGAGTTGGAGAGACACACTGGGCATGATCGGGGGTGGTCGGGAGGGGGAAAGACACACGGGGCATGAGCGAGGGTGGGGGGCAACAAGAGAGAGACACGGGGCATGAACGGGTGGGGGGAACAGCAGACAGACACGGGGCATGAGTGGGGGGGTGGGGGGCAACAGGAGACAGACACGGGGCATGAGCGGGGGGTGGGGGAACAGGACACAGACACAGGGCATGAGCGGGGGGTGGGGAGAACAGGAGACAGACATGGGGCATGAGCGGAGAGCGTGGGGGGCAACAGGAGACAGACACGGCACATGAGGGGAACAGGAGACAGATATGGGGCATGAGCGGGGAGTGAGGAGAACAGGAGACAGACACGGGGCATGAGCGGGGGGAACAGAAGACAGACACGGGGCATGAGCGGGGGTGGGGGGAAGGGGAGAGAGACACACAGGGCATGAGCGGGGGTGGGGGGAGGGAGAGAGACACATGGGGCATGAGCAGGGGGTGGGCGGGAGGGAGAGAGACACACGGGGCATGCGCGGGGGTGCGCGGGAGGGGGAGAGACACCTGTGGGCATGAGCGGGGGGTGGGCGGGATGGGGAGAGACACATGGGGCATGAGCGGGGGTGGAGGGGAGGGAGAGAGACAGATGGGGCATGAGCGGGGGTGGGGGGAGGGAGAGAGACACACGGGGCATGAGCGGGTGGTGTGGGGGGCAACAGGGGACAGACACAGCACATGAGGGGAACAGGAGACAGATACGGGGCATGAGCGGGGGGTGGGGAGAACAGGAGACAGACACGGGGCATGAACGGGGGAACAGAAGAAAGACACGGGGCATGAGTGGGGGGTGGGGAGAACAGACACGGGGCATGAGCGGGGGAGGTGGGGGGCAACAGGAGACAGACACGGGGCATGAATGAGGGAACAGAAGAAAGACACGGGGCATGAGTGGGGGTGGGGAGAACAGACACGGGGCATGAGCGGGGGGTGGGAGGAACAGGAGACAGACACGGGGCATGAGCGGGGGGTGGGGAGAACAGGAGACAGACACCGGGCATGAGCAGGGGTGTGGGGGGCAACAAGAGAGAGACACGGGGCATGAGCGGGTGGGGGGAACAGGAGACAGACACGGGGCATGAGCGGGGGGTGGAGGGCAACAAGAGACAGACACGGGGCATGAGCGGAGGGTGGGGGGAACAGGACACAGAAACGGGGCATGAGCGGGGGGGTGGGGAGAACAGGAGACAGACATGGGGCATGAGCAGGGGGAACAGAAGACAGACTTGGGGCATGAGCGGGGGGTGGGGGGAAGGGGAAAGAGACTCACTGGGCATGAGCAGGGGTGGGGGGAGGAAGAGAGACACACGGGGCATGAGCGGGGGGTGGGCGGGAGGGAGAGAGACACACGGGGCATGAGTGGGGGGTGGGCGGGAGGCGGAGAGACACACGGGGCATGAGCGGGGGGTAGGCGGGAGGGGGACAGACACACGGGGCATGCGCGGGGGGTGCGCGGGAGGGGGTGAGACACCTGGGGCATGAGCGGGGGGTGGGCGGGAGGGGGAGAGACACACGGGGCATGAGCGGGGGTGGGGGGAGGGAGGTAGACACATGGGGCATGAGCGGGGGTGGGGGGAGGGAGAGAGACACACGGGGCATGAGCGGGGGTTGGGGGAAGGGGAGAGAGACACACAGGGCATGAGCGGGGGGTGGGTGCGAGGGGGAGAGACACACGGGGCATGAGCGGGGGGTTGGCGGGAGGGGGAGAGACACACGGGGCATGAGCAGGGGGTGGGCCGGGAGGGGGAGAGACACACGGGCATGAGCGGGGGGTGGGCGGGAGGGGGAGAGACACACAGGGCATGAACGGGGAGTGGGCGGGAGGGGGAGAGACACACGTGGCATGAGCGGGGGTGGGGGGGAGGGAGAGAGACACACGTGGCATGAGCGGGGGGTGGGGGAAGGGGAGAGACACAGGGCATGAGCGGGGGTGGGGGTGAGGGAGAGGGACACACGGGGCATGAGCGGGGATGTGGGGGGCAACAAGAGAGAGACACGGGGCATGAGCGGGTGGGGGGAACAGGAGACAGACACGGGGCATGAGCGGGGGGTGGGGGGCAACAAGAGACAGACACGGCACATGAGGGGAACAGGAGACAGATATGGGGCATGAGCGGGGAGTGAGGAGAACAGGAGACAGACACGGGGCATGAGCGGGGGGAACAGAAGACAGACACGGGGCATGAGCGGGGGTGGGGGGAAGGGGAGAGAGACACACAGGGCATGAGCGGGGGTGGGGGGAGGGAGAGAGACACATGGGGCATGAGCAGGGGGTGGGCGGGAGGGAGAGAGACACACGGGGCATGCGCGGGGGTGCGCGGGAGGGGGAGAGACACCTGTGGGCATGAGCGGGGGGTGGGCGGGATGGGGAGAGACACATGGGGCATGAGCGGGGGTGGAGGGGAGGGAGAGAGACAGATGGGGCATGAGCGGGGGTGGGGGGAGGGAGAGAGACACACGGGGCATGAGCGGGTGGTGTGGGGGGCAACAGGGGACAGACACAGCACATGAGGGGAACAGGAGACAGATACGGGGCATGAGCGGGGGGTGGGGAGAACAGGAGACAGACACGGGGCATGAACGGGGGAACAGAAGAAAGACACGGGGCATGAGTGGGGGGTGGGGAGAACAGACACGGGGCATGAGCGGGGGAGGTGGGGGGCAACAGGAGACAGACACGGGGCATGAACGAGGGAACAGAAGAAAGACACGGGGCATGAGTGGGGGTGGGGAGAACAGACACGGGGCATGAGCGGGGGGTGGGAGGAACAGGAGACAGACACGGGGCATGAGCGGGGGGTGGGGAGAACAGGAGACAGACACCGGGCATGAGCAGGGGTGTGGGGGGCAACAAGAGAGAGACACGGGGCATGAGCGGGTGGGGGGAACAGGAGACAGACACGGGGCATGAGCGGGGGGTGGAGGGCAACAAGAGACAGACACGGGGCATGAGCGGAGGGTGGGGGGAACAGGACACAGACACGGGGCATGAGCGGGGGGGTGGGGAGAACAGGAGACAGACATGGGGCATGAGCAGGGGGAACAGAAGACAGACATGGGGCATGAGCGGGGGGTGGGGGGAAGGGGAAAGAGACTCACTGGGCATGAGCAGGGGTGGGGGGAGGAAGAGAGACACACGGGGCATGAGCGGGGGGTGGGCGGGAGGGAGAGAGACACACGGGGCATGAGTGGGGGGTGGGCGGGAGGCGGAGAGACACACGGGGCATGAGCGGGGGGTAGGCGGGAGGGGGACAGACACACGGGGCATGCGCGGGGGGTGCGCGGGAGGGGGTGAGACACCTGGGGCATGAGCGGGGGGTGGGCGGGAGGGGGAGAGACACACGGGGCATGAGCGGGGGTGGGGGGAGGGAGGTAGACACATGGGGCATGAGCGGGGGTGGGGGGAGGGAGAGAGACACACGGGGCATGAGCGGGGGTTGGGGGAAGGGGAGAGAGACACACAGGGCATGAGCGGGGGGTGGGTGCGAGGGGGAGAGACACACGGGGCATGAGCGGGGGGTTGGCGGGAGGGGGAGAGACACACGGGGCATGAGCAGGGGGTGGGCCGGGAGGGGGAGAGACACATGGGCATGAGCGGGGGGTGGGCGGGAGGGGGAGAGACACACAGGGCATGAACGGGGAGTGGGCGGGAGGGGGAGAGACACACGTGGCATGAGCGGGGGTGGGGGGGAGGGAGAGAGACACACGTGGCATGAGCGGGGGGTGGGGGAAGGGGAGAGACACAGGGCATAAGCGGGGGTGGGGGTGAGGGAGAGGGACACACGGGGCATGAGCGGGGGTGTGGGGGGCAACAAGAGAGAGACACGGGGCATGAGCGGGTGGGGGGAACAGGAGACAGACACGGGGCATGAGCGGGGGGTGGGGGGCAACAAGAGACAGACACGGGGCATGAGCGGGGGGTGGGGGGAACAGGACACAGACACGGGGCATGAGCGGGGGGTGGGGAGAACAGGAGACAGACACGGGGCATGAGCAGGGGGAACAGAAGACAGACACGGGGCATGAGCGGGGGTTGGGGGGAAGGGGAAAGAGACTCACGGGGCATGAGCAGGGGTGGGGGGAGGAAGAGAGACACACGGGGCATGAGCGGGGGGTTGGGGGAGGGAGAGAGACACACAGGGCATGAGCGGGGGGTGGGCGGGAGGGAGAGAGACACACGGGGCATGAGTGGGGGGTAGGCGAGAGGGGGACAGACACACGGGGCATGCGCGGGGGTTGCGCGGGAGGGGGTGAGACACCTGGGGCATGAGCGGGGGGTGGGCAGGAGGGGGAGAGACACATGGGGCATGAGCGGGGGTGGGGGGAGGGAGGTAGACACATGGGGCATGAGCGGGGGTGGGGGGAGGGAGAGACAGACACGGGGCATGAGCGGGGGGTGGGGGGCAACAAGAGACAGACACGGGGCATGAGCGGGGGGTGGGGGGAACAGGACACAAACACAGGGCATGAGCGGGGGGTGGGGAGAACAGGAGACAGACACGGGGCATGAGCAGGGGGAACAGAAGACAGACACGGGGCATGAGCGGGGGGTGGGGGGAAGGGGAAAGAGACTCACTGGGCATGAGCAGGGGTGGGGGGAGGAAGAGAGACACACGGGGCATGAGCGGGGGGTGGGCGGGAGGGAGAGAGACACACGGGGCATGAGTGGGGGGTGGGCGGGAGGCGGAGAGACACACGGGGCATGAGCGGGGGGTAGGCGGGAGGGGGACAGACACACGGGGCATGCGCGGGGGGTGCGCGGGAGGGGGTGAGACACCTGGGGCATGAGCGGGGGGTGGGCGGGAGGGGGAGAGACACACGGGGCATGAGAGGGGGTGGGGGGTGGGGGGTGGGAGGTAGACACATGGGGCATGAGCGGGGGTGGGGGGAGGGAGAGAGACACACGGGGCATGAGCGGGGGGTGGGGGAAGGCGAGAGAGACACACGGGGCATGAGCGGGGGGTGGGTGGGAGGGGGAGAGACACACGGGGCATGAGCGGGGGGTTGGCGGGAGGGGGAGAGACACACGGGGCATGAGCAGGGGGTGGGCAGGGAGGGGGAGTGACACACGGGCATGAGCGGGGGGTGGGCGGGAGGGGGAGAGACACACAGGGCATGAACGGGGAGTGGGCGGGAGGGGGAGAGACACACGGGGCATGAGCGGGGGTGTGGGGGGCAACAAGAGAGAGACACGGGGCATGAGCGGGTGGGGGGAACAGGAGACAGACACGGGGCATGAGCGGGGGGTGGGGGGCAACAAGAGACAGACACGGGGCATGAGCTGGGGGTGGGGGGAACAGGACACAGACACGGGGCATGAGCAGGGGGTGGGGAGAACAGGAGACAGACACGGGGCATGAGCAGGGGGAACAGAAGACAGACACGGGGCATGAGCGGGGGGTGGGGGGAAGGGGAAAGAGACTCACGGGGCATGAGCAGGGGTGTGGGGAGGAAGAGAGACACACGGGGCATGAGCGGGGGGTTGGTGGAGGGAGAGAGACACACAGGGCATGAGCTGGGGTGGGCGGGAGGGAGAGAGACACACGGGGCATGAGTGGGGGGTGGGCGGGAGGCGGAGAGACACACGGGGCATGAGCGGGGGGTAGGCGGGAGGGGGACAGACACACGGGGCATGCGCGGGGGGTGCGCGGGAGGGGGTGAGACACCTGGGGCATGAGCGGGGGGTGGGCGGGAGGGGGAGAGACACACGGGGCATGAGCGGGGGTGGGGGGAGGGAGGTAGGCACATGGGGCATGAGCGGGGGTGGGGGGAGGGAGAGAGACACACGGGGCATGAGCGGGGGGTTGGCGGGAGGAGGAGAGACACACGGGGCATGAGCAGGGGGTGGGCCGGGAGGGGGAGAGACACACGAGCATGAGCGGGGGGTGGGCGGGAGGGGGAGAGACACACAGGGCATGAACGGGGAGTGGGCGGGAGGGGGAGAGACACACGGGGCATGAGCGGGGCGGGGGGGAGGTCGAGAGACACACGTGGCATGAGCGGGGGTGGGGGGGAAGGAGAGAGACACACGTGGCATGAGCGGAGGGTGGGGGAAGGGGAGAGATACGGGGCATTAGCGGGGGTGGGGGTGAGGGAGAGGGACACACGGGGCATGAGCGGGGGTGGGGGGAAGGAGAGAGACACACGGGGCATGAGCGGGGGGTGGGGGGAAGGGGAGAGACACACGGGCATGAGCGTGGGGTGGGCGGGATGGGGAGAGACACACGGGGCATGAACGGGGGGTGTGCGTGAGGGGGAGAGACACACGGGGCATGAGCAGGGGTGGGCGGGAGTTGGAGAGACACACTGGGCATGAGCGGGGGTGGCCGGGACGGGGAAAGACACACGGGGCATGAGCGAGGGTGGGGGGCAACAAGAGAGAGACACGGGGCATGAGCGGGTGGGGGGAACAGGAAACAGACACGGGGCATGAGTGGGGGGGTGGGGGGCAACTAGAGACAGACACGGGGCATGAGCGGGGGGTGGGGGAACAGGACACAGACACAGGGCATGAGCGGGGGGTGGGGAGAACAGGAGACAGACACGGGGCATGAGCGGAGGGCGTGGGGGGCAACAGGAGACAGACACGGCACATGAGGGGAACAGGAGACAGATATGGGGCATGAGCGGGGAGTGGGAGAACAGGAGACAGACACGGGGCATGAGCGGGGGGAACAGAAGACAGACACGGGGCATGAGCAGGGGGTGGGGGGAAGGGGAGAGAGACACACAGGGCATGAGCGGGGGTGGGGGGAGGGAGAGAGACACATGGGGCATGAGCAGGGGGTGGGTGGGTGGGAGGGAGAGAGACACACGGGGCATGAGCGGAGGGTTGGCGGGAGGGGGAGAGACACACGGGGCATGAGCGGGGGGTGGGCGGGAGGGGGACAGACACACAGGGCATGCGCGGGGGGTGCGCGGGAGGGGGAGAGACACCTGTGGGCATGAGCGGGGGGTGGGCGGGATGGGGAGAGACACACGGGGCAGGAGCGGGGGTGGGGGGGAGGCGGAGAGACACACGGGGCATGAGCGGGGGGTAGGCGAGAGGGGGACAGACACACGGGGCAAGCGCGGGGGGTGCGCGGGAGGGGGTGAGACACCTGGGGCATGAGCGGGGGGTGGGCAGGAGGGGGAGAGACACACGGGGCATGAGCGGGGGTGGCGGGAGGGAGGTAGACACATGGGGCATGAGCGGGGGTGGGGGGAGGGAGAGAGACACACGGGGCATGGGCGGGGGGTGGGGGAAGGGGAGAGAGACACACGGGGCATGAGCAGGGGGTGGGCCGGGAGGGGGAGAGACACACAGGCATGAGCGGGGGTGGGGGGAGGGAGGTAGACAAATGGGGCATGAGCGGGGGGTGGGCGGGAGGGGGAGAGACACACGGGGCATGAGCGGGGGTGGGCGGGAGGGGGAGAGACACATGGGGCATGAGCAGGGGGTGGGCCGGGAGGGGGAGAGACACACAGGCATGAGCGGGGGGTGGGCAGGAGGGGGAGAGACACACGGGGCGTGAACGGGGAGTGGGCGGGAGGGGAGACACACACGGGGCATGAGCGGGGCGGGGGGGAGGTCGAGAGACACACGGGGCATGAGCGGGGGTGGGGGGGAGGGAGAGAGACACAAGTGGCATGAGTGGGGGGTGGGGGAAGGGGAGAGACACGGGGCATGAGCGGGGGTGGGGGGGAGGGAGAGGGACACACGGGGCATGAGCGGGGGTGGGGGGAAGGAGAGAGACACACGGGGCATGAGCGGGGGGTGGGGGGAAGGGGAGAGACACACGGGGCATGAGCGTGGGGTGGGCGGGATGGGGAGAGGCACACGGGGCATGAACGGGGGGTGTGCGTGAGGGGGAGAGACACACGGGGCATGAGCAGGGGTGGGCGGGAGTTGGAGAGACACACTGGGCATGATCGGGGGTGGTCGGGAGGGGGAAAGACACACGGGGCATGAGCGAGGGTGGGGGGCAACAAGAGAGAGACACGGGGCATGAACGGGTGGGGGGAACAGGAGACAGACACAGGGCATGAGTGGGGGGGTGGGGGGCAACAGGAGACAGACACGGGGCATGAGCGGGGGGTGGGGGAACAGGAGACAGACACGGGGCATGAGCGGAGAGCGTGGGGGGCAACAGGAGACAGACACGGCACATGAGGGGAACAGGAGACAGATATGGGGCATGAGCGGGGAGTGAGGAGAACAGGAGACAGACACGGGGCATGAGCGGGGGGAACAGAAGACAGACACGGGGCATGAGCGGGGGTGGGGGGAAGGGGAGAGAGACACACAGGGCATGAGCGGGGGTGGGGGGAGGGAGAGAGACACATGGGGCATGAGCAGGGGGTGGGCGGGAGGGAGAGAGACACACGGGGCATGCGCGGGGGTGCGCGGGAGGGGGAGAGACACCTGTGGGCATGAGCGGGGGGTGGGCGGGATGGGGAGAGACACATGGGGCATGAGCGGGGGTGGAGGGGAGGGAGAGAGACACATGGGGCATGAGCGGGGGTGGGGGGAGGGAGAGAGACACACGGGGCATGAGCGGGTGGTGTGGGGGGCAACAGGGGACAGACACAGCACATGAGGGGAACAGGAGACAGATACGGGGCATGAGCGGGGGGTGGGGAGAACAGGAGACAGACACGGGGCATGAACGGGGGAACAGAAGAAAGACACGGGGCATGAGTGGGGGGTGGGGAGAACAGACACGTGGCATGAGCGGGGGAGGTGGGGGGCAACAGGAGACAGACACGGGGCATGAACGAGGGAACAGAAGAAAGACACGGGGCATGAGTGGGGGTGGGGAGAACAGACACGGGGCATGAGCGGGGGGTGGGAGGAACAGGAGACAGACACGGGGCATGAGCGGGGGGTGGGGAGAACAGGAGACAGACACCGGGCATGAGCAGGGGTGTGGGGGGCAACAAGAGAGAGACACGGGGCATGAGCGGGTGGGGGGAACAGGAGACAGACACGGGGCATGAGCGGGGGGTGGAGGGCAACAAGAGACAGACACGGGGCATGAGCGGGGGGTGGGGGGAACAGGACACAGACACGGGGCATGAGCGGGGGGGTGGGGAGAACAGGAGACAGACACGGGGCATGAGCAGGGGGAACAGAAGACAGACATGGGGCATGAGCGGGGGGTGGGGGGAAGGGGAAAGAGACTCACTGGGCATGAGCAGGGGTGGGGGGAGGAAGAGAGACACACGGGGCATGAGCGGGGGGTGGGCGGGAGGGAGAGAGACACACGGGGCATGAGTGGGGGGTGGGCGGGAGGCGGAGAGACACACGGGGCATGAGCGGGGGGTAGGCGGGAGGGGGACAGACACACGGGGCATGCGCGGGGGGTGCGCGGGAGGGGGTGAGACACCTGGGGCATGAGCGGGGGGTGGGCGGGAGGGGGAGAGACACACGGGGCATGAGCGGGGGTGGGGGGAGGGAGGTAGACACATGGGGCATGAGCGGGGGTGGGGGGAGGGAGAGAGACACACGGGGCATGAGCGGGGGTTGGGGGAAGGGGAGAGAGACACACAGGGCATGAGCGGGGGGTGGGTGCGAGGGGGAGAGACACACGGGGCATGAGCGGGGGGTTGGCGGGAGGGGGAGAGACACACGGGGCATGAGCAGGGGGTGGGCCGGGAGGGGGAGAGACACACGGGCATGAGCGGGGGGTGGGCGGGAGGGGGAGAGACACACAGGGCATGAACGGGGAGTGGGCGGGAGGGGGAGAGACACACGGGGCATGAGCGGGGCGGGGGGAGGTCGAGAGACACACGTGGCATGAGCGGGGGTGGGGGGGAGGGAGAGAGACACACGTGGCATGAGCGGGGGGTGGGGGAAGGGGAGAGACACAGGGCATGAGCGGGGGTGGGGGTGAGGGAGAGGGACACACGGGGCATGAGCAGGGGTGTGGGGGGCAACAAGAGAGAGACACGGGGCATGAGCGGGTGGGGGAACAGGAGACAGACACGGGGCATGAGCGGGGGGTGGGGGGCAACAAGAGACAGACACGGGGCATGAGCGGGGGGTGGGGAGAACAGGAGACAGACACGGGGCATGAGCAGGGGGAACAGAAGACAGACACGGGGCATGAGCGGGGGTTGGGGGGAAGGGGAAAGAGACTCACGGGGCATGAGCAGGGGTGGGGGGAGGAAGAGAGACACACGGGGCATGAGCGGGGGGTTGGGGGAGGGAGAGAGACACACAGGGCATGAGCGGGGGGTGGGCGGGAGGGAGAGAGACACACGGGGCATGAGTGGGGGGTAGGCGAGAGGGGGACAGACACACGGGGCATGCGCGGGGGTTGCGCGGGAGGGGGTGAGACACCTGGGGCATGAGCGGGGGGTGGGCAGGAGGGGGAGAGACACACGGGGCTTGAGCGGGGGTGGGGGGAGGGAGGTAGACACATGGGGCATGAGCGGGGGAGGGGGGAGGGAGAGACAGACACAGGGCATGAGCGGGGGGTGGGGGGCAACAAGAGACAGACACGGGGCATGAGCGGGGGGTGGGGGGAACAGGACACAGACACGGGGCATGAGCGGGGGGTGGGGAGAACAGGAGACAGACACGGGGCATGAGCAGGGGGAACAGAAGACAGACACGGGGCATGAGCGGGGGGTGGGGGGAAGGGGAAAGAGACTCACTGGGCATGAGCAGGGGTGGGGGGAGGAAGAGAGACACACGGGGCATGAGCGGGGGGTGGGCGGGAGGGAGAGAGACACACGGGGCATGAGTGGGGGGTGGGCGGGAGGCGGAGAGACACACGGGGCATGAGCGGGGGGTAGGCGGGAGGGGGACAGACACACGGGGCATGCGCGGGGGGTGCGCGAGAGGGGGTGAGACACCTGGGGCATGAGCGGGGGGTGGGCGGGAGGGGGAGAGACACACGGGGCATGAGAGGGGGTGGGGGGTGGGAGGTAGACACATGGGGCATGAGCGGGGGTGGGGGGAGGGAGAGAGACACACGGGGCATGAGCGGGGGGTGGGGGAAGGCGAGAGAGACACACGGGGCATGAGCGGGGGGTGGGTGGGAGGGGGAGAGACACACGGGGCATGAGCGGGGGGTTGGCGGGAGGGGGAGAGACACACGGGGCATGAGCAGGGGGTGGGCCGGGAGGGGGAGTGACACACGGGCATGAGCGGGGGGTGGGCGGGAGGGGGAGAGACACACAGGGCATGAACGGGGAGTGGGCGGGAGGGGGAGAGACACACGGGGCATGAGCAGGGGTGTGGGGGGCAACAAGAGAGAGACACGGGGCATGAGCGGGTGGGGGGAACAGGAGACAGACACGGGGCATGAGCGGGGGGTGGGGGGCAACAAGAGACAGACACGGGGCATGAGCTGGGGGTGGGGGGAACAGGACACAGACACGGGGCATGAGCGGGGGTGGGGAGAACAGGAGACAGACACGGGGCATGAGCAGGGGGAACAGAAGACAGACACGGGGCATGAGCGGGGGGTGGGGGGAAGGGGAAAGAGACTCACGGGGCATGAGCAGGGGTGTGGGGAGGAAGAGAGACACACGGGGCATGAGCGGGGGGTTGGGGGAGGGAGAGAGACACACAGGGCATGAGCGGGGGTGGGCGGGAGGGAGAGAGACACACGGGGCATGAGTGGGGGGTGGGCGGGAGGCGGAGAGACACACGGGGCATGAGCGGGGGGTAGGCGGGAGGGGGACAGACACACGGGGCATGCGCGGGGGGTGCGCGGGAGGGGGTGAGACACCTGGGGCATGAGCGGGGGGTGGGCGGGAGGGGGAGAGACACACGGGGCATGAGCGGGGGTGGGGGGAGGGAGGTAGGCACATGGGGCATGAGCGGGGGTGGGGGGAGGGAGAGAGACACACGGGGCATGAGCGGGGGGTTGGCGGGAGGAGGAGAGACACACGGGGCATGAGCAGGGGGTGGGCCGGGAGGGGGAGAGACACACGAGCATGAGCGGGGGGTGGGCGGGAGGGGGAGAGACACACAGGGCATGAACGGGGAGTGGGCGGGAGGGGGAGAGACACACGGGGCATGAGCGGGGCGGGGGGGGAGGTCGAGAGACACACGTGGCATGAGCGGGGGTGGGGGGAAGGAGAGAGACACACGTGGCATGAGCGGAGGGTGGGGGAAGGGGAGAGATACGGGGCATTAGCGGGGGTGGGGGTGAGGGAGAGGGACACACGGGGCATGAGCGGGGGTGGGGGGAAGGAGAGAGACACACGGGGCATGAGCGGGGGGTGGGGGGAAGGGGAGAGACACACGGGCATGAGCGTGGGGTGGGCGGGATGGGGAGAGACACACGGGGCATGAACGGGGGGTGTGCGTGAGGGGGAGAGACACACGGGGCATGAGCAGGGGTGGGCGGGAGTTGGAGAGACACACTGGGCATGAGCGGGGGTGGCCGGGACGGGGAAAGACACACGGGGCATGAGCGAGGGTGGGGGGCAACAAGAGAGAGACACGGGGCATGAGCGGGTGGGGGGAACAGGAAACAGACACGGGGCATGAGTGGGGGGGTGGGGGGCAACTGGAGACAGACACGGGGCATGAGCGGGGGGTGGGGGAACAGGACACAGACACAGGGCATGAGCGGGGGGTGGGGAGAACAGGAGACAGACACGGGGCATGAGCGGAGGGCGTGGGGGGCAACAGGAGACAGACACGGCACATGAGGGGAACAGGAGACAGATATGGGGCATGAGCGGGGAGTGGGAGAACAGGAGACAGACACGGGGCATGAGCGGGGGGAACAGAAGACAGACACGGGGCATGAGCGGGGGGTGGGGGGAAGGGGAGAGAGACACACAGGGCATGAGCGGGGGTGGGGGGAGGGAGAGAGACACATGGGGCATGAGCAGGGGGTGGGTGGGTGGGTCGGGAGAGAGACACACGGGGCATGAGCGGAGGGTGGGCGGGAGGGGGAGAGACACACGGGGCATGAGCGGGGGGTGGGCGGGAGGGGGACAGACACACAGGGCATGCGCGGGGGGTGCGCGGGAGGGGGAGAGACACCTGTGGGCATGAGCGGGGGGTGGGCGGGATGGGGAGAGACACACGGGGCAGGAGCGGGGGTGGGGGGAGGAAGAGAGACACACGGGGCATGAGCGGGGGGTTGGGGGAGGGAGAGAGACACACAGGGCATGAGCGGGGGGTAGGGGGAAGGGGAGAGAGACACACGGGGCATGAGCGGGGGGTTGGTGGGAGGGGGAGAAACACACGGGGCATGAGCGGGGGGTGGGCCATAGGGGGAGAGACACACGGAGCATGAGCGGGGGTGGCGGGAGGGGGAGAGACACACGGGGCATGAGCGGGGGACAGGCGGGAGGGAGAGAGACACATGGGGCATGAGCGGGGGTGGGGGGAGGGAGAGAGTCACACGAGGCATGAGCGGGGGGTGGGGGGCAGTGGAGAGAGACACACGGGGCATGAGAGGGGGTGGAGGGGAGGGAGAGAGACACACGGAGCATGAGCGGGTGTGGGGGGGAGGGAGAGAGACACACGGGGCATGAGCGTGGGGTGGGCGGGAGGGGGAAAGACACACGGGGCATGAGCGGGGGGTGGGCATGAGGGAGAGAGACACACGGGGCATGAGCGGGGGTTGGGGGGAGGGAGAGAGACACACGGGGCATGAGCAGGGGGTGGGGGGAAGAGGAGAGAGACACACGGGGCATGAGCGGGGGTGGGCAGGAGGGGAAGAGACACACGGGGCATGAGCGGGGGTGGGGGGAGGGAGAGAGACACGGGGGGTGGGGGGAAGGGGAGAGACACACGGGGCATGAGCGGGGGGTGGGGGGAAGGGGAGAGAGACACGGGGCATGAGCGGTGGGTGGGCGGGAGGGGGAGAGACACACATGGGGCATGAGCGGGGGTGGGGGGGAGGGAGAGAGACACACGGGGATGAGCGGGGGGTGGGGGAGGGAGAGACACAGACAGGGCATGAGCGGGGGTGGGGGGAGGGAGAGAGACACACGGGGCATGAGCGGGGTGTGGGGGGAAGGGGAGAGAGACACACGGGGCATGAGCCGGGGTGGGGGGAGGGAGAGAGACACACGGGGCATGAGCGGGGGTGTGGGGAGGGAGAGAGACACACGGGGCATGATCGGGGGGAGGGGGAAGGGGAGAGAGACACACGGGGCATGAGCGGGGGGGCAGAGAGACACACGGGGCATGAGCGGGGGTGGGCAGGAGGGGAAGAGACAAACGGGCCATGAGCGGGGGTGGGGGGAGGGAGAGAGACACGGGGGGCTGGGGGGAAGGGGAGAGACACAGGGGGCATGAGCGGGGGGTGGGGGGAAGGGGAGAGAGACACGGGGCATGAGCGGTGGGTGGGCGGGAGGGGGAGAGACACACATGGGGCATGCGTGGGGGTGGGGGGGAGGGAGAGAGACACACGGGGATGAGCGGGGGGTGGGAGGAAGGGGAGAGAGACACACGGGGCATGAGCGGGGGTGGGGGGAGGGAGAGACACACACAGGGCATGAGCGGGGGTGGGGGGAGGGAGAGAGACACACGGGGCATGAGCGGGGTGTGGGGGGAAGGGGAGAGAGACACACGGGGCATGAGCCGGGGTGGGGGGAGGGAGAGAGACACACGGGGCATGAGCGGGGGTGGGGGGAGGGAGAGAGACACACGGGGCATGATCGGGGGGAGGGGGAAGGGGAGAGAGACACACGGGGCATGAGCGGGGGGGCAGAGAGACACACGGGGCATGAGCGGGGGGTGGGGTGGAGGGAGGGAGACACACGGCGTTCGTGTGCAGGCGGCAGATCCCGCTCCTCGGCCCTCCGCTGGCCACTGTGTGCCAATGGCGTGAGCGGGGGGCTGGAGGAACAGGGGAGACACGGAGCATGAGTGGGGGTGGGGGAGACAAGAAGGACACGCGGGGCATGAGCGGGGGTGGGAGGAACAGGAGACAGACACAAGACTTACTGTGCAAGCAGCGAGGAACAAAGATGGCGGGCGTCTCTGAAGCCAGACGCACTGCACGCTTTCACCGCATCCAATGAGAGAGCACGTCAGATGTCCGCGGACATCACGCAAGCTGCTTGCCCAATCACCGTCCTGTCCGCGGAGCGAACAGGGAAGTGTGTCCGCGAAGCGAACACAGATATCACTAATTTTTTTCACTTACATTTTTTCATTTTTTAAAAAACTACTGGACGGATTTACACCAAATAAAGCAAAGCACGCTTTCGGGACCAAGCCGCCGCCCCTGCCGCAAATTTGGTGTAAATCCGTCGAGCGGTTTGGGCTGTAGGCGAGAGCAAAGTTTTTTCCCATTATGTTTATGGGGAGAAAAAAAAGTTGTGGGATCCCCCTATAGCTTTGCCCCCCCTGGACGAATCCTCACCAAACTTTGCAAAGAAATTCAGAGTGACCCAAATACTTTTAATGCAAAGTTTGGTGAGGATTCGTCCAGGGAGAGCGAAGTTATAAGCCGCCCAAAAAGTGCTCTTCTTATGGAAACACCAACTTAACCATAACTACATGGCTACTACCGTGGCCATGTAATATATATATATATATATATACATATTCACAGAATAAACTTTGTTAAAGGGACTTTACGGTTAAGTTACACTAATAAAAACCTATGAAATTCAGTGATGAAACATTGTTAAAGGGACGTTATGGTTACAAGTAAAACTGAAAAACCTCAGAAATTCGCCAGTTATGGTAAGCTAAGCAACCATAACTTGTGCCACCACTGTGCACTGCTAAGACTAACATCCAGGACATCAAAGATGACATCACACATGTAATTAATGACATCACTGATGACATCACATATCTGGGCCACTTGTTTTTGTTCGCTGACATACCTAGGCAAGGCAGTTTTGTTCACTGACAGTCAGAATATGAACATTGAAAATGTGTTATATGTCTAGACGTTAACCATCGTGCATTTTCTTAAAGTACTTTCCTTAGGGTTTGGTCTCAGGTCATGGTGCACATATATGGGGCAATAAGCAGGCCTCAAACACACAATTAATTTGTATACATGATGATGAACTTTAATGTTATTGACATTTTCTGGTGATGTTGTTTCTTTATTCCTTACTTTAGTTTCCCTGTATGTGTCTCTGGTGTGTATGCATTGTGGTTATTCATATGCATTGTTTGTAGTAACACAACTATGTAGTAAGTCTTGAATTATTAGCTATTTATTCCATGCTTAACATTACTCAATACTCTGATACGGTAGCATTAATTATTTTACTATCCAAAATGACCAGATTAGAAATATTGTGCTTCTATGGTGCATGCTGCAGCCATTGCCTATGTTTATGAATGATTAGGTTCCTGTATTAACAACAACACTCCAATATAATGTTTTGTTAAGATGAGTACATTCTTTAATACATTAAATAGTTCAGGATAGGTCTCCCGATCACCCATGACATCTATAAACACACCCCCTTGTAGGAACTTTTCATCAAAATTAATTTCATATCTGATGTCAGCAATGACATTTGTGATGTCATCTTTGATGTCCTGGGTGTTAGTCTTAGCAGTGCACGGTGGTGGCGCGAGTTATGGTTGCTTAGCTTACCATAACTGGCGAATTTCTGGGGTTTTCGGTTTTACTTGTAACCATAACGTCCCTTTAACAACGTTTTTTCACAGAATTTCATAGGTTTTTATTAGTGCAACTTAGCCATAACATCCCTTTAGCAAAGTTTTTTCTATGAATTTCATACATTTTTATGAGTGAAAATGTTTCATGATGTTACATCACTGTACATGTTATTAATAATTCCTCTTTTAACATATATGAAACAACTGTAAACCTCCTTTAACAAACATATTTTTTGCAACGCACACTGATGTGGGTCATTATCAGCAGTGCATGCTGGGGATGCAAGTCATGGTTGAATTGCCTGGAGCATGAGGCTCGACCATGACTCCAACCCCAACAAACCACCCCCGTTATCTGCACCTACCCTGCATCCTAGTTCAGTGCCCACCATACCCTTATAATGTGACCAACAGCCAGTGCTCATGGCTTGCATGGCCAGTCTCTACAATCAATGGTTAGTATAAATGAGCACAAGAGTCCTCTTTTTTGTTACTGGGGCTGTCTTGTTCCATAAAAGTGCTCCACCTTCTCTTCACTTGCTTATTTCTTGTTGCTGCCAGGAACGTTAAGTATCACCTGTTTGCTTATTTGGGAAATATGACTATCCTTTTTTACATGTATTGCTAATGGATGTATTGCTACTAGTCAGTGCCATATGCCTTGCTCAGTGGGTGCATTGGGGTGACGAGGCATTGGCCCTGGGCAGAGTCGGCGGGGTTGGGACTTGCTCATTGGGCCTCTCTGATGGATTGGGACTGCCCAGGCAATGGCCAAAAGCCATTCCACAGTCAAAAGGCTACAGTTTGGCTTATGGTTGCCCAAGCATGGCCAAGGTCATGACCCCGGTGGAATGGCTACAGTGGGCCACAGGCCATACACAATGGTTACATCAAGAAGCTAACGAGGTACTGGGAAGGGCTGAAGGATAAACTCATGGCAGGGTGGAAACACTGTGTGGTCCGAGGCATCCGGGGCATGCTTAAAATCCATGCTCATGTTAAAGTGCCCATTGGGGATTGCAGTGGTGGTCATTGGGATTGGAAGTATGACAGTATGTATCATTAAAAAACATAAAAGGGCACATTTATACGTAAATGAAAATTGCATGCTGGGGACTGCCCACATCCGCACTTACATGCTGTTGGCTTGCTTGCATGCAATTTTCAACACTCAGAAAGTGGAGGTTAAATGAGAAGAGTAAATCAAGATGAAATAGACTTTACTATTTGTGAGAAATATGACAACGCCTGCAAATGATGCTTTGCAGGTGGCGTTTTATGGTAGATTGCGATGGAATCTGCCTGTTGTCTACCAGGAGTAAATGCGCTGCATTTTCCATTGGAATCCATTTGTTTTACGCCTGCACGCAAACCTCATGCGGATGTAGAGGAGGAGTCCAGTAACCCCCACTCCACCTGACCCGCCTACATTACCTGAAACGTATGAACCAAAATATGTGACGTATACTGAGCAGTTAAACCAACAAAGAGAAGAGAGAGGGCTTTGTGCAGTACCCATAAGAATACCTATACCTAAGAGAATATGTGGGTCATTAGGAGTTGGGCGGTAAGGGATACCGGGCACCGTTAAGGAGACCGGTGCCGGTAATCCCTTACCGCCCAATTCTGAGGTCCCTTAGCGGGAACCGTAAAGGGCGTATGGTCTCACCACACGTCCTTTAGGGGTCCCGCTAAGGGACTAGGGCGCTAATAATGGGCCTGACATTCACAAGCCCATTATTAGCGCCCTCCCCATTCCCATTGAGCCCTATGGGGGCTCAAATGGGAATGGGAAATGGTTGGTTCAATGGTGACTTAACGGTCCCTCCAGGGTCGGAATGCACCGGTAAGTCCCCATTGAACCAGACAGGTGCCGGACCCGGTATTGGAGGCATCCATGGCGCAAATAGCGCCATGGCTACCTCCAATCTCGGAATGAGGCCCTATGGGAAGTAAAGTACCCATTGAGGAAACCCTACTTGCATCCAAGACAATATGATGGCCATTTGAACGAGATTCCTGTTTAAACAAAGAAACTGAATGACTAGGATGAATGGTGACGTCATACAAAGTTGAATCGACACCCAGATAGAAGGATAACCAGAGAGGCAGACGATTATAAAGAACAAAGAAGTACCAAGGATACGTGACATATTGGGATCAACGTGAAGAAACTTATGCCACAAACGTGATGAAGATATTTAGTTAGTTTAAATGTTTACAGATGCAATTAAACACAAGCAGCAAAGACATCATGAAGCTAGCCACATGCTTAAATAGATTAGACCGCGGCAAGTGCCAACATAGACCTATATACCTCATAGATACATATGGATTAAGTGAAGAATGAATGTTTTCACAACATATAATGCAGTACTGAACAACGCGAGAAGGCCTCATTCCAGTGTCGCAGTTATAAAAGCAATTGAATTAAAAAGAATCCATTTCAGCTAAGGAGTTCACTGAGCCAAGAAAAGCCAAGGTCCTATCAAACTAGGAGTTGGCTGTCATTGGATACAAATAACGTGAAAGTACAGAAGCTCCTGTTCAAGAAGGTCAAGCAAAAACAAAAGACATCAGAGGACTATTGAAGAATAAAATCAAATACATGAAAAAGGCTCAATTCATGGTGTCCAGTCACGTGATGGAAGAAAGTTGGACAGACGAGATGGTCACACCTATGCACGGAAGCCGGATAGTGGCCATACTCCTTAAAGATTCTCAGAGAACAATACAAACTCAAGGCCAACTTCAAAGTACTCATTGACACTGGACCATTGAGGTGATGATGGATCCTATTTTAATTGGAGGGAAGCTGGTGCAAAGACGAGCTTATCCGCACCTGGTTGTTCAGTCTGCCTGCTGCTCACATAGGTGGAAATTACTGACAGGGTTTAGAAGCCAACCAATTCTAGGGGACCACGCAGTTAGAGGTCCTATAGTTTGTGTAGCCAATGAGACGTCATACATTTAGTGACGTTCATAGTGGCCATTTTGGAGGGAGGGCTTAGTTGTCCCACCTGATGTTATCTATCCTATTACCTTTCTCCGTTACTCCATACAGATATAGTACCAATGCTTAGTTATTCACTTAGACCCATTCCCGCTTCCCGTTATGTTTCTGTAGTTTTCCACGTTGAATGACGTTGGTAATGACGCAGGTCAACACGTCAGCTATCACCACTTATGGGTATAAGAACCCAACTTTTTATGAAGTAGTGGAGAGTCAGAGTATCGAGTGATTGCTGATGTTCGTTGTACTCCCTGTTTTAAGACTTGCATTAAAAGAGACAAACTTTGCCGAACTATTTGTGTCATCTTGATTATTGATGTATGAGTAGAATCTGCATCCCCACCCATCTCCAGGGTATTGCTACTCATCTTTAAGGGCTGGAAGACTCCAGTTCACTTGGTAGCAGAGATTGATGGTTAGTTAAGATACCATTGGCCATCGACATAAGTAATTTTAGAGTCTCAGCAATATCGCACGACCTTTGCCATTCGGCTGACAGGACGTGAAGTTCCACGTAGATAGTGTTTAGAATAGGTAAAACCCCTGCAGGGAAAGGTTTGACGAGACCCCTATTTTGATATAGAAACTCCTCCCACATCTACAAAAAGCAGATCGGAAAGCGGCTCGAAGAGGCGGTAACAAAGGCGGTGATCCCGATGGTCCAAAGATGAAAAATATGCGAGCGGTGAGTGAATAGAGCAAAGAGTGTGGCAAAGGGATGCATGCATAGTAAGTAACGGAGAGTTACGGAGGGAAGCGGGATAAAATAGAATACAAGAGTAAAAGTGTAATATATATTTATATGGAACGAGATATTTATTGACTTGAGTATGATCAAGTAATATATGAGGAAAAATAGTCATGAGTGTAGCCACGCTATGAGGATACGCCCTGTTCCTAGACTTTAAAGAGTGCTAGCAGAAGCTTTAATTCAGAGTCCCTTTACGTGGGACATATAGAAGATGAGATTAGTTTAAAGACTTTCTTAAAGGAGTTAGCTTAAGTTCCAATCGGAGCAGAATCTAGAGGGAAAGACGAGTCTTAGAAGAAGATTGTTGGCAGTACGTACATGTGACCGGTCAAGTCTGTCTGTTTTGTTTTATATGGTTGAAAGGTGTGATGACGTCAGAGTTGAAAAAATAAATGTTTTAAGTGATTAAAAAACATGAAGTAGAGACGCGAAAAGTGATTGTTTTAAGATTAAACTTTGATGGTTGTTTTTTAGCAAGATTAAAGTAAAAATAAAATTGCATTGTGACGGGATTGGAGCTTGCGATGATTGGTGCTTGCTCTTAAGTGTGTTGATTGAGACGTAAAATTGAAAAACTGTAACTAAAGCATAAGCAAGTGGTAGCAAAGAGAAAAGTAAAGGTTAAGAAATGGAAGAAGTTACGCCATTAGTGCATCTTTGCAAACAGCTACGAAAGCACGCGCTTAAACTTAAACAATACAGTGAAGAATTGGTTAAAGGAACCGCAGATAAAATGTTTATGCCATGGCCACAAGGTGGGTCATTATCGAGAGCAGTTCTGCAGCATATGACAACATATTTGCATGCTGCTTACACAGAAAAAAGTTAGAAAAGCGCCTAGCGAGTCTAGAGCTTTGAAAAATGTATGAACATGAGAAGGAGGAGGAGCCTCCTTTAGATTGGATACTCAATATATGCAAAGAGGGGGGTGAAGAGCCTTCTGCTCCGCCCGCCACACCTGAAATGAAAGACGAGATTAAGAAAGACGAAGGATTATACCCATTAAGAGAATTTAAAGCAGCAATGGGATATAGTAATCCGTCATATGAGTCACCTACGCAAAGTAGTGACGAAGGCCCAGAAAAAGACACCGTGAAAGATATAACCTGCAAAGTCCTGAGGGACACAGAGAGACGCGACAAGGAGAGAAGTGATAGAGCAAGTACATCTCTAGACATAAGGAGAGAAATAAAGAGATGGAAAGGAGATAAGGATAAAACTGATGAGATAGCGCTTGTACAGAACAAATGGTTGGGAGGTCAGATTTTACTTAAACTCGATGGTAAAAGCATCGAAGAGGTAAGACAAAGGGGAGATCAAGATGAACAAGACAGAAAAGCCAAAGATAGGGAGGAACGATTGAAAGATGAAGGAGTGAATAGAAAAGATAGACAAAGACAAGAACAGTTATATCAAGATGAGCAAGCTAAAAAACAAGAGAGAGCAGAAGAGCAAAGAAAACGCGATAATAAAATGAGAACGGCCGATGAACAGGAAAAGCTAGAAAGAAAAAGAATAGAAGATGATGAACAGGAAAGGATAAGAGAGAAAAGAATACAAAGACGAAGGGATGAGGAAATACAAAGGGCATATGAATGAAGGGATATGAAAAAGAAAGAGGACGATAGAGTAAGGGAAGAAGCGAGAAAGCGCACAGAAGTCGATGACAACATGGAACGTAAAAGAAGACAGAGAGCACGCGATCTTGAGCATTTGGAAATGGAAGTAAGAAATCCCAATCCATGGGTAGCATGGGAAGACATAGAGGAATTCTGCCCCGAGTCCGAGTCATTAGCAGGCATGTCTAGAGCAAATCTAGAAGACGAGTTTGACTCACGAAGCATTGGGGACACGATTGATAAGGTATACCATGAAATGCAAGCCCAGAAAGAATCACAAGGGAAGAGAAAAAATGATCATCTCGAGAGCACTCAGTTGTATAACACGGAGGAAGCCTCCTGTAGTGGGAGACATAAGGAGCTGTCTTTAGACAGACTAACATTAAATAGAGATGATGAGGAGAGAAGTTGCACGAGTTGGGCACAAGAAGTATCAGACGAAGAAAGGGAAATCGTCCAGAGGGAAAGAGAAGTGATATATGTGATCCAGAGGGATATTCGCCTATGGATAAGGGAGTAAGATGGTCAGATTCAGAAATACCTATGTCTAAGACGCCAGAGCCACTGACACAGTCAGATCAACATAAGAGGCAACCCCATGGTCAAAGGGGGGAGTCCCCGCCTTATGTAAGCAGGCTAAGATCCTTGCCAGGTAGACGGTGATGTGGGAATATTACCCCGGCGGTAGATAGACAAATGATCAGAGTGAGTTTGGAGCGTCACAGTTCCTCTTGTTGGAAAGGGGCGGGGGCAGGCCGCAATATATACCGTGGCCCCAGATGGACAGAGAAAATTTAAAATGTAAACTCCCAAATTTAATTTCCGGTGCTGGAAAATGGATACATGAGTTAGAAGAAATGATGGGAGGGAACACATTAGCTCTAGGGGATATTAAAGTTCTTCTAATCACCATAATTGGTGGGAGAGCTGATGACGTATGGACAAGAGCAGGTTACCCTGGTGTGACTACAGTCAACACCACGTACGATGAAGCGCTGTTTAATAACTGGAGAGCTGCGATTTGGAAAGCTCTTTGAGTGCTATATCCGGACATGTCCGATATGGAAGCTATAATGACGAGAAAAATGAAGGAAGTAGAGGATCCCTTGCTTTACATTCAAAGTTTTCAAGACACATGGGCGCTTGAAACAAGGGAGGCTTTGGGGAAGTGCATACCTGTATTTTATCATATATTATGCCAAGGGCTGCCAGAGCAGGTACAGAAACAGCTCAAGAAATCAGTGGGGATTGAAGCTAAACCATGGTCAGAAATCCAGTTAACTATTGCACATTATTGCAGAATCCTGCAGGAAAAGAATTGCAAAAAGGACGATGCAGAAAAAGCTATCTAAGTATGCCATTCAAGGGGCAATGTTAACTAACGTAGGCGGATCAAATTCGCAGCAGGCAGTGCACATGACACAAGTAAATCACCAAAGACAGTTTGATCAGACAAATAATGGATATGCTCCAAGAGGAAGGGGATATCGAGGGAGGGGTTGGCAAGGAAATCAAGGGTATTAGCAGAATAATCAGGGAGGGTTCCAGAATATGCAAAATGGTAATCAGAACATGCAATATGGGCAGATGGGGAGACAGCTGCTTGTATGTTGGACATGTGGAATGACAGGACACATAGCTCGTATGTGTAGAAGCCAAGGGATGATACAGAATGATCAATTTTCAAGACAGTGAATGCAAAATCCACCTGCATATATTTGCAGCAGGGCGGAAATGGATTTGCGCAAGAACAAACAGTGCAGCAGCAAGTGCCGAGAGTGCAGCAAGGCTTGCAATCACAGCAAGTAACAGGTAATCAACTGCAAGGACAATAGCAGCAATCTCCTAGGCAACTTCAGCAGAATACAAACACAGAACCGTCTATGACACGTAGAATAGGAGGTGTTATTATTCATGGAGGAAATCCATTCACGGGTGATGGAGTGAGACTGTACCCGAAATAGGACAGCTCACTGGGAGACCTGATGTGTTCAGTCCTATCTACTACGCCGAATCCTCATGAGGAGCCAAGGGTAGACGTAATTATAGGCGGCAAAGCTTTTTCCTTCTTAGTGGACACGGGTGCAACACATTCATGTATATGTGAGGGCACATTTTCAATGTCTGGCGATGCAATGACTACTCAGGGCTTTACAGGAACAACAAGTTGTGTTCCTTTTACAAAAGAATTACCAGTCTTCATAGGAGAATGAGATATGAAGGTGCCACTGCTTTATTCGAGGCAAACACCTGTCAACATATTAGGACGAGATTTGATGACAAAAATGAAAATGACCATTTCGTTTACAGATGATGGCATAGTATGCTCAACACCGGGAATGCATTATTTAAACGTATGCAAAAAGATCCGGGCATACGCAGGGCAAGTAGTGCCTAGAGCAATACCGTTGGAATCCGAAGTGTTCCATTGTGGGATACGTGTTTTGTTAACATGGCTGCCAGGTCTAGTAGGCAGAACCATGAGAATACCAGATGAGTTTCTATTTAGACCTCAGATACCCATGGACGAAGAGGAGGGGCACATTTTCCCCTTAGGGCATAGAAGCAGCTATAGTTTGAGGAAATATGGCTTTGCTTGATGCAACTGATGATAAAGGTAGACGATGGAGCACAATAATTGCCATTGAGGAAGGTTGCAGAGTGACTGACGTCAGTGATGAAGACTTGTTTGGAGATGACAGATCTGACGATTTTGTCATATTTGAAATGTGCATTACTTATTGGGTAAAGGCGATTAAGAGAGAAGTCCTGCAGAGAATGATGCTATAAAAAAGTGTCCTGAATATTTTGATGAAGATATGGAGAAAGTGCCAATTTCATTATGGACCACTGGCCGCTATGACGTAGGCTTACTGAAAGGAGTTGGGGAAGTCAATATTACATTGAAACCAGGAGCGATTTTACCTCGAGCATGACAATATCCCATGTATCAAGAGGCAGATGAAGTTATTTTCAAAACAATTTCCGCCATGATGGACCAAGGAGTCTTAGTGACGTCAGAGTCACCATGTAATATGTCTGTGTACCCTATGAAAAAAGGTAAGGGGGGTCATGGCGTTTAATACAAGATTTGAGGCCAATAAACAAAATTGTAGAGTCCGAGTTCCCTCTAGTCCCTAACCCATTTACAATTCTATGTAATATACCTGTTGATGTACGATATTATACAGTGATTGACTTGATAAATGTGTATTTCTCAATCCCATTGCACAAAGACTCACAAGATTTGGCATTGTTTACTTTTAGACAAGTGCGATTAAAAAGCACATGGCTGCATCAGGGGTACTGTGAGTCCACATCGATTTTTAACAGAGTCCTCCAGATGGACTTGAGCAATATTGCGTTAGAGGGCATTGTGCTGCCATTCGTAGATGACATTTTAGATTGCAGCACTATAGCAGAAGAGTTCAGACACAATTCTGTTCAGCTGATTATTATACTTGCTGACAAAAGATTTAAGGTTGACAAGGAAAAGTTACAATATTGTCAACAAGAAGTGTTGTACATAGGCCAATTGATTTCACATGAGGGAAAGAAGGTCACCCCTGAAAGAGGCCATTTTAAAAACAGCCAAGCCACATACAATAAAACAAATGCAGAGTGTTCTAGGACTATGTAATTATGTCAGAGCATGGGTCTTTGACTACAGCTCATATACGAGGCCCCTTTTACAGGCCTTGAAAAAAGCACAGGCAACGAAAGAAAAAATTGTGTGGACTGAAGCAATGGAAGAAGGGTTTGATGAATTGAAAAAAGCAATCTGCACAGCTCCATTTCTAGGGATCCACAATTATGCAGAGGAATTCTTTTTATTCTCGCATACAGATGGTACTTTTATGAGAGCAGTACTCACACAGAGAACCACGTTGGGGTACAAGTCCCTTGCATAATACAGCGGAATTATTGACCCAGTAATGAGAAGTCACTTTCCATGCAAACAAAGTTTGGCAGCTGCTGCGTTTGCCATAGAAAATGCTACAATCATAGTGATGGGATGCTCCATGACGTTATTTGTTGAACACACATTATTTGCCATTTAAGTAAAACTAAAAGGCACGCTGACTACTCCCTATGAGGTTATCATATCAACCCCAGCTATTAAAATAATTCAATGTGAAATAGTTAATCCAGCCATGTTTATAGCTGAGCCAATTACCGAAGGAGAGCCTATACACGATTGTGCATACTATGAAGAATTCTGTGATGAGCTCTCTAGAGTTAAAGAGAATGCACTCACAGGGGGAGAGATTTTCTTCATTGATGGGTCTTCGTGAATCGATCAAAAGGATGGGCAAATATATGCAGGCGCCGCGGGAGTGAAACATTTGGCAAATAGAGAATTTCGAGTTCTTGTGAGTACTCGATTGCCATCTCATTATGCAGCACAAGCTGCAGAATTATTGGCATTGATACTCGCAATTGAGAATCACGCAGACCAGGAAGTAACAGTGTACAGCGACTCCGCCTATGTGACGTTGACGGTACATGCAGGATTAGGGCGCTGGAAAAGGAGGGGCTACCTCCGAGCAGACTGCATGCCACTGCAGCACGCAGCCTTATTGGATAGGCTCATTAAGGCACTACAACTCCCGGTGGGTATAGCAGTCATTAAATGCGCAGTTCACACGAAAGGGACAGATTTGATCTCGCGCTGAAATCAAGCAGCAGACGCTGAAGCCAAGCGCATATCAAATACAGATACAGGGATGATGAATACCGAAACCATTAACGTGAATGAAAGGATGACTGTGATGATGAGTGTGGATGAGGGATTTAATCATATGTCTAAAACACCGATAGTGAAGCTTCAAGGAGAGGCACCACAAGAGGAAAAGAACTTGTGGAAGCGAAGAGGGTATTCTTTAAACACCTCTGAAGCACTGTGGTGACAGGACAGCACTGGTAAACCAGTGATGCCTATAGCCTTATTAAGGGTAGCACTAGAACAGCTACACTACCCAGTGCATACAACTAGGGAGAATCTTGCTTTAACCATTGCTGAGGATTGGTTTGAACCGAACCTAATGGAATATGTCACATTTTTTATGGTAAATTGTATTGTTTGCCAAGAATTTATGGCTGGGCATACACTGCGCATAGTGAGGGGAGTCATCCCAAGACATAATGGCCCTTTTCAGCACTTGTATATCGACTATGTCGACATGATACAAGTTTGTAATGAATATAGACACCTATTAGTTGTAATATGTCCTTTCTCAAGATGGATAAAGGCAGGTCCATGCACGCACCCAGACTCTACCTGTGCAGCCAAGTTCTTAGTGCGTGAAGTATTTCCTAGATGGGAAGTGTGCAAAGTAATGAGATCAGATAATGGACTTCACTTTGTTAATACAGTTTTCGAGCAGATCACCTCGGTGCTTGGTATAAAACACACGTTTTCTTTAGCTTATCATCCGCAAGGAAATGGTGTCTGTGAAAAGCTCAACGGCCTGTTAAAAGAAAGAACAGCTAAGTTGAAGCTTACTTTGAAAAAAGGGTGGTTGCACTGCCTAATACTGGCATCGTATGCATTGAAGAACCAACCAGGTTCTGACCACCATCTTACGCCGCACGAAATCGTAACAGGAAGGCAATTGAGAACGCCTTTAATGCATCCATCCCGAGTTAGAAGTCATGCTCAGCTAACGTCAGAAATTTTAGGACTTGAAATGCAAAACTGTCTGAACTGTTTAACATCTCGTTTTTCTGTGATTTCAGGACAGTTGCAGAGACGAGGGTGCAAGGCAGTACAGAACACAGAGGAAGATGCTTCAACAACCCAAACTCCTGAATTTCTACATCCAAGAATCTACCCAGGAGATAAAGTCCTAATTCGTAACCACACAAAGAAAAAGTGGGACGAGCCCCGTTTCACAGACCTTTTGTCGTTGAGGACGTGACGCCATCTGCTGTCAAATTGCAGGGTAGGCGACCTTGGATTTTCCTGGGTGACACAAAGATCTACTCTGGAGAGACCCCTCTGCTTGTACCCACCGTGAAGAAGCTATAAACATCGGGGAAGAACCACAGCACGTGCAGATGAGGTCCATGACGAGGAAGAAGGATGCATAACCTGGCAAGTGGAAAGAAAGGAACCTACTAGTGGACTGTGGCTTCATTTGGACACTCCCTTTTCAGCTACAAATAAAAGGGTAAAAGGACACATTTGAACACTCTGTGCATCTTAGTTGCAGAGTAAGGGAAGATCTGCATTCTTGAAAGCCACTGTAGCTTATTGACTTTGGACTGAGGCATGCTTAAGCCTTGATAACAAGAATAGTGAGAAAGGTTTATTGACTCCGGACTAAGGCAGACTTAAGCCTTGATAAGAAAAAGGATATGCCAAATTTTGATCATGGACACAACAATTGGAGGATGGTACAATACCCTGACTCATTTTACACAGAGTTCTTGTTTGGTCTTACTCATGGTGTTATGCAGTGATGACCTTTCTAAGTTCGTGCTTATGTATCTTGAGTGGGTGTTATGGTCTTATCTATAACTGGTGGGGAGAACTTGCCGCATACCAGATTTTATTGGTAATTCTGGCAATGAAAAGCTCATTAGAAGATTGCTCATAATCATCACTGAAGAATTCTTGAAGTTACCTGAGTTCAGTGAGGAAACCACAAATGCCCCTATCAACCGACGCAGCACATAGACTGGTCAGTGTGGTGTTCTTTCGTCTAATTGAAAAATACCAGCATCTCGTTGGAACACACACAGACGTAGTAACCTTTTTAAGAGACCCAAGAAACACTGCAAACTTGAATGTGATCCTGCAAGGAATTATCATCCAAGTGGTAGTCTATTCTGAAAGAAATCACAGAGCTGTGTAGAAACTATCCTCCGAGGGACAGATCAAGGAATTGAATGAAGGAAAAAACTGTTTGTTCATGCTGACAGGGAAGCAACATGTCATCTGGACTGAAGCAGATTTAAGGCAACTAATAAATGAAGAAGATTTCATTGAGGCTCACCAAGGACATTTTTCTTCACGATAAAGGAACATTTACATCCCGACTGGTGAAAAAACTGGTTCCAGAGACAAGGATAAAGTTAATTCCTAAAAACATTCAGAAAGCAGACAATTGATGAAGGGCGAATGCTGAATGAAGACAACAGCTTCCAGAAACAATCTAAAGATGCCAAGCCATTAAAACATTATTTTTCCTTCCTTAGCATCAAATGTTCGAGATAGGGAACCAAAGCAGAAATGTTGTGTTGCCCCATGAGGACAGATGTACAAATTGTCCAAGAAGTAGATGCTGTCGCATCACCTATCACGGTATAATTTACACATGCATTATATTCATACTCATATTGCTTTCACTGACAGTGAGAATTGCTTTCTATATAGGAGCACATGATGCAAAGATGCCAGCATATGTTTCTGAGCAGAAGGAAACAGTGAGCGTGGCAACTACAAAGCAGCCTAGACCCTACATAGTTATTCCTGTCCCAAGAAAAAATGGGAAGATATCTGAGCTTGAGATGGATGTTTTCAGTAATAAATCACACACAGCACTTGTTTTAAACACTGCCTTTGAACGCCGGAGACAGGGTCGGGGGATGAGGCAAAATAAGGGGTTGACAAAGGTTGGGCCGACACAAATAATGCATACAGACACACCTAGTCCAAAAACGAAAGGCCCAAGCTCAAGTCCCACAGAAAGATCACGAGCAGAGATTATAGCAGAATCCATATGGCCTTTTTTAGCTACTGAAAGAAAAAGAGAGATGCATAAAGAAAGACTTGCTGAACTTTCTTCTACGCAGGGAACCCGGATGGATGATCCTGCAAATCAACCAGTCAGAAGAAGCTATACTGATGCATTCAAAGATGTAGTTATAAGTAACTACATGAAGACTTTGAGGACCAAAAGAAGCACTCAAGAAGGTAATTATGAACTGAATAATTATCTAGATAGCACAGCACACTTGGGAAATACCATATGGTACCAACACATGAAAGAAGTTGGAAGAAGACCGTCACATGAAGAATGCTTTGTATGTGCACTCCTACCATACAGCATGGATGGGAAGTCACAAATCTTCATAGACATTGAAATTTATGTCCAAACAGCACATTGTCTTTTGCACCTAGCTTTCTGTAGTACAAGGGGCAAATTCATGGGTCGAACAGCCTCTCTCAAATGGGCAACTGAAATAACAGACCCAAATGAAGATGACTATGTTATAGACATAAAGACAAGAAACAATGCCAAAACAAAGAATATTGTGATTAGATATGAGAAACCTGGAGTAAAAGGAACTTGGGTAAGAAGATAACTAAATAAAAAACTGAAAGTTCCAGGACACTCTACAGAAGACATCCGCAGATGGAAGAACAGAGGCCAGATGCAGATTTCGGGAACTGTTTTATCACCAGATGGATGGGAAGATGGAGTAGTATTCTGCAGAGCATGAATAGTTATTGGCAGTTATCAACCTACCATTGACATAGTGCAGAATAGCTCCAAGCCATTATGGCCAAAACTTGAGAAATTACTGACATGGGTCGAAGATAGAGGAGGACCCTTGCAGATAGTACCATTGGAGAGTTCTAAATTGTGCTCTAGGAACAATGGTACAAGAAAAATGGGAGAAAATCAAAACTGTGGTTGAATCTTCGATGCACCACGAATTAATATCGGGATAGCAGTAATCATGGATCATTATTGGGCATGTGGATCCAAGGCCTACATCAGACCACCCAAAGACAGGGGAGGAATGTGCACATTGGTGAATGTCCATGTTCCTGCCTTAGTGAATTCTAAAGGTGACCTGAACACTTATAGTTTCCCGAAAGCAGATGCTCACCTGAGGAAGAAGAGATATGTGGAACTAATAAATCGAATGAAGAGGGAGAACTAATTTTCAGTGAAATCAATAGAAGCCTTTGATGCTATTCCATATGAACATAGACTGTTCAGCCAGACTTCTTCAGTGTTCACGCTGATCTTCATGCTAAGGATCCATGTTTGAGCAAATACCAAATGGCTTCAGATCACCAGATGGGAAATGCTACAAATGATTCATACTACCATAAAGGGATTTAATGCAATCAGGGAAGAACTGAGAGCAGTACGATTGATGACCCTCCAAAACAGATATATCCTAGATATGATCACAGCTATGGATGGAGGTGTTTGTGCCAAAATTGGAGAATCATGTTGCACATTTATACCTTCTCATGATGATGAGAATGGAACATTGACAGAGGCCATAGATATGCTAACTAAGCTACATGGCGAGATGACAGAAGAGGTCGAAGACATTGCTGATGACAGCTTGTTTGGATCCCTCTTCTCATGGGTTCTACAATGGATGGCAGATATGTTCAAGTTTTTAGGAGCTTTATTATTATTAGTAATTCTTGGATTCTGTGTGATCAAAATAATAATCTCACAATGAAAGAAGACAGCAAAGAAAGCCATAGGGATGAAGATTATGATTGAGGTTGAACCAGGATGGAAGCCCAAAGATCTGACTGATGAAGAAATCAGAGACTTGTGAAGACCAGTATCTATGCACCTGAGGGAACAAAGTTCCTGTATCCAAAGGACCATAGGAAGTATGGATATACTGCAGTCCAAGTGGACACTGCATGCTCATGACATGGAACAAGGATGAGCATGTGAAATCGGCTGGATGCTTGAAGGGGGTCATAAACATATGGATCCCTAAGAAGCATTTCAACAGACAAGGATATCTGGATGTGGAGGAAGATGTGAGAGTGGCCGATAAATTGCCCAGAGGGGGGAGTGTAGAGGAGGAGTCAAGTACCCCCACTCCACCTGCCCCACCTACATTACCTGAAACATATGAACCAAAATATGTGACGTATACTGAGCAGTTAAACCAACAAACAGAAGAGTGAGGGCTCTGTGCAGTACCCATAAGAAACCTAAGAGAATATGGGAAGTAAAGTACCCATTGATTAACCATACTTGCATCCAAGACAATATGATGGCCATTTGGATGAGATTCCTGATGAAACAAAGAAACTGAATGACCAGGATGGATGTTGACGTCATACAAAGTTGAATCGACACCCAGAAAGAAGGATAACCAGACCAGAGAGGCAGACGATTATAAAGGAAAAAGAAGTACCAAGGATAAGTGCAGCACTCTCACAAAGAAACAGTCGAGTACTTGCTCCCACAGTTACCATTTATACTTAGATTTAGTCCAACAAAGGGTAGGATACACCTATTGTTTATGTACCAAGGATAAGTGACATCTTGGGATCAAGGTGAAGAAACTTATTCCACAAACGTGATGAAGATATTTTGTTAGTTTAAACATGTACAGATGCAATGAAACGCAAGCAGCAAAGAAATCATGAAGCTAGCCACATACTTAAATAGATTAGACCACGGCAAGCGCCAACATATACCTATATACCTCGTAGATAGATATGGATTAAGTGAAGAATTAATGTTTCCACTACGTATAAAGCAGTACTGAACAACGCGAGAAGGCCTCATTCCAGTGTTGCAGTTACAAAAGCAATTGAATTAAACAGAATCCATTTCAGCTAAGGAGTTCACTGAGCCAAGAAAAGCCAAGGTCTTATCAAACTAGGAGTTGGCTGACATTGGATACAATTAACGTGAAAGTACAGAAGCTCCTGTTCAAGAAGGTCAAGTAAAAACAAAAGCTGTCAGAGGACTATTGAAGAATAAAACCAAATACACGAAAAGGCTCAGTTCATGGTGTCCAGTCACGTGATGGAAGAAAGTTGGACAGACGAGATGGTCACACCTACGCACGGAAGCCGGATAATGCCCATTCTTCTTAAAAATTCTCAGAGAACAATACAAACTCAATGCCAACTTCAAAGTACTAATTGACACGACCATTGAGGTGATAATGGATCCTATTTTAATTGGTGGGAAGCTGTTCCAAAGATGAGCTTATCCGCATCTGGTTGTTCAGTCTGCCTGCTGCTCACGTAGGAGGAAATTACTGACGGGGGTTAGATGCCAATCAATTGTAGCGGACCACGCAGCTAGGGGTCCTATAGTTTGTGTAGCCAATGGGACCTCATACATTTAGTGATGTTCATAGTGGCCATTTTGGAGGGAGGGCTTAGTTGCCCCACATGATGTTAGCTATCCTATTACCTTTCTCCGTTACTCCATACAGCTATAGTACCTATGCTTAGTTATTCACTTAGACCCAATCCCGCTTCCCGCTAAGTTTCTGTAGTTTGCCACATAGAATGACGTTGGTAATCACGCAGGTCATAAGATTGGTATGAGTACCCAACTTTATATGAAATAGTGGAGAGTCAGAGTATCGAGCGATTGCTGATGTTCATTGTACTCCCTGTTTTAAGACCTATCATAAGGTAACTCCCAGTTTTTTTAATTAAGGGGGATCTTTCTCAAAAGGGAGGGAAAAAGAGTATACTCAGGAAAAGGGAGAAAAGATTACCCCTCTCACTACCAGGCAGGAAACTAGTGTTGGTGGTGCTTTTACAGAAGCAACAAGTGGATCGGCAGTATATCACACATTGAGAAAACACCTCATGGAACCAAACATACACATCAGTTAGCTGTAAAAAATTGCGATTTATTAATAATTCATTACACTACACAATATAAAAAAACACCAATGTCACAAAACAAGCACAGGACACAGTGAAGCGTCAGTTTAAAAATATAGCTCATACATGGGTCAGTCTCTGTAAATTCACGAGAACTCTTAACAAGTTAGAGGTCTTTCAGATTGTCGACATGTTTCGGCCTTTACCAATTCAATTAAACACTATCTCTAGTGTCACTACACCCATTTATCATTACAGGCGTTCTTCAGGACGGACTGATTTCTTTGGACTGGTACTAATACTATCTTGTTCCCCAGAATTGTTCCACAGATTCTAAAAACAGATTAAAAACAAAAATACAGTTACATCAAAATGTGGTCATTCCTATGTGTTACTCAAATACATGCTTTCTAGAGTCCACTTTATCTTTACTCTGGCTCTCAGCATTGGATACAGCCATGTGCTGCTATTTATCTAATATCAGACAAGGTTTACATGCTTCTATGACACTTCTCAGTTGCAATAAGCACAAACAACTCTTTACTTACTTCCACAACCAGTGTGAGTAATTTGGCCCATAGGACATAAGTTCTCCAGGGAAAGTGGTGATTTTCGAAAACAGAAGATGACATGTTATTCTTTCCTACAACATAAGGGGAGGGCATCCGTTTGTTTGGTGCACCAACTCATATTTATATTAGACATTTTTATATTGCATCAGGTCTGACTTCAGATGTTTTAACAACATTGTCGCTTTGTGACAACATATCAATGTAAATCTATCTATGAGACTATTTCATAGTGGGCAACCTTGCACAGAGGTCACCACGTTGTCACTTACTTGTCTATCACCAGTAGTTTATATTTATCTCAATAATAGTTTGTCTTTGATATTGGAGCGACGGAGTGACTATTTTTCAGAAATAAAACGTCAACCGGGAATAGCATATGGATTCCGTAATTCTGTGGAAATTGAGCAGAAGATAATCTAATTATTCTCATATCTATAGTTCTTTTGCTATACTGAGTCTACTGAAGACTCCAATCTATTGGCCGCTCTGGCTTCGTCGTGCTTACTTTTATAATTATAGAAACTTTTTTAGCACCTGGTAGATTCTGCGGCCGTCTGTCACTTGGTAACAGTGTTCTTTAATTCCCGTTCCCCATCGTATATTCAATCTGTATAAATTGAGAAATAATAATACATGCTTTAGACAAGGCATTAATAATTCAGGAAAGACTCAATCCATTCTCCACGCGTGGTCACAAACTACCACTTAGTCCGGCCGAAGAAGTGCTGTATTGAAAGATCCACACGCAATCGTCACAGAACTAAATTCAAGGGGTCTATGTCTAATTTAACACAAACATTTCGCACTACACGCTGTGCGTGCTGACCCCAGCGTCGGGAAAAAGGCAGACAAAAAGTGGTTACCTTGATACGCGGGGGTTCCGTGCACCTCCTTCCAACAGGGCGATTGCAAGGTTAATGGGATTGCAGTTCTGCAGCGATCAGTTGACTTGAAAGTCCTTTTGCTTAAGATGCCGTTTTTAAGGGGGCCGCAGCCTCCTCATTCTGAGATCACGGTGTTCGAATTAGAACCAGCACACCGCCCCCGTGCAGGGTTGGTCTAACGTGCATTAATGCATACAAAAGGCTGATGTAGCAACAAAAAAAACAACCAACGCCTCATAGCACATAGTTATCAATGGAAAATAAACTGGTTTCCAACAGAAAACCGTTGATTTTCATGCAGAATGAAACCATTCTATGAATTCTCCAAAAATATTTCAAGGGTCCCTTGGGAAAAAGATCCTTCAATGAAGAGTGATTAGAGCCAATTCATTATAAAGTGCTTTTATAATTATAGATTGCTGATTCAGCATTTGTATCGCACCATGGGGCAAAACAACCGCAAAAACCAACATGTGAGAGTGTCAACTACCGGTCACAGACTAAGTCAGGAGGGTGTTCCATTCAACAGAAGAGTTTAGCCCCTCTTTGGTGGTATTTAGGCTGTAAATCCAGCGCTGTTCACATTTACTTAAAGTCCTCTCTCTATTGCCACCTCTTGCTGTGGGAGGGATGATTTGAATCACAAACCAAAAGATTTTTTTATAATTGTTTTTGCTTTGCTTGCATGACCTATGTTCACAGATGCGTTGTTTCAAACACCTCTTGGTCTTCTCTATGTACAAGAGTTTGCATGGGCATTTAATACCATAAATGACTCATGCCGAAGAACAGCTGGAGAAAGAGCATAGTTCCCAGGCTTTGCCATTTAGCTCAATAGATTTTAGATTCTGTGTCAGAGGGCATACTGAACACTGGCCACATTTAAAGTGGCCTGTAACAGGGGATAGGTGCCAGAGTGTGTTTGTACAGTCGTTTCTTGTTTTGAGGGGTACGTGTGGACTAGCATGTCCCGACAACTTCTTTGGCGTTTAAAAGTGAAACAGGGTTGAGGTGGATTAAAGTCTTCAGTACATAATACATGCCCATTTTTCTTTACGTTTTTTCTTAGTTTGTTACTAATAGGGCTAAAAGTAGTAACACAGGTAATTCTCTCTTCTTGATTTTTAGGTTCTGGGTGTAAACATCACTCTCAGTTCACGTGTTGGGCCCTCTTGAGGGCTGAATGCACTATTTTCTTTGGATAGCCTCGGACCCTCAATCGTTCTTTTAGGTATTTTCCTTCCCTGATGTAATCGGTCATGTTGGAACAGTTTCTTCTGATTCTCAAAAATTGATCGATCAGTAAATTATCCCCAAGAGCTAGAGGATGAAAGCTGTTATATTTGAGCAGTGTATTTTTATCGGTTGGTTTTCGATACAATTTCGAAAAGAGGAGCCCAGTATCTGTTTTAAGACTTGCATTAAAACAGACAAACTTTGCCAAACTATTTGTGTTGTCTAGATTATTGATGTATAAGTAAAATCTGCATCCCCACCCATCTCCAGGGTATTGCTACTCATCTTAAAGGGCTGGATGCCTCCAGTTCACAGACATAAAACCGCCCTTACGAAAATCTCATGCGGGCCTAAAACACGGTGCTCTTCCAAGATGGAGGAGAGAAAAGCGAAGATGCAAACAAACTCTGCTTTGCTGCCCTCCCAGACTTAGAAAATGACGAAAATGACAGGCAAAAATTGAAATTCAGTGAAAAAATAAGTTAAGGACAAACAAGTATTCTTACCTGGTTAGGATCAATCGAATTTGATTGGCAGGCCAGCAGAACACAGAGTCCAAATCAACTGTACCGATAATTTTCTAAATTAATTTACCAATTCAGTCAGAACAACCAGAGTGATCACCAGCAGGGAGGTAACTGAGTTCTGGTGGCGCGTGCAAGTTACGGTAACTTTACGAATCATAACAGGCAAGCATGTGGGATTCTATTGTTTTGCGATGAAACATAACGTCCCATTAAAAAAGGTTACTCATGACATTTTAAAGATTTGTTCAGATAAACTTAACTAGAACTTTCCTTTTACCAATATTTTTTTCACTGCCCGTGTTTATATGTTGCAATGGTAAAACTATAGCTAAGACTACAAAACCCTTTACATGGGAAAATGTTGTACAATTCTTCGTAGTAACGTTTGACCTGGTCTGTGCAGGTTCTCAAAATGTGACAAAATACACGTTTTGCCACATTCAGAAACGCGTATAACTAATGTGGCGCCCTTAGATGAATGTTTTGGGCTGATAAAGCACATAGAGGCGTTTTGCGCTATTTTCAAGCGATTGATAAAAACAACTGCTGTGTGGACAAATCTCTCAAAATTGCCTGCTTCCGTTTTCAAGAGGCTCTTGGGTATAGCCAGACTTGAAGGCAAGCAATCAGTCTGTCCTGCTTTGGGTGTCGATCCTTAACTCGGAGCTCTTCTTATAACCCTGGCACGAAATGAGAAACAGATTATGAGAGACACATACGATTATGAGCAAAACATGGCGAAGCGACAGTTATGCAGTGAGAGCTCTACACATACATAAACGATGATTACTTCCAAACACTTGCCTTCTTTGTCTTCAGAAAAATACATAATTAGCTATTTTACCATTTGTCAGCCTGTGCTACTGGAAATTCTCAATTCCTTGGCTATTTACTGCACAACACTAGAAATTTGTGTTCCAAGCCGGAACAACACATTTCTTGAACGCACCCTATGCTGGCAGGGAAATAATGTGGTGCAGGGACGTTTACGGCCTGACAACAGCCCTGGCAACCATGAGGAATGCAGGGCAGCCGCATGGAGCGGATTCTCCTGGAATTACCCGGCTTTTCCATGTCAAAAAATCAGAGTTCAAATATGGCACCTGTGAGGTGCTCTTAGCATCTACTGCACACGTTCCCCTATGTTAATTATGCCATTTTTCAGACTGCAGGACCACTTTTCTCCTTTACTGAAATCCTAAGGGCACTTTTGTAAATTAGAAAAGTGGCAGTCTTTTAAGAAATACCTGCAGTGCTACTGCTGCACACGCTACCCCCACAACTCAATGAGGGATTTTAGCAGCTTTTACAGCTTGAAAGCACCTCATCTGTCCTCCAGTCTTTCCACCCACCTCAGATAATGGCGCTGAAACTGGAGAGGGGAATTTCCGCTTTCTATACTGCTTTTATTTATTTATTATTTATCATGTTTTTTAATTATTTTTTTTAACCTATGCTCAGAACCGAATGGCCTAGACTTATAGAACTGCACTATGTGAATTGATCGACTACTCCAAGGAACAAAGCCCCCCGCCCCCCGAGAAAAAAAAAATGGGGAAACTTCTATAGATTCAACTTCAAAGATTCCTGGTGGGAGTCGTCCTTTGATCCCTGTATTATGGATGCAGTAGAATGACATAATTGAAATGAATGATTGAAGGTAAATGCAAAGGAACAGTTGGGCTTTGAGGAATCAGACTTTTCTCTGGCCTCTGACGTGCATGAAACCATATGTATGCGAATGTCACGGCTAATTTTAGAATATGGAGGGTGAGTTAAAACGAGGAATGCGGGTCAGCTGTGGATGATTAAAGAGTTTTTAAAAGGTATGTGGGGGAACAGCAGATGAGAGTGCTACACACTGGTGGGGCTGGCTATGGAACACAATGTCTATGAAAACCTTCCTCTCGGATTTCTGGGCTATAAATACAGGGGACATCTTAATGTAGTGCACTCTGCCCGGGCCTGCCAAGATTCCCATGAGCCTTCGCGTTTACCCAGTAGCTCTCCCTGCCGACTGAAGGCCAGGCAGTCCCTCGTAGCCCTGTGGGGCAGGTGTGGAGGTGCCAGGGTGGGTTGGGATGACTGTGTTTGAGTGATTATAGACATCGGAGGCCCAAGAAGCCTCGAATTCCAAGAGTCCCAGCAGCCCCTCCCTCCATTCTCGTTGAAGAGTTATCGTGTTTGTTCTGCAGTGCGAAGAGGCTGCCTATTCCACTTTCCACGCTGTACATGTACGCCCCTGAGCCATGCCAGTGATCCTTGATAGCAACGGCTTGTGTTCATTCGACTCCAACCCGCTGACGGTATATTTATCAACACCGCCATTTTGTTAAACGTTTTGAATAAATGCACATAATATACTTTCATTGGTCATTGGCATTTAAATGTGTTTTTCAGTTGCTTAAATGAGTACTGCCAGATTACGTTCATCCATTACTAAAATAGCTCAGTGTGCTAATGCGCTGCTGAGAGAGAGTTTTGTGAAACTAGTAGATTTCCATCCTAGCAGGACAGCTTCACTGTTTGCCCTATAAAGGGATGTGCTATTTATGGAGAGCTGCACCTGAATTCGAACATATTTACATGCAATGTCACTCAAACCGAAGTTGATATTCATTTGTCGATCTCGGAAGGGTGAAAGGCTGAGTTGGCCTTGTCGGGATTCGAACCTGCGATTTGCAGATTATGCACAGGAGTGAGCGAGCAACCCGTTGAGCTATCTCATCGACGGTGAAGAGAACATGAGAATGAAACCTTGTTCACTGGGTAGAGTCCACTTTCAGTCATTTAAGGCCAACAAAATGGCTGCTATAAAGTAAAGTATGGAACAATTTTAACTAATAGTAGTTCTGTCACAGACTTTGTAAAGTCATTAGGCACTTTGGTAGTAACGCATGAAAATAATAATAACACAATAATAATGAACTAAAAGGCGAAGAAGTATGCTCATTTGATAATTTAGCATCCGTATGGCCACTGTAGATGTTGAAAGTAAAGTCGCTTTCTAGATGCTTCTGAAGGCGTATCCGTGTGCAGGTGTGTGCCAGCTTCTTGGTCCGCAGGGCCTGCGATGTCTCGTGCAGAGCGTGCCTTTACTGTGCGCACATGCAGCTTGCAGGGGAGACCTCGTTAACCTGCACACATCTGCAGTGCCAGGACAGCCTTTGCATCGTGTCACGGGAGAGTTGTATTCCATAAGAAGGGCCATTGCCATTCAATCATTGTGAGAACGGTGTGCGAGGCACAGGAAGGCACCCATCGTGTCAGTGAAAATTACCTACTCTTCTGCCATCAAGAGAACTTAGGGGCTGATTCATGGAAAAGTGCGCATTGATCCCGCAAAGGCTGCGCACCGACGACACCACGCGAACCTGTGCGCAGACGTTTTTCTGCACGCTCTGTGCATTCATGGATCCAAACGTGCAATACAACCCGATCCGCAAATCAAAATGAGCTGCACGAGGAACGCCCAGAACACTCTGCAAGCAAACCAAAAAACAAGCAATATCCCAACCTAAACGCAACCCTCCGCCTCCACCCCTGATCCACCATCCAGCACCCCTGCAAAAAGGCGCAAGCTCCCTCATACCTCGAGGCTGGATCCCTCACAGTCTCCCGCACAACCAGTACAATGACATGGCTGGAACTCACCTGAACCTCTCTGGTCTGCCTCCACCATGAAGCAGAGCCCCAACATGTCCACCGCCAACACCATCAACAGGAAGCACCGAAGTGAAGATCATTCCTGCACTGGAACATCCACTGTCACACCCTGCCAGACCCGAATCTGCAGCACCCCAGCCAGACAGCACTACATTGCACCAATAACACTGTGGCCCCCCCATCCACATGTGACAAGTGAATGCAATGCAAAGTGGCATGTGAATGTTAGCAATGGGTCACTTCAAAGGCACCAAAGGCACCAAAGCACAGCAACTGAATGTGAGCTGAGGACAGAATTAAACCGATTCAAACATCGGCCAAATAAACAAATAATGACCGTGCACGTAACAGCCTGAGCATAAGTGAGCCGGATGGAAGGAATGGAAAAGTCCACAACATGACCAGCCCAGGCATGGGTGATGGGAGTACAGTCAGATAGTGTATGGGTCACAGAGACAGGAAATGTTGCTGCCACACAGAATGAGCAAACATGGGTTACAACGGCATTCCAGGGGAAGAGCTGGAGCAAGTCATGAGAGCAGGCAGTGTTTGACTGCCAGAGGCGTTGCTGGGGGGGGGGAAGGCTGAGTGGGCTATAGCCCCGGGTCTTTTGGTTGTAGCCCCGGATAAAAGCTCAGGGACTACAACCAAAAGGGTAGCTAGCTCCAAGTCCTGACAGTCCTGACATTAGCTTAGCCCCAGATCTTTTCCAGATCTAGCAACACGCCTGGTGACTGCACATGCTGGTGGGCATGTCCGCATGACATGGGAGTGACACAGCAATGATAAACCAATGTGCAAGTTACGTGACCAGGCCACCCATCCACAGTGAGTCCACCTCCCACTGCAGCAACCGCAATGCGAAATACACAATGCAGTGAACTGAGTGTGGGCACATACACAATCCCAAGCATGTGCAAAGGGGACACATAAACAGTGGCACTGAAATGAAAACAATGTGAAACTGTGCAAACACACATGAACAGGTGGCATTACATCTACAATCAGAGTCAAACAAAAAATACAAAACACATCCACACATCTATGCAACCATACCCGGATGTACATCATATCACACACACCTGAACCCTCCTCCACAACCATACTGATGCTAAACACACAGTGATGCTGCACATGTAAATGCAATTGAAAACATCCAGTGCAGCCCCCAGTTGTCTGATGGATCCACCCCCGCATCCCTCCACCCGCAACCATCACAGCAGCTACATCACGCACACATGCACGCCACAATAAACATGACCTGCAATGGAGAGATGCACTGGGTGAAATGTCAACAATCAAAGTAGCATACACACAAATGAACAGCATGAAGCGTGGAATGGAATCCCATAAAACCTGTATTAAAGACAACTATATACACCAAACACTGGGAAGGAAGGTACAAGAAGTCTGGGGTAAATGATGCAAAATTAAAAGAACCCTGTACCTAAAATAACTATGTACATGAAAAACAGGGAAGCATCAAAGGCCAGGGCAAAAGAAAAATATAGAAATTAAACCTATACCTAAATAACTATATACAAAGGCAGGAGGCTATTCCTCATCACCAATGTTCCCTCTTAGCTGTGCGCATGTGCGTTTGCCCAGCTTGCTTCTGGGTGCCGCTCAGAAGCTATTTAGCAGCGCACACAGACCATTCTCACTTAACTAAAAGGATTTAATAAGGTACAAGCCACAACAATTACCTGACATTTGCATTCTCTTACTAATCTTAACATTCTGGTATAGCTCATTTGCATTACCCTACTATGCAAGCATGACCTTAAAAACGTATAAACCCCAACAGAATACACCCACAAGAGGTTAAATACTAATATGAAAACGTGGCTCCAAGAACAGCAGAATCTAACCAAGATGTGCCTGGACACATTAACCAAATAATGTTCCCTTCCCACCCATGACTGCGATACTTGGCTCTACCATCCTTTTACCTTATGACTCTAACTTGTGCCTCAGAACACCTGGACTCTTCCTCTTTTGGCTCTATGAAAAGGTTACCAGACTTGTACCGACATCCACTTGTTTTATATTTGTTGTAATATGAATAACGTTCAAGTACCAGAATTTCTATTGCTCATGGTGCCTCACCAAAAGCGTCACCCACACTATGGAAACCAACAATCAGCCAAAAATGGGATACTGACTTCGAGTAAGCAGTCTACTTGGATGTGTAGCCTCATCCGATGCTTCCTCTTCTTTGTACATATGTCACGCAAGTGTTTTGCAGCAGTCCCCTTGCAAGTTAACACATTATGAAACTCAAATAATAATTTGCCATCTAAGGATTTTGAGTAGACAAATGTTATGCTCAGCATCTCCTACTTTAACACTGCTAACAATACCGTATGGGTGGAGAGCAAGATTGCAATATCATTTTCTTGGCCTGCAAGGGAAAATGGGTATCGACTATGCCTAGCATTACCCCACTATAATACTAGGGTGATTGATATTCAGATAGTTAAATAGTTTTCACAAAATCTGCATCCTTTCCAAGTGTTCAGAGTTCCATCGGGCATAGACCTTAACAAATTATATGGTAACTTGCTGGTATACAGAAAAGGCTTCACTGAGCACTTGTTGAATATTATAGGGTTATAGGTGTGGGGTATGTTGCAAAAAATCTTGTATGCACTGCAAAATAATTATGTACATGCCGATTGATGACATTTTTTTAAAATGTACATAATATCATAATGAGACACTAAATAGGTTTTGCTTGCAAAGTATTGTTGGTATGCAAATATCCCAGTGAGTGTTTACTGCTACAATCCCTCACTTTTTACAGTGCTCTGTCAACTAGTACTGGAGGCTAGCACAGAAGCCGGGGGATGCGGGAGTACAGGTGGAAGGGCAGGGGCGAACACTCCTTGGTGATGAACAAATCATCAAACTTAAAAAACCAAGTCACACCTTTCAGCAGGATAGGGAAGGAACTATGTTGTGTGTTTGCTGAAGGGTAGGAAACTGCACCTTGTGTTTCTATCTATGCTCAGCTGCTGAAGCTTTTCTATATAATCATGTGTTCTTCTGTTTATTGACTCAAGCATCCCCCTGCAACTTATTTAAGTGATAATGAATTACAGAAGAAGGATCCCTGGTTAGAGAAGAAGGCACTCAATCTGTTGTACTGATGAGCATTGCTGCTACTAAGTTAAAAGTCATATATGGGATTTTCTTCAATGGGCTCCATTGGAAATCTCAGTAAGGCACTTGTTGAATTTTGTCATGGCCGTGGTGAGGAAGGGAGGGCACAACTATGGGCTGCATTATGAACCCTGTCATTTCACTTCCTATGTCAGGGTTGCAAGCAGGGCTCTGATAAGATTTTGCTCCCTACTTGGATTCAAATGACTTTTCAGAGAGTAAAAAAGTAATTAGCTTTGCCATTAAGGATATTTTATGCTTATTAAAATATGTTATTTCCACTTAAAACTCCTCTTGAGATTGGCAGCAATCTTATTAGAGTTGTTTCCTATGCCACTGTTTTGCTGGTAAATAACTTGAAAACATACCAGTGCAGCTTTGTGGGTATAAGCAGGGGGTAGGCTCCCATCTGTTCATTGTTTCCCATTTTTGTTGTTCACATTTTCCTATTTTTCTGGAGTACAAATTGATGGTGCATATGACTCTTAGCTATAAAGCTTGTTTTGAGTATGTGTCGTCACAAATCACAGGACAATGTAATGTGGATAGTAAGCAGAGGCCCAGGAATCTTGGCCATCATATTCTGAGGTGCAGTTATTCTGATGCAATTATTAGTACACATCCTTACACAAACTAGGCATGTTAACATGGCCCTTTGATTACTTAAAGTGGTACACAAACTTCTATTACAATGTGTTCTTACACATTATTTTTCATTGCCATTATCCCATCTGTAAATATTGTATTCTGCCTGAATAGTTTGACAGCTACATCAATTATGCAATATGGGTTTTTTAATACACATGAGGGTTTTTCCAGTGGCTTAAAAACACAGTTTTCTCTGCACAGGAATACTTTTTCTAGGCACTGAGGCAGATCTTGAAGTCTTGGACTAGTTGATGAGTGGTCTTTATAATAACATATCAAATATTTTGAGAAATGCAGTGGACGGGCAGCTGAAATTCCTTTCCAAATTCTATTAAGAGACAGTAGCTCACTAACTTCGCATGCCCACAAACTGGCTTACCTCATTAGTCAGGTGCGCCCATGGAAAATAATGTGCGCACGACAGCCAACCAGTTCCGCACAGAGAGAAAAATAATTAGAGGGAACATTGCTCATCACCAATGTTACCTAACCTGTCTACCAGGTCTGAGTCACACGCCACGTCCTCCTCCATCAGGTGGGCCTTTGTTGATTCCTGGATGGCTTGCAGGGTGGAAAGCATCTGTAGTTCGGCGTCCTCCACCGCTGTGCAAGTAACCTCCAGGATGGTAGTCCGTCCTTCTCGCCCGATGGAGTGGTACCTCAGCCCTGGCCACCATCACAAGTGCTTCTCATGCCCTCAGCCTTTCTGTCAGCCGCTGCCTTTCATAATTGCGGAACACAGAAGAAATGCAGGATAGTGCACACAAATGGTCATCCTAGCCCAAAGTTACCACCTGCCTCCTTGGTGTTTTCTGTCCTGCAACAGTCCGCCTGCTTCTTCCTGCCATCTGCTGCCGCTGTGCCCATTGCATGCTCCGTTGGTAGGCCCTTCGACCTGATGACGATTGTCGTGGGCATACGGCACTTGCACTGTTCCAAGGTGCCTGCTGTCCCTCCACTGCCTATCCTGTCAGTGCCTGAGTAGGGACGATGACCACCTCAGCCGATGTACTTTGGACTCCCATCTTATGCTGGGATGGAAGCTCCATCAGAGGGGGCATTTGGGGTGGGACTGGTGCACAAGGGCGTGCTGGTATGTGACCCGGAAGGCACCCCAGAGTATGACTGGCGCACAGAGGAGTAAGCCGAGGAGGAGGTTGCAGCAGTGAACTTCCCATGGAGTCCACCAGGGAACGTGTTGGATAAGTGTTATTGGTCACCTTGGTATATGCATGCAGTACACATCTTGACATACTGGGGTGTTAACCTTGTGTCACAGTGAATCTCTGTGCAGATGTGTCTCTGTACACATACATGTGCATGTATGTGCAGTTGCACTTCTATGCGTTTTGGTGGATGCACTTAGATAAGTGACAATGTCATTGGAAGTGATTGTGCAGTACTAATCACACTATACCCGTTGGCAGTGTTACATTCAGTGTGAATGCACATAATGATTGATGGCATGCATTCACTGTTCATCTGCACAATGTGTATTTTAGTACTCAGACACTTGCCTGACCATGATGATGTCTCCTTACTGCCACCCTTCAACTCTCCCTGGTGGGATGGAGTGGACACAAGCCAGATGGGTACCCTGTGTAGTTAAGTGAAGGGCACTCATGGTGACACTTGTGTTGTGGTTTGTGGCAGGGAGTCTGGCACTATGTGGGGTCATTTTTATTTAACTTATTTTGGAGTGACCGATTCTAGCTTCGTGGGTGCGTGTGACACATGATGTTGTTAGGCTGGTGTGTCTATGCATGCTGTTTTCTCGAGACAATCATGGTGGCCCTGGTTGCGTGATCCTAGTTGGGGGGTGCTATCACTGTCGTGACTTAGTTGGTGAGTTGTCAGGAGGGTGTCTGGCCCAGCTGTTTGTGTGCTGTGACAAGTGTTTAAGGTTGTGGTGGTGAGTGTTTCCTTGCACTTTTCACATGCATCTTGGCTGTCACATGGCATCCCATACAATGTTTTTGGAATAGTAATTCCTACCCACACAGGCAGTCCAATCTTGGTCCTTCTTTCCCTTCTGGGAGTGCTGTCCCAAGACAAATCCACACACATGACAGGATAGCTGCACATTTGTGGGATACAATATTCTCCAGAGACACCAGGCACACATGATGTTCCAACCTTTGTTGAGAAAGATTTTGGCCAAACACTGGTCTTTTGAAATTGGATGACCACATTTCCAAGTTTATTGACGACAAATCAAGAATCATCTTTAAGAGAGCACAGACACTAAAAAACAAACTGCTTCAGACTTACCAGACCTAACAGAGGGAACATCCAATTGGTTACAACCCACTAATGGCTTCAGGAAATGGCTTCAGGAAATGTGGAACCTGCACCATTTGCAAACAGGCACATGAAAAAACTGATTGTTTCAAGAGCAGCAACAATAACACTATAAAAATCGAGCAATCCATAAATTGTAGGACGAAATATGTGGTTTACGCGATTATATGCGTATGCAAATTAGTCTACATTGGGAGCACCATCAGGGAACTCAGGACTAGGGCGCGTGAACATCTTGCTAAAATTGGAAGCCAGGACCCTAGACTTCCTCTTGCTTGTCATTGGCAAGAGAAACATCAATTGGATAATAAAGTTGACATTAAGTTCATTGGCCTTCAAAAAGTAACCCTCGGAAGACGTGGAGGTGACAGAGAAAAGAGACTCAGACAAACTGAGGCGAAAATAATTTGCAAACTCAACTCCACAGTACTTGGACTTAACACTGATAATGAAATGGTGTCCTTTTTATAACAATAATTAAGTTGTAACTAGAGTGTTTAGAAACATGTTTACCATCTCATTCACACTATCATACACTAAGGCCTTTCCGACTATGACATTATTCGATATGTTAACACAGAAGCATTTCTCTTCAATTCCGCTTTGCTGACATTTCTAATACATTAACATTAAAAGTCCTTGATGTGCAGACCTTTTTTCAAACTTACTACTTTACTTTATGTGACTCACCATATATCTTTATGGTATGTTCACTCCATTACAATATGGCCGCCAGTGAACACGCGACTAAACATGGAGAAAGGACAGACTGTGGTATCTGCTATCTTAGCAACAGATATAATGACAGAGAGGACGCATAATGGCGCCCCCTCAAGATTTGTAGCAACTTTGCGATCGTACGCGCTTAATCTGAACAGCAGGTAAGAGAGCGTCTGACTTTTCACATATCTGAAGATTCATGCGATTTTCGCGCACGCGAACGTGCATTTGTTACTTGCATAGACTCACTTAAACGCTTCAACATGTAATGTCGCGCACGCGATTGTGCGCCTCCAGTATAGAATACGTGTCAACCCACCACTACGATTTCACACGTTTAAGCATTCACGCGTTTAGCTAAAATGCGACTATCTTTTGTCATCCACTAGTTTGTGCACGCGTACGTGTGCTTATTACTTACCGGTTGCTTTAACGTATCAGGATCCCGTTATTTTAATGATTACATATTTTTCGCACGCGTATGTGCGTGTCTTTTACGGATCAGACCAGCAACTCCATTTATGCGTGTCTTTTTTCACGCGAAAGTGAATTGCGAGTCTTCGTACGGGTAAACGCTTTTCCACGTGTAATTCCATTCGCGGAAGTGCACCTTGAGTTATTAGGAGTGCGAACACTTTTTTACATGTAGTTTTCACTTAACAGACTTTGATATTTAAGAATACGTGCAACTTTGGCACACTTCATATGCAGGTTACGTTTATTTTGCAGTTGGAAACCGAATACTAAGTGCATTTTTCACTATCTAGTTTTCATATTAGGGTAAGATAAGAGTTTGTTTATGATATGATTTTTTACTTACAGGGATTTACCCTTTTGACATATGGAAGCTCATTTTTCACATTATGTGACAGGGGCATCTTACATGACTACAAGGTAACACGCTTCTACATTTATTCTGTGACATGAAAGAATATGAATGACCAAAACAATGTTTTTATTGTAAATGCATCATGTATCATAACTAACAAAGACTTTGCATCTATTTTTCTCCAAATATCACCCCTGCTTTCTCCAACCCCTATTCCCCATCCAATTATTGTCTGGCCTTTTATTTCTAACATCCATGCACTTTTGTGTTTATGTATTTTTTCTTTCAATGCATACTTTATCTTATTATCTATATCATCACTTTATTTTTGGATATATACATATGTCTACCAATGTGACTATTTGCTTATGTTTTCATTTTTTGTCTTTTTTATGACTATATAATGCTAAGACTAATCAATAGCCCTGATTTGAAAAAGGTCCTTGGAAAACCGAAACAGGTGTCATCAACTACAAGGGCAATTTTCTGAGAAATAAAACTAATTTGCAAAAATTAGGCGCAGTCTCTTTCCAGGTTACTTATACCTTACACTATTTTGCAAGGGGTCTTGTACTTGGCTGAACCCCAGACCTGGTGAGACGCGTCTCCATGGACTTAATGTATTGATTGTACAACTACTTTCTTTGTTCACTACTATAAGATGTCGCCAAGTTAGACCAAACCTTCCAAGCCAAGGTTTTTGAGCACCTCTAGAACTGGGCTCAATTTTCCTACGTCTGAGGAAAACTAATTTGGGTCATCATTCGTGAACAATAGGCATTGCCACCGAATGCAGGTTTATTTATGTCTTGCGTAGTTGATTTTCGTAATAAAGCCGACGATCTTTGACTTTTACACAATGTATTCTTTGTTGGCGAACGAGCAAACACGTCATGCCATCTTTTGTCACACAAGCACGTAAGCATTGGTTTCTGCTTAAGAAACACAAAGGAAGCAAATGTGTCAGTGTGTCTAACATGTTTCCTGCAGCTGTGACAGGCAGAAGTGCCAGCCAGCCAGAGCATCCCTCAAACTGCAACATTTCTGAGCGACTCTGTGGCTGGCTGGCACTTCTGTCACTCACAGCCTGCCTGACTTGATCATGGTGGGCGCCCCTCCCGTCGTGGCTGCGACTGTGGCAGGAAAATGTTCTTGATGTGGCGTGGTGGGACCAGGGGACCCCGAAAGGGCCCCGGCTCAGCCCCACGTCTTGGAGACTGCCAGACCCAGCCCTGACTGGCACCCGACCCACTTAAAGCACTGACCAGAGGAGGATACTGCCAGGGTGGACTGGCCTATAGGGAACTCTGTAGTCCTCTGCACTCTGGGCCTCTTTTGTGTGGTACTTCCACATTTTCCCATAGGAAAGGGATTGAGCTTGCTGAAAATGTGCAATATGGGGCTGCTTTGAACATTATTTCCAGGGTCTCTTTTTCCAAAGTGCGCCCCTGTCTTGCGGTAAATGTTTACCATTCTGTTGCCACTGGAGTCCTTTTCCTTGCCCTTTATTTCAGAAAAAAATACCTTAATCTTGTAACTTGAAAACTAGAACTTTATGACTGAACACATCACCTCACACAATTACACTCTACAGGGACTCTTCCCCATGCCACTGTCAGGATGATAAACCTAGCCCAACTGAAAATAAAATCCCAGTCAAAAATGTCATCATTCTCTAGACCCACAGTGGGGAAGATGGTTTTTATTAGCTGCGAGATCCTTGGACGGACGGTATGTTCTGGAAACTTCTCACACTTCCCTGCAAACCATAGAGAGGCACAGTCTTGCAGACAACGGCCCAGGCTTTCTCACGTGCCTGTTTGACCTTTGTTACTGCTAACATTGAATCGCCGCGTGCGTCTTGTTTCTCCTGCATTTTGAGACTTCATGAGGGCATTCATCAGAACGTTTTAAAAAATGGGAGTTCTGGGAAGTCGTTTGTTTGCAATCTGATTCATTTTAAAACAGCACAACTTGGTATTACTAAATAATGATGTATTTTGTGTCCATGTAACGCATTGTTCCAGAGGACAAACTTGAAATATTCATGTTTTCCTGTCATCACATGGTTGTGCTGCATTGTAGGACACATCCCCACCCCAGCATATTCTGACTGATGTCCTCCTCATCAGATATTGGGATGGCAACCTCTCCAAGTCGGCAACAAAGAAAGGCCTTCCAGAAAACACTGAGGCGATATGCCCTGAGGTGGCGGGCAGACCCTGTAGGCAGGTCTCCCTTGCTACCCCTGTGCTCTCCCTTGCTACCCCTACAAAAAAGATATGTTTTTGTTACTTTAAAAAAAATGTAATCTCCTGGACTGTGGCCAGTGCCATGTGGCTCTTTATATTTGGAGTGGCTGACTTTGTTGTTCAGGCCTATTAAAAAAACAAAACGGGGTTCCACAAGTGTATCACTTTGAGCAGTGATGCTAAATAAGAAAAAATAGGAAGAACACATAATTTGTCTTTCTGGAATTCTATCCAATAAATGCTAGACTCATAAAGGTTTATTTCCAAGCACACTTCAGGGGGTGAGTCATTGATTTAAGCTGTTCTTAAACACCCCAACTCAGCCTTTCACCCTTCTGAGGTCGATAAATGAGTACCGACACAGGTTGGGTGATATTGTATGTATATTTGTTCTATATAAACCGCTTAAGCGTAAGTGCTATACAATAACATATCATTATCATTTGGCTTTGGACATCTGCTTGCATTCACAGTAATTTGGTAATATGGGCCTATACACGCTGACATTAATGATATATATGGTGATCCATTCTTGTATGAAATATATATAACATTATAGTGATATCGCAACCATATTGTTAGTAGTGCACTTAGGAACAATATGTGATGTCCCTTCCTGTTTTGTCAAGGGGTGAAAGGTCGTGTTCATTGCTTCCCGTGTTGTCACGTCAAGGTCGGGGGTCAAATGAAACCACTTCCTGTGATGTCATCAGAGGTCAAAGGTCATGTGTTGTCACTTCCGCTACCCCTGGCATTTTGGTGAAACGACGTCCCTGCCTGTAGGTAACGGCCTGCCGCCCAAGTTAAGGGCCGAGCATAGCAAGGGTCCCTTAACAAGGGTGGTGGTGCCATTACCAAAGGGGTTGGCACGCCAGTGAGGGCCATATCGCCATTAGATCCCGTGTAGTTCCCTACATGGGTGCTAAGGTTGTCTTTTTAGTTATTTTAAGTAAATAAATGTACCTTACTTGTCCAGCCAGGTGCTGCGCAGAACTGCTGAAAGGAAGTCCCTTTTCCATGTTGATGATGATTTTACTTTACTTTAATCAATTTATAACGTGCATCTAGTGACCCGTAGGCATAAGGGTGCACAAGTAAAAGCAGACACAAAACAAGCATAGTACAACATATTAACAGGCAGATCCTACTTATAAACAAGAATTAAAAAGAGGGTTAAGTGAATAAAAATGTTTTTAGTTTTTACCTAAAAGCACCCGCAGTCTTAAGTTCTCTCATGTCAAGAGGAAGGGCATTTCAAGCCCTAGGTGCCACATTCACAAAAGCCCCTTTCGTAGCTTTAGAAGTGTTACATCTAGGGTGTTACAGTTGATTTGAGTTATTCGATCTAAAAGATCTTACACTCAATTTCTCAGTGAGAATTTCTTGCAGGTTAGATGGCATTGTTCCAACGAGATTGGCTCCCTGGGTTCCACAGGGAGCCAATGCAGGCTCTGTCTGGCTTTAGATACATGATCTCTTCAGCCAAGGCCTGTAACAACTCTGACCGCACTATTCTGAATTACCTGTCGGTGGTTACATTCCATTTTTGGGATGCCAATCAGGAGACTACAATATTAGTACATTTTTGATCCGATTATGGCCAGGGACGTCATTTCACCAAAATGCCAGGGGTAGCGGAAGTGACATCACACAACCCTTGACCTCTGATGACATCACAGGAAATGATATAATTTGACCCCACCCCAAAGTGACATCACAGGAAGCAATGGATCACAACCTTTCACCCCACGGCAAAACAGGAAATAACATCACATAGCATTGTGTCTGAGTGCACTACGAAAAATATGGTTACAATATCACTGTAAACTGATACACATTTCATACAAGAATGGATCACCATATGTATCATTAATATCAGTGCTTATTGGCCCATATTACCAAATCACTGTGAATACAAGCAGCGGTCCAAGGCCAAATCATAATGGTGTGTTAGTATTTAGCACTTACGCTTAAGCGCCTCATATAGAACAAATATACATACAATATTACCCAACCTGTGTTGGTACTCATTTATCAACCTCAGCAGGATGAAAGGCTGAGTTGACCTTGCTGGGAGTCGAACCTGCAACCTGCAGATCACACACACATTGCAGCAGCCAGCGTGCAACCCACTTAGCTATTTTCCCGGATATAGCCATCAGAAAATGAGGCACTCTAGAAACAAAGAGACACATGCTACTGGCAACAGCCCATGAGCCTCAATGTAAAAATAAAAGGGGTAGCAAGGGAGACCACAGTGGTAGCAAGTGAAACCTCAGGGGTCGCAATTGTGACCCCTGGTGACCCCTAAATGACGTCCATGATTATGGCCCTGGCAATAGTTTCTGCATTAGCTTGGGAGCTATATGGCAAAGATGGGCCAGCAATTGGATGTAATAGGCAGAGGATGAAACCAGGCTGCTAACGTGTGCCTTCATATCTAAGTGCGGATCCAGAGTAGAGCCTAGCATCTTGACTTTCTTTTTTGTGGCAAAGCTACCATCAGCTATAGTAAAACCATGATAAGAAGCACCTAATGTTTTAATCATATTTGGGGTGCCAACCACCATGAGCTCGGTCTTATCTTTGTTCAAAGCCAAGCCATTCTGTATCACCCAACTGTCAATGAGATTATACACTCTATTAATACTGATTTCATCTTCATCATGTGCACCGGTTAAAGGGATGACATATTGTGTATCATCTGCATAATTTGTAAAAAAAAAGCCACACCATTCTGTTCCAAGAGGTCAAAAAGGGGGACCGTGAACATATTATTCAGGGAAGGGGAGACACATGCCCCCTGGGAGACACCATATTCCAGGATAACAGACGGTGCCCCTGCCTCACCAGAATACACTCGACACCTTCTGTTACTAAGAAACAATGAGATCCAGGAAGCCGCTTCGACCAAGAAATTAGCAATCTCCCTCAACCAGTTGTTAGATCAGACACATGTAGGCTTCAGAATCATGAGAGGAATGGAAACTGCATTACTATCTATATGGGACGATCTAAAGACCAAGGCAGATTCCAACGTCAACTCAGCACTAGTACTAATCTATATCCCAGCAGCCTTCGACACAGTCAACCATGACACACTAATCAAAAGAATAGAAGAGGTTGGGATTGGCAGCACAGCCGACCTCTGGATAAAATCCTTCGTGACAGAAAGACCAGAAACAACGCAGATTCAATTCAGCACCTCAGAAAACAAAATGTGGAGTCCCACACGGCTCATCGCTGTCCCTGTTACTCTTGAACCTCTACATGACCCCCATGATTTACCTCATCAAACAACATGGCTTCACCTGCTTCAACTATGCAGATGACACTCAAGTCATCTATGAAATAAATTTGAACGAATAAAAAAACCCAGCACTCACTGGTTGCCTCAAGGAACTAAACCAGTGGATGAGCACCAACAGCCTTTATCTAAACCCAGACAAAACCAAAATGATGATCGCACCCAACAACCTGCTGAACAATCATCACATTCCATGGCTCACCGAGCTGGGAAACCCACAAGAACCATCCGCACCGGTCAAAAACCTTGGAATCCTAATGGATAAGGAACTAACAGTAGAACCACAAGTCAACGCAGTAGTTAAGAAATACTTCTTTCACCTACACATGGTCAAGAAGCTACTTCTCTTCTTCTCCTTCACACACAGATGTGGGATGTATTGACCCACTCAACAGCATTGCCTCACATCACTAAGCTGCATTTGCGCAAGAAACAGCATCCTTGCTGCGCTGGCTTCTGTGTGCACCGGGATCTCAAATCTGCGTTTTGGCAGCAACAAAAAAAATGGTTGCATCATCCTGCCTAGCACACTTCAGGTAAAATGGAACAAGGGGATACTCTGAAAAAGTATACCAGTGTGTTCTGAAACCTATATATGGTATCAAGTGAACAGGCAGCACTGCTTAGCTGCAAAAGCCAAAATCCCCTTCAAAATGAAACATTTTCACCCATTCAAAATGCTGTTTTTCGCTAATTCCATCTGTTCATTCTGAAACCACTGTGAGTAAAAAGGACCTGTCATGCCCAGGATATACCCCTGTGCTTTACCAAAACCAGGCATAATTCCTGAGTGACAGGCCCAGTCAAACCAACTCTCAGAGAAATCAAGAAGCAACTTTCTTTTCACTTGCACGGGAACATGTGTTTATTTCTTGCCAAAATGTATCCGGGCGCAGCAGTTCAAAGAGACTTTTTACTCTCTGAGCCAGGTCAAGTGTAAATGTATCTATACTTTAGATAAAACTCCTGCCTCAAGGAAATGACTACAGCTGAAAAGACAGTGTGGGCAATCTGAGGCAGCTGCAAAACCGAATTTAAAGAAAGAAATGCTAACAGTTGTAACACATGTGGAAAAATGGGCTTTTGCTGACTGAAGAAAAATTGGCCTGTTTAAAAATAAATTGTTGCATAAAAACCTGCTTAGTTAGCAATGTAAAGGGTTTATGTTAGTGGTGATAATACATAAATAGGCTATCTTCTTTCACAGGTTTGTTTAATTCAAGACCCAAAATAAAAAATTAAAGAGTTTAAAACACATGGGCTGGATTTGCAAGCTCTCAGAAAAAACAGTCATTCCAGTTGCCAGCCATGAAACTTCCCCCAAGGGGAAGGGGCCTATCATAAAAACTCTCAGCAGATACTGACAACCCCCTGATAATCACGGGGTTGAACAAACGTTTGTCTCTGCTGGGACCTAAACAATGGAAGTCCTGGGACACTAACCTGTCAAGTGTAAGGGGCAATAAAAACTTCAATTAAGATGGGAAACCCCCTTGCCTTGAAGGAAATGACATTTGGTTGCAGTTGAAGTTAAAGAAAAAAAATGACCCCAACAAAGGAACTGCTTTTTGCTTACAAAGACTATTTCGTAAAGAAACCTTAAAGACTTTTTATCTCTACAGCAAGAATTAGTAAAATGTTAAAAGTTCACAACTTCAAATCTAATTTTATGGGCTGTTTGTTAAAACTTGGTAGAACTGATTGCCGCATGGGCAACAGAAGTTACAAAATATGACAGATTCCAAGGAATGTATTAATGTTGCAAACATAACATTTTGTACATACATCCCTGGGGATAATTCACATCTGTATATAAAATTGTGGAATTTTAGGCCAAATCTTTCATGTTTAAAATTACCAAAATGTATCAGAAAGGCGAAATAAGGTGGCACAGACCTGATGATTGGACTGATCTGTGTTCCACATAATATTTAACCTGTGTGTATAATATGCCAAGAGATTGTAATTGAAGAAATGTATGTTTTGGGAAAATCGGATATTCAGTAAAGGAAATGTGGGCGTTTCTGGACACTGTAAAACTCCATAAACCTGACATCATTTTTCTGAAATCCAACTAGCAAACAGCTAGGTCGGACACATACCCCTGCCCAATCGGATTGATAGAGGCGGGTGTAGCAAAGCCTGCCCCAGTCATATACTGTGATGATGTCACTAGCCATTATAAATAAGAGCCCCGGGAGACACTGATTCCAGATTTCCTATGCCGGAGTCCTGTTCCTGTCTGTTCCTGTCTTCATCTTGCATTTATCCATCTAGACTCCAGATCCCAACCACAAGGCCAGCATTGCTGATCCTGCTTCAGCTGGGCCTCAATTCTAAAATAATCCCAATAACCAAGGGAAACGCTGTGGTGTTTTGGGAAGCATCCTGAATTAACCTGGCTTGCTTCTCACAAAATGCATGCCTGCTGCAAACCTGCCATCCAGCTGATCTGTAGTATTCAGTGACCAGAGGTGCCAGCAGTGCCAGTCCAGGGCCAGTCCAGTGCCAGTCCCGTGCCATCCTGTGACCAGAACTGCCTAGCTGTTTTGCCAGGTGCCTTGTCGTGTAGTGACCAGAACCCCTGACGGTCCAATATCCTAAACTAAAGTGGACTGTAACTATCATCCCTACCCCATAGAAATCCATAGTCTACTTATTTTGTCTTTGGTCCCTATACCATCTCTGTACCATCCTATTCTGACCCCAAGATTCTGTTAAAATTGTCAGACTTATTTGTGCAACCCTGCTTTGATACTTAGTGGTAGCGCAGATTTTCTCTTCATTTTTGTCTTGCATAGAACCTAAACCATTAGTGATTTTGATTAAATAAAGTAATTTCCATAAATGAAACGGGGTACACACTACGTGAAAGGTTACAACTGCAGAGTAACTGTAGAGATTCACTGATGGCATTTTCTTTTTCTTAGCCATTAAAGCTAGTTTAAGTAAAATTCACCTATCATTTTAAAGCCGCTTTTCTGTTTTTCACTAGCCGCTTTTTCCAAAAACGTACCTCATTCTATCTTTCCTATCTCCCTCAGTTTAATAGCTAGAGACTTAATTTCACTTCCAGATTGTACCGAAGATCTATAGCTACACCCCAACTAAAAAGACACACTCCAAATCATTTCACCTGTTTTTATCAAAAAACGTTTGTTTAATTCTAGGCGGGAATCGAAATATTTGCAAAAGTTCCCACATGTCATTTTGATTATAAACTGTTTCAAATCTTCCATTTAATTTCAAATTGTATGCTTTTGCTCAATCCATTGCTTGTGATTGCTAGTATCTTTCCAGTGCTGCTCCAGAAAAGAATAGTTTTTGTTTCAAGATTTTTATACACATTCATTGTTTTATTCAGCCATTCCTGAGTGTTATTTTAACATTTCAAGTGTTTCAAATCCATTTTTCACTCTCATTTGAAGAGGGAAAGTTAAATTTGAATTCCATTTCCAGGTTCATAGATCCATTCAGAAGTGATTATTTTTGGGTTTAGGGAACATTGAAGGGGGAAATCCTAACTTGAGTGCTATCTTTCCGAAAATCCAAAAGTGTTTTCTATCTGTGTTACTAAAGGGTTGAATTAAGTGCATTGCCTACATTCCTATTGTTATTATCATCACATTGGTGATGGCTGCCCCATTTAGTAAAATGTGTATGATTTATTTTGAATTTTTAAATAAATAAATAAATATTACCCTTAACCACCAGCCTGGTTCCTGGTCCATTGTGACCTGGGGTATCTGAAAAGGGGGTGTGATATGAGTGGTGTATCTCTCAAATATTGAATCTATATATAAATAAATAAGCTTTTCAGTTGTGCGCTGCATACTAGGCTGAGACCAGGGTGTGTCGACTGATTGAAATCCTTAACACAGAACACTCACCGTCAAGTCTCTCGTCATGTCAAGAATAGACTATGGCAACAGCATCTACCTCGGAATGCCAGAATACCTCATGAGGAAACTAGAGTGAATACAGAACACAGCAGCAAGACTACTCCTTAGACTCATTAGAAGAGAACACATCACCCCAGCACTAAGAACACTGCATTGGATACCAGTCAAAAAACAAATCTTCTTCAAAACTCTGCATAACAAACAGAGTGATCCCTGGCCAAGGAGCGGAATTCATACAGGAAATAAACCACCATTTACAAACCAACATGAATACTAACATCCATCAACGACATCTGCCTCAAACCGAAACAATACGCAAAACAATAATTCAGGAGATCAGCATTCTCCTGCAAAGCAGTGAAACATTCAAACTCGCTCCCAAAGGAAACACAAACAACGGAAGATCCCCTACAATTAAGGAAACTATTTAAAAAATTGCTCTTTAAGGCACACAGATAAATAAAACACCAGCGAGAGAAACCCACCAGTGCCATGCAAGAAAGACTACGATACTGGACTGCCCAAAGAAATATTCAACGTTAAACCGAAAAGGAAAAAAAAACTAAGCCTAAGGGCTAACAGCAGATCAGGGGTGAGCAGCCTTCACCCCATCTTCCGGCCCTTTCTGAGCACTCTGACTCCACCCATTACTGAGAAAGACGTGGTAAAGGAGGGGTCACGAGGAATTTGTTTCCATGCAGGCGCTGGATTTTCACAGCCCATGCAAGGAAATAAATGCGGTGACATTGGGTAATGTTGCCCTAATGTCTTTCGTAGGGCTGCAGATGAGATGTTGCAGGGCACGCCTTCCCTGGCCCACGTGCAGCCCTTTGGAAAACAATAAGAAGCTGCTGCATTTGCAGACCTACTCCATTGTACTCGTGCTAGGTTTAGACCTTATAAAAATGAAAAATAAATGAAAACAGTAGATATGTTAATTTGAGCAGGAAAATGCTCATAGAGTAGGCAGATTACTGATACTGGCCAGCTGAGGAGCTGGCTACAGAACCATGCCTCAAAAGCCTCAGGGGGTGACAAGGAACAGGGGAACAGACTTTCCTAACCCATGAGAAGGAAAACATTCAGTGACCTGGGAGTACTTCTGAGATGAGTACTCAGTGTCGCAATTGGTGAAAGTATGATGGAATTGCCTGTAGGCTGATTCTTTATTTGAATAAAAAAATGTATGCCACAAAAAATATAGATACCAGAAAAGAGAACAGGGGAAGCATGCGATTAGGACCAGATACCAAACAAAGGTATTGTACAAAATATGAATACATTATCAATATGCTGTGAAAAATCACCAGAGTAGGACAAAGCAAGGGATTGCTAACCTGACAAGGAGCCTGTCATTGCCCTTTGAGCAGCTGTTATCCAACTTCCTAATGGCATCTCGTGCACAAGCTTCATGAACAATACGATATGTAGATATATGTGAAGTGTGAGATGCCGTTGTCGGGGCGTTCCTTTGATTGCTAAGTGTAGAGTGAATGATACTCTGCCCCCCTCCCTCCATCACCTCCCCAATATCATGGAAAAAACCTTCCCGTCGTTTAACTTCTTTTGTGTAACTTCAGTCTGTAGCCAAGCCAACCTTTATCCACAAAATGTGGTTTCGAGTCATTTCATGTACACTGACTACAAATCTAAGTGTGTTACGTGGTTAAGGGTCAGGGCCCGAAAGATGCCCTGACTAGGAAACTCCATTCCCCGGATGGGGTTCTAAAAAATGTCACCTCGAGGGAGAGGGGCTGGTGGAGGCGGGCTCTCCTGACACTGGACAGGCAACAAATCAGCCACCATTTGTGGCTGCAGTGGCTAGAAGCGCTGACCCAAAACCTGGCAGAACCAATGGGTGAAGCAGTGAGCTTCCCCTATACAATATGAACAAGGAAGGCGCCAGCACAGTCTAATTCTACTCCTGTTTGCCACTTCCTCCTCATGCTAAAGCATGTGTGTAGTTGAACAATGTGTGATCTGTCGCAGCACAATCTGCGGGTTGTTCCAGGCACAGAGAAAAACAACTGTGGCCAATGGCATTCCCTCTAAGGGGAGACAGTAGTGTGACACTGGCCAACAGGCGAGGAACACCACAGAATCAGATCGGAAACCAAATAGGTGTTCCGGAGGCCAGCACATGACCAACTTGTGAAAACCTCAGATTTAGAAGTAAATTATTGACCATAATGCTGGATCCAGCGATCCGTGTTGGGAGCGGTCAGAGGATAGACACGACTGTGCGGATCTCTTGTAAACTGTTCTTGTGCATAAATTAAACCTGCAGCCTAACGTTATGCACAAAGTAGGAGCGGCCTGAGATCATTTCTGTACATCATATCTACAAACCTGAAGTGTTACATGGTGAATTCCTTAATCCAAAAGATGTCTATGCTGACCGAACAAGGTGCTTCTCAAAATGTTGTTCGTGTCTGTCACTTTCAGTGGTTTTCAGTGGCTTTCTGTTTCCTAGGTGACCTCAAGTGATGCACGGAAACCGGAAGGGACTGGGGGAGCAGAGGGGCCAATCGGGGTTTATCTGGCATTTCAGGGGACAACAAAGAGCTGGAAGCATTTGGTCAGCAACCATCATGTGATCGAAATTGACATACACGTAAAAGAAAGGCATGGCAAGCCAACTCCTTTCCTCGCATTTCTTCAAATTTGTGGGCTATTCTTTCAAGTAGGGACAATTACTTTCTCACACAAAGCCTATACGATTTCGAAGGCGCAGTTGTTCATATTAACGCTGGCATGCAGCCAAGTCATGATGGATATCACTAATTAAGGAGTTGGGTGTCAGTTTATTGTTGTAGCTGAATAACAACTTCGTATAAGCCATTTGTTGCAGAGGTGACGTTTTGGTTTCCAATATTGTAAATTAAGCTGTTCACCAGTGCACTGTAAACCACAGAGGGGACAACTGAAAAGTAATGTACAGTCAAGGTAAAAATAAACGTAGCATGGCCTAACAATGTGATTAAAAGAAATAAAGAAACGCGCCCGTCTATAACGAGCCCCTCTATGGTCTGACATCGTGCACAATCAATAATTTAACAAAAGGCGCACGTGAGGGCCCCTGAGCTCACTTCAGAAGCTTTCAGATTGCAATGGAATGTGCGCTGCCTGGTGTAAACTGAGGCCCATGCCTGTGGTTTGTTCATATAATCTTCTAATCCTTTGTGGGTGCTCTGTTTAAGGGCACACGTTTCACGCGCCTGTGCCCCATATGCCCTGCCCTACTGCTGTTGCATTTAATTATACTTGTTAAATCCTGTCAAAGGTTTCTCGGCTCAGCGTTGTCAGCGTCTTGCGTCGGAACAGGTTGGTGCATTGTGGCGGCCAGGCACCGCGGGCCTCTCCTATCGCCAGTCCGTCCACAGCCCGGCCCACGCAGCATTCCTGCTGAGATGTGCTTTTCATTACGCCGTACAGCGAGGGCCGCGCTTTTCAGCCCTCTCGAGGCTGCACGTGCGAACAGTTACTGTAGCTTTCTGTCCAAAACAAGCCCAGCTTTGATGGATGGCATTTTCTTGACTTGTCTGTTTCATGTTGGTTTTAGCCTAAATTACTGTGAAATGATGACTCCCCTGGGATGGCTATATATATAACGGGTATGATTGCAGGACTCTGTTCGCGCAATCTGTGAACCAACCCGGGTACATTGCAAAGTGTGTACAGGTTGGAGCGGGGTTGCGAGCAATGTTGCCGTTATGTCCTCAGTTGACGGCTAGCAATGACCTCTTACTGCGTCATGGGCTCGTGTTTGCCTTCTCGTGTCGACTTTGTATTTGATAAACTAGTCAAAGTCAGATGCATATGCGAGAGCTCAGGTGACATCTGGTTAAGGGAAGAAAACACGTGCATAGTGTGTTTTCGCAATCTGTAAGCAATATGTATTTACAATAACAGATGTGATCCACCTTGCTATGAACTGGGGGTGGGGCAGGGTTAACGCACGCACTTGGAGATCACAGAAATCTTAATTGGGAGCAATAGAAGGTTAAGGAACAAAGCCTAAGGAACATGTGCAAGGTGAGGAACAAGTCTCACCTTTTTTTTGTCCAGTGGTTAAGCCCTCTGCAGAGCCAGGGTATTGGGAAGACTGATGAGCATAGGCTCTGCGCGCGCACAAGTGAGGGAAGGGCGCACAAACTGAGGCCACACAGTGATCATGGTTTGGAGACCTCGCCCGACTTCCAACGTGAAAAGCTGGTGTGCTCCTTTTATTCCTGTTGCGGCATGACGACTACATCCCTTTATCTTTAAAGGTGTGGGCTCTGGTTATAACTCCTCACCCAAGCTATGAATAAACAAAATATACTATATACTCAGGGAAGTAATCAGTCTGTCGTTAGATGGCTCAGAGACTCTTAGTACAGTCACTTGTATACAATGTATTCATCGAACCGACTTGGTCTGACATGTGTCTGTCTCTTGGGATATCCGGGCTATTTCTCTTCTGTTCCAGCAGGCCTACCATAAAACTGTGCAGTACTGGCATGGAAAAACATCATGATGGCCAGAACTCCCCAGAGAGTGCACAGGTAAAACATGAAGAATAGGCTGCCACCCATTTTTGCCTATGTTGCCTATGTTGTGAGCACAGGAGGGCACTGCCTAAAACCACCATTGGGCTACACACACAGTAGCCTGAAACCATTGGGAATGGCAATGCTGATTGCCAAAAAGCAACTCAGAACTGTGGGGAATTCATTTTCTTAATCCCAAAAATGGTTGCAATACCGGTACTCACCACTATAAGAAAGCTGGCGTTTAAAACCACCAGACTTTTGTGTAAAACTGAACAGAGGAACCCAAACCAGGCCGAGGAAAAACTTGCTAAGAGGTGGATACAATGTAAAACTATATTCTGAAATGACTTGAAGGAAGTAATTATTTAATTTATATGTAAAAATTGTAAGTTTGAGTTAAACTGGGAACTAAAGTGACATTTAGCTGAATTCTGCCTGACAACTACCCCCGACAGGAGAAACCTGCTCAGCCACTCTTCCCAGGCCTCGCTGCATCCTGCTTCCCCACCAAAAGGAGTTGACACCTCTCTGATTAGATAAGGGGAGGGGCACCTGCAGGAGGTTACACAAAGCCTTGTCCTGGACTCAGGCAAATGTTATATTAGGGGGGCCGTAAAGTGGCTTCCTCTTGGGAGAAGTGGGAGGAGAAGTGCCTCTGGGAGCCACCCGAGCTGGAGGCGGGGGCAGACAGAAGCTTCCCCCATGTGCTTTGGAACCTAAACCACACCCATCTGGGCCAGAGCATAATTTAAAAAAAATGGATAACTCATAGTACGGACTTGTCAGAATTATATAAGTAATATCATTATTCTGGTGATTTTTCTGTGCACGGTTTAAGAGGTGTTAGGACCCTGTGGTGTATTCTGGGGGGTTGCTAGCGGAAAATAGGTTCTTACTCCAAATGTCTGCAATACTCCTTGCGCACATGTGTGTAATTTTTGGTAAATGTCCGATATTGGTAAACCAGTCAAAAAGAGCAAAATGTTGTCATTTTTTAATGCAAGCCCCCAGGAAGATCAGAGGCGGACAACCATGGACCATAAGGAATATATAATGTGTACATGTAATTTCAACAAATTGTGTATCTGGGAAATATATATTTGAATCAAATATAGATTTGTGGGCAAATTGACCAGTGGATGATCCTCTGACCCATAAACAGACCTCATCATGATGACAATCCATTTCCTTCCCCCAATCATGGGAGAGGGGAGAATTGGGCCAATGACAAGTAGAGAGGGGCAGGCTCAGTTATGCCACGCACACACCCACTTCCAAAGCACATAAAAAGAGACTGCTGGGACAGGTAGAGGCATTCAATTCCATTTGCTGCGGAACGTGCTGACCGACGACTTCACATCCAGAGATCCAACACTTAGACTTCCAAGCTAAACAGAGACTACAGAAATTTGAACCAAGAAGGCCCACTGCAAGCAAAAGTATTCTCAGCAGGCCTTCAGAATCCAGCAAACCTAACCAAACTATTCAACAGCCAGGCGAGCTGTTTGAATTCTCTGCCAAGAACTTTTGCCGGAACCGCAGACCAGACCCAGACCGCTGTGAGCAGAACCAGAGATCCGGATCGCTGTGAGCAGAACCGGTGCTTGATTCACCCGCCGAGCAGAGAGAACCGCCGCTGGACGTGTTGACCAGATCCGTGACGAGGCCCATTAATTTCAAAATTAGGAGTGAGTATCCGCCAGAACTGTGCAGAACCCAATCTCTTAGTTAAAATAATCTAATCTAAACTATTTTAACCTAATTCGAACAGCCTCCTAGAAATCGTGTCATCTGTCATTTTTAAAGCTGCACAACCGTCACCTGTCAATTCTGCAGCTGCAAGCTGTCACCTGTTGTTTTGAATTTTACTTTAAATCCAAAAATCTACCTTTATTAAATTGTCCGTATCTCTGGAACCGTTTGTCGCGATTTACGTACTCGCAAAATTTACCGTGATTTGGCCTGATATCGTCATCTGTAAAAAGATAGCCGCTTTTGCCTGAACTGCTAAAATTAGTTTGCAACCTAATAACCATCCTGAAGCATTGCTAAAGCGAGCCTGAACTAATATAAACAGAATATCACCCACCATGAACCTCTAGAGGGAATTAAAAGCATTTTTAGCACATTTCTCACTTCATTGTCATCACATTCAAAGCATTTTGGGCCTGTGTTTCTACCTGTTTTCCTCTAAGCTTGCTGGGGGGGAACTGCATTTCGTATTGCATTTGGTTGGGATTCTTGAAGACTGTGCGCTCTCCTTCCATTTCTTACATTGCATAGGGGGGGGAGTGAATTGTCAAGGAAAAGTGATTACATTGGCCCTCATTACGACCCTGGCGGAAAGGGGTTTACGCCAGCGTAATGCATGGCGTACCTTTCCGCCTTACTACGAGTTCCCGTAGCGCCATGGTGCTTTTTTCGCCTGGTTTTTCCGGGCGGAAAAATCCATGGCGGTACGGGACCTGTTGTTAATTACGCCACCGTAATTTACGGTGGCGTAATTAACGCCTTCCCCACTCCCATTATACCCTATGGGGCAAAAATGGGAATGGGGAAGGGTAAATGGGGATTGGGGACTTATCGCCCCGCCAAGGTCGGAATGGGGCGGTAAGTCCGCCAACCCCCATGGCGGAGTTGGCAGCTTTGCGCCATGGACCATGGTGCAAATTGCACCATGGTCCTCCGCCAGGGTCGTAATGAGGGCCATTGTCTTTTGCTAAAATCAAATCAAGTTATTTCCGTACTGCATTTCATTCCTCAGTGCTTTTCCCTTGAAACCATAAAAGTATTTTCGCTGCCTTATCCATCCTATACCAACTGCGTATTGATTGTAAAGAACTGTGCTACTGTAGGGTTACCCATTGCTGATTACTGCTCATATTCACAAGTGTGCTATCCATTATCAATTTATTTATAGAAGTGTGATATATATATATATATATTGTTTAAATGTTCAAATAAACTTTTTTATTTGCAAAACAAACCTACTTCTTGGCTCAGTGTGGTCAGGGGGATTCTAAGAGGGGGGTGTTATACAAGGGTTGTCATCCAGAGTACTGAACTGGACATAAAAATACATCAATAAGGGTTTTCCTCAGCATCCCAGACTAGGCATTGACTTAGCTGTAGTGTTGATTGAATATCGATTACAATCTTGTGGGCATGCAGGGGTGTTAAAGCAGCTTTGTGTGGATGGCATCGTAGTATCTGGAGTGACTGCCTTGCTGCTTGGAACAGGTGTTCCCCTAGCTTCAGGGACTTCCCTGAAGAAGCTGATGTCATGGGTTATGCGTAGTCACCCATGGGCCACCGTCAACACTGGTCCTTTTACCTCAACCGCTTTCCAGTATGTGGGGTCATAGTTAAGTACCACTGTATAGGTCTGTTTCTTGGTTCGGAAAAGCATGATGTATCCTCCTATAATCTTCTCTTGTCACAGTTGCTTGCGGCAACTTTCTTGTTCGTTATAGATGCGCCTCTGTTTCATCACTTGTGTGGAATCATTAATCGACAGATTCTGCCTTGAGGAGTGACCGGGAATGGTTTCCCAAATGCATATAGCCATGAGGGCTTCAACATGATTCTCGGCTGGAGAGGGGTACAGAAACCTTCAGAGGTCGTGCCCTTGGTTTTGCCCTATCCTGAGACATTTGATAGTGCCCATAAAACTTTTGCATCCACATTAGCATGAGCCCACAATGGAGTGATTCTTTGATGAGAAATATTCAAATCTCCCAGGAGTGCGATGTTGCACGACAGCGATAAGTCTGGTCCACTTGCCCATCCTTACGGCTGTTAAGTTGAGGTGGAGGCACTCGTCTTGGTTGGAAGCATGTTTTATTTCACCAAGCGACATGGACTTTGTGGTTGCTGCCATGATTATCATGCGCAAGTGATTTTCAGCCACAGTGCCTCAAATAGACATTGGGCCTCATTACGAGTCCGGCGGTAACCGCGGCGGTAAAACCGCCTGGTTACCGCCGGACTCGTATTACCATTCCGCCTCCGTGATTCCCGGAATTACCGGGACATTACAACCCCGGTTTTCCGGGAATCACGGAGGCGGAATGGTGTAAATCCCCATTCCCATTGAGTCCTATTGGACTCAATGGGAATCAGGATCATGGAAACACTGGCAGCATCTTGTAATGCTGCCGGTGTTTCCTCGTCCACCTGCATGAGGGAGGTGTTAAACCCGCCAGGTCAGACCTGGCGGGAACATCATCTCCCGCCTGCAGGGGTCGGGATCAGGCGGTCCGGAAACAACGGTGGTGGCGGGTTTACCGCCACCGTTATTTCCGGACCGCCAGGGTCGTAATGAGGCCCATTGTCTTGGTTGTCAACGCTAGGCCTGTAGGATAGCTGAGATGGGGCCTCATTACAAGTTTGGTTGTATTTGAGTGGTAAATTCACAGACATACAGCTAAACAGAATTACCATTGCTGCCACTTGGTCCTGTGAAGTTACCACAGATTTACAAGTGGCAGTAATCCCCCATTTTTGGAGTCCATTGGACTCCATGGTGATTTTTGGCAGATTTACCACCGGCTGAAATTTTGGAGGTAAAGTGGAGGACTTATCTCCAGCAACAAGCTGGAGCTGAAACCTCCACTTTTCCTCTGAATATCGCAGAATTACTGCACAGTCATTCCTCTGGCAGTAAATCCGCAAGCAAATAATAATTGGACAGTGCAGGAAAAGTGTCAGTATTAGGATTACTGCCACTTTTTTCCTGCATCACCAACCTTTTGAAGTTGGAGTAGCCAACTTTCAATGCATGCAGGTGGGTGTAGTGCAGTAGCTGCTATAATTGATAATAAGGGTTTGCCGTCTGTCACTATAGATATTGCCATACACATAGATGTGGTAATGTTTTCACCCCCATAGGATACCCAGACCTTCCACCTCAATCTGAAAGTGTTTTTGTTCGGGAGGGGAGAGTGTTCTACTTGCGTATGCCACAGGCCAGGCTTCGCCTCTTGCATTTCTTTGTGTCAGAAAACCTCCAAGTCTGACTCGGCTGGTATTGACCACGATCACTGTGAACTTGGCCAGGTCAAAGAAAGCCACTGTGGTCTCTGACATGAAAGCCTCTTTTTTTTGGTGAATGTGGTGTCTTCGAGCTCTGTCCATTGCCAGAGCCATTCTTTTATTGTGAGATGCAAGGAGGCTCTGACATGGTGTCAAGGTTCCTGATGTATCTGCTGCTGTATGTGACAATGCCGAGAAACCTTTGGATTTCCGATGAGTTTGTAGGCAGAGATGTTCTGTGTATATCTTTTATTTTCTTTGGGTCGGCTGATATCTCCTGAGCCTGAGGGACATGCTTGAAGAACCCCAGCTTAGATTTTAGGAACTCACATTGTTCCTTATTCTGGGTGAGACCTAGATTTTTAATTCGAGTGAACATGTTGTTGAGGCATTCTAAGTGATCAGCCTCTGAGGCAGTATACATGAAGATGTCAGTGCCGATATTCAGGCCACACAGTGCGCTTCTAGTGTTGAGCTGAAATACTTCTACAGGCGAGGAAATGCTGATGCTCAGTCTCTTATATCGATAAAGGCAGGGATGTGTGTGCGGAAGGTGGTGATGAACCTGGATGCCAGGTGGATTACGACTTGGTGGTAACCTGCTTTAAGGTCAAGTTTGGAAAACAATAACTCTCCTTGTAGGTTGGAGATTACACCATCTATAGTTGGGGTGAGGTGGCGTTCATGTCTGATGGCCTTATGGCAAGGCACACTTAAATACAGATTATCACCGCTCGTGTTCGTTGCAATAACAATGGAGGAGACGCATGAGGTGGGGCTTTCAAACTTTTGGATGATGTACATTGAGTTCTTGTTATATCTTGTCCCGGATTCTCAAGTGCTTTAGGTTGAATGGTTTCATCGATGTGCAGACTTACAATATCGTCTTTAAGACAACCCATTCCTGAGAATAGTTGCAAGTGTCTCTTGACAATTGTGGGCTTGTCGTTGGTGCAGACCTCATACAAATGTTTCACTATGTGTAATGTTTTGGTTGCATCACAATTTAGCAGCCTGTCCTCACTGATGTCAGTTATATAGAACCTTCCTTTAATAGCATTTGATTTCTGGCTCACAGCATACTTCAAAGTTCCTTGTAG